>NC_141137.1:106745916-107377916 GCF_053477565.2 Lygodium microphyllum
CTAATATATACAATCTGCACAGGAGTGAGCCTGGCGCTCTTTTACAAGGATTCGGGAGTGCTTTCACACTTAATGGTGAGCTTTTTACTCTTTTACTTTCCTTGGGCGACTCTAAGACTTCCTGAGGGTCGTACCCATGCTTTTAATTTTTTCAGGGTCTGGTTACCGGTTAAGGCGCCTTTTTCTTCCTTTTGTCCTGCGCCTTTTGCTATTTCCTTTTTTCCATTTCCCGCTCCTCTGTGCTGCGGTAAACGAGTGTGTTGCACAAATAATGAACTAATAATATTCAGTATTAAAGTTCTTTGAATCAAATTATAGAATCAAGCTAATAAGAGGAGATTGTAGAATCAAATTGTAGAGTATTACTGTTAACGGTGTTTTGAGAAGACCACAAAAGCAAAAGTGTCGACTACTATTTCTTGGTGGACATTATTTTTGTGGAGTGTTAGTGCCTTATTTTTTGGCAGTTGGATTTTATTTGTATTTCATGGACATCACCACATCATCATGGATATATTACTTTGTAAGAGTCGGGGTCACTCTTGTGCACATTGTATTCACCACTCGCAATTGTGTTTGTCGCACTTGCAACTATTGCGTAGATTGTACACATGTATTTATGATTAGAATATCTTAGGCTTGGTCTAATTAAGCTAAGGTTGAAGCATACAGTGATGATTGCACGGTCTAGAGCCCACAAAGTCAGTAGGATGCCCGAGAGAGGATGCAAATACAAAATGCAAAAGGGGCACAAACCCTAAATGCAAAAGGGGTGCAAACCCTAAATGCAAAAGGGGTGCAAACCCTAAACCCAAAATGTAAAATGCAAAAGGGGCACAAACCCCAACCCTAAGACTAATTATTGGTCTATATAAGGGTGGGAGGCCTCAGTTGTATTCACCCTTTTGGCACATCCATGCTGTGAAAGCTCTATCATTGTGACTGCTCAAGCTTTCTATTCTATCTTTCCATTCTATCATCTTACTTCCATTGTGTTGAGAGTGACTAAGAGGGAGAGGGTGAGAGGTGTGTTGAGTGAGGGATTGAGGGAAGGTGAAGCTCTTTGCCATCATCTTGCTTTTTTTGTCTTCTCTACTAGCTCTTTAACTCATTGTTGTGCTTGGTTGTGGATGCGAAGAAGGTATGGCATTGGATTGTGTTGATCGTGGTTGTGGAATCATCTTCAAGCCTTCGAGTCATCAAATGTAAGAAGGTAAGTTAGGTGAGTTCACTACAACTTGAACTAGTCTTGTGTTCTTGCTTTCTTGGGTTGGGGAGGATGCTTTGTTAGTTAGAGTGGAGTGTTGAGAGACAAGGTGAGAGATTCTTGCCAAAGTGAGCTGTAGCTTTTGAAATAGTAGAAGTTCGTCCAAAGTCTTGATTGTTGCTGTGTTAGGCTCAACATTTTAGTTCCATTTTCGGGACCTAGGACGATGCAACTGCTGAGGTCCTCACATTGCTACCTTGTGGAGGAATAGGAGGCTTGTGCATGGGCATGGATGGGATCGATGGGGTTCTAATAGTTCGTGTTTGTGGCTAGAATTCCAAAACCCATGTCGCTAGGTTAGGAAGACCAAATTGGAAGGAACCGATTCATTAGATTGAGATTGTGAAGATAGGTATTGCTAGGGTAGAAAAAAAGACAAAACACAAAATTTAAAAAACACACACAAAAAACTCAAAACTCAAATCTCAAACACAAAACACAAACTCATACTCTCCATGTTGGGTTTCATATGTGGCAAGGTTGCACATATGCTATTAATTTTTGTGTGTCTTCTTGGAAAGCTTGCAATTCATCTAATGGTGGAAGAAGTATTAGATCATCTCTCACTCACACTTACTCACTCACACTCACTCATTCTCTCATACACATCCCTTACTCATACTCACTCACTCATTCTCTCATACTCATCCCTCACTCATACCCATTCCCTCACATCCACTCTCTCATCCTTATTTGCACTCACTCACCCACTCACACTCATACCTATACTCATTCATATCCCTCATCACTCATCCCTCACTCACACTCACTCATTCTCTCATACTCACCTCTCATCACTCATCCCTCACTCATACCCACTTCCTCATATCCACTCACTCATACCCACTTACACTCATTCTCTCGTACTCATCCCTCACTCATACCCACTCACTCATCCTCATTCACACTCACTCACTCACACTCATACCTATACTCACTCACTCATACTACCTTGTCTCACTAAAACTGTACCATTCACTTCGTTCATCGAACATGAGATAGCTAGTGGTCTGACACATCTACATTTTGGCTCACGAAAGCATGTGAGAGCAAAGAGGCAGCTCATTGATTCACAATAAAGTAGTTGATATCAGACTTTCCTCTCCCTCTTGGTGAGCGATATGTCAGAGTAGATCCATGTATTGGGAGGATTAAGAGGTCAAGGCACTCCTTGCTTTGCCATTTTTGACATGCCCTTCTTTTGCAGTTCCAGTCACCACTAATGACGAGTGGGTTGCCTTTGTGATTCAATGTCTTCAGTGTCGGCTAGCTTTCCTAAGAGTGCCTTTCTCTCATCCTTTCATTGCTTTTGAGGTACATATACATTTCCATGGATCCACAGGTCCTTCCTTGTGGGAAAAAACTAGATAAAAGCCATGTTGGGGGAGGTACGACCTAATTTGAATGCTCGATAGTGACATGCCAACAGGGTCACCAAGCCTCTTTGTGCTGGTTCTCCAGAGGCAAGGGCTTGGAAAGTAGTGTATCCCAGGAGCTACATTGGGTAGTTGCCTTATGCGGGTCTCTTGTAGGCCTAATACTCCTCACTCCCATGTTCTTGCTAGGTAGTCCACCTCCCCACTCTTATTTTGCAAGCCATTGATATTCAAGGTAACGATTCTTGATCTACTATTGCATTTTGGTCTTCAAGGTGGATCTTGTATTGTTCGTCGAGAATGAAAGGGTATGGACATTCTAACATGTCATCGGTTGATGAACCTGCTTTCAAACCTTAGCTTATCTAGTGGCAGAGTTGAGCCTTCTCACGTTACTAGTATAGGCTTGTTCCGTGGCGGGGGTTCCTGACTTTGTCCCACTTTACTATGGGAGTCCATCTTATTCTACTTCTCTTATTTGTCTATCTTCTTCCTTGCTACCTCTATCTTTTCTTCTATCTTGGATATGGCTCCATCGAACAACTGTATATCTCGTTCTTTCCCATCATCTTCTTCTATCTTTTTTCATATACTCATGATCCTTTCTTTGAACTCTCCCTCAAGTTTATCATAATTAAAGTGGTTGGGGTTGGTTGGTTGTCGGGATTTGGGTTATTGAGGACAAGGTGTTTCTTAATTGGGATCAAGCATCTCCTCTCCCTTCTCTTTACCTTTGCATGACTCTTCTTTTTCTAGCTTTGGGTTCTGCTCTTCTGTAGTGGATTCCTTGTGCAAGGGTACTTTCACCTTACTATCTTCATCTTCTAAGTCTATCTCTTTGTCGACATCATCATCATCATCAATAGTCTCCTACCTCAAAAGAGGGTGCCACACTAGTCTTACCCTCAATTTCAGCAGCAGGTAGATGTATTTCCTAAGTCATGTTGTTGAGAGTCTCCTTCCCCTTCTCTATCTTCACTTCTTCTAACATTGGTTTTTCTTCAAGTTGGGTTGCAGCCTATGGGTGTGATGACTCATCCTTCTTCCATGTCCACCTATCTTCATCCTCCTTCTTGTAGCCTAAGTCCTTCATGATCTTTTCTAGCTTTGACTTGACATCTATCTTCCATCCTTCTCCTTTCCAATAGTATTCTATCTCTTCTTCTTCTTCTTGAGCTTCCTTGACTTAGTCTTTGGGTTGGTATTCTTTGAGGTAGCATTCTTTTCCTTTGGGGTGGTAGTCATTATAGAGGTATTTTGCTTTTGGATGGTAGTTGATGGGGTAGCATTTAGGGTAGTAGTATTCACCTTCTTTAGGGTAGTAGTCGATGGGACATTTATCTTCTGGGTATTCTTTTGGGTAGTTGGCTCTTTCATAGTAATTAATCTTCAAGGTAGTATTCTACTTCTGGCTACCAGTACACTTCTTTGTCTCTCCTTTTGACTTGAACTCATCTTCACATGTCTCCTCTTTCTTCGCTTTGCTCTCCTTTGGCTTCTCTTTGATGCTTTGTTCTTCTTTGGTTGGCTTCACTTCACTCTTCAACTCTTGGACTTTGCTAGCTTTCATTTGCTTCAGGTACAGTTCAACTTGCTCTTGTGCTTCCATAGTTCCAAACAGTCTCCAAGTGCAACCTTATGGGTATATCTCTTTGGAGCTCCACATAGAGAACCTCAGCCATCTTGACTTTCCATCTTGACTACCATGATCAATTGATAGTGAATCTCGTCTAACTCCTCATCTAGATCTCTAGCCTTTTACTTTAAATTTCTCAACTGGTCAATTTCTTTGTGAGTTTTCTTCAACTCCTTGATTGTCTTCCATGTTTGCTTGATTTGTTTGAGCAGCTACTCTTTCTTATTGTATGTAGCTTCCAACTAGTGACATAGCTTGGGCTCCTCTTCGAATGAGGTGTCCTTTCATAGCTTGAAGTCTTTCCATGTGGTTGTCATCTCGAAAGGTATGCCATGCATGCCTATCACATCATGACTCCTTCACAACTTGATTGGTGCATATGGGTCAACTTTGTGTTCCGTCAAGATCTCCTTTGTGATTGTGAGGCTGCTCCCCTATCAAGGTAGTTTGCCCGATGATAGAGTTGCAATAATACCAAATGTCGTGAACCTTCTTAAGACTTCAAGTGGAAACCTATCAAAAAGCACAGAAATGGCACAATGGAAAGGGACATAGAACATATCAATAGAAACGTGTAACATGTAGACACATCTCAAGACTACCCTTGTGATGTCTCATATTGGAGGGTTCACCATTGAGCATAGGGAATCACATGTAGAGTGCATCCTGAGTTGTGCTTGAGTCACTACTACTCTATATATAGGTGCATTTGGCTTCAACGCAATGGCACCCCTACAAAAGCACAAATTCAGGGAAAGGGGATTCACCCATCCCTCCCCCCGTGCGGCCTTTAAAAAATTCATATAGGAAAAGCACCCTAGTTTCAACAAGTTTTTGGAAATCCGACAATTAAACACTATAATATGCTCTTACAAAGAGCTATAACAATGCTAAACACAAAGGCCAGAGGGTGCAGGCCAACAAACACAAGGCCTAACATACAAAGTACATAATAAATTCGAAGAAGGAAAAAGTGGACTGTGGCAGCGTCTTTCTGAAGAATATAGCTCTCCCAACAGAACAGAAAGGAACAAAGGAGGAGAAGATGCATGTAGTGTACTTTTACACGAAGGGAGAAGAACTAGCAAAAGCGGTGCAGGCAACCGAAGGCGGCCAACAGCAAGAAGGAGAACGCAGACATGATAATGCAGAAGAAGGGATTATCTAATGACAACGGAGGAGCTATGGTGGCCCCAGACGCTATGATGCAGAAGAAGGGATCATTTAATGACAAGGGAGGAGTTATGGTGGCTGTATGGTTGGTTTTCATCTGCTTACTAGCTTCTGGATTTACTGTTGTGAGGTGTGATTCTTTGTCTGATCCCATAGCCATTCCACTTCTAAATCCCTCTCCACCTCCCCCACCACCGCCACCACCAGTGCCACCACCGCCACCATCGGCACCCCCATATGCGAACCCGCCCCCGCCCCCGCCCCCGCCCCCACCAGCATCCGCATCCGCATCCGCATCCGCCCCCTCCCCCTCCCCCTCGCCCTCGCCCTCGCCTGCCCCTGCCCCTGCCCCATCCCTAGTCCCACACCCCCTCCTCTCCGGCTCCAAGCCCAAAACTCCCCCTCCCACCAAGCCCTATCACTCGCAGTTCCACCTCCAACCGCCCCGAGCCCCCGACCGCTACAACAGAGGACAAATCGCAGGCATCACCTTGATGTCCATCGCAGGTTTCTTGCAGATCCTGGCCGTCGCGTTTCTGGTTGCAAAGCGACGACAAGCCCTAAAGCAGGTGGATGCCCATGGGTAAGCAAGATTTTTCAGCAGATAGCGCATCGGCACCTCTGCATCGGCTGTACTATGGGATCAGCATGTGATGAGCAATAGTGGTTCCATTTCATTATGTAGACAGGAGCCCCTTCCAGAGAGGTTTCATTTTCACACTTACAGGAACCATAGTCCTTGGAGACATGCTCTCCATGTGTCCAATCCTGTCTAATGCTCAAGAAAGGTCAACCAAGGTACGTTCCATCTGAGCTTGAACATATTCTGCCATCCGCCTGTACTGGGCACATACCAAACAGTTCCAACAGAGGCATGCCAAGCCAAGACATAATGTGCAGTAACATGCATTCAGGTAACACATTTAGAACTCCAGAAGTCTTTTGAGAGTGCCAGTAATCAACACATTACAATTGAGCTCAGTGTAGCTTAAAAGTGGAACATCTGTTTCCTGGTGCATGGAATGATCACAATCAGAAATGCTACAAGGTGTCACAGAAAGCACACATGGCAGCTTATTACTTGTAGAGACTGCAGACTGGTTGCATATTAATGCAACTGCATTACTTGCTGCTCTAGAGACCGCCGACTGGCTGCATTTTAATGCAACTGCATTACTTGCTACTCTAGAGACCGCCGAGTGGTTGCATCTTAAGGCAACTGCATCAGTTGCTGTTGTATCATAGAGTAGACACGAATGTGCTGTTAACTTCAAAAATTTGTTGATTTATTCGGATTTTTTGTTGGGGTATTGTACGTGTCATGATAGCTTCGAGTTACTGAACAATAGCTAATTGACATGTCATCTTCCCTTTTGCTATGCCATGCACGTTTACAGTTGTTGCAGTGAGGGCTTAGTTAAAGCTTTGGCTGGGCTCAAGCTTCTTCAAGCAGGAAACAATCTGTTTTCTTGTGTTGCCTTCAAAGTTCTATGTTTTCTTTGGTCATGAATCTGACAGGTGCATGGTGACAGACAAGACCTTGACCAACTTGTCTGTTAGCCTATTGACAAAGTTTTATGTTTTCTTCAGTCATGAAATTGACAGGTGCATGGTGACAGACAGGACCTGGACCAACTTATCTGTTAGCCTATTGACAGAAGGTTTTCTAAGGAGATAAAACTCAGATGAGTTCAATTGTTCGCTCATTGTTGGTCTGGGATGTTTCAAATGTAGAGGTTTCCAACCATTGATGAAACTCTGACACTGCCGCTTTGCCTTGGTCTTTGTATTGTATGCAGAGAAAGAAATTATCTGGTAAAACATGCAAAGTTGTCGGTGTTTGGCAAAACCAATTTATGTGACTGATAAACAATCAAGACCAAGTTGGAGAATATACCATATATGGGCATAGATTTTGCCAGCAGATATTTTGGTGGCTCATTATTGACATGTTCTTTGCTTGTCTTTGATTTGTGCGTAGATGTGATTTTTGATTGATGGAGCTGGGCACACTTTATCTGATAGATGTGCACCTAACATAGTGCTTGGCTAGTCCAGTCAGGAGTTGCTGATTGCCCATATGGATGAGGTGAAACATGGAGGTAGACTGGCCAAAGCAAACCGATATTCTTTGATTCTTATGCATCAGCTTAGACACTGTTTTTTTACTCCTATACAAATCAGAGCAGAAATCTAATTGAAATTTTATGGATGCAACTGCTAATTATCTTCCATGTTGGCTGACAAACACGGCCGACTGAATAGCTGTGGAGTTTGAAAAGTTTAAGCAGATGACACTGTACCAGTAGTGTTGCTATTGTTTTTTTCTGGTGGGATGTGGGAGTATGCCTTAGTAGGACTGTTTGTTGAAGGCAAAAGCTCTTCTTAATGCAAAACACCTTAGGTAGGGCCGCACCCTTCAATTCTTGTCTACATAACACTGACAATCACATGTGGTTTCTACTTGTGTAGAGGGCTAAATGGCTTAACCTTGGATTTAGTCTTATTGGATAAAAAACGTTGTTTTTTGGGAGTCCAATATTCCAATTGGGAGTCCATTTTGAACACCATGGTTTGGCATATCCATTATCTAGTGTTGACCTGACCCAACAATGCTGTCTCGCTTATGGGTGAATAGGAGTTGCTTTTGAGACACACTACAAGGTCAGAAGATGCTTGTGGTTCTCATACGAAGACTGTTTTGCTTGTGATTTTGTGGATCAGGAGGGATCTACCTGTGCTACAGGGGTTGGGAGTAAAAGCTTTTGTTCCACCACCCTATAGGAATCTAGAGTTGATTTCAAGTGTCTTTGTGTGTGTAAACAGTATGTATTTTGGGACTAAAGGCCTTAACCTTGCATCTATTCCTGTTATCAGATGAAAAAATGTGTGGTCGGGAGACCGTTTTGCATAAGGCACATTAATTAGTTGGGATTGAGACATAATCATGTGATCGTGTGGTAGTGCCTTTAGGCATGATTTGAGGTATCTAAAAGATCATCAAATGCAACATATGCAGGCTGGATGTTTCTTATGTCTAGTTGAGAATGTTCCTTTCCTCAAGAATTTTGGGGATTAGGGAGCTACTTTGGTCATATTGGTATCTATAAGAAGCTTTTCACCTAAGGTTCCTTTATGTGAATCCTAGTGACGTGCCTTTCCCTCATAAGATTATAGAATTGATCATCTGGCTTGTGCATAAAATCACAGAGCATCTCCTCTCTCCTTTACCTTATCCTCGTAAGACTCTAGAATGGATCTCATGGCTTGTGTATAAAATCACCAAGCAACTTCAGACATTATAGCAACATTGAAAGTAGTTGCCATATTACTGTAGTATTTGTTTTGTTGATGGATGGGACTGATTTGTGTAAAAAAGTAAGATAGGAAAACTAGTCACAAGTTTAGAGGAGGGTAGAGCTTATAGGCCATGAAGATTCCAGAAAAGTGGTGGGCTTACTTAGCTTATGTAGCCACACATGGACCTTGGTGCAGCATTCATTTTCAGCCAGTCACATTTTCATTCTCAATGGTCTCCTGGTGATTGGAAGTAGGGGTGCATGCTTATGCTATTGTGCATTTAATTTTCAACTAGTCACATTTTCATTCTCAATGGTCTCCTAGTGAGTGGAAGTAGGGTTGCATGCTTATGCACATGTATTTTGTGCCTATAGGTGTGATTTCTCACTCATTGTTAACGAAACCATTGTGACCCTTTAGATGAGTTTCTCATGCGGAAAAAGAGCCCATTTAGATAGTACCCTTTTGGGTTTAGAACAAGGTAGAACAAATTTGAGTTGATGAAACATGGACCTCAGTGAACCTCTGAGTGAACTCTAAAATGAAGGGGAAACAACATTGAACCTCTCATGGTACATGTATTAAAAGTGTCCAATATGAGCTTCAACAATTTCCATTTTCAATAGTTAGACAACCAAAATAAGCTTTGCATTGTGAGGTCATGACTTGTCTAGTTTTAAAAAACAAAATATTGGTTAATAATGTATCTTTACTTTCATGCAAATTGCTAATAAGAGAGACTTCCATGGATGCAAGCCATGCATTTTATTGATTAAATGGGCCCATAATGATGTGACGATTAAACTAAAACATTAGCTTGCTTGCATAGATGGAAAATCTAACATTATGAAGTAAAAACATTGGCATGCTTCAAATGGAATAATGTCTTTAAAGTGGCGTTGACATGTTATAAGCCCTAAGCCCTTTGCCCCACCAAAATGAGGGAAATTTGACATCATGACATTTTGTACTTGTTTCATCTAGAAATTTTCATAAAAAATCATCACATTGGTAGAACATTAGCTAGATCATCCAAGTTGAGAATTTGTCATTGAGCTAACATATAAATAATTTATGATACTATGATGTGAAAATGTGACATTTTTAATGCAATAATGCCTTAAGAGGGTGACATGTAAGCCCTATGCTCCACCAAAACAATGAAATCTCAATGCGACATTGGAAACTTCTTGTCTCATTCAAAAATTTTCCATAAAAAGTTGTTGCGTTATAGTAATATCTAGCCAAGATTACTTCAATTTGATGATCAATATCCTTTGTTGTGTGTCATTTGCAGAGCTTAGTTTGATGTGGCATGTTTTCTTAACTCTACACTTTTAATTTGCCACAAAAGGCATTGAAAGACTTGTATGGTTGAAGATCTATTTGACTATATTCATAATGACATGTATATAATGTTGGAACTAGGAACAATTGTCAAAATATAAAATGAAAGATTGGAAAAAAAAGGGATTTTGGAAAGTGTATGAAAATGGATCAAAACAATACAACATTACTATTGGAGCTATTGCAAAGCTTGAAAGTTTTTGGCCAAATTATCTTCTCCTAATAAAAATGTGTTGTGTATTTAATGGAAGTTTTAATTTGATGAATACTTTTTTTGACATGGTATTGGTTAAGTAAATAGTAAGAATGTGTTTTGTATTTAATGGAAGTTTCAATTTGATGGATGCTTTTTATGACATTGTATCAATTAAGAATGCTAAGAAGTTCCTACTTTTTGTAAAAGTGGTCTCAAATGTACCCATGAAAATATGCACTTGGCTTATTTTGACCCCTTATATTTTTGAAAGCTACCATCGATAGTCACAACTTTCCTTAAAATGGTTTACTCTTAATCTTTACCATTGAGGAGGAGAAGTTTTGGTAGAGGGTTCAAGTTGCCACAAAAGCAACATTTCTTCTACAAAATTAGTGTTGATGTACATGCAATAGTGAAAACACAATTATACAAAGCTATCTATAACATGAAGTAGTACACGGTGCAAAATCAAATCATAGGCATCTCAAATGCTATATTATTCACCTCTTTACTATCCTTTGTTAAGAGTATGTCATGAGATATGTGTAGAAATTTTGCACTTTTCTAATGAGCATTATTTTCCCATACTAGAATGCATTACTTTGTTAACTCCTCTTCTTGGTAGGCATAAGTTGATGAATATCATGTATATTTGATTCTCTTATTTATGGTAGGATAGATTTTTTGGATGATGGTGCTTTGAGTTTGTATAACTACTTATCCTTAACATTTTTTAGTTTGAGTAACCAACATCTTGTATAATATATCACTAGGTGCTATTATATATAATATTATTAGTGTATGCTATTATATATAACATATTATTATATGAAATATAGCTTATTATATTATATATTATATTGTATATAATATATTATATACAATATAACATATAATATATAATATACCTATATTATATATCGTGTTTAATACTTTTATTGATATTATATATATGTATATTATGTTTATGCTATACTACATATAATATATTATAATATCATGTATAGGCAAGGTTGTGTGATTGGGATTATGGGTGTGTGCGGATAGAGTAGTGTGAATGGGGTCGTGTGTGTTTGAGTTGGTTCATGTGGGATGTGTGTGTGGACTAAGTAGTGTAGATGAGGTCACGTGTGTGTTCGAGTGGGTTCATGTGGGGTGTGTGGGCGGTGTGGGTTGAGCAGTGGGTGCCGCGCCGCCACTACAATAAGGTTTTGCGGGGGATTTTGTGTGTGCTACGTAGTCCCCTTGCAAAACCTTTTGGTAATAATAGTACTAGATTTTAATCTCATAAGGCTAATCTATTTTTCTAAACTTGCACGTGATTTCACAAAGTAGTTGATACATGGCTTGCCTATTTGTCTATATTGAGCTCATAGATTGACATGTCATTTCTATTGATTTGAATACAATATTTTTGTTTGCATTTGAGCAACTACTTTCATTGTTACTTGGAATTTTTATGTGCTTTGTTTGGAATAGTGTGTATTTCAAGACATATATTTGTTATGGTCTCTATGCAAAGATGTACAAAATGTAAAAGGGACACTACAACTTATTACTTTTAGAGATAGTAGAACAATAGCATGCTTTAAGCAATATTGGCATTCCTTTTTTGAACTACAATAATAGAAGCTTGTTGCTAGGAATGCATTCAACATGTTATCACATGTTGTAGGAATATATAACCTTGTTTCATAAAGTAATGATCATATTGCTTAATGAATTTGATAAAATAGAGATAACTAATGAGAACATGATGACTAAACCAAAGGGGATATATAATTTTAATAGAAGAGAAAATTCAAGAGAAGTTTAGGAGGGGAACAACATTTTGGAATCTTAAAAGGAGAAATTAGCTTATGCTTGGTCCACTTTCTCAAATACAAGATACACACTACAATAAGGTAGCACTTAACAACCCTTAAAATCAAGAGTAAGGCTCCTTCCAAACATCTATGGGACTAGAAGCATGTTGCTTGCATTCATGTACTCTATTATCACTTTCTCCATAGCTTTACATAAGCTTTACAAGAGTTGACTGAAAGGGAGCGACGGATCGAAGGTTGGACTCGAGAGCTATGGCGGGAGAGCAAGAGTAAGAAAGGGAGAGATTAGAAATGGGAACTCCAACAGTCACAATGTGTGATCGGGCCTTCCTTTATTCAAACTGTCACTAAAAGAATAAAGAATAAAGTGACGGTGACAGGCGTCCGCCACCTGTAGTGTGCAGTGGCGGTGACTATCAGTGTAGTAATACATGGGCAACTAGGCAGAGGCGCCTTTACCCCCAACAACCTCCCACTTAAAGGCGAATCTGCCCCAGTGAGGAGTGAAAAGAAAAAGAAAAAGAAAAGACAGTACAATATGTACATATGTACAACATGAGAAGGAAAGACGTTATCTCATCCTACGCCCATCAACCTCTTGAGGAAGGCAAAGCGCTTTGTAGAGAGGATTTTCGTGAGCAGATATGCAGTATTCTGGTCAGTCGAGATCTTGACAAGATCAACAGACTTGTTCTCAACGACCCCACGTATGAAGTGATACCTTACCTCAATGTGTTTCGTCTTCGCATGAAAGATGGGATTCTAGGCTAACTGAATAGCGCTCATAGAATCCGAATGCAGTGTAGGGATAGCATCAATACCAAGGTCAGCAACTAAACGACCCAACCAAATGGCCTCCTTGCAAGCCTCAGTGGCTGCAACATACTTGGTCTCTGTAGTAGAAAGGGTCGTGCATTTTTGTACTTTGGACATCCAAGAAACACCACCTCCAGTATAGGTGAATACATAGTTGGAAGTGGACTTCCTACTATTTACATATTCTGCATAATCAGAGTTAGTGTACCCCACGACTCCTGTATCATGGCTGCCATAGCATATACATATATATGCAGTGCCCTTCAGGTATCTCATGATATCCTTCACGGCATCCCAATGCTTCTTGTCAGGTGTAGCCATATAGTATGTCACAACACTAACTGTAAAGGCAATATCTGGACGAGTGGCCATCATGGCATACATAAGACTGCCCATTGCCTGGATGCATAGGGAATCTTGGCCATTTTGGCTCTCTGCTCATCTGTCTGCTGCGGACAATCAACCTCTGTGATACCTTCACATAAGAAGGCAATGGACAACCAATAGGCTTTACGTCCTGTATGCGGAAGCGCTCAAGGACTTTATGAATGTACTCCCTCTGTGACAAGTAGAGGAGTCCCTGATGCCTGTTGCGTCTAATGCGCATACCAAGTATGTGAGCGGCCTATCCCAGATCTTTCATCTCAAAGCTCTTCTTGAGTTGAGACTTAAGAGCATGTAGGTCATCATGAGCTTTCCTTGCTATTAGCATATCATCCACATAGAGTACCAAAATCAATAAAGAACCATTACGGGCTTTCTTTGTGTAAAGACACGGATCCATAGCACTCCAACTGTAGCACTGTGATTGTATAAAGGCATCAAACTTATGATACCACTCCCTAGGTGCCCGTTTCAAGCCATAAAGACATTTCTTCAATTTGCACACTAGGTGCTCCTTGCCAGGTTTTGCAAAGCCCTTAGGCTGCTCCATATAAATCTCATCATGCAAGTCCCCATGTAAGAAAGCCGTCTTGATATCCATCCCAAGTCAAGCTGAGCAACCAAAGCCAAGACTAAGCGTAGGGTGGTCATCTTAACCACACCATGCTCCTGCTTAAAACCCTTTGCTACCAATCTAGCCTTGTATGCCGGCTTGGGGTGTCCAAGGGTACTTTTTAGCTTGTACACCTACTTGCATGGCAAAGCCTTCTTGCCCGTAGGCAAGGAAACCAAATTCCAAGTGTCATTCTTATGCAGGGAGTCTATCTCAGACTGCATAGCTCTCTCCCAAAAGTGACTGTCACCCCTGCGCATAGCCTCATCATAGGTGTAAGGCTCTCCTACATCTGTAACCAAGACATAATGCATCGAGGGCTGAAATCTATCAGGTGGACGCCTGTCTTTAATAGACCGTGTCACGACAGGTTATGCTGCCTGCCCAGCTGCCTGTCCAACATCCTGACCATGAGCATCTGCTGCTGTTGTAGGCTGTCCAACTGGCTGTGCGGGAGCTCTCAGCTCCTTCTGAAATATGACCCTGCGGAACTCAACAACTCTCTCAGGCTGCCTATGCATCTTGTCTTCATGGAAGACTACATCATGACTGCGCATGACTTTCTGCGCTTGCAGATCCCAGAGACGGTAACCCATCTTGTCTGCATCCCCATAACCAAGAAAAATGCATTTGACACTCTTGGGATCTAGATTACTTCTCTTGTCCTTGGGCACATGGAAAAATGCCTCACATCCAAAGATACGGAGATGCGCATAAGAGGGGGGTTTTTAAATCCATACCTCCTTTGCAACCTGGAAATTCAAACCACTAGAAGGTGATCTGTTTATGACATGCACATTTGTACTAACTGCCTCTGCCCAAAAGCTCTGTGGTAGGCTTGCATGGCTAACCATATAGCGTACACGCTCTTGGATGGTTCGATTTATCCGCTTAGCCAAACCATTCTGGGGGGTGTAGGGGGCAGTCAATTGATGCTTAATACCCCTCTCATCACATAACTGCTCAAAAGCACGTGAGACATACTCACCCCCATTATTTGTCCTTAGGCATTTTAGCCGATACCTAGACTGGTTCTCAACCAATGCAAGCCATCTTTGAAACACAACCAAGACATCGGATTTCAGCTTAATGGGATAAGCCCAAACTTTTCGTGAAAAATCATCTATGAACGTAACAAAATACTTTGCACCACCCATAGACTGACAAGGCATGGGCCCAGAGACATCCGAATGTACCAATGCCAAGGGCTCACTCATGCGTGGCCCACCAAATTTCTTATGCGTAGACCTAGTTTGCCTGCCATAAAGACAATGGTCACATGAATCAAAACATGTATAATCAAGGGGTGGTAAGTACTGCAAACTAGAAAGCATTTTCATTTCCTTCAAAGATATATGGCCCAAATGGGCATGTCAAAGAGATACATGTGGGATAGAACCCATAGAGAAAACATGATCAAGGGAAGAAGCTGATACAATCAAGGGGCAGAGACTACCAGCCTTGGCACCTCTCGCAATCACAAGTCTGCCCACGAGTGATCTTCCATGCAGAGTCTCCAAAAGATGCATGATAACCTGCGTCATCAAGCTGTCCAGCTGACATGAGACTGCGTGTCAAAGCAGGTACATGACGTCCCGAAACAGTACGGTATGAATGAAATCACTCTCGATAAGGTGTCACATGAAAGGATGCACCTGAGTCCAAGAGCCAACACTGTGCATACATAGAGTGTATCCCTGTCATCTGCGAAACACTAGAAGAAGCTGCAAGGATATAATCATCATCATCAACATCCTTAAGTTGCATGACATTGATCTCTTCAATTTTAACACTAGACTTTGCAGGCACTATGTTGCGATCAGAAGACTTATCTTGCACTTTGTCTTTCCCCTTATCTTTGCGCCTTTCATTGCGCAATTAATGGCATTGTGGCCTAATATGGCACTTTTTCCCACAATGGTGACAAGTAACATCTGCGTTCCTGCCACGGGATTTACTACGTGACTTCCCACGAGACTTGGACCGAGATTTTTGAGAATCCCGTCCACAGCCACTACCATTGCCATGCTTTCCATATCCATTATTCCTGCCTCTAACTGTCATAGCATGAGACACATGAGAGGCATCCAAATTCTTACGGTTAACCTCTTCCTGTAGAAGAGCACTCTCAACATCATATAATTTCAAGGTAGCAGTAGAGGCACATAATGCAGTGCGAAATACATCCCATGACTCATTAAGAGTACCAAGCAAGAAAAGAGGAGTGACATCCTCTGCAAAAGTGATGTCCTGCGAAGTCAAGTTCTTGAGTATAGCATGGAATTGACTCAAGTGAGCAGACATAGTCACATTCTCCTTCATGCGCAGGTCCATAAGCTGCTTCAGCCAATACATTTGACTTGTTGGACTTTTCTTGTCATAGAGATTCTTGATTTTATCCCACAACTGCCATGCACTCTGTTCTTCCTCAAATACATTGTAGTGAACCTGTTCTGTGAGAGACAATACAATGGTGGACTTGCATAACTCATCAAGTTCAAGCCATTCCTCATCTGGCATAGTTGCAGGCGGATGCCCGCTTAACCTCAAAGGTTTGATATGCGATTTCTGCACCAACACCTGCCAAATCTGGCTCTTCCAATAAGAGTAATTCGTACCATCAAGCTTAGTGATGTTGAAAATAGCATGATCAGTGGACGAACTCGCCATAATGCAGGCTGGAAGATTGTAGACAGTTCAAAACTGCTTGCTATTTACTACTGAAAATGACAAAAAAATCACCAAAATCGAGGAAAAATGGCGAAGAAAGTGGAATCAAAGCTGCTGTCCACCAAGTACTAGTGAAAGTACATCATTTTAGAGTGTTTCAGCATGAAAAATCCATGTCAGTCCATACATATATTCTTGCTGTAATAAATTTCAGATTTCAGTAAAAGAGAGCTAACAGTGCCAAAATTGGATCCCAAGGCAATCAGATACTACCAAGGCCAAAGCCGGCATCATACGAGCATAGCATAAGAATATGACGGTTGATAAGCATGAATCCAACACCCAAGTATGTCATACAAACATTTGCTAGTGAGTAGGCACACCCCCCAGTCAACGGGGCAAAGTGTTCCTACCACTACCAAAACTTGACGCAAGTAGGTGTCAGTTCACAAAGATACGGATCCAAAACTGAGACTTAGCTTATAAGCATACAGTGAACCAAGACATATGATGTATCATCCCAAAAGGTAAGAAGTCCCAAAGTCTCAAGTGTCTGTGATTGCTCAATGGCATGTAACGGCTCAATGGGCTCAATGCATAAAAGTACCACTTACTCAATGTCTAATAAGCATTCAAGAATTCTCCCACTGGCACAAAAGCCATATGTATGAGCTCAAGAACTTAAGCCAAGGCAAGACACAGTGCCAATGACATAAGTCCAAGACAATACATCAATAGTACATTCCGAACATGTAGGCGGTAGAGCATCCGTATGTAGCATCCATAAGCATGTAAGACATCAAGTACATCTCAAGATACAACTTTAGCAAGCTAATAAATAGCTCAAGTAAGCTCCGAGAATCCAAGGTCAAGCCAAGATCGAGATTCAGTAGCAATAGGCTCCAAACAATGTAACTAGCATGTAGTAATGGCATAGGCTAAGTACATCCAAGACGGAGCATCCAAATGCTTTGCAAAGCGAGCTCAAGCTCAACCAATGATCCCGAATCAAAACCAAGCTCTATGTTGAGCCCCAAGTGTCAATACATCACTATATATGTCTGAAACATAGCCCGAAAAGCATAGGCATAAGTATACACGAATAAAATGACTTTAGCCCAACTGTATACAGTAGTTCAAAACTGAGAATTTCAGCACCAAAATCAGGCCAAAATCATAGCATTACATGTAGCTTCAATCCCCCAATCAATCGGGATGCAATATGCATCAAACCGGTTATGCAGGCATGCCCACACAAGCATAAGCATAGAAATACATGCTGTCTCAGACCTGAAATCTATTGTAGAAGATTCTGTCATCAGAATTTGGAAAATCTGATATCACCATCGCATCCGCAGCGTGCCAAAACCTCAACTTAGACTCTTACCTTGCCTGAATCGTGTTTGAATGCCCGAGATATGACAAAAAGAGTGATTTTTGGGCTAGATTTTGAAACAGGAGCAAAAAAACGTGAGCTGGATGGGGGGGCGTCTGCTGTCCCATGTGCCAACAATGGGGCCCAAAGGGGGCACAAATGAGGGCCAAAGAAGGCCTACACCAAGCCTCAGCAAGCCTTGATAGGCTGGAAGCAAGATCCAGGTGAAGGAAGCTCCAAGAGGTGTGAGCTATGGCTGTCCACAACTTGTTTACAGCCTGTGAGACCTGAGAACTGAAGCAAACCCTGAAGAAAATGATCAAATACCTTTGATGTAATTCCTTGAAGGTGCCCAACAATGCCGGGAAGGTGCTCGGGAAGCCGGGGAGTGATGTGAGCTCAAAGGAGTCGGATATGGCTGCTGGGAAGGAGACCCAATGCAAGTAGGGAGTCGATGGGATGCTGAGAATGCCACGAACCAAGCTCAAGAGTCGGAAAGCAAAGCTCTGATACTAGTTGAAAGGGAGCGACGGATCGAAGGTTGGACTCGAGAGCTATGGCGGGAGAGCAAGAGCAAGAAAGGGAGAGACTAGAAATGGGAACTCCAACAGTCACAATGTGTGATCGGGCCTTCCTTTATTCAAACTGTCACTAAAAGAATAAAGAATAAAGTGATGGTGACGGGCACCCGCCACCTGCAGTGTGCAGTGGCGGTGACTGTCAATGTAGTAATACACGGGCGGCCAGGCAGAGGCGCCTTTACCCCCAACATTGACTTTGGCCGAAATTTCCATCCTATGAATAAGACATACATAGACGTAATAAGACCATTGTGCAAGTGGGAGTTTATAGTTCAAGCAATGTAATAAAGAACAAAGTTAGCCACTCTAACAAGAGAACTCCATGAAACTCGATAAGCTCAAGCACAATTGAAGGGGTCTTCACATGACTATAAAGCATGATTGAAATAAGCATAAGAAGAGTAGTCATAAAAGGAGAAGAAGGGGCTAGCGGAGAATGGGAGAAGATCCTTAAAAAGATGGCAATAAACTTGATTGTTTCATTGTATAGTGAGAGTTAGTTCTAACAAGAGTAGTCATTAAAGGAGAAGGAAGGGGCTAGTGGAACATGGGAGAAGATCCTTAAAAAGATGGCCATAAACTTAGCCAACTCATTATACCATGAGAGTTGGTCCAAGAGCAATTGTTAATGTTCAAGCATGTGATCTCTTTACAATGGAGTTTGAGAAATCCATCATAATAACTCCAATGACTAAAATTAACAATGTGGAGGAACTCAAGGCTCAACTTGGCCTTGTCTCCACTGCTTTGGAGAAGATTGAATTTAGCAAAGACTTCAAGACCATAACCTATGAGCCCAATAAAGAAAGGCCACGTCGAACATCAAAAGTTATAGTGATCTAGATCAAAGAGAAATTGGACTTAAGTCTCTACCTTTAAAGTCAGTGACATTCAATTGCCATCAAAACACAGGATACAACTGTGATTCTAGAACCTCCCAAGTTTAGGGTGATCACAACAAAAAATTTTGCTCCAATGGATTTTGACATGTGTAGGAATCGAAGAAGAGTCACATAGCTCACAATAAGCAATAAGAGTTGTCCCTCACTCTCATGAAAAATATGATAGTACGATTAAGGTTCTACTAGCTCAAATCAAGAAAATGATTGATTATTAGAGTTTCTAGCCTCAACAGAATAAATAGAAGATCTAGAGGAGACATTACAATAGTACTAAGAGAGATAGAGAGCTAAGATTACAATAACATTTGATTTTAATGTCTATCAAAAACTAAGATTTAGTCAAGTTTTCCCATAAACATAGTATATATACTCATCAAGACAAGGGCAAACATAGCAAAGAAATGGCTCAATCAACAAGATACAAAATCCTTTAAATGAAGCTTGCAAACACCAAGGAAATAGAAGAACATGCTTAAGAAGCTTAGCTTAGAGAAGCGTGGAAGAAGTAGCTAGAGTGGTGATATGCCGTTCTAGAGGCAGATGAGTGTGCACGGTTCTCTTTGTGCTATCCACTTCCATATGGGTTGATGTGCTTTATTGTCCATTCTAGAAGACACAAGGAAGACTATGATTCCTAGCTTCATTGGTGTAACATCCCCGTAGGGCACAGAAACGCCCCCCCTTTTTAAAAAATAATAATGGAAAAATTTTTCTTCTCCCCTCCTTATCGTCGGCGATAGGTGGCGGGGGGGGGGGGGGGGGGGGGAAAGAGGATGATGGGGAAAGAAGAGGAAGTGAACGAGGATCGTGACGGAAAGGAAGGAGAAGATGATAGTCGATGTGGCGCAAGGGGAAGATGACGGCAGGGAGAAGCAGTGGAAGAATATGAGGAGGATGATGTTTATAACGGAGAGGACAACGTTGATGAAGTCAATGGGGGAAGGAGCACACATGTACTACCTTTCCCCCCCGATAATAACAACACCCTCCTCCCTATGAATCTCCCCCCTCCCCCCCTTTTGTTGTAGAGAGAGAGAGAGAGAGAGAGAGGTAAGAAGAGAGAAGAAGAAGAGGGAGAGAGAGGGAGTGACAGAGAGAAAGATAGAGAACCCCCCCTCCCCAAAGAAGGTTCTCCTCCCTTTCCCCTCCTAAGAGGGTGGCCACACACACCTTTTTCCCCTTTGCCCACGAATAAATATACATTTTCCTGCGAGAATTATCCTCCACCTGCAAGCCCAATTCTCTCCCCAATTGGCCCCACCAATTGAGCAGAAGGTGCAGAAGTCTTGTGCGACTTGCGCCTAAGGGAGACAAAGATCGAGAATGGCCCCCAAGTGGAAGATGTCACATGCGGATGGCAATCCCACAACAAAAGCATTGAGAGAGGACATCATTGCCCATCCAACTGTGGTACCAGTCGTAAGTAACATATTTCCAAATTGATGAATGCTTGCTTTGATTCTCGCATGAAGTACATTAGATGCCGCACGAGAATAGGTCATGGGAAGGGATAGGCTTCATCTCATACATTCGAAAGATAAAGTTGCAAAGTGCGGGTATCAAGAGAAGTTAATTGTATCTAGATGATGTGCGACAAACTCGCACATAGCATAATATCATTCTAAGACCAAATTTCCCTAGGATCCTTTTAGCGGATTGAAGTGGTCCTTTATCTTGAAAACTCTCTTCCCATATTGTCCTCTTCTTAGTTTGGGATTGAGCTCCATGGACAATAGGCTTTGCTTGTAATACTAAAGAATACTTCCAAGCTTCAACGTTCTGGTAAGACCCAATCTATATTAGTTGAGAAGAAACAACTTAAGAGAAATTCATTGTAAGTTATGACTGTCATACTCGCTAAAGTATCTCTAATCATTGGTAAGTTCAAAGCTCAAAATTGATGCAATCTCATATTACTAGGGTTAACTTTAGTTACAAGAGTAAATTCTATTCCAATACAAGTTGTATTTCATGTCGATAAAATTTCTAGGACTTCTAATCATCTTGAGAGGTGTAGTGGGTTCTAAGTTTTCGTCTTTATCTGATTTCTCTATATATCTGAAGACTGTACTTGTGTAGCTTCATTGGCATCAACTCATATGGGGAAACAAACCCCTCCATAAAATCCTTATGAGGCACCCCCTACTCCAATAAGCATAAATTGCCACTCTCTATCCACTTAGTGTGACAGCAACACTCTAGCAACTCAAATAACAGTTTGCACATGGACACCAACAAGGTAAAACTATTGTAAGAGTGGACATGGATAACACCTAGGTGAGTTTTTGACACCTACAATATGCATTTGAAGTGTTGGTTCTTACCTACTTTTGGTAGATCAGCCCATGTTTGATGTGAATGCAGGTCACTCTTATGTGGATGGTGAATCCAGTGGCTCAGAACAGAGCATTGATGATGAGTTGGGTATTCCTTCTATTGTTACACCTGGAGTAAGGAAGACCAGGGATGTTTTGAGAGCACCTGGGAGTGAACCTACTTTGCACAGGTCTACCAGAGCTAGGTATCCTGTGGATAGGCTGAAATATGATGGATTTACAGCCATTCACTATGCATATATGGTCAAAGTGATACAGGAACCAGAACCCACTTCTTTTGAGCAAGTCCTTCAAGGATGGTGTTAAAAGGAGTAGCTATTGATTGGAGCACTTACCTACTCACTAAGATGGATCAACCCTCTTTAGGGCATCAAATCCCTATCAAATTCTGCTGCTTGTTAAGGAAATTAACATCCACAGCTATTTGTCTATAGTGTTTAGAAATTATCAACTCTCCTTTTTGTGAAAATAATAGATGGGTATTTTCCCACACTGAAAGTATGTTGTAGCTTATACGCTTGACGGATTGCATGATACGTAATCTAGCCTAGGGAAAATTCAATCTCAAGTCTATTAGATCATTGGGATCTTGATGATGAGTGTAGTTAACACAAACAATGACCATAAGGACTAAGACTAAGAATGCCTTGGGATTCGTTCGATAACCACTATGTTTATCAATCCAATTTGGAGATTGGGCTAGATTTGAGCACAACTCTGGCCCCCAAAGGCAAGTAGAGAGCTCAAGGGATTGAGAAGACCAAGTCAAAGTAAAGACCACTACTCTTTGGAAATAAGGTTTAGTTATCAAACAATGTAAGCAACCTATATGACTTACATTGTGTACAGTGTTAAAGCCCCTAACATATGCCTTAGCCAAAGTGTTAAGTAAAATTTTGCATAGAATCGCTTAGATCCCAAGGGGGAGAGTGAACATGCGATGGAAGGATTATCGTGACTATCCTTGCAATGTTTGGAAAAGAGTACCATTGTTATGTTGGTTGATCAAACAACGTCCTAAATGCTTTTACATTTAATTGATTGTTACATTGTGGTTTGGATGATTATTCCGAGTGCTTGTGATTGTTGAAAAATTCATGGCAGGGGTCTATGATGACACGTTGCCATGGAAATAAAGGAATGCTCTCTTGGAAGATGATATTAGGCTGATTGCCTTGATTGTGCTTGATTCTTAATTGGATTAATTAAGGAAGGATATTTTGCGTAGGCGGACCATCTCAAGGTCATGCCGCATTTCAACTCGAGAGGGCATTGCTCAATTCACAGACCGAAGATTGAGTGGTGAAAAGGCCAATCGTGGAAGTTGTGTCTCACTCTTAGGGCGTTTGGGGTCAGTGGAGCTCTAGACACCCCTTGCCTAGTCCAGAATGGAGTTGTAGATTGCTGTGAGCCCAACGTCTAGGGCGTTGGAAGATCCTATTCTAGATACTGGATAAAAATTATGGTGCCATGTGATTTGGACTGGGTACTTCTGTTGGACAGAGGGGATACGTAACTTCTCTTGTATGGGTAGGAGACAAAGATTAACTTAAAGATAAGTTAATGAATTTGTTTGAACTTGTTTGTTAAAGGATTGCTAACTCGATATTCATGTTTGTGCCATAAATTATGAGAACCAACCCTATTCCCTAAAATGCTTAATTAATGAAGCTGATTTTAAATGTCACACATAAATGTGATAGGACCTAATTAGAAAACTAAAGCTATCAAGGGAAGCGGGTGGGTGGAACCCCCGATGGGTCTGTCCTACGGTAGAGTGGTCCCAGAGAACTGAGAGGCTGCTCATAAGGTTTTTCGACCTGTAAAAATTGTAGGTTAGAACCTCGATTCATGCTGTTTTAGGGGACCAGAATGGGACTATGCCCTATGGGTAGAGAGGTTGAGTGGCACATCCCTCTCATTTTCCATTCTCTTTGAACTAAGTGCTACATGGATCTACTTTGTCTTGGGTATCTCTGTGTAAATTAGGATGTCCAGGACCCGATGCTAGAATGCTATCACGAGACCTTGACCACTTGAAACCCAGATTTCAGGTCGATCCTAGTGGGTTCGGCCACGAATGTTTCGTTGCGAGGTAGACTTGGGAAAACCTAGGTGACAAACCCCGTGACATTCCATGGGAGTGCTGGGCGGCATCGCTTAGATTCATCTCTCAATGGACCGCTAAAAATGTGATTGGGCAGCCGATAGGTGGGCACGTTACAATTAGGGGTGCAAGTTTTCATGAATTTCTAATGTGCAAGTTATGAAAGGTGAGAAGGATCGAAGCTTGCACCTGAGAGCTATGGCGGGAGAGCAAGAGCAAGAAAGAGAGAGATAAGAAATGGGAACTGCAACAGTCACAATGTGTGATCGGGCCTTCCTTTATTCAAACTGTCACTAAACGAATAAAGAATAAAGTGACAGTGACGGGTGCTCGCCATGTGCAGTGTGCAGTGGTGGTGACTGTCAATGTAGTAATACACGGGCGGCTAGGGGAGGCACATTTATCCCCAACAACCTCCCACTTAAAGGCGAATCTGCCCTAGTAAGGAGTGAAAAGAAAAAGAAAAAGATAGTACAACATGTACACATGTACAACAGGATGAGGAAAGACATCATCTCATCCCACGCCCATCAATCTCCTGAGGAAGGCAAAGCGCTTTGTAGAGAGGCTTTTCGTGAGCAAATCTGTAGGATTCTGGTCAGTCGAGATCTTGACAAGATCAACAAACTTGTCCTCAATGACCCCACATATGAAGTGATACCTTACCTTAATGTGTTTCATCTTTGCATGGAATACCAGATTCTTGGCTAATTGAATATCACTCATAGAATCCGAATGCACTGTAGGGATAGCATCAATACCAAGGTCAGCAACCAAATGACCCAACCAAATGGCCTCCTTGCAAGCCTCAGTGGCTGCAACATACTTGGCCTTTGAGTAGAAAGAGCCGTGCATTTCTGCACCCTGGACATCCAAGAAACAGCACCTCCAGCATAGGTGAATACATAGCTAGATGTGGACTTCCTACTATTTGCATGTCCTGCATAATTAGAGTCAGTGTACCCCACGACTCTTGTATCTTGGCTGCCATAGCATATGCACATATTTGCAGTGCCCTTCAGGTACCTCATGATACCCTTCACGACATCCCAATGCTTCTTGCTAGGTGTAGCCATATAGCATGCCACAACACCAACTGCAAAGGCAATATCTGGACGAGTGGCTATCATGGCATACATAAGACTGCCCACTGCGGATTTATAGGGAATCTTGGCCATCTCGGCCCTGTGCTCATCTGTCTGCGGACAATCAGCCTTTGTGATACCTTCACATAAAAAGGCAATGGACAGCCAATAGGCTTTATGTCTTGCATGCGGCAGCGCTCAAGGACTTTATGAATGTACTCTCTCTGTGACAAGTAGAGGATTCCTTGATGCCTGTCACGTCTAATGCACATACTAAGTATGTAAGCGGCCTGTCCCAGATCTTTCATCTCAAAGCTCTTCTTGAGATGATCCTTAAGAGCATCTAGCTCATCATGAGCTTTCCTTGCTATCAGCATATCATCCACATAGAGTACTAAAATCAATAAAGAACCATCACGGGCTTTCTTCTTGTAAAGACACGGATCCATAGTACTCATGCTGTAGCCCTGTGACTGCATAAAGGCATCAAACTTATGATACCACTCCCTAGTGCCTGCTTCAAGCCATAAAGACATTTTTTCAATTTGCACACTAGGTGCTCCCTGCCAGGTTCTGCAAAGCCCTTAGGTTGCTCCATATAAATCTCATCATGCAAGTCCCCATGTGTAAGAAAGCTGTCTTGATATCCATCTGGTATAAATCCAAGTCAAGCTGAATAACCAAAGCCAAGACTAAGCGTAGGGTGGTCATCTTAACCACAGGAGAAAAGACCTCATCAAAGTCCACACCATGCTCCCGCTTAAAATCCTTTGCTACCAATCTAGCCTTGTATGCCAGCTTAGGGTGTCCAGGGGTACTTTTCAGCTTGTACACCCACTTGCATGGCATAGCCTTCTTGCACTTAGGCAAGGAAACCAAATCCCAAGTCTCATCCTTATGCAAGGAGTCTATCTCAGACTGCATAGCCCTCTCCTAGGAGTAATTGTCACCCCTTCATAGCCTCATCATAAGTGAAAGGCTCTCCTGCATCTGTAACCAAGACATAATGCATCAAGGGCTAAAATTTATCAGGTGGACGTCTATCTGTAGTAGCAGACCGTCTCATGGTAGGCTCTGCTGCCTGCCTAGCTACGTGTCCAACACCCTGACCATGAGCATCTGTTGCACGTGTAGGTTGTCCAACTCGTTGTGCGGGAGCCCTCGGGTCCTCTTGAAATATGACCCTGCGGATCTCAACAACTCTCTCAAGCTGCCTATGTATCTTGTCTTCATGGAAGACTACATCATGACTGCGGATGACTTTTCGCGCTTGCGGATCCCAGAGACGGTAACCCATCTTGCCTACATCCCCATAACCAAGGAAAATGCATTTGACACTCTTAGGATCCAGCTTACTTCTCTTGTCCCTGAGCACATGGAAAAATGCCTCACATCCAAAGACACGGAGATGCGCATAAGAGGGAGGTTTTCCCGTCCATACCTCCTCTGCAATCTAGAAATCCAAACCACTAGAAGGTGATCTGTTTATGACATGCACATCTGTACTAACTGCCTCTGGCCAAAAGCTCTGTGGTAGGCCTGCATGGCTAAGCATACAGCGTACATGCTTTTGGATGGTTCAATTTATCCGCTTAGCCAAACCATTCTGGGGGGGTGTAGGGGGCGGTCAATTGACGCTTAATACCCCTCTCATCACATAATTGCTCAAAAGCACGTGAGACATACTCACCCCCATTATTTATCCTTAGGCATTTTAGCCGATACCCAGACTGGTTCTCAACCAATGCAAGCTATCTCTGAAACACAACCAAGATATCGGATTTCAGCTTAATGAGATAAGCCCAGACTTTCCGTGAAAAATCATCTATGAAAGTAACAAAATACTTTGCACCACCCATAGACTGACAAGGCATGGGCCCAGAGACATCCAAATGTACCAATGCTAAGGGCTCACTCATGCATGGCCTACCAGACTTCTTATGCGTAGACCAAGTCTGCCTGCCATAAAGACAATGCTCACATGAATCAAAACATGCATAATCAAGGGGCGGTAAGTACTGCAAACCAGAAAGCATTTTCATTCCCTTCAAAAACATATGGCCCAAATGGGCATGCCAAAGAGATACATGTGGGATAGAACCCACAGACAAAACATGATCAAGGGAAGAAGCGGATATAATCAAGGAATAGAGGTTGCTAGCCTTGGCACCTCTCACAATCACAAGTTTTCCACAAGTGATCTTCCATGCAGAGTCTCCAAAAGATACATGATAATCTGCGTCATCAAGCTTTCCAGCTGGCATGAGACTGCATGTCAAAGCAGGTACATGACGTATATCCTGCATAGCAAAACTAGTGCTAGAAGGAAACTGCAATGTAACATCACCAATGCCCACAATATCAAGAGAGCTGTCATCAGCCAAGCGCACAGAATCCCAAACAGTACGGTATGAATGAAACCACTCTCGGTAAGGTGTCACATGAAAGGATGCACCTGAGTCCAAGAGCCAACACTATGCATACATAGAGTGTATCCTTGTCATCTGCGAAGAACTAGAAGAAGCTGCAAGGATATAATCATCATCAACATCCTTAGGCTGCATAACATTGATCTCTTCAATTTTAACACTAGACTTTGTAGGCACTATGTTGCGATTAGAAGACTTATTTTGCACTTTGTCTTTCCCCTTATCTTTGCGCCTTTCATTGTGCAGTTCAGAGCATTGTGGCCTAATATGGACCTTTTTCCCACAGTGGTGATAAGTAACATTTGCATTCCTGCCACGGGATTTGCTATGTGACTTCCCACGAGACTTGGACCGAGATTTCTGGAATCCCGTCCATGGCCACTGCCACTGCCATGCTTTCCATATGCATCATTCCTACCTCTAACTGTCATAGCATGCGACACACAGAAGAGCACTCTAAACATAAGATAATTTCAAGGTAGTAGTAGAGGCACATAATGCAGTGTGGAATACATCCCACGACTCATTAAGAGTACCAAGCAAGAAAAGAGGAGTGACATCCTCTGCAAAAGTGATGTCCTGCGAAGTCAAGTTCTTGAGTATAGCATGGAACTGGCTCAAGTGAGCAGACATAGTCACATTCTCCTTCATGTGCAGACCCATAAGTTGCTTCAGCCAATACATCTGACTCGCTAGACTTTTCTTGTCATAGAGATTCTTGATTTTATCCCACAACTGCCATGCACTCTGTTCTTCCTCAAATACATTGTAATGAACCTATTCTGTGAGAGATAATACAATAGTGGACCTGTATAACTCATCAAGCTCAAGCCATTCCTCATCTGGCATAGTTGCAGGCGGATGCCCGCTCAACCTCAAAGGTTTGGTCTGCGATTTCTACACCAACACGTGCCAAATTTGGCTCTTCAAATAAGAGTAATTTGTACCATCAAGTTAGTGATGTTGAAAATAGCATGATAAGTGGACGAACTCACCATAATGCAGGCTGGAAGACTGCAAACAGTTTAAAAGTGCTTGCTATTCACTGCAGAAAATGACAAAGAAATCACCAAAATCGAGAGAAAAATGGTGAGAAAAGTGTAACCAAAGCTGCTGCCCACCAAGTACTAGTGAAAGTACATCATTTTAGAATATTTCAGCATGAAAAATCCATGTTAGTCCGGAGTTATATGCTTGTTGTAATAAATGACAGCATGGTACTGTGAGAGGCAATTGCTGACCAAATCACTGCACCAAGTCAAGAAATGACAGCCAAGACATGACCATCCATAAACGGGCATAAATCAACACCAAACAGTCATCAAGACCTTGAGCAAACACCCAAACATGTCACCAAAGCATCTGTCAGTGAGTAGGCATACCCCCTGGACAATAGGGCAAAGTATACATAACACTTGCAAGACCTGACACCAGTAGGTGTATGCTCACAAGAGTGCAAAGCCCAAGCTCAGGTCAAAAGCAACTAGAAGATATCAGTGCATGAACCATGCAACATTTAAGTGTAAGAGATCCCAAAGTCTCAAGTATCTGCAAAATGCTCAAAATAGCATAAACCTCCTGCTCAATGTCGGTCAAGCATACAAGATGCTCCCACTGGCACAAAAGGCGGATAAATGAGCTCAACAGCTCAATCAAACCAAGTCAGAGTACCAAAGACAGGTAACCAAGAAAATGCCTCAATAGCATCCAAGGTCATAATGGAAAAAGCTAAGTCGTAACGGAAAACTCCAAGTCAATGTCCAATTGCTCAAGGGAATACTCAAATGAATATCGAGATGATCTCCAAACAACTACCATCCACAGACAAAGCATAAAGCATTCACCAAGACATCATAACTCATACTGGGTAGCCTAGGCATAAACCATGTCATAGATGAAATGCCAGCTATAAAGAAGTGACAGCCAAACCCAAATCAATCTCTAATCTCAGCTCAAAAGCATTTCAGAGCATAAACAAGACATGTGGCATAGTCCAAATACATCATGACATCATATCGAGTAGCTGGGAGCACCCCGTGACCAATAGGCATAACCTAACTGTAGCATAAATAGATTCAACCTTGAAGTTTCTAGCAGCATATAACCTCTGTAAACTGAGCAAATGAATGTTTAATCCAAGATCAAATCTATAGGCAAACCATAGGCATACATTCTCGTATGTATAGGCACCAATCGAGCATAATCGGGCATCAAATGCCAATACCTATAAGCATAAAATTGAAGTAACAGGTGGCTATTCTATTTTGGACAGATCTAGGATTGTTCAAAACAGTCAATGGCTGAGCTAAATCAGGTCCAAATGCATCTCACATAAGAGGCATAACATCCACAAGTGATCCGGTAATCAATAGACATCAGTAGAAGCATCACATAAGCCATAGGCATACAAATACATGTTATCTCAGATCTGAAATTTGTTGCAAAATATTTTGTCATCAGAATTTGGCAAATCCAACATCATCATCACGTCTGGAGCGTGCCAAAACCCCAACTTAGACTCTTACCTCGCCTGAATCGGGTTCCGAATGCCCAAGATATGACAAAAAGAATGATTTTTGGGCTAGATTTTGAAATAGGTGCAAAAAAAACGTGAGCTGGCTAGAGAGGTCTGCTGTCCCACATGTCAACAATGGGGCCCAAAGGGGGCACAAATGGGGGCCAAAGAAGGCCTACACCAAGTCTCAGCAAGCCTTGATAGGCTGGAAGCAAGATCCAGGTGAAGGAAGCTCCAAGAGGTGTGAGCTATGGCTGCCCACAACCTGTGAAAACCCTGTTTACCTAGACCTGTGGACTGAGATAAATCTCTGAAATAATGAAGCAATACCTCAATGTCAATGGCTTGACGGTGCCTCAATAAGCCAGGAAGAAGCTCGGGAAGTCGAGGAGTGACGGGAGCTTAAGAGAATGAGCTATGGCTGCCGGGAAGGAGACCCAATGCAAGTGGGGAGTCAATAGGAAGCTGAGAATGCCACGATCCAAGCTCAAGAGTTGAAAGCCGTGCTCTGATACTAGTTGAAAGGTGAGAAGGATCGAAGCTTGCACCTGAGAGCTATGGCGAGAGAGCAAGAGCAAGAAAGAGAGAGACAAGAAATGGGAACTCCAACAGTCACAATGTGTGACCAGGCCTTCCTTTATTCAAACCGTCATTAAAAGAATAAAGAATAAAGTGACGGTGATGGGTGCCCACCACCTGCAGTGTGCAGTGGCGGTGATTGTCAGTGTAGTAATACATGGGCGACTAGGCGGAGGCGCCTTTATCCCCAACAAGTTGTAGCTTGTGTAAATATATTTTTCAAGCTCATGTTACGCCCAAAAACATCCTGCTATTTTTGGTCATGAGCACATGGAGGTACCACAAAACCATTTGTAAATAGGGGTATGGTAATTAATATGTCCCACCCTAGCTCCCTCGCACCACTGTGAAATATTGCATTGGTCGCCAAGGCCCCCCTGGCACCAATATTTGACTCTTCGCCCCTCGCCTTGCTTGTTTACTCTAGCCGCTTCCCCTCTCGCCATGCCTGTTTGTTGTTTGTAAAAGCCATTGGTAGTCACTGCAAAGCTCCATTTGTAAATGCTTCACTGATCGTTGCAAAAGTCCACCAGAGTTTCCATAGAATTGTTGCTAGATGCCAAGGGATGCCACTTGTGGGCCTCCCAAGAGTGACCACTCATACTCCTCGTCCCCGTATGGAGGATGTGTTAGAGCCATTGGAACTCATGTCTCTAGGATTGAGGAAGCAGCACCATCTTGTCAACACCATCGGATCAACATGCCACAATGGTGGTGATGATAACCCTCCATCTACTATGCTGCCCATGGATAATTGTCCCTTGATAGGGGACCCTCAAGCCTCTAACAATGATCCTTGGGATGTTCAAGTCTGAAGAGACCAAGGTCCTTGTCATTGCTAAACTAGACTTGTATGACATGATAGAGATTGGGAGCCTACCAATGTAGATAAGAACTATTGGATGAAGATGGATATATGTTGAAGAGTAGTGTGCAAAATCAAATGTCCATAGATTTGCAAGACAATGCAAGACCTACTAACACAAAATGAGTAGAGAGGGAAAAGCAACTTATGATTATGAGGGGGAAAAGAAGGTCAAGAAGTTGCCAATATCATTCTTCAACACACTTGTTTATGATGCCATAGATAGCAACATAGGCAAATAGCATGTAGCAAATCCAAAAGATGATGTTGTCAACATATTTGTGGACCGAGTAGGTGCCAACCCTCAATTTTCACAACTAAAAATCACAAATAAAAGATTCATTACTATGCATCTCTTATTATAATTTAGAGTAATCATTTTGCAGCATCACTGACATGGCATGAAACTACAAACCATGATGATAATGATGCACCCATACATGAAGGAGGAGAAGATGGAACGGAGTAGTAGGCTCCAACAGACGACTCCACCACATCGGGCCACAAGAGGCACAAATCAAATTGCACAACCCTAGGACAAGATTGGGAAGAGACTACAAATCAACTAATGGATTGCTTCATAGATGTGGAGAGGCGAGTAGCATGGGAGTATGACACACATGATGCAAGCTTGGTGCTACAATGAGAAAGGCTCAATCATTAGATTGAGAATGACTGTGCATGGAGGAGAAATGAAGTAATGTGGGAACTTGTTGCCTCCATTCAATTTATCTATGAGGTAGCAACTTCCCCATGCTACTAGAGACATAATTCTTAGGAAATTTTATTGGTTTCAAACATTTGTTCCTTGATGTTTATAAATGAAGCCTTCTTTATGGTTATTCTTTGGCTTTGATTGTTGATATTCTTCCATGTTGAGGTATTTTGAATGCAATCTTGCATATCATGGAAGTGTGCCAACTTGTGCTTCCACACTTCACATGAATGAAAATCCATGTTAATGTCCTCATGTAGGTGTTCCCATCGAATTTGCGATTTTGTTTCACTTAAATAAATGTACAATTTATGAAAGTGATTGTATTTTGCAACACAAAAAAATGAAAGTGATGGAATATCATTTTACGATTAGAAAATGAAAGGTTGAGATTAATAGGAATGCTAAAATCACAATAATGTCAATAAGAAGTATCAACTACTTCAAGCATCTCTAAAACAAAACATACCATGCAAGAGCATCCCTTAAGACCTTAGCACCGTGGTATCTTGAGGGTCCATGAAAAGAAAAATTTTGATTTGTAGTCCTTGCACATTCATGGTCAGTCACATCCTCTCCATTGATGCAAATATTGTCAATGCACAAAAAACCACAATGCACTTTGCAAGAAACCTCAATGATGAGGGCATTAGCGTTTCCCATTCAAAGAGTGCCAATGTTGTTTCAAGTGGCCAAAAGCCTACTAAAAAACACTTCTAGTAGAGGAAATAATGTAGTTGTAATCTCTTTTGAGATCACTTTTTGCCAGTCTATACAACGTTATCAACCAATTTTCAGAGCAAATCCACCATCAGATATAATGTACGTAATGAGAAATTCACCATCCATAAACTCAAGCCTTGACAAATAATCCCCGCTAAGTGCTTGGGCATAAAATCCAGAGTTGCGAAAGACATGACAATTGTTTGTTGCACTAGCCCATCTAGCATACACATCCAAAAATGGAATGTCCATGTAAACAATACAATGTATGGACATGTAGTTTTTATTCTTGTCAAACCAATTTGAAGCACTTACACCCCAAGGCTTGTTTATGTTTGCGTGCATTACATCCAAAGCCCCACAAAAATTTGGCAATTGGATAGCCATCAGATAAATATGATTTGTGTTCCAAGACAACATCAACAAATTTATGTATAATCTCGGAGACTATGGCCTTTTCGACCATAAAGTGCTCATCAATCTATATATAGCTTATGCCACTAGCAAGATGAATCATTGCACTAGTGACCATCCTCTCAATAGCTATAACTCTGTTGCATACTATTGTCAAAGGGTAAGGAATGTCCCCTTGCTCCAAGTGATCATGCAATATGTCTAGAAGGTGCATGAACAAGCTAGTAGGAAACCACAAAATCTTCTTGAAGCAAGCATCATTATCTTGCATTGCTTGAACATAAATGTTCCATGATATAATAGTCAGAAAGAGGAAACTTCACACATCTCTTTGACACAACACCTTGAATTGTCTACATGATCAAGGGAATATATGCATATAATGATGTGAAATCAATGTGCCTCAAAGGGGCACACATAGATCTTTGCATCTAATCCATTTCCATCCCATCAAACTCGGCATTGTCCTCATCATTCTAAATTGACATCATGTTTTCCCAATAATACATGCTAGCCATAATCAAGCATGACAATGTAGCGTGCTTTATTGTTGCAGCAACCTGTTTAGGATTAGCCATATGAAACTAGGTTTTGTTTTTCAAATCATGCACATTGGAGAATAGAAAATTGCACTCTTTCTATGTAAATTCTTCAAAAGAAAGTAATTGAAAAGTTATGATATCTACTTCTTTGTTGCATGCTCTATACCATAGCAAATATATACAACTGGATTCAAATGTGCTTTGAATTGTAAACTTCTTCAAAATTTCCTTAATTTGAGGGTAGAAAAGTCCGTACCGCATTGTCCTTCTAAAACCGTTAATTTATCTTTATTGATTATTTTCCATATCTAATCAATGTGTATGATGATATGCAAGAATTTAAAAGGTTGGAAGGTTTTCTAGGTTTTCATTTTGCTCATTCCAAGTGAATTGTTGCAAAGATAGTCTTTTACCTTGAATGTGTTGAACATTGCAGGCTTTATTGCATTATGGAAGACATTCACTTATGAAAGAATTAGCATGACATTGTAACGCAATACTTAATCATTAGGAGCCCATTTATAGTGCATGAATGTTTTTGAAAATTCCATTCAAGAGTCTTTTAATTTTCACATTTAGAGAGGTTGAAATGAATAAAAGAAAATAGATTTTTATAGAGAATTCTATATCCTCCATACTGCATTAATTCATACCAAAATATGGACATCTACAGATTGCATCAATTTTTCAAACAAAGCATGGCATGTAGGGTTACACTTGCATGACATACTCTGATTGTTTTTTGGCATCTAAGCAAATCACAAACATATAGGACATTCTCTCATTGCTTGCATACTGCATTGATCATTAACATATGGGATGGCATACAAACTGAAGAGTGAGTAGATCAATTTCATGCCATGCATAGATTCATTAACCAATGTGGACATTTCATACTGTAGACCAATGATTCAATTAGAAGATGTCCCTTTGTTTTTTATTTCAGTAATGTCTATGATTGTGGATGACCACCATAGTATTTTGTGGATGTACATACCAATAATAGCTTTTCATCTATGATGTAGGTAGTGTACAAATGTACCCTAGAGTCCACTGGTGAAATCTTGGCAGAAAACGATGCTTGCAACTGTCCTTTGACGTCTGGGGCCACTTTTTGGGCCCCACCGATGAAATCTTGGCCAAAAAAGATGCGTACAACTGTCTTGTCCGAAGTTGGCACCCCAGCCGCATGCATCATTTTTGGCCAAGATTTCATTGGGCACTGGGGCAGCTGGAGGCATCATTTTTGGCCAAGATTTCACCGGTGGGGCCCAAAAAGTGATCCTAAACGCTAGAGACTTTGGAAAGGGTAGCTGCAAGCATCATTTTTGGCCAAGATTTCACCGGTGGACTCAGGGGATCCGATGCATCCTAGTGTCAAGTTTCATTGCTTTCTGATAACTCTAGGTTAGTTGCTAAATATATTGTTTGATTTGAATTTTCCATTCAAGTGAGTTTGCATCAAGGCAAGGAGGAGATTGGCATGCGGATTGATGGAAGGATTTAGCTCTGAAGGAGTACATTGGAACCTTGTTGTAGACTTGGTGGTCTTCCATAAGAAGTGCTCACCATGAGGCCAAGAAACAATTATGAAAATTCGAGGACCTTTTCGAGCGATACCTGTGACATCTAGCTTGGAGAAGGTGGTGCTAATCAAGCAATCAAATCTTCTTTACTTGTTTGACCAAACACGTGGTGGAGCAATGTGTGTGCTTGCTACATTAGGTGACCTTGCTAAAGTGTTAGATCCTCTTCTCTTGGAGAAAGAGCTAAAGGGGGAGTGTGTCATTTTTGAAGCAAAGAAGGAGGTTCTATTTTCATCAGAAGCTGGCCCCTCCTCTCCACCGATGAAAATGCCAAGGAACAAATGAGAATTCTTGTTGGCTATTGGCTTTTTATATCTGCCATCACTATCAGCCATTGCATGTATTTTTCTTGATGAATATAATATATTTTGCTTTATCCCTATAAATAAATATTTATTAAATAAATGTGTGGTTTGTGTAAGTGTGACGATAATGTGTGGTACGTGAATGATGCATTCACATATGTTAACATAATCCAATTTAATTATGTCAATGCTTAGTATTGCACTTGCGATTGTGCATAAGCAATAATGTAACTTGTATCTGTACGTATTACCAGTTTTGATGCGTGCATATGTTACATAAAAATTAAGAGTCGTGTGTTTTAAGAAACAAAACAAAACAACTTTACTCAATTGTTTGTTGAAGTCAGTACACATCGCATGAGATATTATGTATACATATATATAAATATTCAAATGTGGTAGAGTATACAAAATTTTTTGGCCTTCTAAGATGCTATGGTGCTATAATACTCATTAAAAACCTTGCATCATTAATCTCATAACCTATGGAGGAGTCCCCTTGCCGTGTCAAAGCCGAATGATAAAGTTCATGTCTTTATCTGTGATTGTGTCACGCTTTGCATGGATGGCTGCTAGTTATGTATCATCAAACAAGTCAAAGAGAAACCCCTTTGTAGCCGTTTGCAGGGCCTCCATAGCTGCAGCAATCCATCTTCTTGCTAGTGGGCCATCCCACACTCACATTCAAAATCTTCCCATCCCTTTCAGCTCCAAGTCTTGCATGACTTCCTGAACAACCTTATGAAAAGATCTTTTCGGGATGAGAAGCTCGTATCCGCATTGGATTCTCCTTATCTCCCGAAGGGCAATAGTGCCCAGTTTCCATCTCCTCTTCTTCTGTGGTAGTCATTGTGCTCTATGGGGAGCACCTAGTGCTGCACTAGAGGAGGCTCCACCTTGTGCTCTAGGTGACAGGCTCGTGATAGGCCTTAGCGTGAGGTCTTCCTGTGGCTGAAATGGCAATATGCTTGCTTGGTGTGTGCCATGTAAGCTCGAGGAGGACAAGATGGGGAAGAGACAGAGGTTGGGGATGTGAGAATGGAGGAAGCAAAGAAAGAAAAATGTGAAAATGAGAAGAAGAATGAACTTTTAACCCATTTAAACCCCAAAATCGGGCTAATGCAGCTTCATACGCACTGTCCATTGTGTGATCGTAAATCCATAAACTTTTATCGGAATGTGATGGTGCTCTAGTAGACGCCAGACTTTGGACCATGGGTCTGCAAGCATTTTTTTTTCCAAAAGAAAATAATTTGGGCTCTTGGCCACCTAACAAGTGTGCGTGTGAAGTTTTGTCGCATTCCGATATAGTTTAGTATTTTAAAAATTATCACACACCAAAATTATGGATGGATTGATAATCGAGAAATCAACATCACGACTACTGGCCCTTAGAAACTTCTCACCACATAGATTATACACAGGCATTAGGAGTAAAGCCTACAACAAGAAATGGCAAAATTCTACATGTTTTTTCTATTGAAATTGACAGTGCTAGCAAAAACTGTAAGTAAGAGTTGAAAATACAGCAAAGATGCACAATCAAAGTTGAGAGTGAAGGACAAGAGTAAAAATTTAATTCATATTTTAAGGGTGTGTATAACAGTTTTGCACTGGGACATAGTCATACATCCAATGCACGAGGAGAACACTATGCCCAAAAAGATAACATTACAAAATGTGTTTATTCCATTGGAACGAATGCATCCTTCACTGCTTGAAGATTTCTTACAAGTTGGAAGTCCTTGGGAGTTACAGTGATGTGCTTCACATGTATTGCACAACACTAAGCATCAATCATGAAGCCAACTAAAAAGGCATTTGCAGCACACTATAGAGCATGAAGACATTCTTTTGTGAAGCAACCAGGTCTATCTTGACCTTGTGCCAAAAACCACCTCCTATTTTATGTGTGATAGAGGTCTTGCATAATCTCGCGAACAAGTCTCAATAAGCTCGCCTTCGAAATGATGAGATCAAAAGAGTGTTGATACTGCCTGATTTCTCTTAGGGCCATTGTACCTAGCTTCCACTTGCATTTCTTATGGGGATGTTGAGGAGTACCCTCGTGAGGGTGGCTTGAGGAAGCTAGGTTAGATTGAGAAGGGGGTGCATTTGAGCTAGTAGATGTTCCAAGGGGCTGAACACGATATGGGGCTCTGAGCGGAAGCTTATTTGCAACTACCTTAGACCTAGCCATCTTTCCTACACAAGAGATGTGAGAACTCAATGAATAAGATAGAAAGTTAAACCCTCTTTTATATAACCCTAAACGGTAAGACTCATTCACATAGATGCACACTCTCTCTTTCTCTCTTAAACTATGAATTGCATTCACACTGAACACACTGTTCATCTTACTATCTTAGCTCTCTTTGAACCCATTTGCTGCCTTATCAAAGCCTTGTTTCTAGCCACTTGGCATGATTTTCTTTGGCACTTGAGGCTTCATAATGCACTCTTTTAGTGACATGACATGATTCCATCATGTTTGCAACCAATTCATCAGCACTTTCATTTGCTCTCTTTTGCGAGAGTTTAGCTTCATGTGCCACTATAATACTATACCACGAAGATAGCAATTGGATCATTGGATTTCTACCATTCACCCCTCCACCATAATCGATTTTCTTTGGTATGCACCATGCGCTATCCAATGTGAATTTTCCATCCCTTGTGTGGAGCAAACTCAGATGCTTCCCTTTTCTGCAAAGTATGGCCCATGTGCCTCAAGGGTATGCTATAAAGGCATATCACACATGAGTAAAACTATGGTCAATAGTTTATACAATTAATATAATTTTAAATTATTAACTTAGTATGTACCATGTAATGTGTGATAGAGCTTTTTCCCCATGCTTCCACCATGTTTTCGTAGAAGCTATGCACAACTTCGATAAATTTTTGCTTATCTTCATTGTTAAACACCATCTTGAGAAGTAAGGGAGCCAATTTGCTAAGACTTATCCAAACCTTAGCTTTGGCCAACCTTGTTTTTCCTCCATTACTTCGATCAAGAACTACAAAATGTAACTTTTTCCACCCATCGTAGTCCTACGGTCTACAAACCATGACATTCCCTTCCTCATTGATGGGTACTGAGATAAATTTCCTAGCCTTTGCTCCTTCAAAGCAAGGCTTTTTTGGAAAGTTACTAGATTTTCCTAATCTCTTCTCATCTATTTCAATCGTCACTTGATGCTTGTGTAGCCCAATTTTTGATAGCACTCGCTTCACATTCCTACATGTTGCAATGGCTTCTTTTTTCGGTTGCATCCTATAAGCAAAGAAAATGTATTCATATACAAGTTTCTCCATGATTCTGACAAAAGCATACAATGAACAAATGTGAATACAATCCAATGGAATGTTGAAGATGGGCTTCCAAGTGGGATCTTCTCTATTGTGCGTTGGTGCATCACTTATCACCCTTTTCCAGTTCTTCTTTCCGTCCTTTCCTTCCACCCTCTTTATCAAGCAATATAGGCATGGATTCTTTGTATTTGCACTATTGGAGATTCCACACATGCATTTTAAAGCTTTCAAGTCTCTTGTAAGATGCCATTCAACCAAGTATTGACCATACCCTTCAATCGAGAGCATCTCACCATAATCTTGATGATTGATGATGCTTGGAATGCTTGTGTGCATAAAAAATAGCTTCAACACCTCAAATGTTTCCTTAGGAACTTCAAATGTAGCGACCCACCACACATGGTGCTTGGATTCCTTGGGTTGTTCTTATCGAATTGTAAAGCTCTATTCATCAGAGTTACACTAACTCTTTCAAGCTTTACTCCTTTGACGACCTCACTTTCATCTAATTTTATAACAAACTAAAATTTACCATTATCTTTCTCAATAGACATATTGTAATACATTACCATTGCCGATTGCACCTTGTACAAATCTAAATAGTAATTGTTGAGTTTGGTGAACTTCACCTCATATGCATTTTTGGTCCCGACCTTTAGTGTTTCCACACATTGAACATGCATGGGATCTCCTATCAGCTCTAAAACCTTTGTATTAAGTTTCCGTTGGGCCTTTATTAACTTTGAAGGTTGTGGAAGAGGAACGATTCTATTTCTCTTCAGCGCATGACCAAACCCAGTCTTCACACCTTTGAATATCTCTGAGTAAGTCATGCTAATACCGGCCTTGTCACAAATGGATTGTGCATCCACAACCAAGAACTCGTTTGACACATCTTTTAATGTGCACTCAATCACCTTTTTCATCATAGCCTTAAACTTAGGATTGCTCAAAGCATTTTCCAATGTACTTGCCTTCAACAATCTACTAATACATTATCCAACCTCATCCTCACCTAGGTTCTCATTCTGAGCTACCTTACATGCTTTGATATGTCGCTTCCATTGGCCGCTATTCACAATTAACTCATTGATTGGCTTCTTCTTTCATTTGCGCTCTTGTGTTAGCTTGCTGTTGATCTTTCTCAAGTTGTCCAATTTTGCCTTTGTATCCTCATATGAGATACCAATGTTATGGATAGTGTCTTGCATTGAAATAATTTGATTGTTTTATTGAATTATAGTGTCATTCAGCTGTACCACTTGTCCTATGAGCTATTGTATATGAAGTTGATATGCAATGATCATATCATGATAATTTTTTATGGTGGCTTGGCAAGTTATAAATACTTTGAATGCCTGATCATTGAGCCCCCTAGTGTAACCAAGCAACCCATTTTCACCCTCGCACATATACTTCAGCAAATTTGTGATTCTTGAGAAAGTTGGAGGTCTATTGTTTAAAGGGTCAATTGGGTAGATTCACCCATTAACCCACAAGTCCACATGTTTCAATCTCATTTGCCTGTAGCTCTGTAAAACTTGAGGGTTGACATTGGCATGCTAGATTCTTTTGAATAATGGGGCGTATTCAATCTCTATCTCAATATGCAGCTCCTTCTTTCATGTATTCATTTTACTATTAATAGAAACAAGGATCCTACTTGGTTGTCACAAGAGGTAGAGTGGAGATGCACAAAGAGGCACACAAAGGTGCCAAGGGAAAGGAGGGTATAAGTAATTCTCTCTATTAATGAAGGTTGCATAAACACAGAGAAGAGGTCACAATAGAGCCATGAGAGAGGATAGATATGGGAAAAAATAGCTCAGAGGATAGGGATGTCCAAGACTTTTTATATTTTAGACATTTCTAATTTACCTCCAAAAACATTTAAAAAGAGCACAAAATTTGACCGGTTGGTTTTTTTACCAAAAGCTAGAATATAAAAAATCCCCAAAATATCTGAAAATGAACTTTCAAAATTTCATTTTCCTTGTTCTTGATTAAAAAATCAATTAACTTGTATCTACTAATCATTTTGAATTGAAAACTGTTGAGAGTGGAAAAAGACTGAATTTTTGACTGATTTTTGTTGTTTTTGAGGTCTGAATGATTGATTTTTGGTGGATTTAGAGTAATATATGATTGTTAATGGAAGTATTTAAGAGTGTTTTGGATGATATTGATTATGTTTTGGAAGTTCATGATGAATCTCAGTGGAGATATGAGATTCTATGATGTTCTGATAGGTTTTGATTGGTTCTGTATACCTTCTGTATAGCTTCTGTTTTGTTCTGATTGTCTTCTGTATGAAGCATGGATTGATGATTGATTGATGAAGATTGAGATCTTGTGAAAGCTTATTGAATAGTTTTTGAGAGTTTGGAATGGTTTGAGTATGAGTTATGAGGTATTGATGACCTTCTGTAACCTTCTGTAGATATTCTATAGAGCTTCTGTCTCTGCTTTGTAACTGTACTGTAGCTGTTCTGGTACTGTTCTGTGACTATTCTGTAGACCTTCTGTAAGTGTTCTGTAGAATGTATGTGTGACTTTGGGAAATTTTTCTAACCTTTGGAAAGGATGAATCTAAGTTCAAAAGAGCTAAAACAGGTGGAGCAAATAACTGCTGAAGACGGAAGAGAAGACTAAGTGATAGTGACAGTAGTGAGCTGTGAAAAGACACTGTAGTGGCTCTGGTGACTCTTCATATCAGACATACCTCTTGGGAGTTGCATCCACGATCTAATAAGGATTATTTAGAGTTATTATGAGAGTATTGTAGTGAGGATATGATGTACTATTGATGGAGAGAGAGAGAGAGAGAGTCAGAGATAGTGAAATCTATCAAAACAGTGTAATTGTATATGAGAGATTGAGAGAGAGAACTATGAAGATATTAAAGATGAATACTATGTGATGTATTTCCATTCAAAGATGGTGTATTATCTTGTGTTCTTTGTTCTATTGATGGATTTTGTGAAGATGTTGAAGAATGTGGTTGATTCTATCAAATCCGTGGAAGAAATCTACTATGATGATGTGTGAAGAATTAATGTTTTCTTTGTTTTGATGATCAAAAGAATGAAATAAAAGCTTGTTGATGTTACAAGATATATTTTCTTGCAAGAGAATTCCATTTTCCTTGGTGTTCCTCTTGGGGCTCCATGTCTTTGGTGCGCAGCCAGGGAAACTTGCCATCAACAAGCACTAGAAGAGGCTGAAAATGAAGGAAATGGCATTGCCAAGAAGAGAAGAATTCAATGGATGTTTGTAAAGTTAATTCTTCCACTGAAGAGTTGGAATTTCTCATAATCAAAGCCACTTTCCACAAGAAGTTCATCCCACAATGGCAAAAACATATCACCATCATGATGCATGCTCTATGTGGTGGATTGTTTCCTCTTCCTGTTGAAGCAGCAGAAACTTGCATCTTGGTGGCAAACTGTTTGGGAACAAACTGAAGAGCAGAAACAGAGAAAATGACCATCCATGGAAGATTTGACATTCATTGAGAAGTTTCCATACATCATCAAGTGGGAGATTGTGAAGAAGCTTCAGGAGTCTTGGTCTGTAGAGGTTCATGAAGACAAGAAGGAAAAAAGTTGAAATTTTTTCGTGGATGCTCAACAGCAAGATACATGGGATACTTGGTGCACTGATAATCTTCTGCTTGTTCAATTAGCAACCCACTGGAAGTTGGTAGACATAGTGTTTTTCACAACATACACTGTTGAAACCCTCAGAAGCTGGCATTATTATAATGAAGCAACAACAATCCTAAGAAGAATGAGTTTTGATACTTTCAGAACAGAATATCTTCCCCTCTGCAGTGGTTTGAAAGATGAATTCAGAGATGTTGAAAAGAAGGAAGTAGAGGAGATGTTGGCCAGAGAATCTATCAGAGACTGAAGCTCCCTCTGACACTATCCTGTTGAGTCTAGACCAAAATCCTTGACCATGGGTGAATATCTCCTATCTCAATTAGAATTAACTTCTGAAATCACCTCTGACAGTGAAATAGAAGCATGGATGTACTGTTCTCCCTATTACATGACAGTCATAGAGATAGAGCAGAGTCAATACAGAGACAATACAGTTACAGATCACAGACAGTACAGAGACAGAGCAGATACAGAGCGTCTACAGAACAAAGACAGAGCGGATATAGAGACAGTTATAGAGACAGTAATAGATACAGAGCCAGAACCAGAAGCAGAAGTAGAGTCAAAACTGGTCACAGCCAGCAGAAGCAAATGCAGAGGCAGACGATATGTTCTTCTTCTATAGAGCCTCTGTAGAGGCCGAGGCAGAGCCTCTAGAAGATGAGAATGAAACTGATGAGGAAGAAAATGAAGTAGGCTATGGAAGTGCAGATGAAGAATTTCCTTTGATAGAGGATGATCTGGTTGATGTCCCTACAGAGACCTCAGAGGCCGAATATCTCAGGGTACTGGATGGAATGACCATAGTTCCATTTGGGTTGGTCAATGGACCCCAAAGTATGCAGAATCTATATAAGCAATGGATTAAAGGCGTAAAAATTAAGTTCACCAATGGCTCCTATCGCCCTGACTGTTCAGTCCAAAGAGAAGATGATGATGATGCCCCCTACCAACAGAAGCCCAAGCCCTCAAAGTCACAGCATCTAGCAGGTCGGTGCTATGTAACATTCCTGGACGCATCCTCTGAAGATGAAGCCTTGAGTCCTGAAGAGGTCACCACTCAAACAAAAGCAAATAAGGCTCTGATATCCTTTCAGCAATTTAAACAGACGAATGAGTTATCTGTTCAGAAGGAGGTCACTAGTTCTAGTGGGACATCAGACGAGGATATGACTCTCTTGAAGGAGTCAGACCTCTACCCAGAAGCAATCCGTGGGACATTTATTCGCGAAGTGGAAGGTGAAAGAAGTAACATTCTTGGATGCTGAGGGTACTGAACGTCACCTGAAAGTGGGTCTCAATATTCCAGAAGAAGAACTGGTGGTCCTTCGAGACCTACTAAAGGAGAACTTAGATGTGTTTGCTTGGTCCTATAAAGACCTAAAGGGGATTGATCCTATAGTATGTCAACATCACATTGACCTAGAGCCCGATGCCAAACCTGTAAGGCAAAGACAAAGACGGATGAATCCTAATTACTTTGCTCTGGTGAAGGCCGAATTATTGAAACTTCTTGAAGCAGAGTTCATTTATCCTGTGGCTAACAGTGAATGGGTTTCGCCCATTGTGGTAGTACCCAAGAAGAACGGGAAGCTCCGAATATGTGTTGACTTTCGAAAGCTCAATTCGAAGATGAAGAAGGATCATTTCCCTATCGCTTTTACAGATCAACTGTTGGACACAGTGGCAGGCCATGAGCTGTATTCCCTTTTGGATGGATTCAGCGGATATAACCAAGTCCAAATCGCAGAAGAGGACCAATCTAAAACAACCTTCACCACGGAATGGGGGACGTATGCCTACAGAGTGATGCCATTCAGGCTCTGTAATGCTCCTGCCACCTTCCAACGAGTAATGATGGCGGCCTTCCAGAACCATCTACATGATTTCATTGAGGTGTATCTTGATGATTTCTGTGTCTATAGTTTGATCCGTGAGCACTAGGGACACCTAGAGCAATGTTTTGAAAGATGCCGAGAGTATGGGATTTCTCTCAATCCCGAAAAATGTGTCTTTGGCGTCTCCTTAGGAGTTTTGTTGGGCCATATTGTCTCTGCACGAGGAATTGCAACAGACTCAGCAAAGATTGAAAAGATTGCCGCCTTAATAGCACCGACAAACCTCAAACAATAGAGAGGATTTCTTGGCCATGTGGGCTATTACAGAAGATTTATTACACATTTTGCAACTAAGGTAGCCCCTCTACACAAGCTCCTAAGGAAAGAAGCTGATTTCCTTTGGACGGATGACTGTGAGGAAGCCTTTAATACCCTAAAACCATGCCTAATACATGCACCTATTTTACGACCTCCTGATTGGACGAAGGAGTTCCATGTGCACACAGATGCATCAGTTGAAGGGCTAGGTGTTGTCCTATGCAAAAAGGCCCCCTCTAAATTAGATCAACCGATATATTATGCAAGTCGAAAAGCCACTGATAGGGAACAGAACTATACAGTGACAGAGTTGGAGTGCTTGGCAATGGTGTTTGCCCTAGAGAAGTTTCGCCACTACCTACTGTCTACCCACTTTAAATTTTATGTGGATCCATGAGGCCCTGTTCTTTCTGATGAACAAAGCAGACGTGAAAGGACGAATGATGAGATGGCTCCTTCTATTCCAGGAGTTCGACTTTGAGGTAATTACCAAGCCTAGTCATTCCCATGTTCTGGCTGATCATCTGTCACATATCCCACAGACTGCAGACGAGGAGCAGGATGATCCAGACCTCCTTGATGCTTCCCTATTCCTGGTAGAAACTGTAACCCCTTGGTATGCAGACATTGCCAATCTGCTTGGCAACCCAACAATACCCTCCTGGCATTTCTAGTCGGGAAAGGAAGAAGCTTATGTTAGAATCAGCCCCCTACACCCTGTTAGGCGATGCACTATACAAGAAAGGCAAAGATGAAGTGCTCAGAAGATGTGTTGTAGGAGATGAGATTGGGATTGTTTTAAAGGCTTGCCATGACGAGTCGTGTGGAGGCCACTTTGCAGGAGAAGATACAGCCAGGAAGGCTTTGCTAGCAGGTTACTGGTTGGCCGACCATTCATAAGGATGCCTATGATTACTGCAAGCGATGTGATGCTTGTCAATGAATGGAAAAACCCATCAAAACAAGTGCCATGCCACTGCAACCTATCCTTCCTTTGAAGCCGTTTGAGAAGTGGGGCATCGACTTCATCAGCCCAATCGATCCTTCCACCAGAAGAAAATAGAACAGATACATCTTGGTATGTACAGATTATGTTATTAAGTGGTGTGAAGCTAAAGCCCTAAAGCGGGATGATGGTAATAGTGTGGCCCTGTTCATGTACGAGAATATCATCATCCGTTTTGGTAGTTCCTTAGAGCTGGTAAGTGACAAAGACACTCATTTCATTAATAAAGTCATGGAAGAATTAACAGAGCTGTATAAGATTTGCCATCGCAAGTCCACTCCTTATTACCCCAGAGTCAATGGCCAAGTCGAAGTCACAAATCGCATCCTTTGCTTGATCTTGACAAGAACAATTGCCGCACATCGTCGTGATTGGGATGATTGACTTACAGAGGCCCTCTGGGCATACAGAACCTCCCATAAAGTAGCTATAGGACAGACACCCTTCCAGTTGGTGTATGGTACAAAAGCTATTTTCCCTATTGAACTGGAATTGCCCTCTTTGCGAGTGGCTATTAAAGAGCGTTTGGGGAACGATAATTCACTGCAACGCCGTCTCTTACACTTGGAATGTTTGGATGAAATTCGCAGGATGGCTCTATAGTGCATGGAAGCCACGCAAGCTTGACGTAAGGCTTACCATGACAGCTTCATCAAGCACAAGGAGTTCAAAGAAGGTGATTTGGTCCTAGCCTATGATTCACGATTTGGCAAGTTTCCTGGCAAGCTTCAACAGTGGTTGATGGGCCTATATAAGGTACTTGCTGTCAACCCCAATGGCTCTGTCCAAGAGCAGACCGTTGATGCCTCTGATGATCCCTTCCTGATCAATGGATATCGCCTGAAGAAGTACTTTCCTCCCTAGGGATCTTGACAATCACGGTCACCTGATCATTTCCCCCATTGGCGTGGCACTGTCACTCTTATGATGCTACTTTTGATAGCCGTTTTTCAGCCACTCCTGATGAGGTGGATGCAACCCTCTGTCCCCTCAGCCCCACCTTCTAGCCTTGATCTCTTATCCTCTATTTTCCACCAGTGGCAGTGGCGAGGTTGGTCCTGACAAATGGTATTTCCACCATTCCCTTGCTTAAATTCGAAAAAAAAAAGGAAAAAAAAAATACATATCGGTCATGGGAGAAAAGGACTTCAGTCCCTGTCATGCCGGCCTATTCTACGAGAAACGGTGGAGACACCCTTGGGAATAGAAAAAAAAAGAAACAACAACAAAACATAAACAAAAGAAAAGAAAAGAAAAAAAAAAAGAAAAGAAGAAAAAACTGTTATGGGAGAAAAGGAAGAAATTCCCTGTCATAGCAGGCCTCGCTCCAAGAAAATGTATTTAACACCCTTGGGCGGGAAGCTGGCTGTGGAAAAGGTGGCAACACCCAGCAGTCCAGAAAGTGGATTCATCAATTGACATCCCCAAAATCCAGTTTCGAAGCTGCCTACCTTGGCACGCTGTGTCTGTGCCTTTCTACAGAGCGTTTGACAGTCCTCTAGCAGACGCCATGTCCTATGTAACACAACGTTCGATCTGATGGCTACCTCCCTGGGTATGCCTCTTCAACAACTGACGACGCGATCTTCATCGAAAAACAATCGAGTGATGCGAGCTTTCATCCTAACCGGATGGGGAAGTGAGTATGGTTGCCCTCTGTAACTATCAATAACGAGTGAGACAGAGGGTGGGGCGAGTGACCAGTCTTTTCCTTTCAAATCAAATGAGAGGTGAGAAGTGTGAATGAAGTGTTGCACGCACGGATGGGCCTCTCAATGCACAAAGCACGATCTATTTTTGTGCACTGCACCATAAGGCTCCCTGGCCTTCCTTCTCGCACCATAAGCCAGCACTGGGCAGGATGCACAGTTGCACCATCAAATGCGCACAAGGCATACAACCTTTGCACAAGTGACCGTGAGGATTACATCAATGGGTTTCAGGAAAGGGCTGCCCTCTGTATCTTACAGCAGAGTGTGAGATAGAGGGTGGGCTGAGTGTGATTGGAGTTTCTTCAATCAATTACCGAGAGGTGAGGATTGAGGGACGTTACGACCTTTGGAGTCAGGTACGTTCCCGTTTCCCTATGCACCCATGGGCTGGGTTTCTGCCATCAACACAGGACACATCATTCTACTTTATACACTGCACTATAAGTCTCCCTGGCCTTTCTCATTTGCACCTATGCCAGACGGGTTGGACGCACTAATGCACCATCAATTGTGCACCCTGGCATACTCCCTCTGCACCATTCCTTTGTCGCTTCCTCAACCAGATGTGAGCTATGGGTTTTCATTCTGATTTCCTTGAGTGATATTAGTCATGGGGTGAGTGACTGCTCTTTCATTCCATATGAGTGATTGTGCGTTGAGTGCAACATTCCTCATCATCGATGAATTTCCTGTGATTCCTTCAACCAGCTACCTCCCTGGGTGCTGGTGGTGGTCCTTGCCACGAAGGACATGTGTTGTGAAGATACCTTGGTACATCCTGCAGCAGCAGACAACGACAGTGGACGTGCCATCGACAATCAACCTTGATTCTCGACAACATGGGCCAAGTTTTTCTAACCCTACACCTTCTGTTGTTAGTTACGGTCATGTTTTAAGTGTGGGGACATTAGTGCTTGGTCTGTCGTGTGGTATTAGGTCCCTGTTGCTCGATCAACCCTACCTGTTAAGGTTTTAAGTGTGGGGACGCATCCCTGCGCATCTACCTTGCATACCGCCCTGCATATGCCTCACTTTGATAATGCATATACGCCATGACTTTCTGTTACACTCATGGGGTCCCTTCCCCACCCACCTGTCCACTGTCACCCCTCCCTTGGGGATGTTCCTCCTCCCTTTCTCTTTTTCCCTTATTTTGCTGTGTTTCCATGTGAACGCACCCTACATTCCCCCAAATTCCAATCTAAACTTATAGCCCTGTTCATCCCTTTGAATTGTCCAATTTTTCTTTTTATCTACCCCTATTCCGATGCACGGTTTTTGAGTTATTAATTTTTGATGGGTTTTGCGTACATTAGACGGTTTTCCATGTGAACATGCTTTTCTTGCTTCGGAACCATGATCTGACGTCATAGTCCTGACAACCCCTTTCCCCTTGACATTTTTTCTTTTTACTCCATGTCATTTCGATGCACGGTTTGTCAAATATTAATTTTTGTTGTTTTTCGGGACCTTTTCGTGCGTTTTTTTGATATTTTTCCATGTGAACCTACCTTGTTTGCATCGGAATTCCAGTTTGACTTGACAGTCATGTCTCTGCTCATGACGATTCTTTGCGGGCTTGTCAGATGGTAAGGGATAAGCATTCAGAGTTGGGTGTTGATGAGAGCGAACGAAACTTTCGTTGGAGTCTTCAACACCTGCAAGTGAAAACCTCTCATGTGGTCTCTCCCTAAGGGTAGTGCTAGTCTTCTCTATTGTGCACAAGACATAGTGCAATTAGTTTGGGAGATAGGTCGAACTCTAAGCAATCTGAGAGTATTGTCCTGCACTTGAGGACCCAAACTGTGTATATACTTCGGTGTAGGTATTATGTGAGTGCTTGTGCATACTTAGATATTACTTAGTTAGAAGACTGTCGGCTTGGTGCCTTGTATAGCAATGGGTCAGTAAAGCAAGGGGCTAAGTTGATGGAAGATTTTATCGATGAAGATAGGGAGTACACTTGAATATTGCTTGAGACATCATTATGGTCTTGTCAAGGCCATGTAGCGTAATTGAGCTCCTTGATGTCTAGCTCTTGGTAGCTAGTGACTACTTGTAGTGCTTGAAAAGTATGGTGTACTTTTCCATTGTCTTTCATGCCTTGCTTACCACTGTTGATTGTAATGGCATTGCGATGAGTGCAAAAGAATTGTGCAAGTGGTTTAGGGTGACAGGTCTAACCATAGGCGAGGCGAGCTCCCGAGGTATGTCCTGCCCTTGATATGCCCTGAACAATTGTGAGGGATGTACAAAGGGCTAGGGGATTAGGGACGGAGCCAGCCAACCAAGGTCACTGGACGTACCTAATTTGAGGACCCCTAGGTGCGGTGCTGTGATGGTGTGTGTGTTTGTTTTTTTTCTTTCTTTCTTTCTTTTTCTTTTCTCTTTTTTCTTTTTTTTTTGTGGTGGAAAAAATAAATACAATCAATGCCATACTTTGAGGCTGTTATCCTTTCATTTGGATTTGAGAAATGTTGGGATCCAAAGGCTATGAAGAATGGATATTACAGAGATGATTGTGTCACCAGCCTTGATGCTAGAGGAACTGTTGTTGAGATGAAGAGATACACTTGAGATTTTGCAAACCTCTTTGTAACATGTGAGACATCGAACAATTGAGGTAGCACTTGGAGTGAGCTGTGCATGGACAAGGGCAGAGCATCTTGCGAATTGAATCTTGGATGATGAAGAGACGTTCGCCCTTGTTGAGAGCGTGGCTCCTGCCTGAACATAGAGTTTGGCCAAGAAGGAGGAGGTAATCAATGATTATGCTTTGGCCATGCTTAGTTGCAATATGTGCTTTTTCTGCAAAGGTGTCCTTGGGTTCTCATCCAGTGGCGTTTCTGTCCTAGCTTTTGTTTCTTGGTATCCTGTCACTTCCTCCATAATGGTTCTTTGTGGGGTTGGTGGTCTTGTGGTGACTTGGATATTAAACGCTTCTAGCCCTTGACCTGTGTCATTCTGCATCCACTTGTCACTTTGTGAGAGTATATGCTCGCTTGCGTTAAGTACATCGGACCAATGCAATCATGTTAAGACATAATTTTTCAGAATGCTATGATGCCTATCCCATTACTTGTTAAGGTCGCATACATTAACGGTAGGTGAAGGAAGTGTGTACAAGTGGGGATCTTGCCCCTTTACTCATCAAAAACAAAAAGCTCGGCATGATGACTTGCCAAGCTACTTGTACATCATAGGGCTTAGTCAATAGGTACTAGGCAGGGTGAGTCCGGTTGGCTAGGCGACCGGGGCAGTGCTGGTGCGGGGCTCCTGTGAGGTTGGGCAGGAAACATGTCGGCTGGGACATAAATGGTGTAGTCTCGGGCCGCGACTATTTCCAAAATGTCCTTAAACAGCTCATTAAATTCTTCCCTATCCCGGGCCGCCTTTTCTGCCCTTGAGCATCTGGTGCCCGAGCGTACATTGGGGGTTTGTGCCACTGGCATTGCCACATGCTGCACGTTTCTTTGAGTCTCGACTTTCTTGGCCTGGGGGTTCTTGGGCTTTCGTCCGGGATGGTGTCGCTTAGGGCCTCACTTCTTGGCATATTTCTTGAGGGTGGGCACATAGCGCTCCGGTGGAGGGGCGCATGCCACATGCTCCCGTCGTCTGTGAAGAGCGTCTTTGCATGCTAGATGTCCATGGTTCTCCATGTGTTTCATCTGGAAGCTTGCAAGATGCAATCCAAGGGTTAGACCTTGATACATGATACAACTGTTCGCATGGAAGGGATTTTAGTGTGGTTTATCAAGCGCATATGACAAGAAGGGGAGGGGTGAGGCATGCAGTGTTTGTCGTAAAGGGATAGCCCCCATGATGATGTTTGTTTTGCCTCCAGCCATTAGCCAATATTGGCTTATGCTAAGTTGTGTGGACTAGTTGTCATGGAGTGGGATAGGGCACATTCTCGGAAGGATAGACCAAAAAGGGAAGAAGGTGTATAGAAAGGGGTTGCACCCTGTCTACACCATCAGTGTTGTTGGTCAAGGCTTCCTATGGCAGTAATGTGGGTTGCATGCCCTTCACTTGGAGGTGGTGATGGTCACACGGCTTTTAAATGTGTGATGAGAGGAGGACTTGAGGAGCTTAGCCTGTTAGATCCAACTCTTCTCCCTGCGCTTTGACTATCATTACTTGTGTGTGTTGATATTGTTTATACAAGGTGACACAAGAATCGGTGTTTATTTTTATACATAATGTCACTTCACGAGGATAAGAACCAATTGTCGAACTTGGGGTTGTACTGGAGCGTGGCACACGCATCCAACACTCGTGGCAACTTACTTAGTACCAATAGATATTTTGCCACATCGAGCAGCATGGACCCTTGTCCGAGTCTACTGGCAACATGTAACTCCTCCTTAGTGAGAACCTTATCAAACAGAGAGTTTTCTTGGCTAGGTTTAGCCAAGTCCCTACCTCGAATGGTAGTTAGCACTTGTAGGGAAGTTGGTACCATATAGGTTGGGTCCCTTTGGGATCGCCATTTGGCCAATCGCTCCTCAGAGACTGTCATGATCTGAGCCCCTAGTTTGGCCATTGCAACGCGGCGTTCACACCAACACTGTTCAAATTGACTTCGGCCCTCTGTTAGTCGCTTTAGTTGCTCTATGTCTATGAGATTCGGTCGGCAGAGCACTTCATTGAACATGATGGTTAAGCGCTGTTTGTTAGCCTCCTCATCAGAGATGAGTTGCATGCATTCATGTAAGAGCTTGTTATAGTGCTCGTCAAGATGTTCTTGCTCTTTCCAAGATAAGGGGAATGGCAAGTATTCTTCAAGCTGCTCCTTAGGGCATGGCCCATGTCCGCAAGGACGTAGATACGTGCGAACACTTGGAGCTTAGCATCCAACTCAGTTAAGCATTCTGCGACACTTCTATGTTCAGCGAGGGCTTGCTCGGTTGCCATCTCATGCAAGGTTCTAGGAGTTTGCCTGGGCTTTAGCATAGTTGGGGGCTCAGGCCTAGATGAGCAAGATTGGTCAACGTTGGGATTGCTCATGCCCTTGGGGTTTCCATGTTTCTCTAGAGGCTTCGTTGTTGCGTTATGGTTCTTCTTGGATGTGACTAGTGTGAGTTCGTCACCTTGTTATGGCCATGTTGTATCCACTCTTGATTGGTCGATGTGGGTTCTATTGTCAGTGGATTGAGCGTTGAAAGCAACTATTGATGGCAACAGCTACTTTGATTTTTCAGAGCACACAGATGTGTCTGAGGTTTCACCGCTATTAGGGGAGACATCTATGGGTTCATTGGTGGATGGACTCGATGGTTTATTCATCAGCTCTCCAGCACTCTTCGTCCCAATGGTCTTGGGGTCTGCAACTACCTGCAACAGTTGTGTTTTCGCTGTTTTCTCCTCTTTTTCTTGGTCAGCTTAGGTGCATCTAACGGCTCAGGACCCTGGGCTAGGTCGACCGCTAATGTGCTTGGTTGGGCCTCAACATTCTCCTTCTCTAGAGTATCCTTACGGGACATGGCTGTGGCCTACTGAATAGCCTCACTAGGTTGTGAGAGCACAACTACCTCCCTTTTCAAAGAGTCTAGCTCTTCAGCCAACTCCCTTGAGTTTAACTCCACCAGCCTAGGCTTTAGGCACTTTGAAAGTGCTGGAGTTGTCGAGGAAGTTGGTTGCGACACCTCCTCCACAAGTAAACTACTAAGGACACGTTCCGCAAGGGGTCTTGTCACAACTAAGGGTTGTGACTGTTATGATCCCTGATTTGAAGTAGTAGCAGCTAGTTCAATGGACTTGCTACTATTGGTAGACTGTGGTATCAAGTCCCTAGGCAGATCAAAAGTGGTCGTGCCTTTTGTTGCCCTTTGCACCTTCACTTGTGTAGGTTGAGCAGCGGCACGAGGCTGCTGCTGCTGCCACGCTTCACATGTCAATTTAGGTGAAGAGGATGTAGGAGATCTGGGACTCCTACGTGGACTTGGCACTAACTGGAGAATTTGCTCGTGATTGTTAGACGATTCTGTCATTAGCTTTGTTGAGTGATCAACCTTATCATGAGCAATGTTGTGCCTGTGGTGTCCATTATCCTCTTTGAAAGTCAAATGCTCCTTGGGCACTAGTGGGCCTTGTGCATGCTTGACAGTTACCTCTGATATCTTCTTGCTAAGTATGCCAGGCTGGGGATCTACTTTTTGATAGGCCATGTTTGGTTTCTTGATTTCAATAGTGAGGGGATTGATCACTCCAATATTTTTGGTTCGAGACTTGGCCTTTCATTTAGTTTTCCTCCTACGCCTCTTTGCTTTGGACATAATTTGGGCTTCTGATAGAGGTGACTTAGCAGGGTGTTTGGGTACCCAAATCCAATGATTGCCTGCATAATACCTTTAAGCACGAAGCAACGCCTTGGATATCCATCGTGGTGTTGTACTGACCTTACATCGATGCTTGCGTCTATAAGGCTTGGGCTTCTTTTGGGGTCTTCTACGATATTTGTAAGTCCAGAGCCTGTCCTTGGCATTGTCTCTTGACCTCTTTTCAGGCCCGGCCTCACTCATTGGTTCTCGTTGTTCGACCTGTGCTTGTATCAGTTTTTCCAACAAGTCCTTGCTCTCATTAGTAGGCTTGACTATTACGTCAGCACCTTCCTTGCCTTTCCCTTGAGGTTTGATGAGGTCACCCTTGCTAAAGGTTGTGACTATCCTCACACCCGGTAGTGTCAGGTGTATCCTCTGTGCTACATAGTCGGCCTCACACTTGGTCGCCCTTTTGAAGGGTCTACCTAGGAGGGTTTCTTTCCCGCAGCTAGCACTATTTGGAGGAACATGAAATAGGATAGGCAAGCTTTCTGTTTCAATTGTCACAAGGATTTTGCACTTCCCTATGAGTGCTTGTGGGTGTCCCCCATAAGGGCTAAGAGTTGCACTAGTCGGGGTGAGCTCTGGTTGGCCTAGTAGGGTCCATGATTCATAGGTCAAGATGTTAAAATCTGCTCCTTCATCAATCAGAGCATCGATAGTATGCTCTCTTTTCGCGGTGAGCTTGACCCTAAGATAAGCAGGTGGTACTATGTCTTCATCTTCCGGGTCTTGGCTTGTAAATTTAAGCCTTCTAATGGATGCCTTTGAGTCCCTAACTGCACAGTCAGACGTGGATTCACTACTGAGGTCTTGGGTCGTTTGTGCAGCACTACTCAAGGTACATCTATTGTCAGGACTGTCATGTCTAGTCATCCTCGCATTGATATCTTGATGATGTTGCATTCTGCTTCAACTAGACGCAGTTTGAACACAATGTACATGTGTTCTTGTGGTGTGGCCTCTTTGCCCTAGATGGCTAGATTGGCCCGTTGAGGTTCTAGGATCTCCGTTTCTCTCTGTTCAGGTATGGGCTTTTGTTTGCTCTTTTACAAGTGAGGATCCATGCTCGTGTAGAGCCATTACTACACTAGAGTCTAATTTGGAGGACCTGTCATGACACGCGTTTTCCCTCCAACCTACTTGGGGGAGGTGTGGAGGGGGCAGAGCCCCCTTTGCAGGGGTCCGGGGGGGGAGACAGTCCCCCCCGGCCCGCAAGGCCGTTACAGTAAAAGCCATGCACAATTTGGAGGACCGTTTATAGCCAAATTTTGAACTATTTGCTCTAAGTTTCAGCCCAGTGATGGACCTGTGATGTGCCTTTGGCTCTACGTAGCCTTTGGGGTCAATTTCGGGGTTTAGATGTGCCAAAATTTGTGTTCTAGATACCTATCTGATTTTGACAGTTTTCTGTCCGATTCTCAGATGTCCGATTTTCAAGAGCCCGATTATCAGAATCGGACGTCTGATTTTGGGTTGGTCCGAATGGCCCAGTGGTCCGATTTTGGTCACGTCCAATTCTGGGAGTCGGATCGAAAAAGTGGTCCGATTCTAGGAATCGGACCAGGAGGGTGGTCCTACTTTAAAAGTGGTCCTGGTCTGAGTCCGGCTATGATGGTCCAACTGTAATGGGCAGTTCGAGTGCCATGTGGCACGTCCGATTGGGGTGTCCGATTTCGGGACTCGGACAGGGTTGGTCTGACTCCCTCAGTCAGACAGTCCAATTCTGAGGATTGGACGGTCCGACCCCAGGATTCTGGTGGTCCGATTCTGGAAATCGGACCACTGCGAGTTGGTCCGACTGCGTCAGTGACGGGCGCGATTCTAGCGCATTTGAATCCTTCTTGATGTCTGCTACACACAATCACCAGAGACTTTCCATATCTGATTAGAGCACTATTGGAGAACACCGGACTCACCTGGAGCAGCACGAATCACTGGCGCCTAGAATCAGGGTAGCGCTTACTCGTCCTGTGAACCAGAAGCTCTCTCTCTCTCTCTCTCTCTCACACACACACACACACAAGGCCAACTAAAGAAATGAGGTCTGTCCTGGCTTCCCAAGCCTCTTAAGGTCCTTTCCTAGCACTGCAAAACCTTACAGTCGGTTCCTTGTCCCTGTCTCACCCAGAAACTTGAATTTGGTTCCTTGTTTCCCTGTTTTAGCCTGTTATACAGCAACAGAAAACCCTATTGTTTGCTTCTTTTTTTCTTTGTTTTTTTCCTATCCTAAATGCATACAAGTCACAAAGCAATCACCTACACCACTCCAACATGCTTTTCAAAATCCAAAAATCCAAAAACCTACTTGCTAAGGAGATCGAATACCTCTTCAAACTCCCTCGCTTCCTACCTATCTACCTCAAGCATCGGTTCGGGGAAAACCCTACTCCAATGCTCGATTTGAAGCGCGCAAGCGCTCAAGGCTTGAATCCGTTGGTCCCGGCACGGAACCAAAATGTGGGAGCTTTCACTCAACCGCCAAGACCCACGGACCGCTTATTGTTTCAAGCGTTCCAAGCCGAGCACTCATGGCTACCTCTCACATAACTGATGCGCAATGCCTACCTTATGGGTGTAGTGAGCTTACCTCCGTGCCGTTCGAGTTACCTCCTCTTCCGCGCACTCCGGTAGCTCCACGATCCAAGTGTTCCATCCTCAAGCTCCACACTCCAAGATCCATTGCCGCGAGCAAGAGAAGAGAAGAGAAGAGAAGAGAAGATGGAGAGCTTCTCCTCCTCGGTCCCTCACCCTCACACACTCACTCCCTCACACTCTCACGCTCCCTCTCTCAAGCACAAGCTCAAGCAAGCAAGAAGAAGAAGAAGAAGAAGAAGAAGAAGAGAGCTACTTTTGGCCACACACAAGAATGATCTTTTCATTCACTTTTCAACTTTATATACAAAACCCTAAATCCCTTTTGGACAGTCATCTCCTTTTCCCCTTTTTTACATGGCCGGCCGTAGCCTAGGCCCTTTTTCCCATTGTCCTTCTATCTTCCTAACTTCCTTTCCACCGCCCGTCTACATTTACAAATTGCACGGGTGAGAGCCCCCCGGCGCTCCTTGAATTAAACCATGATGCGCTTGCGCTATTTTACAAAAGTTTTGACTTGTGCTTTTCCTTGTGTGCCTTTCTCCCTTATTTAGGGCTCTTCTCCTTGTGCGTCTTTGTCTTCCGTTTCTCTTTTCCTTGACCTTTGTCTTTGTCTTCTGCTTTAGCTTTTCCAGATTTTCCACCTTCTTTCGTTTGAGGGTTAACATTCATGATGATTCTCAGTGGAGATATGAGGTTTTGTGATGTTCTGATAGGTTCTGATTGGTTTTGTATACCTTCTGTATAGCTTCTGTTTTGTTCTGATTGTCTTCTGTATGAAGCATGGATTGATGATTGATGAAGATTGAGATATTGTGAAAGCTTATTGAATAGTTTTTGAGAGTTTGGAATGGTTTGAGTATGAGTTATGAGGTTTTGATGACCTTCTGTAACCTTCTGTAGATCTTCTGTAGAGCTTCTGTCTCTGCTCTGTAACTGTACTGTAGCTGTTCTGGTACTATTTTGTGACAGTTCTGTAGACCTTCTGTAAGTGTTCTGTAGAATGTATGTGTGACTTTGGAAAAGTTTTCTAACCTTTGGAAAGGATGAATCTAAGTTCAAAAGAGCTAAAACATGTGGAAGAAACAGCTGCTGAAGACTAAAGAGAAGACTAAGTGACAGTGACAGTAGTGAGCTGTGAAAAGACATTGTAGTAGCTTTGGTGACTCTTCATATCAGACATACCTCTTGGGAGGTGCATCCACGACCTAAGAAGGATTATTGAAAGTTATTATGAGAGTATTGTAGTGAGGATATGATGTACTATTGATGGAGAGAGAGAGAGAGAGAGAGAGTCAGAGATAGTGAAATCTATCAAAACAGTGTAATTCTACTATGATTGTGCATGAACAATTGCTATTTTCTTTGTTTTGATGATCAGAAGAATGAAATAAAAGCTTGTTGATGTTACAAGATAGATTCTCTTGCAAGACAATTCCCTTTTCCTTGGTGTTCCTCTTGGGGCTCCAAAAGCAAAGCACCACACTCTTGTAACTAACTCCTTTTTTAATATGAAATTTGGTTGGAAAAAAGACTTCTTGAATGAGAAGAGAGAAGGAATCTGAGTATATCTTTGTAGGTAATATAAAAAAGGTAAAAAAAGATTGCAAAAGTGGAGAGAAAAGATGATTATTTCACTATTCTTCTCTCCTCTTTTCCTTGTTTTAAGGAGGAGAGGGGGGGCTAAAAGGCCCATTTGTGAGTTCATATTTTTCCTAATGGCAAATATGGCGCTCAAACCTACTTAGAACATCACAACAAACTTGCAGAGGATATCATAGTGGACCTTGAGGAGGAGAGGAAACTAGCACGCAAAGCTTTGCAAGGCATAGTTGCTTACAACTAGGATGATTAGTAGACTAGGAGCTTACTCCAGAGCATGGAAATGCAAGAGATCTAGAGAGTGCTAGCCCTAGCAGGTAGAAATCAAATAGAGAATGAGAGAGTGCTAGAAGGAGATCTCACATTGAGCGAGCGAGTGCTAGATAACACAATAGCAAAGCACAGTGATGCAACATTAGAAACATTGCTATTAGTAGGGTTAGGAGTCAGCCAAGGCTCTAAGAGCCAATAAAAAATTTGTGTAGTAGTGAAGCAGCTGGACAAATGCCATCCGCGAATGATGACCTCCTATAGTTTTTTTGTAGAGCAATTTGAGCAGATCTGCGAGGCCAATGGCCTTATTGATCTCATTCAACGCTCGTAAGCTTTCGGTCTGTGCTTAGGCGATGAGGGTAGGACCTGGTACACGAGTCTAGATGCTGCTGGTGAGCAAGCCAATTTCAGTGACATGAAAAATCTCTTCATTAAGAGATTCTCCAAACAAGGATACTCTGACAACCTACTAGTGCAACTCATGAATGTCAAGTAGAGAGAGAAAGAGGACATCCAAGATTACATGACCCATGTGAGGAGCCTCTTCAAGAGAATCCCTATGGGTGAGAGACCTACTAAAAGAGCGATGTCCACAATATTCATTAATGGAATACGAAGTGAAGAGCTCTACAAAGATTTGGTAGGTAACTTGAGCCTGCAGCGAGATGCACTTGTAAGGGCCTTTGAAGAAGCTATTAGAGTGGACGACCAACTCAAGGAGAGAAGCTCTAGGAGCGCGAATCGAGAAGAGCGCAACACTAGGAATTCTAAGAGAGTTTCAACACTGATCAAGAGATTAGGCCCAAGTGCTCTGGATAAAGGAAAGGACACTGATTTAGGGCAAGAGCTAGTAAAGATGCATATGTACATAGCCAAATTGTAGGAGATGATGAGATGACCAACGCATCCATGCATCCAATGCATGCATTGTGAAAAAAACCACCTGCCAACTGAGTGTTAGGACCCTAGGTCATGACCTTGCACTAATTGCGGTAGGTTCGGCCATGATGCCATGCATTGTTGATTACCTTATAGACTCCCATACTTGTAACCTTACAAGCAACCCTACCTTGCGACTAGGCTGCCAAACTTCTTTGGAAAGGGAGCCCCATTGGCCCTCCTAGCACCTAATGACACTAAGCCAGCCATCACTAGGATGGAGATAAACCCTACGTGTATCCCTAGACCACCTGTACCCTACGTAACCCATCCACCAAGTGACACTCTAGTCCATTATGTGGAGGAGCCAAACGACTATGGACGACTAGTACCAGCGATGGTGTTAAGTAGAGGGAGAGGCAAAGGCCTAAGAGGGCAGACACAAGAGCCAATTGTGTGTTGGACTTGTGGTCACTCAGGACATGTTTCTTAAAAGTGAAGGAGTGGGTGAAAGAAACCCAAGAGCACCTAAAAGATATTGAGCCCATAGTAGAAGATGAGGTCAATGATTTCTCAAGCATAAGCACACCAGTCTCACTTCCATGACCAAAATTAAGGGAGGCGACTGCACCACGAGTAGTGTTGCTTAGACAAAGTTTAAATGCTATATGCCAGTAAATTAGTCAAGGCCATTGGCCAAGAATCGCAGAGTTAGGAGAGAGGTAAGAAGTTAGCGACCTCCTTAATACATTGGTGACCACCCCTGTGACTCTAAGCATAGGAGACCTCCTTAGGCAACATCCAATGCTATGGCAAGGGCTGAAACACTGGGTCGAAGAATCAAACGAGCAAGTGCCCGTAGACTTGCACGAGTGTGATGCAAAAACACAAATGTCAAGCCTAACGCTGCACTCCATACCTAAGTCATTGCACATCAATGCTTTCTGGGAAGGCACAAATATGCATGCAGTCATGCCGGTCTTAGCTCTTGGAGATGTTACAAGAAAGGGAATCATAGACACAGGAGCAGGATTTGGTGTGCTAAGCCATGCAGTACTCCAAACTTGGGGTAACCCGTCGGTCAAGACTGCTAGGTTTAATGTCACACTAGCTAACAAAATGAAGGTGAAACCATTCAACATGTTAAAGAATTGACTAGTGAAGATTGTAGGAGTCCAATTCTCTGTTGACTTTATAGTCATGAAGGGAGTGGACAACATCCTGTTAGGCCGACCGTGGATGCGCAATGTGATAGTCATAAAAGACTGGGGCAGTGGTCTTATCTTCCTAGGCAATCAAATGGAGACTGTAAGGGTAGAGATGGACACCTAGAAGAATAAACTGGTTGACCTAGATGCCATCTCCACCATGCTGAAGGATGATGGCCAAATTAGGAAATCCTATAGGCCTTTAACCAAGTATATCCCATGTCTTGAGGATGAGCGAGATTGGATGCATGTTGTTGCTACCATCGACCTGCCATTCTCAGACAATGAGAGGTACAAACAAGCCATCAAGACAATTGGAAAGCCCAAGGACATGTCCTTAGTACCAATCTGCATGATGGCCGGAAGCTTATGTAGAAAACCTAACCCTGTCACATTCCAAGTCCCAAACAACAGACGAGAGCTCCTTGATATCCTAGGATATTTGACTAACAAGTTGGCTAGCAATCCAACAACGAATCTCAAGCCACTCCAAGACCTCTTAAATGAGCCTAAGTGGCGGCGATAGTCTAAGGTGCACAATTTGAACTTGATGTACAATTGGGCCTTAGTCCCAGACCAAAGAGAAGAGATGTATCAAGACTTGGAAGATGATGAGTAGTTGGACAAGACGAAGAATATGAATATTGTTGTTCCTTCAATGATGAGAGTGAAGGGGAAATAGACACTATAGAATATGACACTGGGGGATGGGTAATCGAACAAATACAAGATGACTCCAGACCACACAAGCAGATTGCCTTTAGGATAGAGAGAGGAGTCATGTGCATGGATAGCGATCAAACATGGTTGGAGCACATAGGCATAATTGACTATGAGCAGACAGACCTAGCCCAATCAAGTGCCACACCATTGCTAAGAATAGACTCACCTTCCAAGCTGCGACCACCAAGAGAAAATCCCTCTTCTAGGGAAGATGAAGAGTTTGATTCTGAGTCAAAAGTCAGCTCGGATAGTGATCCTTAGATACCTCGACCTTCCAAGACTAGACACACCAAGGGGGACCTACCTATTCACCTAAGGTGCCAACGGTTAAGGGAGGATTGATGGAAGCTGCCTAAGGATACACATGCAAAAGAGCAACAAAAACAGCAAGACCTACCAAAGAAATTCACAAAATTAAAAAAGGAAGGTAGGGTAGTGATCTTGCTGGGAGCCAAAGGACAGGGGCAAGCAAGAGAACCAATCGAAGGACCCGCCAAGGTCAAGGAGGTCAATTTAGCCAGGGAAGGGGACGATGACTTGATTAAGGAAAAGGAAGCAAGTCTCATTGCTGTCTTACGAGAGCATATAGACGTCTCTTCTTGGTCCTTAGAAGAGCCCAAAGGGGTAGACTTGAGTGTAGTGACTCACAACATATCCTTGACACGTACGCAACACCGGTCAAGCAGCGACCATGTCCCATGAATCCAAAGCACACCCACACCATCAAGGAAAAAATTGACAAGCTAATGAGAGTAGGATTCATCTACAAAATTGATCACACAGATTGGGTTTTGCCCATAGTTATCGTATTGAATAAGAATGGAAATATTAGAGTGTGTGTCAATTAAAAGAAAGTAAACGTGGCTACGAAGAGAGATAACTATCCATTGTCATACACTGAGCACATGCTTGAGAGAGTGGCTTACAAAGAGGTCTACAATTTTCTCGATGGGTTCTCTGGACAGGTGCATCCTAATGATAGGCATAAGACCACATTTGGCAATGAGTGGAGTCTTTGCCTACATAGTCATGCCTTTCAGGTTGACTAACGCGCCACCTATCTTTTGACAACTTATGTGCACTATATTCAAAGATATGCTTAGGAAGAAGTTAGAGGTCTTTGTAGATGACTTGTGTGCTCACTCTACTTGGAGGGAACACTTAGACAAACTCCCAACAGTCTTTGAACAATGTCAATTATATCATCTCTCATTGAATCCCTTGAAGTGTTAGTTTTGGGTAAGGCACAGATTCATCCTAAGGCACGTAGTGCTGAAGAACGGCATTGCCACGAACCTCTCAAAGGTTAGGGTCATTGTCGATTTTCCACCCCCAACTGATTATAAGGGCGTTCAATGCTTCTTAGGCCACATAGGGTATTATCAGCGGTTTGTGTTGAACTATGCATTGATTGCTAGACATCTATACAAGCTATTGGTCATATTCAAATGGATTGAGGAATGCCAATGCACATATGAGGTACTGAAAAAGGCTCTAACCACTACACCAATTCTACGAGGCCCAGATTGGACACTCACATTCCATGTGCACATTGACACTTCGAAATTCGTCAATAGGAGCTGTATTGTGCTAGCCTGGTGAACACAACCTAGTTTACCCAATGAAATTTGCTAGCAGACAACTCATTGAGACAAAAATGAATTACTCAACAATGGAGAGAGAGGGTTTAGCCATGGTGTTTGCTATAAAGAAATTTTGGCATTATCTTTTGGCTACACCTTTTACCTTCTTTGTTGACCATCAAGCCTTGTTATATCTTGCTAATAAACCTTGTGCTATAGGACACATTGCTTGATGGTTCCTTTTGCTTTTAGAATTTGACTTCTCCATGTGGTACGTAAAGGGAAGCAACACTACATGGCTAACCATATGTCTCGCATCCCCACAGGAGAAGCTACTAAACAAGGCATTGTAGATAAACTACCAAACGTGCATCTATTCAACTTATCTAGCAAAATAGATTTGTTTAGAGCCGACATGATGCCGTATTGGAAAAATGACATAGTCCAAGTGCTTGAGCACGGACTACCTGAACGACCAATAGAAAAGGCCCACCCAACTTAGGCAACTCATCCTGAAGATCCAATCCTATTAGTTGTGATAGCAAGCCAACTCTATAGGGTGGGGCAAGATGGGTTTCTACACAGATGTGTGTGTGAGCATAAAATACATGACATACTCATAGAGGCACATGACAGAATCGTAGGAGGACACTTCAGTGGATATACAATAACCTGCAAGGTGCTGCAGTCCCAGCTATGGTGGCCCACTCTTTTTTGAGATGCAACACGATTCGTAAAGCACTACGGTGAGTGCCAATGGACTAAAGTTCCTATTCGTAAGGATCACATGGAGCTAACCCCAATCATTGCATGACAACCTTTCAAGAAATGGGAGATTGACTTCATTGGACCCATTAGTCCTGCAACACAATATTCACAAGCTAAGTACATCATTGTCGCCACACCGATTCTCTAATGAAATGGATAGAAGCACGAGCTACGAGAAAAAATGACACTAGGACCATTGCCAAGTTCTTATGGGAGCAAGTGATCTCACGATTTGGTTACCCCATGGAACTTGTTAGTGACCAAGGCATACACTTCATCAACGAAGTGATAGCTCATCTCCTATCCACCTTCCTGATCATCCATCAGTAATCTTTGCCTTATTACCCTCAGGAAAATGGCCAAGCTGAATCCACATATAAAATCTTGGTGAACATCTTGACCAAGGTAGTCTTTGCTTTGCGCAGTGACTAGGATAACAAGTTGATGGCGGCCTTGTGGGCCTACTGCAGGGCTGTGAGTTAGACTCCCTGCAAATCTTTTACTAATCACTATAACCCAAGAAGATACATGTGGTGCCTTTTGGTTTTAACTTATTCCTCTTATCATTTGGAACATGTGTGTAACATTCACATCCAAAAGTTCTTAAGTGCGAGACATATGGTTTCTTACTAGTATAGCCCTCATAAGGTGTTTTTCCCTTGAGAGCCTTTGTGTAACTATGATTGAGAATGTAGACTACAATATTAACATCTTCAACCTAAAATTGGTTAGGCAATCCCTTGCCTTTAAGCATGCACCTTCCCATTTCCACAATGATGTGATTTCACTATTCAACAACAACATTCTCCTTAGGTGTATAAGGCATCATAAATATATGCTTAATCCTTTTGCTATTGTAAATACTTCAAACTCCTTTGAGTTAAATACATCACTACCATCTATTCTAAACTTCTTCACACTTTGCTATATTTCATTCTCAACAAGTTTTAGTCATTCTTTAAAATTACTAAAAGCTTGACCCTTATCACGATGGAAGTACATGCACACCTTCCTATTGTATTCATTGATTCAACATAAAAATCCTCCAAAGGCTTTTATAGACATTTCATCTCTTAAGTTAGCATTCACCAACTTTGAGCCTTTGCTCTATTATTACATTCTTGTGGAAATACCTTTCTTTGCTACTTGCCCATAATACAAGCTTCACATGGGTCCTTCATTTCACTTTGCTATAGGTAGTTAAGAAATCATACCTTGCTTATATGTCTCCTTTAACATTGTAAATCCAATGTGACCAAATCTTTCATACCAAAGTTGTACCCACACCAATGGTGGGCTATGAGAGCAATTAGCTCATACAACTTGTTCTTTCTTTCTTATTTATTGATAACTTTGCTAATACTATCAAGAATTTCTCTACATGTCTTGGTGAACCTCACTTCATGACCAAGATCATTTATGAAAGAAAATATACTTCACCATTTGCAACAACAAAGGAAATAATTCATGTGCTCTCAGTAAGACATTTTACACCATTCCTAATTGTCATAGTGCGAGATTCTTGTAGAGGCTACATAGAATTATATAGGCCTTTCTTGTTGGTCATGTGATGGGAGATGTCACTATTCAATACCCCCATGAGTCAGTGGTATATATTTATTGTGCCAAGGAACACACGTTCTCAATTGTCACCATAAATAACTCCATATTTACTTCAGTCATATTGATTGTCTCCTTTCATTTACTTTTCTGGACATCATTTTTTAAATGAAGATTATATTCCTTCTTCCATGGTTAGTATTGATGATAGTGTTGGTACTGGGGTAGATGGTGATGACTAAGGTTGTTGCTGGTGACAATCCTGTAGAAGTTGGTGATTTTGAAGATTCACTTGAGGGTTGATCATGTTGATGGAGACAACTCGAATGGTCATTGGAGATGAATGGAAGATTGTGGAGGATGGGTGATGTGGTGTTGATGTAGCAATGATGATGCCGAATCATCCATGAATTGTTGTACTTATGCAAAGGAAAACCTCATGTGCAATCACTTTCGAGGGGAAAGTGCTAGTATTTTTTTTTTGTGCACAGGACATATGAAGATGTTGGTTTGGGAGATGGGTCGATCCAAGCAAGCTCGAAGTGTTGTCCCACACTTGAGGACCCAAAAACCATGAATAGGTTATTGTGTAAATACTGATAGTGAGTGCACATGCCTACATAGTCTAATACATAGTTAAAAGACTGCTTTAGGGGTGCTTCTAATGATGTTGGAAGATGAAGTAAGGAACCTTGAAGCTAATGAGGATGGGAAGAAGTGTCATGGTTGAGGGAAAAGGGATTGTTAATGAAGAGTATGGAAAAACACTAATGAGAGAGGGATAGGATACAGAGAGTCCAATCCAATATGCTTTGGAAATGCATGGTTCTCCGTTGAACCACCACTCATGGTAGCTGATGAAATTGTGATCTCTAGATTGAAGAACCTTTTTCACCTTGTGTTGGAGTTGAGTTGCAGGTGCTAGGATGAAATGGAGTAGAAAAGAAAAAAGTGGAAGTGGCTCAGGGGGATAGGTCTAACTAAGGCAAGTTGAGACTCCCTAGGTATGTCCTAACCTTGATGTTCCCTGAGTAAATGTACACGAAAATGGAAAAAGAGCGAGGGAGTTAAAGATGGAGCCAGGCAACTGAAGCCACTGGACGCATCCAACTTGAGGACCCTTAGTAGGTGCGGTGCAATGCATGTGAGTGTATATTTCTTTGTTTTCTTTTTTTGCCTCTCATTTTTTTTCACTCTTTTTATTATTTTCTATCTTTGTTCTTCTTCTTTTTTTCTTTTGGCAAGTCAAGTAGCAATAGTGATATACAATAATGCATGCTTCCTTACAGGAGAAATGGAAGTATGAGATCAAAAGGATGATTGCAAAGAATAAAACTTGGCACATAAGATGATTGGTGCACTGAGGTGCATACAATGAAGATTTGAATATTGAGCCTGGACATTAAAGCATGCTTCCAGATTGTTGATGACATTACCAGTTCCTCTTGTGGAGTAGCAACAACTTCAAGTGGTTGCTCTTTTGAAATTGTGGACTCAAGTGTCAGAGAAACTAGCTCGTCATCAGTCACTAACTTATCTGGTGTTGTCTCCTCAAGTATCTTGGTCCATGACCTAGATCTATGTGTGGGTCTCTTTTTCTTTCTCTAGGATTTGGATGAGACTTGGTCTATGGTCATGGGAGATGGATTTACAGGTGGTTTTGGTAACCAAATCCAACAATTTCCCACATAAAACGCTTGAGCATGGAGCAACGCTTTGGGCACCCATCACAGCCTTGTGCTAGCTCTCCATTGATGCTTCCGATTACTTGCCCTAAATCTCTTTATCCTTCTAGATGCAGTTCTATTCCCAATAGCTTGAGAAGATGTGGTAGTGTTTCTAGTAGCTATGGTCTTTCCTTTGGTTCTAGGAGGCTTCCTACTGAGCGGTTCTCTCTTGTTCTCATGTGCCTTGAGTAGTTCATTAACAACTCTATAGTTGTCCTCTATAGGCATTTGATTTGACTTTGAGACAAGCTTCTTGACCTTCTCTAGAGAAGAGAGAAGGTCCCCTTTGTTAAAAGTACTGACAATCTCCACATCTTGTAAGCTTAGGTGTATATGGTGTGCTTCATAGTCCACAATGCATGTGGTTGCATGCTTGAAAGGTCTTCCAAGCAAGAATTCCTTTCCCATGTCTTCTTGACTTGGAAGAACATAAAACACTATGGGCATGCTTTTAGTTTCAATAGTCAAGAGAATTTTGCATCGTCCTAAGAGGGAATAGGCTGATCCTCCAGAGGGCTTGATAGCTGCATTAGTTGGGACGAGTTCAAGTTGTCCAATCTTAGTCCATACCTCAAGTGGTTTGATCTTAGTCCATACCTCATTGGTTGGGACAAGTTCAAGTTGTTTGATCTTAGTCCATACCTCATTGGTTGGGACAAGTTCAAGTTGTTAGTCAATCTCAGTCTATACCTCAAGTTGTCCAATCTCAGTCCATACCTCATAGCTCAAGATGTTGTAATCTAAACCTTCGTCTCTATGAGAGTGTCAATGATGAGCTCTCGCTTGCTAGTTAGTTTGACCCTAAGATATGTAGGAGGGATTAGCTCTTCATCTTTTGGGTTAGTGTTTGTGGCTTGGACCTTTCGTATATTAAGCATGGTAGACCTAGTTAGGGTACTACATGAAACCTTGCATGTTGGACAGTCAAGATACATGTGAGTGATATTGCACTCAATGCATCTAAGGCCAGCCTTTGGAAATTTATCTAGCACCATCCGATCTGCTAGCTTTGGCTTAGGCTCTTGTGTTGTTAGCTCTAGCAACATATGAATGGATAGATGGATGGGAATATTCACTTAGTTGTGTTAAATCATCAAGTTTTAGGACTTGGAGACCTAAGGTCAAGTGTGGGTGTTCTCATTCAACTCTCTAGGGTTGTTAGTTCTTCTTGGATTTTGCAACTTCATTGCTTGGAGTTTCTATCCTTCAAATTTTTCTCTTGTTGGTCAATTGGTCATGTGATCTGCATTAAGTGCAAGTGGTGAAAATATGGGCGCAATGGTTGGCTTCTCAAATCAATTACTACAGTCTTGGCACATTCTTTGAATGTGGTTCAAAATGATTCAAAGGGGGCTTAGGACTTATGGTAGCTTGGTCGATAATATTTTACTCATTGAGCCCTTGTAATGATTGGAATGGAGCATATGATGATGGAGGCTTGGCTGGATGATTCCCCCCCCTAATGACTTGTAGTGTGCCCTATATGTAGATGTGAAAGTGACTATTGTGGTTGTGTATTATGATCTTAATTGACCTATGGTAATGTTAGCCCAGTGTGTGTTGCCAAGGTTGCCTAGGTGCTAAGTGCAATGTGTGCTAGGTCCTTCCAATATGACGAGGTGGTTACTTAGTTTAACAAGCTCCTTGTTGAGTTCTTAAGTCATTAAGATATTTATTTTAAATGCTTGACTTCAAAACCTAAAAGTTATCAGGGCACTTTGCAACACTTTGATTCAAAAACTTGCAAGAGTGAGGTGTGTAAAATCAGTCTTTCCTTTCCAATGCAATGTGCATGGGTGCAAGCAATTCCTCAAAGTATCACAACCATGTCATGCTAACAATATGGCAAGGATGGAACATTGATGCAAATATGTAAAGCAAGAGGTTCAAATTTAGAATGTGAGTAAGACAAGTATCAGTGAGCCTTGAGGCATAGTGTGTGTGTGTGTAAGTGGGAGTGTGAGTGAGCGTGGGAGTGATTGGTTAGTGTGAGTGGGTGATAAGTGATAGTTGAGGGAGGATGAGTGAGTAGGGATGAGTGTGGATGAGTAAGTGGGGGATTAGTGAGAGAGGTGTGAGTATGAGTAAAGGAGAAGTGAGGTGTGAGTGGGCTTGTATAGTAGTATGTGTAAACTCTTCTTATGTGTGAGTGAGGTGTGGTGGCTCAAATGGGAGGTGATTCGAATGAGTGAGGTGCAAGTGAATGAGGTGGTGTGAGTGAATGAGCTAGGGTTGAGGTGGTGTGAGTGAGAGGTGGTTCAAGTGGAGTGGTGCGAGTGAGAGAGGTGGTGCGTGTTGGGGTAAAAGGCCCTTGGGCTTGCGCATGTACAGTGACTGCCCATATTTTTTATTCATATATATATGAAAGTGCAATAAGGCTGTCGTAACATTGTTGACAACACCTACATTGTGTGTGCTCTTCTCTCCCGCATCTCATGTATCCTTTTCAACTGGTATCAGAGCAGGTCCTTCATGAGCACTTTCCGTCCTTCCTCGACATCTACATGAGGTATGAGAACTTGCTTCTCACTTAGTTCTCAGCCATTCTTTGACATGAACAGCAGGGTTTCATGAAGAGGTAGCCATAGCTTTCATCATTGAAGCTTGTTCTCTTTACCTCTTGCTTGGACTTGTCCTAGGGTTGTGTAGGCCTTCATTGGGCTCTTGCTCATCCCCTACCCACCCTGATTTGGCCCCTCAAGTACATCAGCATCCTCACGTTTTATTTGCGCCTGTTTGAAAAAATGGCTCAAATTCACTCTTTTTGTCATATCTCGGGCATTCGGAACCCGATTCAGGCAAGGTAAGAGTCTAAGTTGGGGTTTTGGCATGCTCTAGACACGATGGTGATGTTGGATTTACCAAATTCTGATGATAGAATATTTTGCAATAGATTTCAGGTCTGATACAACATGTATTTGTATGCCTATGGCCTATGTGATGCTTCTATTGATATCTATTGATATCGGATCACTTGTGGATGTTATGCCTCTTAGTGAGACACATTTGGAGCTGATTTAGCTCAGCCATTAACTATTTTGAATAGTCCTAGATCTGCTGTCCAAAATAGGATAGCCACCTGTTACTTCAATTTTACGCTTATAGGTCTTGGCATTTGATGCCCGATTATGCCCAGTTGGTGCCTACATGTCTAGGAATGTATACATATGAGTTGGCACTTGATTTGAGCCTGGTTTGAGCATTATTTTACTCAGATTTGGATTGTTATTTGTTGTGGAAACTTCAGGACTGAGGCTATTTATGCTACATTTGGATTATGCCTATTGGTCATCACGGGGTGCTCCCAGCTACTCGGTATGATGTCATGATGTATTTGGACTATGCCACATGTCTTGTCTATGCTCTGGAATGCTTTTGAGCTGAGATTAGAGCTCGATTTGGGTTTGAATGTCACTTCTTTGCAGCTGGCATTTCATCTATGACATGGTTTATGCCTAGGCTACCCAACAGTACGGGTTATGATGTCTTGGTGAATGCTTTATGCTTTGGTTATGGGTGGCAGTTATTTGAGCCTCATCTCGACACTCATTTGAGTATCCCCTTGAGTAGTTGGACATTGACTTGGCCTTTTTCATTATGATCTGGCTTTTTCCATTACGACCTTGGATGCTATATGGGATTTTATGCTCTGATTATGGATCTTGATTATTAGTTGGATGCACTTACAGGTATTGAGCAGTGAACTGCTCCCTTGTTTTGGCAATTACCTATTGAGCTATGATTGCTCATTGCAATTGATATGTGGGATACTTATTGATCAGTGGACTTGGATAGTGCTTGGGAGTTACAGTTATGGCCATCTTGCTTCTTTGTTGTATGTCATCTATGCTATTTGGGTTGCTATTGTCCGTGTATGTCACAAAGCAGTTGATCTTTATGGCCACCCATGTATGCACATGGTCTGCTGCTATGTATTTTATAGAGCCTTTTATCTGGATGCTTTTACATAGATATTTGGGCTTTTATTGGAGCTTGACTCTTGCAAGTTTATTTGCCACCTGCCGTTCTTGGCTGGACATGTATGTCAATACATGGTATGAGACACTGCAAAGTTATGTATACTCCTATGTTTCAGGGATGCTTATGCATTTACGGCTCCAAGGAACGCTTATGCTTTTATGGCTACGAGCTACAGTGGTTGGATATGTCATGCTTTTGTCTACTAGGCTTGTCCGTGTGGGAGCTTTTGCATCCATGGTTGATGCCTTTTGTGTTCTCCCCTTCTAGTTTGGATGAGTCCCCTTTGTAGTATGCTATGATGACTTCCAGCTTTTCTAGTCATGTAGACAATCCTCTTGATGAGCTTGTTCTCTTTAATGAGAGTTCCCATAATTCTTTGAGCTCCTTGGATGTATTGGACAGCCTACTTATGCTATTATAGAGCAGTTGTCCTCTTCTATAGGTTTTACAGGTTTTGTTTGCTTTCATTGTGGAAAGATAGGGCATGTGAAATGTAAATGCTTCAAGTGGATTAGAGAGCAGAAAAGATTGCGCTGCACTAGACATGAGAGCAGAGTCAGTGATACAGTAGGTGAGACCACTGTTGATAGTGCTATGGTGCATGTAGTTACCCATGATGATGCAGTTGAGCACTCCTGGCATCGTGTTACCCTGCAGATTACTTGCTGAGTGATACGGCCTATACCTTTGATTGGCTTTTAGATAGTATGGCATCTTGTCATGTTACTCCGCATAGAGCTTGGTTCTCTTCTTACAAGGAGGTTGACGGATGTATTTCTTTGGGCCTTGAGCAAGATTGTCATGTTATTGGTATAGGGGATATACACTTCATTCCTAATTTCCATACTATCAATGATATCCATATTTCTCATGCTGACAAGGTAGATGAAGTCCTTTGTCCCCTCAGCTCCAGCTCCCTCCCCTTGTTATGTTACCTTCCCTCTCAATCCAACAAAGATGACTTGTTGGTTCTGATAAATCATCCCATATTTCAGATTAGTTGACTCATCAATCAAACTCTCCAAGATGTAGTTTTGAAGTTTCCTCCCTAGTAGGTGCACTATATCTTGTCACCCTATAGAGCATATGACTCCTCCAACAGAAAGCGCCTACATCCAAACCAAGTTCATGATCTATTAACTACCTCCCTTTGTATGTCCTTCATCAACAGACATTGTTTATCATCACCAACAAGCAAGGGTGATCTTTATCAACAACCCCTTGAGTAACTAAGCTTTCATCTGAATCGGATGGGGATGTGAGCATGGGTTGCCCTCTGTATCTATCAAAAGAGTGTGAGACAGAGGATGGGACAAGTGACCATTCATTTCCCTTCAATTAATGAGAGGTAAAATGTGTGGAATGGAGTGTTGCACACATGGGTTAGGCCTCTCAATACACAAAGCACAATCTATTTGGTGCACAACACTATAACACTCCATAGACTTCCTTCTTGCACTGTGTATTGGCACAAGAAGGCAGGATGTGCTACTGCACCATCAACTACACACAAGGTATACAAAATTCACACAAGTACCATGAGGAATATATCAATGGGTTTCAAGAACTGGCTTGCCCTCATGTATCTATCAATAGAGAGTGAGATAGAGGGGGGGACTGAATGTGACTGAATTTTTTCCTTCAACCAATTGAGAGGTGAGGATTAAGGGACCTTAGGACAATTGGCAATCAGGTATGTTCTTGTTTTCCCTTGCACATATGGAATGGGCCTCTACCACCACCACAAGACACGTCACTCTATTTTGTGCATTGCACTATGAGGTTGCCTAGCCAATCGAGTTGGGATGCACGAATGCACCATCATTTACACACTCTAGCACACTCCCCCTAAGCCTCCCCATCTTTTCGAATTCTAAACCAAGTGTAAGATATGGGTCCTTCAATATCTATTGAGCGATGTGAGTAATTTGGGTGAGTGACTAATGTCTCCTTTCAATATGAGTGTCCCATCCCATTCATTTCAATATGGTAGTCTCCTTTCAAGATTGAGAGCAATGTGCTTTGATAATGACAACTTGCCAGCCTTCATCGATAGTGCTACCTCCATGGGTGTCACTACATGGTCTTTGCCATGTGTACCCATGCTATGTTGAGTTGTGGTGCCTCCTGTAGTCAACTATAACACCTCGCACTGTAACGATTATCTACTTTGACCACTTGCTCAACGAGCTAAGTGTTTCTAATCCTACTCTTGTGTATCTATGTGTATATTATGTCTTAAGTTTGGGGACATCAAGGTCCAGTTGTTTCTTAGCGTGTAGGCCTTGTAGGTCATCATCACTTGATCTAGGAAAGTCATAACTATATAAATGCGTCCTTGTGCGTCCATCTTACATAAACCAATGCGAATATCCTTTATACTTGACTAATTGGAAATGTTTCTTATCTACACCCTATTGGGGTCCTTGCCCCACCCATCCATAATGTTGTACCCCTCTCCCGAGGATTTTCCCTTTCCTTTTTGTAATTTTTCTATTTTGTATGTTTTCCATGTGAATGTATCCAAAGTTCATCAGCATTAGAATCTGATCTCACAATCATGTTTGTCCCTTTGAATTGGACACTTTTCCCTTTTATAGCCCTCTATTCCAAGCAACGGTACATAAGTTATTAAATTTTGAAGGATTTTACATGAATCAAATGTGTTTTCATACAAATGTGCCTTTTTTACATCAGAATGGAGATTTGACATGAGAGCCGTGACCTTCCCTTTCCCTTGGACATTTTTCCTTTTTACAACCTATTAATATGGTGCATGGATTGGTCATTATTAATTTTTGTGTGTTTGCAGGTATTTTTTGCTTGCATTTTTGTCATTTTTCTATGTGAACACGACATATTTTTCTCAAACCTAGGTTTTGACTTGGCCATCCTATTGGGCTCGCCCAGTCAAACATTTTTTCCTTTCATCGCCCTCTGTTTTATTAGACGCATTTGTTGTTATTAATTTTTCACTGTGTTTTTGGATGCCTTTTTTGATATTTTTCTATGTGAACACCCTTTTTGATGCCAAACACCTCATTCGGTTCATCGATCTTGTTTCCACTATCACCCTATCCACTTTTTATTTTTTCTATGTTTCCATCTAACGAATGGATTTTCAAATTTTAATTTTTTGTAACTTGTTATGTCTGCCGACCTTGCATCTTATGTGAACGCTCGTATTTTGCCCATGCAATATCCCACTCCTATCATTGTAAATTAAATTTCCCCTGCCCTACTGCACATAAGCGCAAGACGATGAGGGTGGTTGTGTCTTCTCTTAAATTTTGTTCTCAAAATTTAAAAAATAAAAAAGATAAAAATAATAATTATTATTATCCCTTTAAAAATTTCAAAAACAAAAATATTTTTTCATCCACCTACCCCTATAACTACCCACTCCCCCTCCTCTCTCCTCTCTCTTTCTTTTTTTCTTTCTTTCTTCCTTCTTTCTCTCACCTTCTTCCCTCTCTCTCTCTTTCCCCACCACCTTCTCCCTCTCTCTTTTCCTTCTCTCTCCTTCTCTCTCTCTCACCCTCCATACAATCTCTCTCCCCTCCTACTCTGAATCCTAACCTGCCTCCCTATCCTCCTCCTCTAACACCCTTACAGGTATTATTCTCCATAGTTGCTTGTTTCAAATTAATTCTTCACCATATTGATGTCGAAATTACCTTCTTACATGGTCATTTAGAAGACAAAATCTAATATGTCTCAACCACCAAACTTTGTTGATCCAAAATTTCCTACACATGTCTATCTACTACATAAAACTCTTTATGGCCTAAAACAGACACCAAGGTAGTGGTACACTTGTATTCATTCTCACTTAATACACCATGGCTTTCAGGAGCTAGAAATAGATCATAACATTTATACTCTTCTTCAGGGCAACACCATCATTATCCTAGGCCTCTATGTTGATGACATTCCCATTCTTACCAACTCTTCTCACGCATTGTCCAAAGCTAAATCTATTATATCTTCATAGTTTGCTATCACAGACTATGGTCCTATGCATTACTGTATTGGCATTGAAATTGAATAGTCACCCAAATCCATCAAAATGCATCATTATACCTATATTATGTCTATTCTTTCCCGTTACTCCATGCTAAACTGTAATCCCATGGTCACTCCACTTGCCTAAAATCTCCAATTGAATCCATTCTTATCCCATTCTCTTTCATTTGACTAGGCTCATGAAATGGAGACTATCCCTTATATGGAAGCACTTGGATATCTTTGATATCTAATTACATGTACCCATCCAAATTTATCTTATGCAAGACACATTCTCTCCAAAGCCATGCATCAGCCCACTTATGAACATTGGAAGCAGCTCAAACGGGCCTTATGATATCTCAAGGCAACATCAAATGTGGGAATATGTTTTACAAAAGATAGCAATGATTTTCGTTTAAGAGCATATTCCAATGCAGATTGGGGTGGTGACCTTGCTATCTAAAGATCTCTCACTGGTTTTATCATTGGTCCCATCTCTTGGAGCACCAAACAGCAACACTTTGTAACACTTTCTACTACTAAAGCCGAACATGTGGCATGTAGCATGGCTGCCTGGGAAATAATTTACCTGAACAAAACTCTTGGAAGATATCAGTTTTGGATATCAGCCTCAGCAAATTCCAATCTTCACTGACAATAAAGCATCAATCTTTGTCATTCAAGAAGTCTTAAACTATGCATGATATGAGATATCATTTTGTACATGAATTAGTTGAAAATTATAGATAGGGAAGTATTCTAAGAGGAAAGAGCTTCACGCCTCTTTATATTAAAAAGACTTATTTAACATTAAAACTTTTTAAAAAATTATCAAGCCCTTGTGTTAATGTTTAAAAATATGTTTAATAATTATTAATATATTGAATATTTATTTAAAAATAAATATAAGTCAAAAAGAGCATTGTTCAAGGCCACTTTCATTTGAAATTTCCCTAAAGGCGGTAGGAAAGGTTAACCCTTTCTTGTGAAAAACTTTGAAAACTTTTTGAAGGGCAAAACGCCTTTAGATTCGCAAAACCAAGGCCTCGGACTCAGGACTGACTCTATAGCCGCTGGTCACCGGTCTTTTCGTGTGAAGCAAACAAATGTAAGTAGTTTCTTCTCATTAAAGAGACGAGAAGACTCTTGTAAAGGTGTTGGAGAGGACTCCGAGGAGCGAGAGAGAGAGAGAGTGTGTGTATAAGCAGAGAGTGATCTGTTTCTCGTGAAGTAGAAGAGAGTGGTGTGCAGGAATCGGGGGGGGGAGAGAGAGAGAGGATATGGATGCGGAGGCTCTATTAGGTGGCCTTGGATGGTGGTGGGTAGTGAGCGTATCAGTGCCATTTGCTCTCTACTCAGTTCCCTTTGTGATCGGGAGCTTCCCTCTCTACAAGCACCTAACCCTGGCTGCCTTAGCGGGTCGCTACGACATCGCGGGTCTTCACATAGTGGACTACACGCGGCTTTGGCAGGTAGGACCAGCTACACACACAGTATCATACATACATACATACATACATATATATATATATATATATATATATATATATATATATATATATATATATATATATAGAGAGAGAGAGAGAGAGAGAGAGAGAGAGAGAGCGCGGCTTCTGACATTGAGATGTGATACGGGCTGCTTCTCACGGACTTTGCCCAGGTCCACGCGTTTTTAGGGCTGGTTTACATGGGGGTGGCTCCCCTGCAGTTCAGCGGGTCCTTGAGAGGGCGGAACCTGAAGCTGCACCGGCAGCTGGGGTATGCGTTCGTGGGGGCATCCACAGTGCTGGGCGTGACGGGGTGCACCGTCATGCTCGCCCACAGCGAGTTCGGGAGCGTGGGGCGGGCCTTTATGGGCGCCGCGGGCGTCTTCCACCTGCTGTCCCTGGCCATGGCCGTCCTCTCCGCCAAGCGCAAGCGGATCCAGGCTCACCGCCGCTGGATGATCAGGACCGCCGTCACGGGGTAATACCGCCGCCTTTCTCTCAATCTGTTCATGTGTAGCTTGCAATTCTGATTTTAGAAAGATACCTTATCTTTAACAATGTTGCTTCGTGGAGAGCATTACACGTACTAGGAGAGGATGTTTCTTGAAACCTCATTTGACATCTTTTAATCTTTTAATCTATACTTAGTTAAGGAGAGGTGGGGGCGGGTGCCACGTGGTAGCCCCCACCTCCCCCACCAAAAAAAAAGAGAACACGGGGGCGGGTGCCACGCGTCCCCCCCCCCCCCCCCCCAAAAAAAAAAAAACGGACCCACCCAGTGCGAAGCGCAATCTAGGCGTGGGGGTGTGTGTGTGTGTAAATCAAAGTAAGAGAGAGAGAGAGAGAGAGAGAGAGAGAGAGAGAGAGAGAGAGAGAGGGACAATGGGAGAACAGAATGAAGGGGGAGGTAAGAGATAAGGGAAAATGATAGAAAAACAAAGAAAGAATATAAAATATTGAAGATAATAAAATATGTTTAAAAACGTTTGCCATGAAGCACCAAATGTAAGTTGGCAGCATTAGACAAGGATTAGGGGACACTCAAAGTGGTGATCTAGGTTGCATGCTACTAAAGGTATAGTCAATCAATGTGAACAAGGATGCAATGTACCATCATTTATAAAGATCCTTAGTAAGTAGGCCAAGTGGTAAAACTTGCATTCAAGTGTCTTTGATGGGAGAAATTTACCTTTTGGTGGTTATTTTAGAGAACATTCATTATGTTTGGGGCAACAAACAGTTGCATGATGGTTGAACACTACATGGCAAGCTAAAATAGCAACACGTGCAATAAGGTGGAACGATAGATAGCAAAGTTATGCTTTGACAACCAACAATAACATGGATGATAGGTTTTAAAAGGAGAACATGAAGTCTCCATTAAGGGACGTAATGTAAGGAGCTAAGCATTGACTAGCAAGTCAATGGTTAGCTGTAATCAATAGGTTTGCCATGATGCCCTATGGAGGCTCCAAGCAAGAGACACAATAGGAGCCAATTACTAGAGAGCATGCTAAGAGCAAGACTAGACCTTGTGTGTGTGTGTGTTGGGGGGGGGGGGGTGTGCGAGAGATATCTGCTCTCCTCTCCTCTTCTCCTTTCTCTAATTTATAAAGCATCATGACACAATCAAGGAGTGTGGCAATACAAGCATGGAGCTTGGCACCACAATAAGGCCCAAGAGACAATCCTTCTTCACGGGCATTCAAGGGATGTAAGCTTCTTGTGGTTCCATAGGCTACATCGAGGTGTGCTTGTCATGAGAGGGCGAACATAGCTCTACCTCTTTCTCCCTCCCACCAAGGAATTGCCTAGATTAGAGCTCTCAATATCTGCAAATGGCATAGTGAGTATGAGAGCCTTGGACTCGAATTCCCTCAATTTGGTTGTCATTTGGACAAGAATATTGTTAAAAGAGTATGAGCTAAGCATCCTTGTTAATAGTTTTCCTCCATTTGGTTTTGTCATGCAGACAAGAATATTGTGGAAAGAGTATGAGCTAAACATTCTTGCTAATAGTAGTGAGCATATTAGGTTATGCTTCTCCAAAATCAAAGCCACTTGGCCACTTCTTTTTTATTGAAATCTATTCCACTCTATTTCTTGTTAAGCCTTTCCTTTGCTAACATATAGGAGTTGAAGACTTGTCTTGTCATTGGGAGTTTGAATCCAAAGTGTTTCTATATATTAGCATTGATTGTAAGGGCATATGTTGTTATACTTGTATGGTGAGTCTCCTCCAAAAGCTCACCCTTGGTTGAGAAGGCGAGTCTTCTCCAAAACTCACTCTCATTTGACTTGAGTTAAATGGCTTACTTTTAGATTTGCTTAGTTAAGACCTATGTAGTTTAATTTAAGTTTACTTTGTTGCCTAGACTTTCTCTTTTTAAAGGGAAATATTGAGGGAGCCCTTACTTTTTTGAATTAAAGCAGCGCTAGAAGCTCTCCTTGAAAATATAAAAGCAATGCTCCCATGCATGCTCGTGCATACCTATAGCTTCTTGAAGCTTCTCAAAGAGTACGTGAATGATGCAAAATGAATAGAAATCTTTATTTGCACAAAGTTCTTTGAACTAGATGTGTAGGATTTGAACAAAAATTATGAAATTTAAAAGCCCATGTTCCTCCTAGAACAACTCAAGGACGTGTGATTGTAGCCATAGAACACCATGAGAGTGACTTTAGCGCAAAATCCTTAGGACACACCTACTCACAAATCTAGGGTTTACACATTGTAAGAAGGCCTATTTGTTAGAACTATCAGCCCATATAAGTGCATTTCATTCAAGAAAATCTTAGAATGTTTGTGAATATAAGGTGCCCAAGTTGTTGCACAATATAATGTTCATAAAGAGCACATTAATAACACCTAGTGTGGTTAGTAATTGTTGTGATTGTAAACTACTCTTAGAGACAAACTTCAAAGTCAATGATCGGGTCACAAAAATTACAAGTTGTGCTGTATCAGTGCAACACGACTATAAAGGTTAATTCACAAGGGTATAATCCCATAAAAGCATGGATGTGATCCCTTGGATTGTGCAATGCGAGCGAACTCATGGCTTCTTGCAATGCATTTGATAACAATCTTTCTTTAATGTAAGGCAACATTTCATTATTCCAACTACATTTTTGTAGTCTAGCCACCAAACCTTTTACTATAAGTGCATGTCTAACTTAAATGCATACATGTCAAGGATATGCTTTGAATCATTCATATCAATATTGCTATTGTTGGCAACTTGCGATTCAACTTTGTATCCACTTGTGATGCAATTCTATGATAATAGGAATTGAAATAGAGAGTTGATTTCTCAACTCATATGCCCTCTACTTAAGATTTGTTGTGTTATTCATGGACATTGATCTCTATTAAAAGATTGATTATAATTTGGTGACAAGGTTCCCAACTTGAAAGTTGTCTTATTGCATGTTGCTATATACTTTGACATGGATCTTTATGAATACCCATACTTTTTCTCTACAGAAATAGCCATTTTAGGTTATCAAAGCTCAAATTTTGTGCCAAAATTTTCAATCTTAGGCGATCATTGTAATTTTTGGGGCTCAAAGATGACCCTACTTTTTGCTTGACTTGTTCGAGGACCTAGATTTTAAGAAGTGAAAATTTACACAAAACAAAAACATTGTTCATGGATCTTGTGAGTTGTAGCTTAGGCCATCACTTCATGAGAGGAGATAGAGGAAGAGCTGCACTTTCCCTCTCACAACATGTACACCCAATATAGCCTATGAAGACATGAGCATCTTACCTTCCTTGAATCCCCAAAAATTAGGCTTGGCTCTTAGACCCCGATGTGATTTCTAGCTCCATACACGTGTTACCTTGCTCCTCAATCATGTCATGATGTTCCACACATTGAAGAAGGAGAGGAGAAGAGAAGAGAACTAGGAGATAGATGAGAAGCTCTCACACTCATACTAAATACCTCACCCTATTATACTTACTCTCAAATTCTCTCACATTCTCCATACACACACACATGAGAGATGGAGAGGACAAGATAACAAGAAGCTAGTGTTTGCACTAGCAAATAACAAGGAAGGTGTATAGATTGTAGTGTTAGTACATTATGTAGTAAGTGGCTATAAGACTAGTTTCCACTTGCTATTGTACATTGCTAGTTAGTTAGCATACACAAGCTACATGTGACTAGCACATTAATGTGTAGACAAGGTCCATGCTTCATCTTAGCTTTCTCTTAGTGATTGGTTCCTTTTGTTGCATCTTTGGATGGAGCCTCCATGAGCTGTGCATGGTGGGCCTATTCGTTATAGATCAAAATTGGCTTTGCATTTCGACTAGCAAGAAAGGGATAGCAATAGCCATAACACTATTGCTAAATTCTAGAATAGTGTGAGGGGAGTCGAGGCATCAAAGGTTAGGACAAAGAGGTTGTTTGTTGTAGTGATTGTGGGTTAAAGAAGAAGATGATGACATTGTTGAAGCTCAATGATTGGGAGATAAAGAATGGTTCCCCCCTTTTGTAGAGTTTGGTGAGATGATGGATAGCAAGTTCAAAAAATTACTCCATTCAAGGTTGTGATAAAGGACATAACTCACAATTATCAATGCTAATTATGCCATTGAGCATCTAGTCAGAGCATTATAAATATTTTGAGTACTTTGTCACCATCTTTACACTATTTTTGAGAAGATAAATTTGGCCACCTTCTCCTCTCCTCCAACATGTGGAGCATCATGGCATTATTTAGTCTTGTTTAATTGAGTGGATCACAATAACCTCCTTAAAGTAGAATATCTCTAGACCTCCTATTGAACCTTTGAAATTAGAAGATTGTCATGGAAGAATTCAATATCATTTTGTTGTTTGGGATATGTATGTTAAATGTTGGAAAGGGGAATATCTCTTGTAAAGTACACAAAAATCTATAAGTTCGTTCCCCCATTTTTTGTTTGCATCAGCATTGAAAATCTCATTTGAAAAATATTGGCATCAATGTCAATCTACTCCTCTTTTTTCTATGATATAATCAAGTCTAGGCCATGTACCAATTATTGGGCTTGTGAAACATGAACTCTAGCACAAAGCTCATGATGTCTTATGTTAATAAACATTAGTACGAGTGAAAGAAAGCCAGTTTAGGTAGGAACACAGTTAAGTTGAGATTTACAATGTTTTGAATCTATTCATTCCAAATCTTCACTAGTAAATGCTCAAATAAATAGCTCAATCAACCTTTTTCCTTTTATGGATTGGAGCAGGTATGCTGTGATTAATGCTCGAATTGCACTTATAATATTGCAAAAGGGTTTCGATGTTCCCATCCTTCTTGCAGGTGACTATTCCATAGTTGTTGCATGGGGCATAAGTGTTGCCTTAGTTGAGATGTATATCTACATGTATGTTAGAGAGAAAAAGATTGACTAGATCAACTTCAACCTGCAATGAATGCAATGAATCCCCACATATGCATTGATTATTTCATGTTTTGTGAGAATCTTTCTACTATAACCTTGGTGGAGACATTCATCCACATATATGAAAGACAGAACAAGATTGGCTAGCTCAATATATTTCTCATGTTTACATTCCTTTATTTTTTCAACTTGTAATAGTTGTTTAATGCAATGAATCATCAATTGTGCATGGATTGTTGCATTTTATGTGAGTTTTTTCTAATATATCCTTCTTATTTGGTGCACCCTATTTTTCAATCTCCTTGAGATTAATCTAACATTTCAAAAGATCATTTTAATGCCATTGTGAAAGTACTCATTCAAGTGGTATCCCAAGATGAGTTAAAGTAATGATTCAAAGGATGTATTTTGAATCTTGTATATGGTAGAGAGATCATTATTCTCTTCTATACTTTAAATTAGGGAGACTATTTCAAGTGGCATATTTTGAACATTGTAAATGATAAATCAATCATCATGTTCACAATGTCTCCCTTATAATTTGAAGAATCCCTATTTGTATTGATCAAAGTGAGATATAAAGCTTAGATGTAAGATTGAATACTATACCCAAATAATATTTAAAAAAAGCAGAAAGCCAAAATAAATTTAATTTCATATAACATATTATCAAGAGAGAAAAAAAAACATAAGATGGATGCACTTGTAGTGACGCTTACGATCATCAAGGGAGGGAGGGAGGGAAATGAAATAAGGGTTGATAATTACCTAACACACACACACACACACACACACACACACACACACACACACACACACACACACACACACACACACACACACACACACACGAGAATGATGTAAGGGTTGATAATTAAAAATATAGTAGTTTCACCATGTAGTTTGTCTAGTATAGATGGAAGGTATGAAGGCATAAAAGCCACTACACCATGCGTTGTTTGAAATGTCAATGTAGTCAAGATCTTTGAGAGTAGAGGGTGTTATGTAAGGGTTGATAATTAAAAATATAGTACTTTCACCATGTAGCTTGTTTAGTATAGATGGAAGGTATGAAGGCATAAAAGCCACTACATCACCATGCGTTGTTTGAAATGTCAATGTAGTCAAGATCTTTGAGAGTAGAGGGTGTTATGAGAGAATGGAGCTATAGGAAAGAGACTAAATAAATGCATGTAGAATAGTGTTTTTGCATTAGTGGTAGTGTCTTTTAATAGGCTTGATACATGTTAGTTAGGGTTCTATTCAAAGCTTTAACAGCCAACCAATAATCACTACTCTAGCTCCCTAATTAGGTGGATGCACCCTTTGATTTTCCACACCTCTTGATGGCTTATTAGAATCATATTCATTCTCAAACTCTTCAACATTGCATCTATACTTGCATCATTATCTTAGTAGCTAACCACCATTTATTTCTAAAGTCCTCTTGAGTTAATTATTAATCAACCCTTGTATACTCAAATATGCAATAAGCAATATGACAAGTGCTCTTGTGCTGAAAGAGCACCCTTCTCTCGCGTTGTGCTAGCCCAGGTCTTGCACAACATGAGATGGGGGTGTGGAAAAATCTCGATCGCCCCCCCTTGCGTTGTGCCATCCCCAGTGGGAGTCACACAACACAAGGGGGGGCCCCTCCCAATCTTGCACCCCCACCCTCACGTTGTGAGGTCCTCCTCTATCCCATTGGGCATCACACAATGCAAGGGGGAGGCCTCCTATATTGTGACCCCACTATCCTGTTGTACAATTTCCTCTTCAGTGGGACCAGAGCTGCATAAGGTAAGGATGGGGGACCTCCTAATGTAGTGGCTCCCCACCTTCACGTTGTGCGGTTTCCTCCAGCCCCACACAATGTGGGGGGACTCCTAATTTCGGGACTGATTGCACTCCTAATTTTGGGACCCCCCACCCCTCACATTTTGCAGTTTCCCCTGTCATGCACAATGCAAGGGGTGACTCCTAATTTTGGGACCCCCCTCCCTTGTGTTGTGTGAATTCGGTCTCTTTTATCCCATATCTATAGTTTTTTGCCCTTTCCTCATTGGGAGTTCTAATACTATATTTATACTCTTTTGTAGACATGGCTAGAATAAAGCGAACCGCGAGGGTAGTATCGTCCAGAGACCCACACATTGCAGAGCAGGGAGCATCCTCTAGGCAGAATGTGCAAGATGATGCATTGGCCCCCGACCCAAGCTCGTAACATGGTTCTAGTTCTAAGAAGAGGATGACCCCCTTGCGCAGACAAGAGCTCGTCGTAAGCGGTACCAACAACATGCCTTAGTCAATTGCAAATATGCCATTTACCAAGACTGTTAAAGGTATATGCAAAACAAAATACGTGGACTTCCACTGGTATGCCTTAGCATGAGATTGCTTGCATGAAGCCGCCAAGGACTTTATGGTAGAATTTTTTAGGACTCCTGCATTTTGGCAGCTCATGCCCATAGGGTGATAGCGATGCCTAGGGACTTCACATCCCTCAGGTTACTCAGGTTCAGATATGATAAGTTGCTGATCCCACAAGGCATTACAGACAAGAAGATGAAGGGAATTTTAGAGATCCCTCCCCTCAAAAAGAGTAAAGAGGTGAGGGTGACTGATGTCACACCCTGACACTCCCACAAGACAAGGCTAAATGCCCAGAAGGTTGCCCAAGAAGAAAGGGAGACTCATGAGATGGAGGCCAAGGAGAGAAAGGTTGAGAGAGAGACTGTGCAGAAAAGAGAAAGGCATGTTAGCATGCATGAGGACAATTGTGAGGCATTGAGATGCTGGGTTCATTTTTTGATATTGTCTTGCCTTTAAGAAGGCCACACTAGCAGCCAGTAACTCAGTGCCATCCGCTTTAGCGAGAAGGATATTTAAGGCCTCTCAAACCTTCAAAAGGAGGTAAATGATCGTGTAATGATTGCAATCTTAAGTTATTGTGAAACTCTAAAAATTTTGCATGTTTTTCTCATATTCATATGGTATAAATCTTACTATTTATTTGCTTTTGTAGCTTAATTCTTATAAATCTTCCCTCTGATGTTCAAGAGAAGGTTTTTATCATAGGTTCTCTCCTATCGATAGTTTTGACCCAAGAGAGAATATCGTATCTAGATGTGTGCCTGTGATACCGAGATTGCAATTTGGATCTCATACAATATTTATGGCATACCATGAAACATAAGGCCTTTTTGGTATGTTTCTTTTAAGTTATCTGATTTTTTTAAAAAAATTGCTAGACTTTATTGTCCTTCTTGCCTTGTAGATCTCATTGGAGCCTGAATGTTTATGATATTCCCACATGGGGATGCTTTCTAGCCAACTCAATTGAAGGATGCCATGACAATGTGAAGCAGTAAATTCCATGAGAGGGAGAGGGAGAGGGTGAGGATGAGAAAGAAAAGCACTAACTGTGTTTTCCTTTACCAAAATAGTTCTTTAGAAAAGCTAGTAAAGGGCTTTGAGGCAGTGGTTCAAGATCATGAAATATTGGACAACATAAGAATTATTCTTTGCAGAGTGCCAAAGCAGGGTGATGGCCATAACTGTGGATGGAGAGTTTACTACAATGCAAAAATGCTCTTGGAACATGTACTTGGGCAACAAACCAACAATGCAAGTTTACCTTTTTTTTATTTAACCCCACATAGCCTTAAAAAATTTATACTTAGTCTCATTTCTACGATTTTATGCAGGGTGAGCACTTAGCAACTTATATAGATGATGACCTTCTTCTACTTAGAGCAGAAATTGTTGAAAATCTTACCAATTGTACTTTTCAACAAAATCTCTCAATACCACTTGCGTATGACCCTTCAACTCCACGCTCAGAACCCCAAGTCGGAATGCCATATCCCCATCCCAATGCCATTGACTTAGATGATCTGCAACCCACTTACGACACTGACTATTTGGACATTTTTGATATAGAGAGGATGCAAAGATTGTATAGTATTGAAATAAAAAATTACCCTATTGTACATATTCCAGAGCTTTTGTCATCAAATTGCCATCATTGAAAATGGAATTCAAATAGTTTTTGTATAAATTTTTATCCTTCTTATAATTTTGCATTTGTATTTTCATTTTTACTATCGGATAAGTTGAGGCAAGAGGAAAACATGTGTAGTGTGAATGTCCTTATATAAAGTACTTCTGTATTTTGTCTAGGACACTTGCACATAAGGTTCACCATGATTCATGCTATTTGTAAACATGTAAAATATATCTTAGACAATGTACTACACTTTTGGATTACATATTCTATTTACCTTGTCACCATTTTACTTGAACAAATAAGTAGCAGGGATATTTAGGTGCTCATTCGTTAGGTCCATTTGCACTTGACGTAAAGAGATGTTTGCCCTTACATTGAGCATTGTTAAGAACTTATCCTCCAACAAAACCTCCAACATCATCACGGGATTATCAGCATCATCTTGTAAGTCTTGATCAATTGCCACGATCTTTCCATTCACATAATGCCATCTCATGTAAATATAAAGTCAAAATATAATTTTGTGATGCAATCATATATTTGTAAACAAAAAATTTTCGTTTCACTTTGAACATAATCCCACACATGTTTTTAATATCCTAGCTCTGACCTAGAAAGTCCATACATTTCTTCGATTTGCATACGAACATTGATGTTGTTTTTCGAACTTCCTCATCATTTAAAAAATCCATAAAAATTTATAATGATATGAAGATTGTGATTTTCACTTATCTTCTAGCTACATTAGAGCGTAGATATATTTAAATATATGCGCAAATCTTTAATCTATAAGCTTCACACGTTTTCGCTTTTGGGATTGGCCACTCTACACTATCCAAAGTTGGGTGTAGAAGAGGGTTGAGAGATCCAAATCTTGTTATGCTTAATGGTGCATTGTAAAACTTGTCATTTAAAAAAACACCCCATCCTTGGCCAATGACCTGTTAGAGGTTTCCTTGATTTTTTTCCTTGATCTTTCAACTTTGAAATCCTTGATTCACCCCTTGTAGGTGTCAATGAATTCACTTCCACGTTGTTTCTCTTTCTTGTCTACAACATAAGCCAACTATCAATAGAGATGGTAGTAGGAATCCATCTATTGTTATCCATATTAAAATTGTTGTAGTTTGTTAACCCTCAAACGAACAAGGTGGAAAAGATGGAAAATCTAAAGTAGAAGATAAGGCCAAGGCAAAAGTGAAATAGAAGACGAAGGCACACCAAGAAGAATCTGGAAACACAAGAAGTGTAGAAAAATCCTGAATCAAGGAAAATGGCGCATGAGAAAAAGCGCAAGTCTATATTGTTTTAAAAAAGCACAAGGCACACCATGGTTTAATTTAAGAGTGCCGGGCTCTCACCCGTGTAATTTGTAAAGGTAAATGGACGGTAGGAAGGAAGCCAGGATGATAGGAGGACAAGGGGAAAAAGGGCCTAGGCCATGGCCAGCCATGTAAAAAAGGGGATAAGGGGATGACCGCCCAAAAAATGGGATTTAGGGTTTTGTATATAAAGTTGAAAAGTGAACGAGCAGCTCATTCTTGTGTGTGGCCAAAAGTGGGTATCCTCTTCTTCTTCTTCTTCTTCTTCTTCTTCTTCTTCTTCTTCTTCTTCTTGCTTGCTTGAGCTTGTGCTTGAGAGAGGGAGTGTGAGAGTGTGAGGGAGTGAGTGTGTGAGGGTGAGGGACCTAGGAGGAGAAGCTCTCCATCTTCTTCTCTCTTCTTCTCTTCTCTTCTCTTCTCTTGTCTTACTCACAACAATGGAGCTTGGAGCGTGGAGCTTGAGAATGGAGCTTGCTTGAAGCTTGCACTTGGATCGTGGAGGTACCGGAGTGCGCAGGAGAGGAGGTAACTCGATCGGCATGGAGGTAAGCTCACTACACCCGTAGATATGGATGGCGCATCGGCTATGTGAGAGGTAGCCATTAGTGCTTGACTTGGAGCGCTTGAAACAATAAGTGGTATGTGGATCTTGGCGGTTGAGCGAAAGCTCCCACATTTTGGTTCCGTTGCCGAGATAACAGATTCAAACCTTGAGTGCTTGCGCGCTTCGAATCGAGCATCAAAGTAAGGGTTTTCCCCCCGAACTGGTGCTTGAGGTAGATAGGTAGGAAGCCAGGGAGTTTGAAAATGTATTTGATCTCCTTAGCAAGTAGGTTTTTGTTATTTTGGACTTGGGAAAGTATGATGGAGTAGTGTAGGTATTTTCGTTATGATTTTTTCTTGCATTTAGGAAGGATAGGAGCAAAATATTGGAGCAAACAGTAGGGTTTTCTATTGCCGTATAACAAGTTGAAATAGGGAAAAGAATGGCTAAAAATGAAAATTTGGGTCAAATGTTAGTAAGGGAGGCAAGAGTAAGGTGAGTACAGGCCTGAGCAGGGTGATAAGGGGCCAGGAGTGGCAAGAAAGGCCACATTGTGCATTGCAGGGTTTCAGGAGAGCAGGAGGGAGGGAGAAAGCTTCATCGCGTGGATCAATTTCGATCTGGCCATCCAGGAGTTATTTGCCCAGCCCATGTAATTCCACACCTTCCCCTACATGAGTAGATTGGATCTGGAGGTGCTCAGTAGGTAGGAAGCTCTTTATCGCTCAGCATGACGAATTCTTTGAAGTTCGGCAAAAATAGCGTCGCGCTCGGCCCGTTCGAGTAACGGCGATTTCGGGCCGAGTCCCAGAATCGGCCCTCGGATAGCCCGGCCATTTGGCCCACTACACTCGGATGCCTTTCACTCGGTCCATGCGAGTGAAGCATTCGGACCAATTTTGAAGTTCGGCTCTCGGCCGTACCCCACTCAGACAAGTTGACATTCGGCCGGCCGAATTCACTACTTGGCCCTCGGCCAACCATCCCGCTCGGCCCCGTCTGAGCGACCCGATTCAGCCCTCGGCCCGCGCAAATCTCAGCCCTCGCACAAACTTTATTCAGCCCTCGGCCCGTGCGCCTTGGCCCGTTTGAGTCACCCACTCGGCCCCTGCAATTCGGACAAGTTGGGCCGAGTATGGACTTCTCCAAATTTTCTAGAAATTTGACCAGACCTAGCTAGAGCTCACTCGCACAACTTGTCGCGAGTCCTCGTAACACTTAGAACTTGATTCTGGCGCAAGGAATAGAAATCATAAGGCGCAGCCGCTTAGCAGCTTGCGTAGGCTGTTGTGAGACCTAGAATCCTAGAGACAACCCGCTGAACCATATACCCCTCGGACCCCTGCAGAGGGGGCAGAGAATCCTAGAGACAACCCGCTGAACCATATACCCTCCGGACCCCTGCAGAGGGGGCTCTGCCCCCCCGCACCTCCCCCAAGTAGATTGGAGAGAAAACATATGCCGTGACAGGTCCTCCAAATTAGACCCTAGTGTAGTAATGGCTCTACATGAGCATGGATTCTCATTTGTAAAAGAGCAACCAGAAGCCCATACCCAAACAGAGACAAACAGAGACCCTAGAACCTTAATGGGCCAATCTAGTCAACAAGGGCAAAAAGGCCACACCGCGAAAACACGTATATGTTGCATTCAGACTGCATCTAGTCAAAGCAGAAAGCAACAACATCTAGCTACAATTGCGAGGATGACTAGATATGACGATCATGACGATAGATTCTCCTTGAATAGCACTGCACAGACGATCCAAGACATTAGTGGAGAATCCACATCTGGTCCTGTAGTTGGAGACTCAAGCGCATTTGTCAGAAGGGTTAAATTTACAAGCCAAGACCAGGAAGATGAAGACATAGTACCACCTACTTATCTTAGGGTCAAACTCACCGCAGAAACAGAGCACACTATCGATACTCTGATTGATGAAGGGGTAGATTTTAATATCTTGACCTATGAGGCATGGACCCTACTAGGCCAACTAGAGCTCACACGGACTAATGCAACTCTTAGTCCTTATAGGGGACATCCACAAGCACTTATAGGGAAGTGCAAAATCCTTGCGAAAATTGAAACTGAGAGCTTGCCTATCCTATTTCATGTTCCTCCAAATAATGCTAATTGCAGAAAGGAAACCCTCCTAGGAAGATCTTTTAAAAGGGTGACCAAGTGTGAGGCCGATTATGTGGCACAGAGGATACACTTGACACTACCAGGTGTGAGGATTGTCACAACCTTTAGCAAGGGTGACCTCATCGAACCTCAAGGGAAAGGCAAGGAAGGTGCTGACATAACAGTCAAGCCTGCTAACGAGGGCAAGGACTTGTTGGAAGAGTTGATACAAGCACAGGTCGAACAACGAGAACCGGTGAGTGAGGCCATACCGAAAACAAGAAGGTCAGGAGAAAATGCCAAGGACGGGCTTTGGACTTATAAATATCGTAGAAGACCCCAAAAGAAGCCCAAGCCTTATAGACGAAGGCATCGATGGAGGGTCAGCACAACGCCACGATGGATATCCAAGGCATTGCTATGTGCTCAAGGGTATTACACAGGTAACCGATGGATTTGGGTGCCAAAACCCCCTGCGAAACCTCCTCTTTTGATTGAAGGCTAGATCATATCAAGAGCAAAGAAGCATAGGAGGAGATCTAAATGAAAAACCAAGTCTCGAGTCAAAAACAGTGGAGTGACCAAGCCCCTCACGATCGAAATCAAGAAACCAAACGGGACTATTCAAAGGATAGATCATCAGCCTAGCATGCTTGACAAGCAGATATTAGATGTAATCCTTGAGGATACGCAAAAGCCACTAGTGCCCAAGAAGCCTTTGATTTCCCAAGAGGATAACATGCATCATAGGCACAACATTACTCATGGCAAGGTTAAATGCTCAACAAAGCAAATAACAAAATCATCTAACAGCCACGAGCAAATCTTCCAGCCAGTGTCAAAGCCACTTAGGAGTCCCAAGTCTCCTACACCCTCTTTCCCTAAGCAGACACATGAAGCACAACAACAATTGTTAAGTGCAGCTGCTCAATCCCAATCTCTATCTCCATCTAAGCTCCCAAATGTCCGAGAGGTGGAACATGACACCACCCATAGCTCTCAACCCATAGACATGCCCATGCAACCTACCGTGGCTAGATCAATTTAGGCTCGCGATTTGCACAAGTGAATACTCAAAGGGCAAAAAAAAACACAACCACTTCTAATCTGCCTAAGGACTTGACAGTGCAATCTACTAATAGTAGTTGGTCCACTAAACTAGCTACTACTACTTCCAATCAGGGATCACAGCAGTCACAACCTTTGGCTATGACGACACCCCTTGCTGAATACATCCTTAGCAATTCACCCATGGAAGAGGCGTCGCAACCAACATCCTTGATACCTCCAGCACTTCCAAAATCTCTTAAAGAGGTGGCCAAGGAGAGGATGCATATGACCAATCAACCTAGCAAGGCTATTCAGTAGGTCGCAGCTAAGGCCCATGAGAGCACACCAGAGAAAGAGAGTGCTAAGGCCCAACCAAGCACATCAACGATAGACCTAGTTCAGGGTCCTGAGTCCTTAAAGGAGACACCACAATTGTCCAAGAAAAAGAGGACAAAACAATAGCAGTTGCAAGTGGTGGTGGACGCCAAGACAATTGAGACCAAGAGCACGGAAGAACTTGGGAACAAAGTATTGAGTCCACCCATTAAGGAACCCATTGCCATCTCCCCTAATAGCGGTGAAACCTTAGACATCCGTGTGTTCTAATAAGTCAAAGCAACCATCATTATCAAAGGTTGCTTGCAATACTCAATCCACCAACAACAGAACTCACATTAACCAATCAAGAGTGGATACAACACTGTCACAACAAGGTGACAAATCTATACCAGTCACATCCGAGGAGAACCATGACACAATAGCAACAAAACCTCAGGAAAAATGCACAAACCTTGAGAGCATAAGAAATCCTAGCGTTAACCAATCTTTCTCTTCTAGGCCTGAGTCCCCAGCTATGCCAAAGCCTAGGGAAACTCCTAGAACATTGCATGAGATTAGCAACCGAGCAAGCCCTCATTGAATATAGAAGTGTCGCTGAATGCTTAATTGAGTTGGATGGTAAACTCAAAGTATTCGCACGTGTCTACATCCTTGTGGACATGGGTGCATTCCCTAAGGAGCAGCTTGAAGAATACTTGCCATTTTCCCTATCTTGGGAAGAGCAAGAACATCTTGACGAGCACTATGATAGGCTCCTGCATGAATGCATGCGACTCACCTTTGACGGGAAAACCAACGAATTACGCTTCTCTTAGAGATAGAGAAACTAAAGCGACAATTAGAGGGTCGAAGTTAATTCAAAAAACGTTGGGTTGAAAACCGTGTTGCAATAGCCGAACTAGGAGCCCAAATTATGATAGTCTCAGAGGAGCGATTGGCCAAATGGCAGTCTCAAAGAGACCCAACCTATGTGGCACCAACTTCCTTGCGGGTGCTGACTGCCATTCGAGGTATGCACTTAGCTGGAACTAGGTTATTCTGAGCCCCTCCCAGGCCTCTACCTCTTCCTCTTCCCAAGGCCATGACCAATGCACGGGTCTATAGTCCATCAATATGGGATTGCCTTCTTCATCATAAGAGACAAAAGGGTTCAAATAAGAATCTTCCTCTAGGGGTTCCTCTACAAAGTGCACTGGAACTTCGCTCGGTGGATGGGTAACAATAGGTGTTGGAGGTCTAGGGATCCCTGGTAGGGTTGATATCCATCCTTGGCGCGGCTAGCTTTGAATCGTTGGGCACATGGAGGGCCAAATGGGTTCCCCTTACAAAATATGGTTGTCTAACCTTTGGATAGTATGGCTTGTGTAAGGCTATTGATAATGCAACCGTCTTGGCAATTGACAGTGCATGGCATCATGCCCGAATCTTCCACAGTTGGCACAAGGCCTTGATCTAGGATCGAGACATTTAGATGGCAGGTGATTTCCTCCACAATGTACACACTGTAGCTGGGGTCACATAGGTCTTTTTATTGACTCTTGTAGTCTATCTAGCTTCGCTTTTAGGTCAGTTATAGCTTGGTTCTGGTAGTCAACACTCTTCCCTTTCTCTTGTTCATCAGAGACCGCTCATTTAGTCCCCCATGGACTACTAGGTTGCGGTTCATTCTTTTCCCTAGGTACAAACAATTCTATGGGTTCATTTACGGGTTCCAACTCTAGTCTAGTCACTAATTAGTTGGGGGCAAGCCCTTAGAAGGTTAAAAAATCAGTCAAATAGGGTTGTGGCTATCTGGTCTGAGTCCCAAACTTGGACGTCCGAGTGGTCGAGGGGTACCCATCTGAGTGTCTGAGGTTAGTCATATGATGCCAAGTATCCAAGGTCGACCATCTGAGGCCGTGAGTGGCTCTTGTTTGAGTGTGGCCATCCGAGGCCGAGTGGTCGGAGTGGACATTGTAGTGGCTCCGACGTCCAAGCTAGATCACGACTTGGTCATCCAAGGCCTACAATTGCCATCCGAGCAGTGTGCAAAACCTATTGAATGGCACAAATATGCTTTTATTTCACTTAATGCATGCTAATTCGTGCTACTACGATTCCAGAATAATACAACAGATAGCAACAAGGATTCCAAGCATACCAAGAAGGACTAAATGTCTCAAAGTCAAGGATCATAGGTGTTGTAGTCTGCATGCCTACCATTCCCTCTCTCTCTCTCTCTCTCTCTCTCTCAATCTCAATCTCCTTGAATGCAAATGAGCTCTCTCCCCCCCTTGTTCCACCTTTTGTGTTCTCTCTTTCTCCCCTTACCTCTAAATTTTCTCCTTGGAATTGCAAAATCTAATTCCTTTCTTTCATTGTTTTCCTATTTCTTGGTTACCCAAAGAGTTATCTTTTCCTCATTTTTCCTTATTTCCCAAACATTAGTGTCTCAAATCTAATACAAAACACACAATTCCTATTCTAACGAATGCATAGAAAGCTTCTTACACCTAAACTAATCCGCAAAAGAGATCAAATAGCCTTTGAATCCCTTACCTCCTACCAAAAACTAAGTGCCATTTTGGAGTTGAGCTCCTACTTCATCACTTGATTTGAAGCACACAAGCACTCAAAGCTTGAATCTATTGGTTTGGGCAATGAAACCAAAATGTGGGAGCTTCTCGCTCGATTGCCAAGATCCACATATTGTTTATTGTTTCAAGCATTTCAAACCAAGTGCAATGGCTACCTCTCACATAGCCATACGCACTCTTCTATGAGTGTAGTGAGCTTACCTCTATGCTCGATTGAGTTGCCTCCTCTCTCAAACACTCTGATAGATCCACGATCCAAGGTGCAAGCTCAAACAAGGTCAATCCTTGAGCTCCAAGCTCCAAGCTCCATTACCATAGTGTGAGACAAGAGAAGAAAATAGAAGAAGAAGAGGAAGAGAGGAGAAGATGGAGAGCTTCTCCACCATGGTCCCTCACCCTGACACACTCACTCCCTCACACACTCTCTCTCAAGCACAAGCTCAAGAAAGCAAGAGCAAGAAGAAGAAGAGAAGATGAGAACTAGTTTTAACTACACAACACAAGAATTATATTCTCCGTTCCCTTTTTGCCTTTTTATACATGCCCTCCTCCTCTTTGGATGCCCATCCCTTTTTACATGATTGGCTGTTTTAGCCAAGGTCTTCTTTCCTTATTTCTTCCCTATCTTCATGGTTCCTTCACATATGCCCATCTATTTTTATAAATTGCACAGGAGGGAGCCTGGTGCTCTATTACGAAATGAATTGTAATGTGCCCAACGATTTCTTTGCCAGAATATTCGTTGCCTTTTGCATTAAGGTTTTTCCTACATTTTTCTAAGCTTGCCTTTCTTTTCTACTTTTCTCACCTTGGGCTATCTTCCATGTTTGACCTTTTAGGGCCTTTTTGTCTTGGGCTTCCTTTTAGGTTGTAACATTCCTTAGGCTTGCTTCCTTTTGTGCTGTAATAACAACGAATAGAACAACCCTATTTTTGGAAAATTCTCGGTTAAACACAAGCAAACAGAAAAATTACAAAGGAAAGACAAACCTATGACTACTTTTGAAACTTGAGTTTAAGTGAAAATTCCTACTACTAGTGCTCCTTGGTTGTATCATTTTTTAAAGCACTCTCTTGGCAATAAGCAAAAGATGTACCTGGATTCTAAGGGGTAACTGGTTGGAAACTATGGAAGCCAAATTAAATCGATTAAGGCACATATGCGAGATATGCATGAGATTGTGTTGCCTTATCTAAAGGAAATAGTAATGAATTTAATTTTCTACATCGATGGAAGTGAACAACATCTTAGATGGTTCGAACCATTGGTATCTAAGAATCTTATAGAGCTTAAACAAGTCATATACCATCTTGGTTGTTAGATAGAAGGTTAGGAAGATGAGGATTTACATTCATTAATTATCAAGCTTAAAAGCAAGCAATGGCCCTAGAGTTCAACAAATAAAGAATGTTTGGAAACTCATAACAAGATCTCACGCCATTACCATCAAACTTTACATGCCTGATATCCTTGCGATCAAGATCAACTTCTGTGTGCAATGGGTTTTACAAGAATCTCTTTCACGCCCAAAAAAGATTTGGAAACTACTACATGCTCCTCAAGTAAGAATAGAGAAAAGTATAGTAGAATATTCTTACATGATGTACCAAACATTTATAAAAATGGAAACTATTGATGATATTCAAGATAACCCAGCTATTGTACCTTATAGAGCTTTATCCTTGGTGAATTCAATAAATGTAAGAGAAGAAGAATAAGAATCTAGTGTAAGATATGGTTTGCTAGAAGAAATTCAATGGAAATATTTAAGGATGTACCCATGATTACACCGCACAAAATAACTCATTTATACATTGAAGAGCCTTAAGTAGAGCTAATCAAATTGGAAGTGACGCAAGAGAACTATTTGACTCTAGGAGTTCAATTAGAAGCGCATGATTGGAAAAGATTCGACGAAGTACTATGAGCACATATTGGGGGATTTGCATGATCACATAAGGATCTTAAAGGTGTCAAAGCTGAACTCTATTAACATTATATTGATTTGGAGCTAGACAAAAGACTCATATGTCAATGCCAATGAAGAACTAACCTTGCATATGCTGTGAATTGGTGAAACCTAAGATTAAATGTAGGATTTATCTATGGGTATCTACTATTGTGGTAGTGCTAGAGAAGAATAACAAAAATATTCATGTTTGTGTAGATTATAGAGAACTTAATAGTAAGATATAGAAAGTTCATTTTTCTCTACCATTTATGGACTAAATACTTGGAAAAGTTGCAAGCCATGAGCTATATTTTTTTATGGATGGGTTTAATGGCTATAATCAAGTGCTAATTCATCCAGAATACAAAATGAAAAGTATCTTTACTATTGAATGGGGTACTTTTTGTTATAAAGTGATGCCTTTTGGCATGTGCAACGCACCTACAATGTTTCAAAGGATTATCATGGTAGCCTATCAAGTTTTTCTCTACTAATAGATGGAGGTGTTTCTAGATCACTTTTGTGTATTTGGAACAACAAAAGAAATGTGTCAATTATTGTCTCAAGTATGTGAGCGAAGTGATGAAGTTGGTATCTCATTAAATTGAGATAAATGTGTCTTTAGAATTCCACAATGAACACTTCTAAGACATTTTATCTTTAAATTAGATGTTCCAATGGATCCTACCAAAAGTTTAAAAATTGTTGCATTTCTACCACCAACTAACCTTAAATTATTGTGAGGATTTTAGGGCATTTAAATTATTGTTGGCAATCTATTTATGATTTTGCAAACGTGGCATCACCTTTAACAAACTTGCTACAGAAGGATGCTTCTTTTGTTTGGGATGATGCATGTTAGAAAATATTTAAGTTTCTTAAACAAAAATTGATTTGAGAGACTAGTGTTGGCCCCTTCTAACTAAACTAAAGAGTTTCATACATGTCGCCTCAGTGTATGTCATGGAAGCTGTTTTGTGTCAAGGAAAGGACAATAAGGTGGATCATCTAATTTACTATGCAAGTCAGAATTAAGTGATGTTGAAAGAAATTGTACTACCATGAAAAAAGAATGCCTATCGATGGTATTTGTAGTGGATAAATTGTATCATTATTTAATGAGAAATGAATGCATTATCTACATTGATCATGAAGCATTAAAATATTTGTTTAATAAAGCAAAAATTTCTCAATGGTAATTCATTGGATGCTATTGTTTCAAGAATTTGATTTTCAAATAGTTACTCATCCTAGTAGAGCTCGTGTTCTAGTATATCATCTTTCACAATTATTAACATTAGATAAGGAAGAAGGTATATAGGATAATTCACTTTATGCATCACTTTTTCTATGGCAACACAACTTCCATGGTATGTAGATATCACCAATCTTTTTAGTTCCACTCGATATCCACTTGGTGTAGATAAACAAAGGAAAAGTTATATAGTAATGCAAGCAGACTCCTATAGATTATCAAGGGGTTATCTCTATAAATTCTTTCCAAGGGAGGGTATTTATCATCATTGTGTATCAGAAGATGAGGCTTCGGTAATTTGAAAAGAATTTCATGATGAAGGTGGCTAAATTTATATATGAAAATATTATTACATGTTTTAGTCGTCCATTGGAATTAGCAAGTGATCGAGGTTCCCAATTCTTAATGGTTTGATAAGAGAATTGATGGAATTATATAAGATAAAGCATCACAAATCAATGCATTATCATCCCAAAGATAATGGCCAAGTAGAATTGACTAATTGAATCATTTGTGGTATTTTAACTAAAACAATTGCTTCTCATAGATGAGATTAGGATGAGTGTCTTTATGGGGCACTTTGGGCCTACAAAACTACTTATAAGATCACAATTTTATAAAAACTTTGGGTCTATAAAACTACCTATAAAGGTCATGGTGCAAAATATGCCATTCAACTTGGTTTATAGAACCAAAGTTCTCTCTCTTATTGAGTAGGAGTTGCCTACATTATGAGTAGCCCTCTCCTTACAGTTAGGTGAATCTGAATTATTAAAACATTGGATTAGAGAAGTAGTAAAGTTAGACCCAAATCTTAGAAGAGATACAAAAACATTGCAAACAAAGGGTTGGCCTAGTTAGAATATCAAGATACGAGATTGGTCCTTACAAATCTTAGAAGAGATACAAAAGCATTGCAAGGCTTGGCATGGTAAAAAAATATCAAAGGATGAGAGTTGAAAGACGGTGACTTAGTCTTACTCTATGATAGTCATTATTATAAATTTCCTTAAAAGTTAACATTTTATTAGTTAGGTCCCTTTAAGTTTATCCACATTTACGATAATGGGTTTGTGGATGTAGAAGATATTAACATGGAAAATGAGATCTTTAGAATTAATGGTTTAGGTAAAACATTTTGTAGTTGAAGGTTAGTGTCATTTAGTTAGGTTAGTGGTTAGACTCACCTTTGACTAATTTGAAATTTGAGATTTCTTTTTTATTTGGGTTTTAATGGGATGTAGGTATGGATATTTTATGGATGGATGTGCGTACCTTTTATCTTAATGATGATGGTTTCGATCCTACTCATACTAGTCCTTGATACCTTATATGGGGGGTGGGAAGATTTTATAAGGTTTAAGAAAGGATATATAATTGGAAAAGAATAAAGAGAGAATGAAAAAATGTTAACAATTGGAATCAATTATTCGAGATGAGGAAGAAGGAGACAAGGATATTGCAGGGCGCGGATTTTTCCTAGCTAAGGGGATTGCAATGATGATGATGATGAGAGAGAGAGAGAGAGAGAGAGAGAGAGAGAGAGAGAGAGAGAGAGAGAGAGAGAGAGAGAGAGAGAGAGAGAGAGAGAGAGAGAGAGAGAGAGAGAGAGACATATAGTAGACATATTCATGAGGAATTTGAGAATGAGATGAGAGAGAGAAAGATGGGCCACCAGCATTGTAATGAGAAGATGAGGAGAGAGGAGGCGTGAGGAAGAAGGGGAGCGGCACATTGATGAGGGGAAGGGGGGGGGGGGGGAAGAAGATCGATGGCAGAGAGAAGGAGACATAGATGAATTATTGTCGCCATGTTCTTCAACCTCAGTTACACGATTCAATTAAGGAACCTTCCACGAAGCTCCATCTTAGTAAGTTCCACATACTAAATTTAGAATGAAGCCTAAGAGGATTGGTATACCACGCATGCATAGCCCAATTTCATACAACTAAATTGCAAGACAAAGCCCTCCAAAAGGCACGACTTCGTATGTAGGATTTTCCAAATAAGTGTCGTATCCATTAAATTAATTAATTATATGAATGTTGAAATATTGCGATTGTTTCTATTCGAATTTTTCAATCACCTCATTAAAGAATATTTTGCACTACCTATATGCTTTCATGATTTTTGGATTTTTTTCTAAATAAAAAGTATTTAAATATCTTAAAATGGTCATAAGTCAAGCTTTGAAAATTTATAGGCAAAGACTAAACACACATTACTTCAAGATTATTTATTTTATTGATTTATTTTTCTATGGAGGATGTGTGTGATTTTTTCTTTAAAAATTAGAATATATTATCTATCTTTCCAAAATAAGAAACTATGTATTGCTAGTAAAAATTATAGTTTTTATTAAATAAAAATATTTACTAATCTTATTAAAAACTAAAAATTTGAAAGAATGATGAAAAACATGTTTTTGATTTTGTATAAGTTTATTCAATTTTTTGAGGTAAGAGATAAGTTTGAATTAAATTTTTGAATTACTTTTAATATTAAAATCTTTGGATTAAGTAGTTCGAATAAATGAGTCCATAAGTTTTAATTCCTAATTTATGGGACATTTGTAAATGGAAAATAATGAAAAATATCACACTACAAAATTTTCATATCAATATTTAATAATTATTCATAAAATAGCAATTTGGTGGTATGAGGATTAGCCTTAGCACAAGTGGTGTAGTACAAGGAAATGGCAAATAGTGACGGTCGTTTATGATGGAAAATAGCGGAATCACTAGCAGTGTTGCGACGCTGTGAGTGACACAAATAGTGACGCGGTTTTGAGAAAAAAAAGCATCGAAAACCCGAGTGCGGCTTTTGTCACAAATAGTTTCAAGAGAGAGCGAGAGAGATAGTAGCTTTGAGAGGGAGATGGAGAGGAAGAGGGAAAGAGAGAGAAGAAGAGCTTCTCATCGTTTCTGCCGTCGTTACCGCCATACGCAAAGAAAAGGGAGAAGTGCACGAGGGAGAAAGAAGGGACATCGTGAAGAGGAGACGAAAAATCCATCCTTGGGTCTTTGCAGTAGGTACATTGCCTCTTCTTGCCTTGTTTTTATGTTTTCTTCTTTTCTTTTGTTTATTTTTCTTTATAATGAGATGCATTGAGAGAGAAAGAGAGGAAATGAGAGAGGGAGAAGAAGGAAGGAGAGAGAGAGAGAGAGAGAGAGAGAGAGAGAGAGAGAGAGAGAGAGAGAGAGAGAGAAGAGGAAAGTAACAAATAAAGAGAGAGAGAGAGAGAAAGGAAGGGAAGAGGAGAATGAGAGAGAAACAACGAGGGGGCAGAGAGAAACAAAGAAAGAGAATGAGATAAGAGAGGGGAGAGAGAAAAAGAAACGGAGAGTGAAGGGAGAGGTGGATAAAAGGGTGAGGTAAAGAGAGGAAGGAGAGGAAAAAAAAAGAGAGAGCTAGAAAGAGAAGGGGAGAAAAAGGGATGGAAAGAGGGAGAAAAAGAGAGATAGAGAAAACAACAAATAGAGAGCAAGAGAGAAGGAGAGAGAAAAATGGAAACAATGAGAGAATTAGAGAGAATGGAATGATAGAAAAATAAAAGGAGAGGGGGAAGAGAGGCAAAAAGAGGGGTGGGGAGAGAGGGTGTTTCGATGTCTTATTTTATGAGTTTTTTTATTTTCTATCTTTGATTTTGATTACAACAAGATGCGTCGAGTGCGAATGGAGAGGAAAAGAGAGAAAGACATGGAGAAAAGAAAGGAGGGAAAGAAAAAGAGAGAAGAAGTGAGAGTGGGGAGGGAAGATGGGGAGAGAAAAAAAATTGAGAGAGAGAGAGAGAGAGAGAGAGAGAGAGAGAGAGAGAGAGAGAGAGAGAGAGAGAGAGAGAGAGAGAGAGAGAGAGAGAGAGAGAGAGAGAGAGAGAGAGAGAGAGAGAGAGAAGGATAAAAGGAGGCAAATAAAAAAAGAGAAAGAGAGAGAGAATTTGAAAGGTAGGAAGATAAATAAATAAGGAGAAAGGGAGGTAAATAAAAAAAGAGAAAATAGGGAGAGAGAAAGAGAGATGAGGAGAGAAATAAAAAGGGGTATATATAAAGACAAAGGGATATGGAGAGAAAAGGAACGGATAAAGAGAGATGGAGGGAGGTAAACAAATAAAGGAAAAGGGAGAGAAAGAGGAGTAGAGATTAAAATGAAGGAAGATTATAAATGAGGGGAACAAAAACCTATTGTTTGTCGTAATGTAGGAAAAATGGGAACAATGATGGTCATTATATCCAAGATCTCAAGGCATATCTTAATCAGGGTGTCCCATATCTAAGCTTTAAATGCAAGTTGGCAATCAGATGAAAGTATCGCTTGTCTATAGAGCACATACAATGCTTTGGCGAGTTCCAATTGAAGATAATTGATCATGCAATCTCAGATTTTGTGTGAACAGTAAGAAAAGTGTGTATCCATCACGCCTTACATTCACACAGTAATTGAATATCATATATAAAAACATTAGACGTGCTCATAAAATTTATATAGGGAGGTGACGTCTCATCCCAAGGAGGAATGCACCTATTGTGGCTAGTTAGAAGAGTTCGTGGGTATGCAATAGATGGAGTGCTTGAGTCAATACACTAATTGGAAGGCACAACTTAGTCTAGATGCTCAATACTAGAGGAGATAGTCAACCTTTTGGACCTTTCTTCAATCTTGGAGCATAAGATGGAGTCAAGGATCGATGCATTGATGCCCATGGATGTCCAGTCATCTGATCCACTGAGAGAGGAAGCATCCATACCATTATATGATGGGTGCCGAGTATCTTGCTTGAAGATCCTCTTTGCGCTCCTATGTGTATAGGCAAAGTGCGGGTGGAGCAATGCGAGTGTGACCGAGTTGTTTAGGTATATTTTACGTACACTCCATTGATATTTTGGACTCCACTATAAAAAACACTTGTGATTTTTCAAGGCGTCTTCTGATTTTTTTAAAAGGTTGTTAAAGTATCATATATTATCACTTAGAAACACGATGCCTGAGTCTCATGATGATGCACAAATAGTGTTACGAAAGCTTAGCATGGACTACAACAACATCCATGCATGTGTCAACAATTGCCTGCTATTTCGAGGAGACTATGGGACTATGGAGATATGCCCAAAGTGTGGTATTCACAGGTATTGACAGGACTTGCAAGGACAAACCATCCCTCAGAAAGTTCTTAGATACTTTTCACTTATAGCACTCATATGTTACATGTTTTGTACATCAAGCATGGCGAGCTTGACAACATGACATGCATAGAATAGTTTCATAGATGGAGTCCCATGAATATCAGCAGATTCACGCGCATGGAGCCACATTGACTCCACCTTTCCAAGCTCTATATGAGAGCTAAGGAATCTTTGGCTCGGTCTTGCTACTATGGATGGCGTGAATCCATTTGGTCTCCGCTCAACTTCTTACAGTGTGTGTCCTATAGTCCTTGCTAGCTACAACATCCTGCCATGGCTTTCTACAAAGAAAGGATGCCTAATACTTAGCTTGCTCGATCCTGGTCACTACAAAGTCAAGAATATGGACGTCTACCTCCGTTTGATAAGCTCAAGATTTTGTGGGACGAGGGATTCACCATAGAAGACATGAGCAAGTGTGATGGTCGACGGTCCACTGCCAATATACAAGCCATTTTCATATGGACCATGCATGACTTTTCAAGGTTCAAGAAATGCTTAGGTAAGTAGGCTTCCATTCTTGTTGGTGATATCTAACATATCTCGTTCAAGTTTGTGCTGACTAAATAGGAGTGTTGGGACAGGTCTGGTTACCTCAGGTTATCGTGCATGTCCATTGTGTGGGCCATAGTTAGAATCTGGAAGGTCACAAACCATGAAGAAGATGGTATATCAAGGACATGCCGCTTTCTTGTCGGAGGGTCATGAATTGAGGGAAGGTTTTCTTTGATGACCTCCAGCACGAATGAATGCCCAAAGTTGGTACAAGTTGAAAATGGTCCACAAAAAGTCACATCCAAATGGAATGCAATAGCTTTCTCCGTTTTCTACGAGTTGCCGTATTGGACCCACTTAAAGATCAACCATTTGTTAGATCCCATCCATATTTTCGAGAATGTGGCAGCTTATTATGGAACCACATCACATGAAAGAGAGACATTGCAGGGGTACGGATGGATTTGGAGGAGTAGGCAAGATGGAGGCGCTTTGGCAACAATCGAGAAGCACTGACAATCACTTGCAACTACCTCGTGCTCATTGGGTCATGTCCACTAAAGAATATCATATTGTGAAGCAAATTACTAGGTCTATCCACACCTCGATGGGTATGATGTGTTTCCTCAGATTTTCTTTCTCTAAAGATGACAAACTATCAAGGCTAAAAATCCCATGATTGGCATAAGATATGTTAGGTTTTCCCTAGACTCGATTGCAAGTAGCCTGCGTATTTTGCTATTTAGCATCTAGTCGGTGTTTGTGATGCTTCTTCATTTGTGGCAGTTTTTGTACTACTGATCACAATCACAGGATGCCTCACTCCAAAAATATGCGAGGTCATAGGCTATGGTGACCTATCTGGATTTCTAAAAATAGATTCTGAGAAAATATGGACAGATCTATGCGACACGTTTGTCTTGCCAGCCCACTATGAATATATGTATGACCTATATTTTTGAATTTTTTCACAACACAGAACATGCATGAATGTTGATTCACTCTTATATGTGATATTGAACGTGTAATTTTCTATCCAAATCCATGACAACCTCGATGGTGGTATGTTGTGTTGTCAACTCCTCGGAGTGTGAGAGTGTATGACGAAAGCAATATTCCCAGCATAGACGAGGAGAGTATGCAGGTGGAGGTCGAAGAGGGCTTGGAGCATGTAGAGGAGGCAAACATGGGTAATGATGACGAAAAGACATGAGGCTAGGAATTCTTTGAGAACAAAGTGAACTTCTCCTTCTCTGATGATCTATTTATAGACCTTCCAATGTACGTAGAGTTGTGCCAAGAGATTGATATGGGACCATAGGTTGGGTCATACTTGCTGCATCCGCCTACTCAATTTGTTGATGAATCACTTTTAAGGGTACTTTAGAATATGTATTTTAATTGGCATCATTTTTTTCAGAGTTATATTACCATGCTTTACTTAAATATTTATATTGATTACGCTAATATCATTTTCTGTTTGTGTAGGTTACATTTGATGATACTTAGAGAGCAGGATGAGTCAAGGGATGAGCGATGAGGAGTTGCAGGATATTCACACGTATGTCTCCAAATTAGATGGTCTGATTCAGAGATATGGTAGACTAGGAGCTCTTTCAAACACCATCGAGCCGTTTCCATGAGATCTACTTTAGCACACTCTGATGCTTCGGTTTCCAGTAGACGAGGTCAACGCTCTAGACTGGACTTGGATGGAGGGAGTGATTCTAGGGGATGCTATGAGCCCGCGGTCAGTTCTAGATAGAGGTACTACTTCTTGCTCTCGTACAGGTCTTAGAGAGGGTGGCTCCAGTGGGTGTTGTGGAGGCATCGATGCTGTGTCTCCGTCTCATCAATCTAGTGGATACTTGTCATCTCCAAGATTTGTCACACTTGTGAGGACATCTACTCTAGTGACTCTCGGTTTTTCTCAGCCATCCATAGGTGGCACCCTTATGGATACTATTCTAAGAGATACTATCCCTGCTAGTATGCCAGATATATAGGGGTCTCTTGGTTATACCTAGGAGTATAGTCGTAGGTGGGAGGCGACACCTTAGACAAGGGATATGGATACCTTGTAGTTGATAAGATAGGTGATCCGATCATGAATGATGACGGGAGGAGGGTGATGTCTCGCATGAGAGAGTTGTGCCAACAAGTTTTTAGACACAACGTCTTGGACCATTGGAAGAATATACCTAAGGGGAGCAAGGACTATATAGTGGCATCCTTGCACGAGGAGTTTTCGATACCTTACCATGACAAAGAGGTTTTCCATTGGGTGGATGATGGAGTGTATGCATACATACATATCACATACATGATTGGACGTACGCAAGGCACTCAAGAGTGGTGCCTCAAAGCCCGAGTAGCTAGATGCAAATGATTGATGGAGACTCAGGGAGGAGGTTACAGATTCTCCAAGACATTGGCAACAGTAGCGGGAGGCAGCGAGGGCACGATTGGAGGCAGGTGTCGTGCATCATCTAGGGAGTGGCGGCCACATGACTTATCTCGAGGACTTTGTAAGTTTTTCTTTTTTTCTTGTCGCTTTCTGATTTGCAATATCACTTGTACTAACAATTGTGTTTCTAAGAATTGTATTTTGTTTTCTTTGCAGCACTCCATCACAAACCACAATCCCACTAGTTTGGAGACTCGATATGTAGAGAGACACAGTCTCACTACAGTCATCGATAGATTGTGCGTGCGTGGCAGCTCAATAAGTCAATCATCTTTCTTGCCCGTAGTCACTATTTTTTAAAATGCATTATGTATGGTGGACTAATGTGTAGTTGTTCATTTTGCAAAGTCTGTTCGATGCTCCTTCACGTTGGGATGAACTTTCTAATGGAAGGATCTGTAGCTCGTGCTTGGATTCATGGAGCGCACACCCTCTTCTTTTTTGGTCCTGTGATTTGTGCAGGTATCTTCCATGTACCATTCCTTAGATGTACTTATCATCCTTTGTATAAAATCATATCTTGTGATGATTACAGATAGAATTTCATGTTTGTTTTGGCTCTCCTATCTCTCCATAGTTTCATATAATATCATGAGTTTTCATCATTAGTCTTGTACTTATTCTATGAATTATCAATCTTATGGATTCAAGTAGTTTTTGCACTCGTCTTGGATGACCATTGCATACCCAATATGTAATTCCTTTGTAGAATATTATACAGCACTTGGTACCATATGTGGCAGGGCAGCTTGTTGCCCTACCACAATTTTTTTCTCTGTAATAATCGTCACTATTAGTGTTGCTTATTTCTCTGCATGGTCGCTATTGTTGTCACTATGCACATCGGAGACTCTCGGTATCTACGTTGCTATTTTCGTTGCAAATGTGATAAAAATAGCGATGCAAATAGCAAGGTTTTTGTGATGATTTTGTAGAGACATTTATATTGACACTTTTATTGACGATGGGGGTAATTTTTTTGATGAAAATTTGTGTTGCTTTGAACGTCAATATGAGGCTTGAATCTTGTAGTGGTGGAAAAATCCTTCTTTGACCAAAGAAATAGAGTGGAGGGTCCATAAGTTTAAAATCCTAATATAGGGGGCACAATTCGAATTTTAAAATAAATTTGTATGTATGCACATAAGAGTTTAAATGAATTTTATTTGTTATGTTTTCTATAGACTTATATGAGAGGAATGAAAGGAACGCTTAGCTTCGGTTGGTCAATTACATGTGATGCTAAATCAAAGTACAAGTAAAGGTTAGTGGCCATAGGCTTTGGATGATATCTTTTTATTTGTGGTGAAATTGATCACTCTACATACTATGCTTGCCTTAGTAGCTAAGGATAGCATTGATCTTGTAAGTGGATGTCAAGACAACATTTTTGCACGATGATCTTCGTGATGAGATCTACATGTAGCAACCAAAGGGTTTTGTAGAACATGACAAATAAAGGCTTTATTACAAGCTTTAAAAAAGCCTTTATGGATTAAAGCAAGTCCCACGAGAATGGTACAATAAGTTTGGTGCCTTTATGTAGTCTCATGGGCTACAAAGGCAAGTCAGACAAAACCATTGCTTATACACTACAATGGCTAAAGATATCAACTGGATGGTGTTAATTATTTATATATATGATATGTTAATAGTTGGAAAAAACTGGAAAAAACAAGCATGAGATTGATGCCCTGTGGGAGCTTTCGCTCAACTGCCAAGACCCACGGACCGCTTATTGTTTCAAGCGTTCCAAGCCGAGCACTAATGGCTACCTCTCACATAGCCGACGCACCATCCATATCTACGGGTGTAGTGAGCTTACCTCCATGCCGATTGAGTTACCTCCTCTCTCGCGCACTTCGGTAGCTCCACGATCCAAGTGCAAGCTTCAAGCAAGCTCCATTCCCAAGCTCCACACTCTAAGCTCCATTGCCGCGAGTAAGACAAGAGAAGAGAAGAGAAGAGAAGAAGAGAGGAGAAGATGGAGAGCTTCTCCTCCCTAGTCCCTCACCCTCACACACTCACTCCCTCACACTCTCACACTCCCTCTCTCAAGCACAAGCTCAAGCAAGCAAGAACAAGAAGGAGAAGAAGAAGAGAGCTACTTTTGGCCACACACAAGAATGAGCTTCTCATTCACTTTTCAACTTTATATACAAAACCTTAAATCCCTTTTGGGTGGTCATCCCCTTTTCCTATTTTTTACATGGCCGGTCGTAGCCTAGGCCCTTTTTCCCATTGTCCTTCTATCTTCCTAGATTCCTTTCCATCGCTTTTTCCTTGTGCGCCTTTCCTTGTGCTCTTTTACGACGTAGCATAATTGAATACAGGGACACCGCACTTTTGGTAGCTGGAAGCTATTGGACTCGCTTAATGAGGACGGTGTACTTTTCATGGCCAATCATACGGTGCTTACCACCGCTGATTGCAATGGTACTAAGGCAGAGTGCAAGAGAGAATTGTGCAAGTGGGTCAGGGTGACAGGTCTAACCATAGGCGAGACAAGCTCCCTAGGTATGTCCTGCCCTTGATGTACCCTGAACAATTGTGGGTGATGCTAAAGGGCTAGGGGACTAGGGATGGAGCCAGTCGACCAAGGTCACTGGACGTATCTAATTTGAGGACCCCTAGGTGCTGTGCTGTGATCGTGGGTGCTTCTTATCTTTTTGTTCGTTTCTTTCTTTTTTTTTGCTTCTTTTTCTTGTGCTTTTTTCTTTCTTTCTTTCTTTCGTTCTGTTCTCTCTTTTAATGTGGGAGCTTTCGCTCAACCGCCAAGACCCACGGACCGCTTATTGTTTCAAGCGTTCCAAGCTGAGCACTAATGGCTACCTCTCACATAGCCGACGCGCCATCCATATCTATGAGTGTAGTGAGCTTACCTCCATGTTGATTGAGTTACCTCCTCTCTTACGCACTCCGGTAGCTCCACGATCCAAGTGCAAGCTTCAAGAAAGCTCCATCCCCAAGCTCCACACTCCAAGCTCCATTGCCGCGAGCAAGAGAAGAGAAGAGAATAAGAGAGGAGAAGATGGAGAGCTTCTCCTCCCCGGTCCCTCACCCTCACACACTCACTCCCTCACACTCTCACACTCCCTCTCTCAAGCACAAGCTCAAGCAAGCAGGAACAAGAAGAAGGAGAAGAAGAGGAGAGCTACTTTTGGCCACACACAAGCGTGAGCTTCTTATTCACTTTTCAACTTTATATACAAAACCCCAAATCCATTTTGAGCAGTCATCCCCTTTTCCTCTTTTTTACATGGCCAGCGGTTGTAGCTTAGGCCCTTTTTCCCATTGTCCTTCTATCTTCCTAGATTCCTTTCCATCGCCCGTCTACATTTACAAATTGCACGGGTGAGAGCCCAACGCTCCTTGAATTAAACCATGATGCGCTTGCGCTCTTTTACAAAAGTTTGACTTGCGCTTTTCCTTGTGCGCCTTTCTCCCTTATTTAGGACTCTTCTCCTTGTGCGTCTTTGTCTTCCATTTCTCTTTGCCTTGGCCTTTGTCTTTGTCTTCTCCTTTAGCTTTTCTGGATTTTCCACCTTCGTTCGTTTGAGGGTTAACATTAACCCCTTCCTAGATGAGTGCCAGTCCCATCGCACTTATCGTTGTAGGTAACAGGCATTAGCATGCACCGAAGACGTGGGTGGCAAGGACGTCTGTGGTTGCCATGATGGAGTGTTGGTAGTGGTGGGGAGGAAGGTCATTGGGGGCATGTTGGTGGGTCAAGTGGTAGGGGGTAGGGCAAGGGGAGTTGGTGGTAGGGCTGTTCTTTGAGGGGGTTGCACTAATGGAGTACAAGTGGTGGTTTGTTTAGGGATTCTGTACATGATGATTCTTGGCAGGCTTATAGGGTGATAAGGATAGGAATTCAAAGTTGAGTGTTGATGAAGAGCGAACAACACCTTCGTTGGAGTCTTCAATACCTGCAATTGGAAAACCTCTCATGTGGTCTCTCCTTAAGGGGTAGTGCTAGTCTTCTTATCGTGCACAAGACATATTTTGATTAGTTTGGGAGACAGGTCGAACTCTAAGCAAGCCTAGAGTATTGTCCTGCACTTGAGGACCCAAACTGTGTATATACTTTGGTGCAGATATTATGTGAGTGCTCGTGCATACTTAGATATTACGTAGCTAGAAGACCGTGGGCTAGTTTCTTGTAACAATGCGTGGATGAAGCAAAGTTGTCCATGTTGAGAAGAAGTACACGTGAAGGTATATGAGACATCCTTTGCATTGTGACTGCACGACGTAGCATAATTGAATACAGGGACACCACACTTTTGGTAGTTGGAAGCTATTGGACTCGCTTGATGAGGACGGTGTACTTTTCATGGCCAATCATGCGGTGCTTACGACCACTGATTGCAATGGTACTAAGGCAGAGTGCAAGAGAGAATTATGCAAGTGGGTCAGGGTGACAGGTCTAACCATAGGCAAGACAAGCTCCCTAGGTATGTCTTGCCCTTGATGTGCCCTGAACAATTGCGGGTGATGCTAAAGGGCTAGGGGACTAGGGATGGAGCCAGTCGACCAAGGTCACTGGACGTACCTAATTTGAGGACCCCTAGGTGCTGTGCTGTGATCGTGGGTGCTTCTTATCTTTTCGTTTGTTTGTTTCTTTTTTTTTGCTTCTTTTTCTTGTGCTTTTTTCTTTCTTTCTTTCTTTCGTTCTGTTATCTCTTTTAATGTGGGAGCTTTCGCTCAACCGCTAAGACCCACGGACTGCTTATTGTTTCAAGCGTTCCAAGCTGAGCACTAATGGCTACCTCTCACATAGCCGACGTGCCATCCATATCGACGGGTGTAGTGAGCTTACCTCCATGCCAATTGAGTTACCTCCTCTCTCGCGCACTCCGGTAGCTCCACGATCCAAGTGCAAGCTTCCCATCCCCAAGCTCCACACTCCAAGCTCCATTGCCGCGAGCAAGAGAAGAGAAGAGAAGAGAAGAGAAGAGAAGAGAAGAGAAGAGAAGAGAAGAGAAGAGAAGAGAAGAGAAGAGAAGAGAAGAGGAGAGGAGAAGATGGAGAGCTTCTCCTCCCTGGTCCCTCACCCTCACACACTCACTCCCTCACACTCTCACACTCCCTCTCTCAAGCACAAGCTCAAGCAAGCAAGAACAAGAAGAAGGAGAAGAAGAGGAGAGCTACTTTTGGCCACACACAAGAATGAGCTTCTCATTTACTTTTCAACTTTATATACAAAACCCTAAATCCCTTTTGGGCAGTCATCCCCTTTTTCTCTTTTTTACATGGCCGAGGCCCTTTTTCCCATTGTCCTTCTATCTTCCTAGATTCCTTTCCATCGCCCGTCTACATTTACAAATTGCACGGGTGAGAGCCCGGCGCTCCTTGAATTAAACCATGATGTGCTTGCACTCTTTTACAAAAGTTTGACTTGTGCTTTTCTTTGTGAGCCTTCTCCCTTACTTAAGACTCTTCTCCTTGTGCGTCTTTGTCTTCCGTTTCTCTTTGCCTTGGCCTTTGTCTTTGTCTTTTGCTTTAGCTTTTTTGAATTTTTCACATTCGTTTGTTTGAGGGTTAATATGTCCTAAAGAAAATGTTAATGGAAGCATTTGAAATGAAGTATTTGGGATATACAAATCACATTCTTGGTTTACGCATAATTAGGGATAGAACAGAGAGATTGTTCTATCTATCCCAAAAGGATTATGTCAATAAAGTGTTGACGTGTTTCAATATCAAGAGGGGAAGGTGATTAGTAATTATGTTGCCTCCATATGTAAAACTTAGTGTTGATTACTGTTCCAAATTTGATGAGGAAAGGGTTGGGGACATTATAGCTTACCACTATGTTTTGGCAAGACTCACTCTTTAAGCAAGATTTTTCTACTTCCTCAAATCATGTTGTCAAACTCAAACTATATGTGTTATTGTAAAGTACATCAATAATCAAGATGGTAGAAGGATCTTATGTGAATGATGTCGACTATCCAAAAAATCTATTTTGAGTTTATCCATACTTGAAGCTAATAGAGTAAGTCCATTGAAAAAATCATTATTTTCAAAAAATGAAAAGAGTAGTATGTCAATCATATTAAAAAATGGAAAAAAGTCCCTATAAAGTGGGAAAAACTCTTTACCAACTTATATGTGGAAATGTCTTTTGAATATCTAAGCATTTTTCCAATGATTTATTTTCATATTTCTCTACAAGTTTTTTACATTTGTTTTCTTATGGTTGGGAATAATATGATCTAAGAGAGTTCCTACAAAAGGTTGACTCAATTATAACAAGAAAGAGAAAATCATCATCATAAGAGAAGCAATAAGAACCAAAAAAAAAAAACCACATAGTTACACATCAATCAGTTGGTAACTAAAAGAATAGTGGTAAGAAGTTTGCTAATAGCAAATATTATCACACTTCTATAAGAATAAAATGTGTGCATAGAATAGTCTATATCTATGCCTAAGCCTATGTCTAGCTTGCCTAGTCTATACCTAAGCATACATCTATCTTACACTTACCTAACCTAGCCTAGATTACACCTGAGCATATGCCTATCCTATGCTTACATAGCCCCATCTTAGCCTAGCCTACACCTACATCAAAGCCTAGTCTCTTTCTTGAGTACATATACAAACATACACAATTATAATACACACAAACCTCTCCCTTGATCACACATAGGTTTACTCTCTCTCTCTCTCTCTCTCTCTCTCTAAATTGGAGAGAGATCTTTTAATGTATCTGGAGAGAGAGAGAGAGAGAGAGAGAGAGAGAGAGAGAGAGAGAGAGAGAGAGAGAGAGAGAGAAGGAGCTTCCCTGAATTATATATGTATGCAAAGAGTGAAAATGAAGGTGAGCCTTGGATGCATGTGATAGTAAGGATTTATTAATAGTGAATCCCAAAGCAATTAAAGCTTCAACTCAAGCTTTAGAGTTTTAACAAAACTCACAACATTTGTAATTTTTAATTACTTGTTTGGCTCTTTTAAATCTTAACTTAGGTTCTAAAATTTTTAGTTAAGGGTGCCACTTCATCTTGGAGGAATTTGAGCCTCACCAATAAGCCCCTTTCCTCCCTCTTTTTCATAAGTGCTCTTTAGCTTGCCAAGTGTGCTTGTAAGCACTAAAAGTGTGTTTCTATACCATTTTAAAGTCTTGAATTGAGAAAAAAGGCTTTTTAGAACTAAGAAGAAGGTTTGCATCAACATTAAGGGTGGACACATAGTCTAAGTGCAACACCTCAAGTGGATTGCAACTTCCTTTGCATCTATAATAGCTCATTGTAAGTGACATATACATTCAGTAAGTATTGTGTTCTCTATTATCATTTTTCAAGCCTCAACTTGCACTTTTGCTTAGAAATTAGCATAATCCCTTATATTGTGTTCTAACTTTATCCATCATCATCCTCTCCATCCTTACCTTGGCCTTACCTATACAAGTTCTACACATTGCATGAGTGTATGCTCTCCCATTTCCTTTTTCAACAGTCTTATTGTAAGTCTAAGTGCAACACCTCAAGTGGATTGTATCTTCCTTTGCATCTATAGTAGCTCATTGTAAGTGACATATACATTCAGTAAGTATTGTGTTCTCTATTATCATTTTTCAAGCCTCAACTTGCACTTTTTCTTAGAAATTAGCATAATCCCTTATATTGTGTTCTAACTTTATCCATCATCATCCTCTCCATCCTTACCTTGGCCTTACCTATACAAGTTCTACACATTGCATGAGTGTATGGTCTCCCATTTCCTTTTTCAACAGTCTTACTTGTAAGTTTTTTTAAAAGCTTTTTTAAGCATAGGAATGTATTCTTACTTGAGTACTTTGCTTATAGCTTTCGCTTGGGCAACTTTTGTAAGAGAACTAAACACTATCAATTGAGGAGGTTAAGCCACAAGTTAGGAAGTTCATTAGTGACAACTTTCATCCATGGCAAGTACTTGTAAAGTATAAGATGATGAAAAAAGGAATGGTATGTTGGGATACTTCTTCCAATAATCATTGATTAGATTCCCTTTCCTATGACAAAAAGAACACTTGATGATAGTTGCATATGGACATGATCTCTGGATGTTGACACAAGACTACTGAAAACCTCTATTGTTACCTCTTGAACTCATTGAAACACAATTGGATCAACCTATTAACCATTGTAGTCACCAATAATGGATAGATATTTTGCTCACTCTTCATATTGCCTTAAGCAAGATGTCTCCTCAACTAGAAGAGACTCATCAAGTTGTAATTATAGATGATTTTAAGAGACAATGTATACTTTCATGGTATAGAATATGTGACAAAACTTGTATTTTAGACTTTCAAAAGTGTGGCAATTTGTTCTCTAAACCAAAGATATCCTATAATCAGTTGGCAATTTTGCTTCTATCTTATCTTTTGTCTTTCTCATTCTCAAAAACCCCCATGGTATGTGGCTAAACACACTACCCTCGATAGTGTGGGAGCCAAAGTCTATGAAGAGGAGCTTAATGTCCATGTTACAACTAGCTAGGCGACATGAGGCCTTGTGTTTACTGTTCTATAGTGTAAGGCAACCTATTTCCGCCACCTTCCCTGTTGCATTTTGAGCTAGACCGCAATACACACCTACGTTTGATCCAATGGACCCTTCATACTTGTTGGACGGTGCCTATGCTGTCAAAGGGATTTCTGTCTATAGTATGAAAGCGTATTGGCCGTTGTGTTTTGAGTATGTGAGCGGTCTGCATATGGGATTGTGAAAGACAAGCTCTAGAAGACACTGCAGTAGATTTCCCATACCAAAACTGACAAATGTTGATCATGCTATGTTGGGGAAGGACACTTAAGTCAAGAAGTGGAGTTTTGATGCATGAGACTAGAATTAGGTGGACAAGGGGGACTTAACTAAGTCTCAATAGCCTAACTTTAGAGAAAAAAACAAGGAGTTTTATTTGAACCGGAGTAGTGTATTCAAAAGAAGAAAAAAAAAGCAGGACATCGCCATTGTGGGAGGAGCATGCAGTCCTAGATGTCTTGGGGAGAACCCTTTTGCGAATTGAACCTGCTATGATTAATATCCTACATTTCTATAATCTCATGCACATGTTGAAGACATGTTTTGCTCACCCATATGCTGAACATATGTATATACTTCATGATTAAGAAAACAAAACAAAAAGAAAGATAGAAGCTTTGTGCTGGGATAGCTCATCTTTCATGCAAAGGGCAGGCATAGACATTACCATACAGATCACAGATACTCCCGGAGATTGCATAGAGGCTTCAAAGTGAGAGCTTGTGACAGTTTATTGTTGTCTAAATTGGGTGTATAGTAGAGTATATCTACTGTCCATAGGGTTTTCTAGATTGATTTTCGTTCTTCAAAGACTCGTTGAATGCTACTAATGCTCTATGGTTGATAGATGATTGCCAGAACCAAAGTACATGCTTTGGAGTGATTTTTGGGCAAAATATGTATGTTTTAATGATGTTGTAATGAATTTGTCTAAAAAGGATGAAATGGATTTTGAAGGCCCATAATGGGTTGACAGAGATATTGATGCTTTTTAATGGATGATAGCACTTCCAGGTAATGATACCCATCATTTACTATAGGGAATTTGTTATATGCATGGTAGTACTCCCGGAGATTTCATAGAGGCTTCAAAGTGAGAGATTATGACAGTTTATTGCTATCTAAACTGTGTATACAATGGGGTATCCGCTGTCCACAGGGTTTTCCAAATTGATTTATGGTCTTCAAAGACTCCCGTTGAATGCTATTGATGCTCTATGGTTGATAGATGATTACCAGAACCAAAGTACATTCTTTGGAGTGATTTTTGGATAGCATATGTATGTTTTAATATTGCTGTAATAAATCTATTTGAAAGGGCTGAAATGGATTTTGAAGGCCCATAATGGGTCAACAGAGGTATTGATGCTTTCTAATGGATGATAGCACTTCCAAGTGATGATACCCAACATTTACTATAGGGATTTTGTTATATGTCATTGATTTTGGAGTAGAGATATTGATGTATGTCAGAGTATATATGAGTCATAGTCTCAAAGTGTGTTATGGGCTAGCATCCCAAGTGTCTTCATGCCTAGGATTTGGGCATATTATATGGATATACTGAGATTGCTTTGTTGAGCTACATGTGATACAAGATCTTTGGATTGTGCATTTTATTGGTTTTTTTTACTCCAGTAGCAGCATCTTTTTTTCTTTCTTGCAAGTACTTAATTGAAGGATGTCAATGGCCGATGTGTATACTTTGGGGGATTGTGTGGTTCGAGATGATTAAGACTAACCACCATCCTATCGCTTTTTTTTGCTATATTCTTCAGGGGCTTCCAATCCTCGATTGGCATTGATGGCTCTTGAGTAAGTGCCAATCCTACCCTCTCTACCTGCATCCAACAAGTTGGATGGTATGAACTTGTGAGAGTGCACAACACAAAGATGAAATTGATCATGGAGAGGAGGAGACAAAGAGATAATGTAAAAGAGAGAAGGAACAATGTGACTACAATGGCTGAAGGTACAAGGCTACAATGATCAGCCCCAACATGCAGCAATGGGACGAGCTTCTCTCAAATGAGAGTCTTCAAGCTAGGAGAAGTGAGAAGACTAGTGTAGAACACATCATATGTCGATGATGGAAGATATGAGAGAAGTATCATAGCTAGGTCCTTCGAAGAAATATCCGTACTAAGGGATGCAAGCTCATCCCAAATCTTTGCCATCTTGTGGATGTGATCCCGCATCATAGGGGAATTGCGACAGAAAGTTGTCGTAGCTTCAAATCGAGAGATAATTGATGCTCAAATGTCTAGATCCAAAAGAGAGATACCGATATCTTCCAAACCTCTGTGGTGGTGCGGATATATCTAACATGCATGAGCACAAAATTTGCATAACTCAAAAAGAGAAAAGAGCAAGCTCTGGCACATTCAACCGATCCCATACAACTGTTGAATTTGCAGCCACACCATCATGGGGATTCATAGTAGATTGGGATACTAAGAAATACAATGTGGATAATGTCAAGGGTAAATAGATCATAGAAGATACAAGAGAGACATTGATACAGGTTACAGAGGATATTGCAGGTGTCTTCCAAAATTTTGTAGATTGACAGTGGGGCTACATTTTTTGTTTTTAAACCTTGGTAATCCGAGTTATGGTTCAAAAGATACGAGCAGTTTTCTGTAGGGTGGTCCTATAGGACAATTTTCTAGATAGGATAAGATTGAATCTGATGGATGTAAAATATTGCATGTGACATATGCTTTGACAGAGACATTTGAGACAGAGATGAGGATACCAAGGATAGGAAAGAGGATCAGGTTAGGGTTTCTGGCAAGGCCAAAGGCTAATGCTAACATTAATGTTTAGCTACTTTTAGCAACGATGGGTTGATTCTAGGAAAAGGTCCTCTCAATGCTCTAACGCTCACATTGGATATGGATAGAATCATCTTACGATGTTCTAAACCAAGCTCATGTGCCACTGTAATGGGTGAACAACCCAACCCTTGGGACGTACTATTGCCCTAGGTGGCAAAGCGTTGACATCAAGTTGCCAAACCTGCCCGTCGATGTGAACTCTTGGGGAAGATCAACCTGTTATTTCTAGAGTAACTTTTATCTATTGAGTTATGGCCCTTCCACTTGGCATTGTCAAATCACTAAGGCCGTCTTTTGTCCCTGCTCAATTGGTAGGTCTTGCAGTCAAGCTCCCTTCTACCTTTGCACTTGAAGTGTGATTTCCATCCAGCATGAGGGAACCTTTGCATGCCTCCCTTACCTTTTGAGAGGCCTATGTCCCATAGAAACTGTCTGTAATGTGTCTGCTTGTCCACTTGTGGGACACGTCTTAGCAGCCCATCAAGAGGGGAGTCTAGAAAGCGCCACCTGGCACTCGTAAGGAATGTCACAGGGTTTGCGATCTAGGTCTTCTTGAGTCTACCCCGAAGCAGAAGTATCCAGGCGGTTCCCACTTAGGACTGACCTGAAGTCTCTAGGAAGTAGCTAGCGTCAAGCTCCAGATGACCCACTTTGAGTAGGAACAACAAAGTCGAAGCAGATTTATGCTGCACTTGGTTCATAGAGAATGGGAAACGAGAGGGATGCACTGCTCAACCTCTCTACCCGTAGGGCATAGTCCCATTCCAATCCCCTAAAACGGCATGAATCGAGTTCTAACTTAACAATACCTAAAGTCATTCGATGGTAAATCCTTGTGAGAAGCCTCCCAATTCTCTAGGACCACCCAGCCGTAGGATGGACCCATCGGGGGATTTCATCTACCCACTTCCCTTGATAGCTTTAGTTGTCTAATTAGGTCCTACCACATTTATGTGCGACATTTAAAATCAGCTTCATTAATTAAGCCTTTTAGGGCATAGAGTTTGTTCATGTAATTTACAATACATATACAAAAACAAAACAAGCAGTCCTTTTATCAAACAAGTTCCTTAACTTATCTTTAAGTTAATCTTTGTCTCCTGCCCATACAAGAGAATTATGTATCCCTTCTGTCCAACAGAAGTACCCGGTCCAAATCTCATGGCACCGAAATTTCCATCCTTTATGTAGAATAGGATCTTCCAACGTCCCAGACATTGGGCTCATGGGGATCTCCAACTCCATTCTAGACAGGCAAGGGGTTTCCAAAGCTCCACCTAACCCACAAGCGGTCTAGGAGTGAGATGCCATTTCCGTGGTTGGCCTTTTCACCACTCGACCATCGGCCTATGAATCGAGTAGTGCCCTCTCGGGATAATCCGCGATGTGATCTTGGAGATGATCCACGCATGCAAAATATCATTCCTTAATTAATCCAATTAAAATTCAAGCACAATCAAAGCAATCAGCCCTAATATCATGTTCTAGAAAAACATTCCTTTATTCCCATGGCAACTTGTCATTACAGACCCCTACCATGCATTTGCCATCAACACAAGCCTTGGAATATTTATCCAAATCACAATGCAACAATCCCTTGATTGAAAGAAAAACATTTTTAATCAATCAACAAAACTAATTGTATTTTTCCCAAACAATACAATAATAGATGCAACAATAATTCCATCGCATATTTGCTCTCCCCCTTGGGGCCAAAGAGTAGAATTTACTTAATATTCCCTCCTTTAGCCTAAGGCATATGCTAAAGGTTCCAATACTATACATGACGTAAGTCCTATCATTCCAATGCAAATTAATCAATCTAGCAAGAGCATTTATGCCTCTTCTCTAAGTGACAATTATCTTTTAGCATTTTCCTACTATGCAACATTTTTTCTTGGCTTTATCTTCCTTTCTTCTAAGGCAAGGAGTCGCATGTCATCGATGTAAAGTTTACATAATCTCTCCCATGTATATACCGTGTATATGCATTTGCAAACTTTAAACAATATTATCCTTGGTAAAGATTAATCAAAGACTCATTGATGCTCAATACTTTAGTGTCCCATATGTTTATTATGCTATGCATGGATTCATTACATAGCAACTAGGTGCAATTTAACTCCCTTTGATACAAGCACTTCACAAACTTCATCTTTGAATATTTAAGATGCAATTTATCCTTTTCAATGACCTATTCTAGCACCACAAGGTACGGAGCCTAATGCATCTCTTGGGAGCATTAAAACAAGCATCTATCAATTTGAAAATACATTACTTACGACCGGTACCACAATTGGATTGATAGTGATGCCTTCGCTTGAAGCTTTACTGCTGGTTGTAGGATTGTCATCCGCATGTGACATTCCTCACTTGGAGGCCACCATCCGCAAGTAGACTTAAGAGATTAAGAAGGGGGAATAGATTTGAGATGGGAGAGCGAAAGAGAAAATGGTTAAATTGAGGATCGAGATAGAGGAAAATTGTGCAGCCTCTCGGGGTAACTCCTCTCTCTCTCTCTCTCTCAAGCTCTCTCTCACAATCTCTTGTAGGGGTATACTCTCTCTCTCCCTCTCTCTTGTAGCCTTTCGAGGTCTCCTTATGGTCCCTTGTGCCTCCCCATGCCTCATATTTATAATGAATCAGAGAGGAGGGGATAAGTCTGAGAACAAGAGTGGAGGGGCTCTTAGAAGACTCAGTGATCTGATAGCTAGATCATAAATCTGATGGTTGCATTGGCTCCAAAAGGGGGGTAAAACCCCAAGATACTTGATTAGAAAGCTCTTAGTTCACTCCTTCTTTTCTCTGTTCGAAGTGCTGTCTACTGCTTGTAGACTGCAATCGCGGCGTGCACGATTTCGCAAATCACTTTTCTTTATTTTTCTTTTTATAAATTCTCCAAAACTAACTAAAAAATCACTTGTCTTTTTTTAAATGACTTTTAGTTATATCTTTTTAGGATAATATTTAAAATATAATAGTTTTTTTCCCCCAAGAATCTAATATTTTTGGACCATTCAAACTATACACATTAATACTAGTGATCAATATGGCTCATAAGTCCCATTCACATTGTACTTTTCGTGAAGGGTGGCTACGGTCCTTATCAATCCGAAAAAAATGTCAGATTTATGACTCTCGATTTTTTTAAAATATATTTTTAATTGAATGAAAATTATTAGCTATTAATGCTAGTCAATTTTTACCTTAGTTAGTCTTTAGTTAGTAATCTTACTAACTTATTAACTGACTAACTAACTTTCGAACTAACCAACTAACTTTTATTGTGTGGAAATATTACATTTAATGCTAATCAATTTTTACCTTAGTTAGTCTTTAGTTAGTAATCTTACTAACTTATTAGTTGACTAACTAACTTTGAACTAACCAACTAACTTTTATTGCGTGGAAATATTACAATGTCTACTTGGGACTATCCCTTGACTTGTATCTGACATAAGATTAGAATTCTAGCTCTTCCAGAGTGGTATCTCGTTGATGGCTCAGGCCCTTAGAAAGGAGCCTTCTTTGCCTTCCACCTAACTTGCACGAGGAACCCAAATCCAATCCTAGGGAATAGTGAAGTTTCATAGGGTCTTTCTATCTAGGTACAAGTAGTCTACATCTTCATAGACATGTCTATTTCACTGAGTCTTTCTCCGAGTCAATGCCTAGATCTTTACGCCTTTCATGTGAGTCAGTGCCTAGATCTTTACACCTTTCATGTGGGTTGAAACTTACCCGACAAGGAATTTCACTACCTTAGGACCATTATAGTTATGGTCGCCATTCATCGAGGCCTCAGTTGCTAGTTCCCCCATTATTGGGTCACTGCCTTAACCTTCTAGCATTGAGCCCCTATACATGGTCTTACGACTTTGTGGGGACCTGTGTTTTTGGTAAACAATTGCTTGGGCCTAGTCACTGTGACCTCCTTTGCGAGGAGGCACCCCCTTCTCCCAAAGTTTTTTCTAAGTTCCATAGAGAAATTTATCTTGTGCCCCAGTTATACTCTACCTACCCACTTGTGTTGGTTTCGGGTAGTATAGGTACCCACCTGTCAAAAGTTCTTGAGCTTTTTTTGGAAGTGTGGTGTGGGTTACTTCGGTGCCGTAGCACCTAGTGCTTGAACGTTGGCTAAGGGAATTTTTTCTACCCCTTATTTTTATCCTTGATGAATACATCAACCTTGCATCCTTAAATCGATAACCATCTTTCGACTAACTTGGTCTCCTTCGTCACTCAAGACCAACAAGGGATAGTATGGGAATATTCACATGTTGTCCATTGACTACACCTTTTGGCCTAATCTTAGGCCATGACTAACCATCCATGGACGAACCTTGCAAAGAAACCCTTAGGTTTTTGGGGCATTGGATTCTCGCCAATTTTTTCATTACTCAAGATGACATTCTCACTTTTGTTTTGTCCACACCTACTCGCGCTTGTGCTTCCCCCTGGAATGGAAGGCTCCCCTACCAATGTATTTTGACATCTCATAGCTTCAGCACACCACTTAATCCCATTCATCTTTGGTGCAAGAGTGCTTGATTAGTGAGCTATTATGCACTCTTTGAAGGGTGGCTACTTCTAGGCAAACCTCATGACTATCTCTGCACCCTTACCTCCTAAGCAGTCATTTAGGGGCCTTATCTGGTGATTTGGGATATTCCCCTCTCGACGATGAAGCTTATCCCCCATCATATCATTGCTTGACCCTTACCTCCTCATCCTTCAAGGAATCATATCTAGTATTTAGAGTTTTTTGGGATTTGGTATCACTCTCGCAGCAGCTCACATCCATAACCATGATTTACCCATAGTAGGTAGTCTAGTCAATTGTTGCACCTCAACACATTTTGAGGAAAACTAGCTAGCTATGGGTTTGAGTGGCATCGCTAATAGATCATGAGTCAACCTACTCACTGGGTCCAAGAACCCTCCATACCAAACTAATGTGTGTGATTCCATTGACTTGGATCACATGATGGAGATAAGCGGACTCAAATAGAGATAGTTCAACAAGTTTTTCACAAGGGCCAACTCAATTCTCTTCCCTGAGGATCCCTACCATATCCAGGAAAGCCAATGACTCCAACAAATGCCCATGTATGACCCATACTAGATCTAAGGAGCCACCTATCCTATTCCCCCTACATTATTGATAGCTAGTACTTGTTTTAATAAAGCCCTTTAGTGGCATGTTCTAGTCCTCCCTCCCCCATTCCTAGGGAGAAAGTTAGCCACCATTTCTAGTAGGAGATGCTATCACCACTACTTAAATGATTAGGCACCCGACTTGTAAGCACAATGACCCACTTGCAAGGTGGCCCAACTGAGCTATATCCCCTATGCTTCGGCCGAGATAAGTATATGTGAACTAATTCAATGCTTCTTTTCCTTATTCTTGGTGGATTTGGGAAATCTTGGACTTAAACCATGGACTTAAACCAAAGACCTCACTTGTAAAGTGAATCACCACACCTACATCGAGATCCTATCTGAATTCTCTCTTAGGAATGATGTTTCCATCCTGAATGCAACATACAACTCCCTGTCCTACTATACTCCCAAAGTGATCTTGGAGTCTCCCCTCCCTCTTCCCTCATTAGTAACAAGTCATGTTTGGAAAAAAAAAAAGAGGCATCAAGAGATTCTCATGAATGCTTAACTCTGGTCTGTACACTCTAGGATCCTTTTTCAAACCTACTCCTATCACAGAAGAGAGAAACAAAGACATTTCTCTCAAGGTATCAATTTGGTTTGGGGGTTGCTCGAAATACCCAATTGATGTGGATAAACTTAAATATTGGGGAACAATTGCCATCCAACATTCCTTGTGTGTGTATAGGCCTAAACTCCTAGCCTTTCTGAGTAGTCCTTGGTTGGAGGACCCCTCAAACCTGGGAATTGAAATTGATTGTTGCTACTTCTAGAGACTTGTGAGTAAAGCAGAAAAGGCTCGGATAGTATGATCCTTCCACCAACCCCAATTAGAAGGGTGGTTTTGCAGTTCTTGGTTTGTGAATTGTCATTCTCATGCACTCCTTCTTTCACGTCTAAGCTAAAGTTGTTCAATGTGTGCTCAAGAGATACTCATCCATACACTAATAAGAAATGTATAGATTCCCAAGGGGAGCCTTTGGGGGTAAGTGGTCCTCCTTGAATTGCGTGGATCTCATGGTGAATGAAAGTTGAATCCCCATAGGATTTCACTTGCATCACCTTTTCCATCCTCCCAAAAAAAAAAAAAGATCCCAAAAGTCAAGATAAGAGGAATACACTGTGCTAATGTTCCTCGGTAATAGAATTGGATTATACCCATCTTAGGGTCAGGCTTGATGGGCACATCTAACTAGGGCCGTTTGTCTGAAAGTGTTCACAGCCCAAGCACAATGATGAAATTATTGGGGGTACACTCTACCAACTAAGCTAATAGCCCATCATGTAGGCTTTCTTGGTCCATAAGGAGAGAGAGAACCCTGCCATGCCGAAGCAGGAAGCCCATTCCCATCCCTTGAATTTCCCTAAGGAAGGTTGGGATGCTTTTTAGTTTTTTTTGACCTGAGGGAACAAGCTCATGGATTAGACCATGTTTCATCTCTACGACAAGAAAAGAAAAACCCATCTAGGGGTGTGTAAACCCCTTCTTCCACCAAATAAGCATGAATTCACCCTGAAAAGGAGGTGATCTAGCTACATCTCCTAGTATGGCTACCTTGTTATGATTTCACTCTAGTCACTAGCCTTGCCTTCAACATTCCCCTCCTTGAGGTTGAGGTAAAGACTTTGGGTGTGGCCAACTCCCATAGTGTGACATGCGGTGTACTACACAAGGTTGAAGAAAAAATTCACCATTGTATGGCTGACTAGAGATTACTAGCAATTCTCACTTCATGCAAGCAAGTTATAGTGTGCAATCTAAATTGAGGCTGAGTTTTTAAGGTTAGCTTGCCCTCATAGAGTCACAAACCTCTGTCCTGGACATTGTAGCATGTGTATTGCCCAAAGCGTTATGGGGATACTGACTTGATGTCATCCTCACCTTCTTCCAGCTTTTCACACTAGCAGTCTACTAAGGGTTCCAATTTGAGTAATGGCAACTAAACACGAGGGTTGCACTCGTTGTGGGACTTAACCCAACACCTTATGGCATGAGCTGACAACATCCATGCACCACTTGTATCCACATTCCCGAAGGCACTCCTTTTTTTCAAAAGTATTCACAGTATGTTAAATTCTGGTAAGGTTCTTCACATTGCATCGAATTAAACCACATGCTCCACTGCTTGTTCATGCCCCCATCAATTCCTTTGAGTTTCATTCTTGCAAACATACTCCCTAGGCAGGATACTAAGCATGTTAGCTACATCACTACAAGGATCAATACGTACAATGCCTAGTACCCATGGCTAGGACTATTGGGGTATCTAATCCCATTTTCTCCCCTAGCTTTTGTCTCTCAATGTCAGTGTCAACCCAAAAGAGAGCCTTTGCCTTTGGTGTTCCTTTCAACCTCTATGCATTTCATCTCTCCTCCAATGGAAATTTCCTCTTCTCCTATCATACTCCAACAGCTCAGTACTTTCCCCCACCTATTTAAGGTTAGGCCTTGGTATTTGACAAGGGACTTAAAGAGAAACCTACAAATGCTTCACACCCAATCATTTTGGATCATGCTTGCATCCTCTATCTTACCGTGGTTGCTACCACAGAGTTAGCTGATGCTTATTGTTTAGATATGTCATTACTTCTTCTCCACGCGGCATTGCCCTGTCAGGCTTTCACCCCTTGCAACAGAAGATTCCCCATAGCTACCTCTTGTAGGAGTCTGGGCTATGTCTCGGTTCTAGTGTGGCTAATCATCCTCTCAAACCAACTACTACCCGTTGCCTTGGTGAGCCATTGCTCCACCAACTAGATAATCATACACAAGCCCCTCCTTAGGCAGATTCTTCCCTTTTTCTCCTCATCTTATGGGGTACTAACAACTATTTCCAACTATTGTCCCCCTCCCATGGGCAAGTTCTTACATGTTACTCAATCTTCTACTTGGAAACACCACGAGGATGCTCCCCATCTGACTTGCATGTATTAGGTGTGCTGCCAGCATTCATCTTGAGCCAGGATCAAACTCTCCATAAGATCCATAGTTGCATCACTTATAGCTTCTTATGATCTTCTAGCTCATCCTTCTGCAAAAGGAGGAGAATTCAACATTGCGTTGGAGAAATCGGAAAAAGATATTCTATTTTCAAGTGCCAAGATCAAGGCAAATCTTTTCACTTCCTATTCTATTATCTTGAGGTTTATCCCTAGCATATTTGTCCCTGTTGGTTCATGTTAATACCAAAAGCCTCTTTTAACCATTCTCTTATGAATCAAATTGGAGAGATGGAAGAAAAAGCTTGGATTTGGTTGAAATAGAATCTATATTGAACTGATGACTTGGGGAACAAAGTAAAGATAAAGGGATTGTACCCCCTGTCCCATGTGAGTGGTGAAATTGGTAGGCTGATCTCGTTTTAGGTCCATGGAGGCCCACAATTCCGTAGCTAAGTCGTCAAGAAAGTGACATTGGTCTTCTTGTTGTAGATTCTTTTGATTAGAGATTGCCTTCTCAAGGGTTTTTAAAAGGAGGCAAAGGAATACCAGAGCAGACTGGTCTAGGAAATACTTGAATACACCAAAGCCACCTAGTAAAGTAGTAAAGAGTCCCATATGTCCTAATAATAAGAGTAAAAAAAGAAGAAAAATGTGAGAAAAAGCCTTCTCAAAGCATGTATGAGATACAATTAGGAGGGAGAGAACAAAGAGTCAAATAGAGAGAGACTAAGGGATGATGACACTCTAGCTAGCCATGCCAATCCTACCAATCCTATTGATATTTTCCTCATATATTAATTTTTTGTGTTTCTTTGGTCTATTTCTTCCTCTCCAATAAGATAGGCAATCCCAAAAACTTTAGGTTCAGAGCCCTCAAAAAAGAGTCAAGGTTGTTGAGTGTGTCCTTTCTTATCTCTTCTCATGTAAGAAAGAGCAGACCATCATTTTCTAGACTGACAGGTATCTCAAATCTCATTAAGTACATTATCTACTATAGACATGAGAAGGACAAGCTTGTGAGAAGCCAATGCTTGGGAGCTCATATGACCCTTGTGATAACTACTCCTTTTCCTACCCGAGATTGAGGCCTCCTCCTCCTTTCCATAATAGAGGAGCCTTTGGATAGGCCAATAAATCTTCTCTCTCTGCCCTATCAAAGCTTGAAAAATGGATACCTTTTGCAAAAGGGGGTGGCACAATAGCCCGTGCATGTATATCTCAAACTCCACGCCAAACAAATGCCTGCATGCTTCCTTAACTTTAGCTCATAGGGTTCCATCCCCTGTCAAGCTAGCTCCTTTTAAACCCAAATAAAGCAATGTCTTTAGTAAAGGATTAGGAATATCCTTTCCCCACTGGGAAAATGCATACTTCTAGAAGGAAGGAGAGTGGTAAGCCTCCCATGTATTAGGTGCATGTGCCACCCATAATTCTAGCATAGATACCCGTGTGGTATGCAACCATATCTAATTCCTTGAGAATCAATTTTGGTGGTAGGGTAGTATTCCCTAAAACCTCTTTCATGGTCCCCCCTTGAGGTCTCATCTAAGGTTTTCTATGGTTGTTGATCCCCCTCAGTCTAGGGTATTAGCCTAGGATAACTAACCAAATCCTTATAGGAAGTTGCAAATAACTATTGTACAAGGCACCTTCCTTGGAAGTGTCGGGTAGTTTCTCCCCTAAATACACAAAATAACATATAGTTAGCTTTTTCTATGCTAGAAGAGTCATGGTTAAGGTGGTTTAGTAGCTCTTGAAATTGATGAGGGAGATGTTTTAGTTGTTCCACACACCCCAATAGATCATCTGCCAAGGTATACACCCATCCTTCCATAGTGGTAGAGGGAACTAAGCTTTCAGGTAGGCCTAATGGGGTAGCTGAGGCTTTTTCAAAATCGTCATACAGGGTAAGTATTTCCCTTTGGGAGAGTGCTCTAATGGGAACTAACTAAATAACCCTAGCAGTGATTTCTTCCTCCATCCACTCTATCGGGTCCAAATTGTCCAACTTATGGTGTTTTGCTAAGAACTCCCTAGTAGCACTGTGGTCTTCTTCGGTCATCCCAAGAATTTCCTTGTCTTCTAGATTTCCCAATTCCTCCCTTCCCTCCACCTCCTTCAAAACCAACCTAAGATCATTAACCACATGATTAATGGCATTCTGATCATTCCTAGATCCAAGGAAAAGATCAACAAGACCAACAAGATTGGTAGAATCTACATAATCATCATCACTCACTCCAACCAGCTCATCAACTAGATTTTCCAACTGGAGGCTCAATGGGTAAGGATTCCTCCCTCTCCTTCTCCTCCTCTTGTTCAAATAGCCTATTGTCATTGTAGAACCCCATCCAAGTTTCTTCCTTGCTCAGTATCTATACCAAATGAGACTTCACATTGTTTTTCATTAGCTCTCTTGATTGGTCCAGGCTTAGCCCATCAATACCCTCCCCCACTCCTTCCTTTTTTGCACAACCTCCTATAGCCTTTAGATAAGACGAAGTCATACAACACCTCTCCTAAAGAATAATAGTTGATTGGTTCAATTCCATTAGCTTATAAGTACTCTACATAATATTCATATAGAGAACTGGGTGTGGGGATTTTCCTCATCCCTAAGAGGAGCTTGTTCCCAAGGCAGTAACACACCTTTTTTGAGATCTCGTCTAAAATCCTTGTGTGGTCTACTTCCCCTCTAGTTAGCTCATTGAGGACCTCCACGTGTTGCCCAATGCGGCAATGCTCAACAAGAATGGAGAGTGCCCAGGTAACGAGTCTAATTGCCTTTTCCTTGAGATCATCTAGTAGGTATAGGTCTCTCTTTCTAGCTACCCTAATAGTTAGTATGTATATGAATTGGCACCTAACCCGCTTGTTTTGTCTTGAGCATCCCAATGGTGTTGGTGGTGGCTATCAGGAGTCCTTTGGGATCTATTGTGTAAATCAGAATGTTCTTTACCTCACAGGTGACTCTATCCCTTGAAATGATCCTTTTGAGCATGAAGCACTGCACATTGTTGACCTTGGAGGGAATATCAAGAAGTGACAATAGAATCTTATCCTAGACTCCCCTCATTTCTAACCTATTAATGATTCAAAAGATATCAAGGGCACATCAAGATTCTCCCACAATGGACTCAAGGAGCTACACTAATGTAGACTTTCATGTAGCTCGAGGTCCCCAAAGGTAAAAACACACCTGCTTTTTGTTATTCTAGGTAAACAAAAGCTTCAGGATGGTCCTCAACAAATTGATTTTGAGCAAGTTTCCATCCATGAGATCAATAAGAAATCATTTTTCTACCTCTATCGTCAGGGGGGTAATGGTTAGAAATTTTGTTCCCCTACGAGTAAAGGTCCATTGCCTAGGTTGGGGAGGTAACATGGTATAGCTATCTCTCTTGAGGTCTATCGTCAAAAAACTGTACAAAGACTAATATAGGCTCTCCTTCACCATTTCTTCGAAATAGCATTGGAGTTTCATTGAGTGCACAACATTTTTTTGTTTCTCTGGCAATAGCAAGAACTTGACCCCTTTCTAGATCCCATGGTAGGATCTTTTTTCCACAGAACATGAGGAGCTTTTGATCTGATCTACAAAAGGGAAAGATTTTGGGATGTGTATCTCATTTGAATGGAGAATCAAAATACAAGGTAATTGGGTCATGAAAAAGATAGAAGAGTTTTCCTCTAGAGTGCATGTATCTAGTTCCAAATGACTGTCACAACTTTAACCTCACAATGTGGGTGGGTCCAAAGTCATCATTCCGTCCTATCTTATAGGAATGAATATCCTTTTTAGATTTCCAAATCTTTACCAGACATCCTTGTTGGAGTGAAAGAAAGAAGAAAGTATGAAAGCTGGATCGATCAAATTGAAGCTCTAATCCTTTTGAAATAGGTTTCTCCTCAAATAGTAAATAGTGATATGGATAGGTTCATACCGACTCTTCAATCTCCTTTCTATCGAATTCATGGAATACAACTTGAATAGGACCAGAAAAGAATCATTGGCTAATTGTTCATTCGATTAGACAAATTTCTATCTTTTGATTAAGAATATTTTGATTTCCATTTTATCTCTTAATAATCTATCCCATCATATTAAAGTGAGCTTGGAGCAACGAGCATCATGGGCACAACACAAATCAATTGGTTTCTAGAAATGAAGCAATTCATGATGCGAATACCATGGATTCTATATCATACGGGAATGATTCTGGGCCCGTACTGGTACTCTCAAACTGATCATCAAACACAAAAGGGTGAGGTACCAGATTTGTAAAGTAAATTTCTATCTACAGGAATGGAGATTACTTTGTGTTTAAGACACTCAAATCAACAAATAAATCTCTTTCTCCTTACTTCTTCTTTAGAATGCTTACTAGAGTTTAGTAGATTGATTTCAATAGAAGGAGAAGTGAAGGATGGAAGGGTGAAATGCAAAAAAGGAAGAACTAAAAAGGATTGAAAAAGGGAGGGCTTTTACACCCCCTATTTCATAGATTTGGAGAAAGAAAAATAATGAAAGAGAGTTCTAGTTCTATAATCCTATTTTGAATTTTCTTTGAATGGCGAGGAGATGCATGAGGTGGGAATCTCCTGTATAGTTCTATATAGTGACATTGGAACTAGATATTTGTTGACCATTCCACAACTACAATCAAAAAACCTAACTCTACCCTACGTAAAGTTGTGAGAGTTTGGTTAACCTCTAAGTTTGAGGTAATGGCTTATATACTAGGAATTGGCCATAATTCGCACGAACATTTTGTTGTCCTTGTGAGGGGTAGAAGAGTTAAGGACCCACTCAGTGTAAGATATTATATTGTTAGAGGAACTTTAGATGTTGTAGGAGTAAAGGATTGTAAGAAAGGGCATCCTATTGTGTTGCACAACATGGTTGTGACTTGTATCATCGTGATGATTGCATATTAATTGTTTTGATATGTCAAACACATAGTTGACCTGAGAATGGAAGTCTTGATAGGGGATTGAAGCCTACTATGGCAAAAGTGGATTATTATTCATCTATTTGTGTGAAAAAATTTGGTGTCCAAGGTCTTACTCTTTAATAGGTTGAGTCTCACATGGACTCCCACTGCAAAGATCTTCAAATGTCTTTTCTCTTTTGGAATTGGTTTAGACTACCATTACGAAGATTCCTTGAAGATTTTGTTAGCATTCGGTAATCAAATTGAGAAACCCACAAAAATTTTGAGTTAGATGATTGAAATTCAAGTCTTTCTATTTTCTATTTCTAGACTTTGATCTTTCTCTATTCATAGAGAAACGATGAGTAGATAGTCTTGGGAGAAGGAAGAGGAAATGAATACTCGATGCCTAACAAGTCAATATGATTTTTTGAGGTACTTCCAAATTACTTTGATATATTCTATTCAATCATATAAGAAGCTGCATATAATGAAAGCTATACGTGCAGTTTGGAGGGAGATCTCCAACTAGCTAGAAGATCCACCCTACAATATGGAGTCAAAAAGCCAAAATAAAGTCTTAAGTAAAAGACAATTGGGATAGGAGATGAAAGACACATCTACAAACTCATGCTACATTGAAGCATTGTAGCGAACAAAAAGAGAACCATGGAATTGGATTTGATTTATTAGAACTAATTGGTAAACATGCTGATTGATCGAATCATGAAGGATGGAAAAAAATCATTAGCTTATCAGATTCTTTATCAGGCTATGAGGAAAATTAGGCGAGAGACAAATAGAAATCCACTATCTATTCTACAACAAAATGTATGTGAACTAACTCTTGATGTTGTAACAGAATCCAAATGTGTGGGTGGATTGACTTATTGGATTCTCTTGAGGTCGTACTTGCAGAAGGAAAAGATTTGGCTATTAGATGGTTATTGGTTGCATGCCAAAAACATTCAGGTTAAAGTAAGGCTTTAATATTGAGTGATGAATCAATGGATGCTACTAGAAATTCTAGTAGTGTAGTACAAAATAGGGAAGAAATTCATAGAATGGCAAAATGTAATAAAGATTTTGCTCATTTTTGTTAAGATTTGGTTCAATCCAAGAAGAAAAAGAAAATCGTGGATTGAAACCTTCTATTTGTTGTGTAGTGGCAGGTTGAACTCAGGATATGCGAGAAACTTCTAGTAGAGAATTGGATGACAAAGAAGAAACAAATTGGAATCCTAAGAGAAGATTGATAATGATTGATTATACTCTGAAAGTTCTTCCTCCAATTCCAAGGGGAAGAGACTAATGCAGAGTTGAGAAGCTCATCAAAGAAATATTGATACAAGATCGATTGTGGAACTAGAACAAATTGCGGCATATGTTGAGGGATCTACATGCTCCAAGCAGTTGTCACAATTCGGTAAACTTTTTCTAGTTGTGCGAATTGGGAACAAAGCCTTCATGCTTCATCCAAATGTACTAAGCTTCAACTTCGACCCAAGGGGATTTGATTGGGAAGAAATTTCCTTTTTTCTCACCCCTTTCTTTTCTGTCACTAGCAATCTTTTGATTCTCTTTGAGAAATTCCATTTCATGAAAGAATTCAACCATGGACAAAATATTGTAGTCCCATTTGTCATATTAGGATATTGGTTTCTATAGGGGCTAGGAATCCATATTGATTTGGTTGTCAATGGATGATCTACATTTCTCTTCCTAATGAGATACAGAAGAGAACTCCACAATTCTTTCTTATCGAAGATTGAATACGCAATGCATAACAAGGATGGGAAACAGAGGAGTTCAAAATATCAATAGACCTTCCCTTCTTTCTTTGCATGTTGAACAATCAAGATTATTTGACCCATGAATAGATTTTCATGATATAGTATAAGTTAACAAGTGCATTGACCTGGGGAATCACTCATTGTTTTGAAAACTAAAAATTACCATGACCACAACTTTAGAAAGATGCAAAAGTGTAAGCCTATGGTGTTGCTTCTATGATGGATCACCAGCACTGAAAATTGTCTTTTCATCAGATGGTTTGGTGTCTTAATGATTCCTACCCTACTAACTGTAACCTTTGTATTTATCATTGCTTTCATCATAGCTCCTCTTGTAGATATTGATGGTATTCCGGAGCCTGTTTTCGAATCTTTGACGTATGGGAAGAACAACATAATCTCCAGTGCTATCATCCCTACTTCTGCAGCTATATGCTTATACTTATACCCCATTTGTGAAGTAGCTTCCATTGATGAATGGCTATGCAATGGTGGTCCTTTACAAACTGATCATTCTTCACTTCCTACTTGGTGTAGCTTGCTACATGGGTCATGAGTGGGAATTAAGCTTCTAATTAGGTATGCATCCTTGGATTGCTATTGCATACTTAGCTTCTGCCTTGTTGCAGCTACTACCATTGTATTCTTGATCTATCCAATCGATCAAGGAAGCTTCTTAGACGGTATGCCTTTAGGCATTTCTGGTACTTTCCATTTTATAATTGTTTTCCAAGTTGAGGATAACATGCTTATGCATCCTTTCCACATGTTGGGTGTAGCTAGCATATTCGACAGCTCTCTATTTCGTGTGATGCATGGTTCTTTGGTAACCTCTAGTTTGATCAAAGAAATAAGTGTGAATGAGTCTACTAATGCAGGTTACAAGTTTGGTCAAGAGGAAGAAACCTACAACATTGTAGCTAGTCACTCATGGTTACTTTGGCTGTTTGATCTTCCAATATGCTACCTTCAACAATTCTCATTCTCTACACTTCTTCTTAGTTGCTTGGCCCATAGTAGGCATTTGCTTTACTACTTTGGGTATTAGCACCGTGGCATTCAATCCGTGGTTGTTGATAGTTAAGGCCGTGTAATAACACCTAGGCTGATATTATCAACTGTGCTAACTTAGGTATGGAAGTTATCGGCGAACATTACACTCATAACTTCCCTCTAAACTTAGCTTCTATTGAAGCTCCTTCTCCAGATAATTCTTTCTTGGTCTTGTAGTATAATGAAATACCAAGCCTTCTCTTTTTTCAAAGGTGTGGTTTTTCACAAAACTAAGTCCTACCAAACAGATAAAAAGAATTGTTATTGTCTGCCATGACTCCACACAATGGGCTCTCAATTCTGAATCCTAAAAAATATTTAGAGTACTTTTTTACAATTGTAAGAAGCATCCAATTTTTTAAAATCCAATTTACAAAATGGTTGCAATCCCATGCTCATTGCAATGAATCAAAAATACATTTTTTGGATCTATCATTCAAAAAATGGAGGACTGAAATATTTCTCAATTGAATGACCCTATAGAATAGATTATGTTCCCTTCTATGTTTCAAAAACAAGGGGAGAGGCGGATGTAGCCAAGTGGATCAAGGCAATGGATTGTGGATCCATCACACATGGGTTCAATCCCCATTGTTCGCCCATTTGGTTTCATATCTCAAGGTTCTTGCATGAATGAAAAAAGGTTGATAGAGAAAAAAAGAAAGAAAGAAATGAATAGGGTTTCCCCCAATTTGCAACTGGTAAAAATTCCAAGAAAGATAGAAGTTTTGGATCCAAAAATGTCTATAAATGACTACGTTCGACACGACATTCACTCCGTTGGGTCTTGAAACTTCCCATTTTTTTCTTATAATAGAATAGTATAAGAAAATAGTATCTATTCCATAGAAATACAATGGAGAGGAGGAATTAGGTGGAAAAAATGGAAGAAAACATGTAAGAACTTCATATTCCATATCTAACCTTTTGGAATAAGTAGGAGTCGATCAATTCTGCTAGCTCTTTGAAGTGTTCAAGAACTAAAATCAAGGAGAATCCTTAATGGATCCATTCTCTAGCTCATATTTTTAAATTAAACTATTTGACTTATGAATGTTGGGTCCACATTTCCTACAAGACGTGTGGTTCCATATAGGAGAGGGGTAATAGCACCACCATGGAAATCCTCGTGTTACTAGCAGTAGCAATCCTTGTGCATTGCTTAAATGAGAGATATTTGATGCAAAAAGGTTTAATAGATTTAGTGAGGCTTCTTAATAGGGGTACTAGAGTTAAAGAACCAACAATAGATTTTTCTCAATTCTCTTATTATGTTCCTATGCCAGTGGGATTCTCGAAGGATGGAAAAAAAGGAGTATATCAAAATAATGACTTGGAATTGAAACAGAGATATTTTTGCAGATTCAGGGGGAGAAAAACGACAATTTCCTACATATGAGGTAAGGAATCCCCTGATTTTATGTGGGTACAAGGTCTAGGTAGTAAAGGAATCCTAGTAGGAATACATCCAAAAAGATAATGAATAGGATTTGTCTATGATCCATGAATAGCAATTTGGGAGATTTCTAGAGGTTTTTCAAATTCTATAGGTTTTTAATACGTCATAAAAATGATTGTTACCAAAAGGATTTTGATCGGCTACGAGTAACAAAACAAAAGAGCAATCTTTTACCTTCAAAAAATTAAACTTCATGCTACTTGAGTATAGGAATCCGGTGCATCAGCAGCAAGTTGAATCATTTTTCCCTTTTGTAGTGGGATTAGTGGGAAATAGTTTCAATAGGAGTCTCTATCTATTCCAAAATCCTAAGTGGTTTCTCCGATCATTAGGGTTTGATTCTCATCAAAATAGGGGAGAATCTTCTATTTTGCAAATCTATTCAAAACAAAGAACGATCCAATAGATCGATTGATTGGATTTTTTATACCATTCAATACAATAATTTTGCAAAAAATTGGCTTTCAAAATACCAAATATTTACATCTCGAAAAGGCACTTCCAAGAGTCAATAATGGGAATAAAAATATTGCTTGTTCGAGTCGATTCAAAGAAGAAAGGAGCATACATTTTCTATATCCCCTAGTTAGATGGTATGAATAAAAGAGATTAATCTCTCTTTGCTTGATCTACATGCTTCTTCTACATGATGATCTTCATGCATTACCCTATAAGTGTATCTCGCAAATCCATTTTCAATTGGACGACTGAGCATGAAGTAAAGGATCCATTCATTTAGGAAACTTTTTTCTTGAAGAAAGGTTTTTGAAATGGAAGAAGTATGCAAGGTATTTCTTGAGCAAGCATATTCCATTCCTAATCAGTGAGGATATGAATGGCTAGTCCAAAGCACACAGATGGATTGACAGAATAGGGAACCTATCCCTTTCCACTTTGGGGAAAGATTTGACTTGGATACATCGATTCACAATATATTAATACACCATATTGGGGAATATGGGAATTTTCCATAAGTTTGGGACATGTGGTCAAATCTTTGGATTTGTCATTACTTGAACACGATAACTCCAAATCGAGTCCATTTTTCAAGTGCTTTCCAATGATAGGTCACATCATATGGCTTTGAGAAACTTATGGACATGTTATCCAGGTGCCACCTTTTTAGTATTCAAAAAATGGGAATTGGGAGATTCCCAAACTCACTAATATTGTACTAATATGGAAAAATAGATTTTCAATGAGTCCTATATTGGTAATACTAATATGGTGATTGATTGGAATAGAAGGCATTCCCATGAATTGACCAATATGTCATTTCTTTGCAAGTCAAAAATTTCCAAGGTTTTTTACCAAAAGGTCATGAGAGATACATCTGATTATTGTCTTGATAAACTGAATGATATGAGATGGCTCAATCCCTTTTTGGATTCACTCAATATTGAAATAAAAGTTTCTATTCTAAAAGGAATTCTTGAAGAAAAAGATCGCTTATCTATAGATTTTGGATTGTTCATGAACGAGGAGCATATTATTCAATCTTTCTTGAGCACACAAAATATTTCTCTCTTATTGAATTTTCTACATCGAATCTATTCAAACCAATTTCTTTGATCATGTTCTTTCCATCACAAGAAGGAAAAATTTAAATTTATTTCTACAGAATTGGAGTTGGGGAAAAGGTTCAACCAAGAGTATTGAACATATTTTGAGACATATTCTCAATAGGATGAATACACAAGATTTTCTAAACCAATTTCATCTATTTCTATTGAACCATACCTAGAAAGATTCTATTTTGGAGCTCAGAATCAAAAGGCATCTTTTGATTGGAAAATATAGTAATAGTTATTCCGATCTCTTGGATGATTTTCATATGGGTTCCAACCATGAAGTCATCTACCTATTGAGAATAGGATCCTTTGGTAGGCAAGAGATAATATCATCAATTCAATCCTGTCAAGAATCACGTGGTGGGGGGATTTGCTCAAGATGTTGTGGGGGGATTTGCTCAAGATGCTGCGCCGAACTCACACAGAATGCATATCGCACAAAGAATCCTCTTTGTGTATGAGAAGTTGATGGGGACGCCTGTCCTTTTCGGGCGTTTCATTAATTTAGTGTGTACGTGGGTGATTCCATAGTAGGTGATTCCGCAAAATGCATATTAAATTAATAAACGTTTATGAGTTTAGAGTGCGCACTCGTAATAAATTAAGGTTAGGATTTATTTCTAACCAGTTGATTTATTTATGTAGCTGAAGACTGCTAGGTATTCACTTTTGTCGGTTTAATTGTATTATTTTACTAACGATTGTGAATGCTTCAGTTGATGTGTAGAGATAGCAGTAGTGGCGGAGAAGCTCACTCAAGAGACAAGAAGAGAGATGGAGGCCAAAACGTTTCCTTGCTGGTTTCTTCTTCTTCTTCCACACACTTTACAATGTACACAAAGTATAGATAAGATACAACATAAAGGAAAGTGGCCTATTAAGTTAAACAATGCATAACTGACTACACTAGTCGATTGGCGCTATAACTATGCCAGCTGTAAATAGGTGTAACAACCTAAATATAATAAGTAATGAGTCAGTGGCCATGTGAGAGTCATAATGACCACCGACATGCTAGTGTAGACATGTGGACCCATCTAGCCAGGTGGTCCATCATCAATGTCCACATGTGTTGAGCTTGTCATATCAACACTCCCCCTCAAGCTCAACTGCATCTCTGCAACTCCAAGTAAGCTTCGAAACTTTTGAAGCTTCTCTGTACCCAATGCCTTCGTGAAGATGTCAGCTATCTGATCCTGTGTGCTGATATACACCAAGTCAATCTCACCTGCTAGTACCTTCTCTCTCACAAAGTGGTAGTGTACCTCAATATGTTTTGTCCTGGCATGGAACACAAGGTTCCTAGCCAACTGTATACTGCTCATGTTGTCACAATAAATGACAATTGGACCTTCCACCTGCACATCTAAATCAGCCAATAACTTTTGCAGCCATACTACCTCACATGCTGCAATAGCAGCACCTCTATACTCAACCTCTATACTCGACAAAGCAATTGTAGATTGCTTTTTGCTGCTCCAAGTAACTGCTGCACTACCAAGAGAGAACATGTATCCACTAGTAGATCTTCTATTAGACATACTACTAGCTTGATCTGCATCTGTGTATCCAAACACCTGTACATCTGTAATTGCCTCATAGAAAAGTCCATAATGTAATGTGGACTTTACATATCTCAATATGTGTCTAACTGCATCCAAATGTGGCTTTCTAGGTACTTGCATAAACTGACTCACAAGACCAACAATGTAGCTCAAGTCTGGCCTTGTAATGGTCATGTAGATCAAACTCCTCACTATCCTCCTGAACATAGTAGGGTCTTCTATCTCATCCCCAACATCAGCACTCAACTTTACATTCTGCTCCAACGGGACTGAAAGTGGTTTGCATGTTGTCATACCATACTTGGACAACATATCCAAGCCATACTGTCTTTGGGACAGCCATATATCATTATCACATCTGATCACCTTAATGCCAAGGAAGTACCTTAGTTCACCTAAATCCTTCATCTCAACCTTCTTCTTCAAAAAGTCATTGACTTCAGCAATCCCACTATCACTATCACATGTAATAATCAAGTCATCCACATAGATGACTATGATGACCAAACCTGCATCTCCCTTTCTCACATAAAGTGAGTGATCAGCATCAGAAACATAAAATCCAATATTGACAAGATACTCTCTGATCTTGTCAAACCATGCTCTAGGTGCTTGCTTGAGCCCATAGAGCACCTTTTTCAACCTGCACACATACGTGGGATGCTCTAAATCTTCATAACCTGCTGGCTGATCTATATACACTTCTTCCCGCAAATCACCATGCAAGAAGGCATTCTTCACATCCATTTGTTGCAACCTCTAACCTTTGGCTGCTGGCAAAGCAATCACACATCTGACAATTGCCATCCTAGCAACTGGAGTGAAGGTTTCTTCATAATCTATACCATATGTCTGGGCATAGCCTTTTGCAACCAGCCTAGCTTTGTACCTACTAATAGAACCATCTGCATTGTGCTTAATCTTATAAACCCACTTACATCCAATAGCTTTCTTGCCCTTCGGCAATGATACTAGATCCCAAGTCTTATTGGCCTCTAATGCAGCCATCTCCTCATCCATTGCTGCATCCCAATGAGTATGTCCAACAGCATCCTCAAAACAAGTGGGCTCAACATCCTCAACTAGTTTCACCATATAAGCATAATGGTGAGCTACATAACCTTCAAATCCAAATCTTTTAACAGGGTATCTGACCCTACTAGATCTGTGTACCACCGGATCACTCAATGGAGCCTTTACATTACTATGAGCTCTCTGTACACCTGGTGTCCTGACAGAAGGAATACCAAGCTCATCATCCAAGCTCTCTGAGCCATTAGAGTCTCCATCAAGAACTGCATCAATGCTATCTGACACTTTATTCTTTCATTTGTCTTTACCTATAGTGCTACTAGATGCACCTGAAGATGTAGAGCTACTCCTTAGTCTCCCAGACCAAGGACTACCAGATGATGTCTCTGGTACTAAGAGTCCATGATTCTTGCTTTTCAGCCTGCACATGAATGTCATGATCATCATCATCATCCAATGCATCATCACTAGATGCATACCAACTGCTCATTTCATCAAAGATGACATCCCAGCTCACTCTGAACTTACATGTGATAGGGTTATAACAACGATACCCTTTCTGCTCTAAAGAGTATCCAATAAAGAAACATTTTTCTACCTTTGGATCAAGTTTCTTCCGTAGCTCATCTGGCACATGAACATATGCAACACAGTCAAATACCTTCAAGTGTGATACATCAGGCTTCTTGCCAGTAAAGCATTCTTCAGGAGTCATACCATGAACTGCAACTGTGGGAGTTTTGTTCATAATATAAATAGCATTATGAATAGTCTTAGACCAAAAATGCTTAGGCATATTCTTTTCAGCCATCAAGGCACGTGCAGCTTCTGCAATATGCTTGTTTTTCCTTTTTGCAACCCCATTTTGCTGTGGGGTATACCTGCATGTGAACTGTCTCTTTATCCCATGAGACCTCAGAAAATCACTGAACTCATTTGAGAGGTACTCTCCCCCTCCATCTGACCTCAAGCACTTTACTTTCAAGCCTGTTTCTCTTTCAACTGCAGCCTTGAAAGTTCTAAAGTGCTCAAACGCTTCACTCTTTTTCTTCATAAAATATACCCACAGCTTTCTAGAACAATCATCAATGAATGTGACAAAGTATGAACTGCCTCCAAGAGATACATTTTGTGTAGGCCCCCAAATATCTGTATGCACAACATCAAGGATATTTCTGCTTACATCTCTATCATGTGAAAAGGGTTGTCTTACCTGCTTACCAAACTGACATGCTTCGCATACCTTATGAAATTCTGGAATTCTAAATGTAGGCAAACTTGTAACCAACCCTTTGGACTACATTAATTTTAGCCTTTGTACATTTGTATGTCCAATGTGTCTGTGCCAAATTTTAATATCTGCAACAACACCTTTTCCTTTGGCATACATAGCAGCATTCATAGTAGGAATTCCAGCATCCAGAGTAAACATACGTCCAACTCTACTTCCCTTGCAACCAACCTATACTTGTCATCGAAGTCTTCTACAAAGAAGCCCTTTGCATTGAATCTGACTTGCAGCCCTTGCTCTACCATTTGACCAACTAACACCAAGTTCTTTGTAATAGATGTCACATGTAATACATCTGAAAGACTCTTTGTCTTACCATCATGCAAGGACAAGGAAACTTTTCCAATGTGTGAGATTGGGTGGCATGAATCAATCACCTGTCTGCACATAACCTATATTTTGCAAATCCTGCATCTCTCCAAACCATTCTGCATGGCTGGACATATGATTGGATGCACCTGAATCAACATACCAAACATCATCATGTGTTTCCTTTCGTATAATAGCATTCAACATATGCTGCATAACAAACAGACGTTCATTTTTGTCTTCATTCTGTTATGAAGACGATGCATAGTTTCCTTGCTGCAACTTACCACTGCGAATATCATCTTTCTTAGCATAACATTGGGCTGCAATATGACTTGTTTTGCCACAGTAGTGACACACAATACCAAAGTTGTTAGAACCTCTGTTTTGCCATTCACCTCTTCCTCTAAATCTCCCCCTGCCTCTAAAGTTACCACAACCTCCTAAAACTTGCATATCGCCAAATTGCTGATTCAATCTATTTTGCTGGTTGTCACTACCACGTCCTGTACCATGGCCTCTTGAAGAGAACCTGCCATATCCCCTTCTTGAACTGGAGTAGAAAGCTTGGACCTGTTCACCACTTTTTTCAAATGTCTCACTCTGCATGTTGATCTCTTCAGTGATCATAAGGGAGACCAACTCATCGAAATCTGGAAATGGCTTTCTGATATATATGGAAGTTACAAAAGACTTCCGAGCCTTTTCATTGTTAAGTCCACCCAAGGTAGACAACACCAAGTCATCATCATTGGGCATTGCATCAATCGCAGCCAAGGCATGTGCAATGCTCCTTACCTTCAGTGCATACTCATTGATAAGCATCTTCCCTTTCTTCAATGTATTCAACTCTTGCTTGAGTTGAATCTTTCGTGCCTTTGTATTTACGAAAAACATACTTTCAAGTATGGTCCAATCTGCATATGAATTCTCTGCATTTCTAATATGTCCCAGCATATTATTGTCAATTACTGCAGATAGCCAATACATGACCTTTTTGTCTTTTGCATTCCATTCCTTCCGTGCCTTTGTCTCTTCTACAGTTGGAGGATCACTCACCTCCGGTTCCTTTTCTTCACCTGAAACAAACTCGTAGAGGCCTTTTCCAATAAGGAAGTTCGTGACACGAAATTTCCATGAAGGGTAGTTGTTCTTGTCGAGCTTCTCAATGATGGGGTTTCCACTATTCTCTGCCATTATCACAAAACTGATACCAAACAGCAAGCAAATCTTCTGCAATCTTTCACAATACGTGCACAGCACTACACCAAGCAACCTTTTTCACTAATCACTCAATAGCACATGTAATCTGTAACTTGTTTGCAGATAAACATTATGTTTGCTTCCTGCAAATACCTCAAAAATTACAGATTCGCAATCTGTAACCTGCGCACCCACTTTCGGTCAATACAGCCGAAAACACAATGTACCCTGAAACTGCTTTCCACAATCTTGCAGCTCTAAAATGGTGCCTGAAATTACCTCGGATGGCCAAAATAGCAGCGAAAAAGCCCTAAAGGACATATTTGCAGAATACACAGCGCTCTTCACGCACACCAAATCTCATTGCAATCTGAGATTTTTTCTCTGCCCTACTTTTGGTGCCTCCACAGGCACTGTCCAAGAGAAAGAGTGGAAGAATGGGAGAGCTTCTTACCCGTGGCTTGCTTGCTCTAACCTTGCTTCTTCTCCTTCACTTCAGCCTTCGAAATCAGCCTCTCTCAGTGGCACGGCTCTGATACCATATCAAGAATCACATGGTGGGGGGATTTACTCAAGATGCTGCGCCGAACTCACACAGAATGCATAAGGAGAAGCTCACTCAAGAGACAAGAAGAGAGATGGAGGCTAAAACGTTTTCTTGCTAGTTTCTTCTTCTTCTTCCACACACTTTACAATGTACACAAAGTATAGATAAGATACAATATAAAGGAAAGTGGCCTACTAAGTCAAACAATGCATAACCGATTACACTAGTCGACTGGCACTATAACTATGCCAGTTGTAAATAGGTGTAACAACCTGAATATAATAAGTAATGAGTCAGTGGCCATGTGAGAGTCATAATGACCACCGACGTGCTAGTGTAGACGTGTGGACCCATCTAGCTAGGTGGTCCATCATCAATGTCCGCATGTGTTGAGCTTGTCATCTCAACAAGTCCCACGTGTCAAATTGGCAATTCCCCAGCTTCTTGCAATGAGTAGAAAGGGAAATAAAGGATTCTATATGTGTGACAATTCAACCTACTCCGTTTGATCTAGATAAATCGACAGTATTCCCAATCCATTTAGATAGACATTTCAATTCAATTTTGGACCTAAAGAGATTCCTATTGAAGTTGAGCCCATCTGCTCGTGAAACAAGAGACTCCTCTCTCTTTTCTTTTAGTAGAAGTGGGAATTTCTCATATAAAACATAAAAAAATTCTGAGTTATTGATGATGGATTGGCAACCTCGACCCCATCCTAAGAATATAGACTTGGATTAAGTTGATTTAGAGAAGTCTATTGAAGAGAGATCAAGCTTGGTGAATGATTTCATTGGAAATTGACTCAATCAAAGTGATTCATCTATCACATCTTTATGGGAATTGGAAGAATTGGAAACACTTTACTAGTCAAAAAAATCCTCATTGTTTTGCATCAATGCAACAAGATCTTTCATGGAATTGATTTGAAGGGGGGTTTTGCACAAAGAGAAGCTAGTAGATCTAGATGTCTGGGAAGAACCTATCTGTTCATCTCATCCCATTGATTTTAAGAAATTCTTAAATGATTTCAATGAGTATATGATCTCTTGGATTTGTTGGAGGGATAATATATTGGAGAAATAAAGCTAGTTTTTCACTATCACCTAGTGGAGATAATTCAATGATTTAATTCAAGAGACATATCTAGAAGTAAGACTAAAAGTAAATTATGATTTATGCTACAATATCCTTGGAATTGAAGAAAGAATGGCGAAACATATAGACAGTGCTAGCTCTTACTTGTAAAAACTAGCATCGAGATTCAGAAATAATTCAATCAATAACATCTTCTCCAAGATAGATATTTTTCTTGTGAAATAAATGAATGAAATGAAGGTTTCATTCTCAGAATTGGTCAATAGTTAAACTCCCAAATCAATCTATCCTATATTACCTCATTCTTTGGATACTCTGTTTTAGCATTTTGCAAGGATTTTTGGCCCTCTATTTTAGGTTTTAGTTCCCTCTATTCATGGAAGCATTTCAATAAGATTGAATACTTGATGGACCTGAGGTGTATATCCCATTTGGAAAAGCTAATGTATTCCCCTTTAATTAAAAAAATGACAATGATGGATCTATTGATACATTCTTTGCAGAGATTCTTGAACTATCTCAATAATATATTCTTTTATTCCTTAGTCATGGATTCTTCATTAGGAAATCCACGATACCCTTAGGACCTGGTGCGCAGATCGGACGCAGGTAGCTCACGTAGTGAATTCCCAAAGGTCCCCAAGAACAAAGTACTCTACTTTTTAGCACAAAAACCAATGTAAAAGCAAGCACGACATGAGACAAGAGACAAATTGGGTTGAATCTCCCCCATGCCTTGTGTGAGCGCTTCACAAAGCATGTATTTAATATATATTTCCAATCTTTTTGCTCAAAAATAGCCCAATTACAAAAATATGACAAGCTTTTAGCTTTTGAGTTTGCTTTCTACCAAAAATAGGAAAATAAAGCTAATGGACGGTGCCCAAAGAGTCTGGCACGCCCAATCTCAATGTCCAAATAAAGATAACATATCCAGGCGCATAAGCGCATACAAAATAATAATAAATAATCGATATCTCTATAGACATAACAAAATATAGGCGTGGCGCCTATCAAAATATAGTCCAAAGATCGAAAACCCGCTAGACTCCAATGCTTTCCTCCGCCACTGCTGCTATCTCTACACATCAACTGAAGCATTCACAATCGTTAGTAAAATAACACAATTAAATCGACAAAAGTGAATACCTAGCAGTCTTCAGCTACATAAATAAATCAACTGGTTAGAAATAAATCCTAACCTTAATTTATTACGAGTGCGCACTCTAAACTCATAAACGTTTATTAATTTAATATGCATTTTGCGGAATCACCCGCTATGGAATCACCCATGTACACACTAAATTAATGAAACGCCCGAAAAGGACAGGCGTCCCCATCAACTTCTCGCACAAAGAATCCTCTTTGCGTATGAGCCCCGGTCATCTAAGTTTACGGAATCCACCGTAAAACCTCACGGAATCCACCGTGGAATATGCCTCCTGGCATCAGGACCAATAAGGAATTACTAGCTCAATACTTAGTTACAAATGAGACTATTTTTTAGTACAAATCGCAATGGAAATATTACCATAAGAAGGATCGCTTTTTTTGTCATACCTACTTCAAATATGTCAAAATAATCTACTTCAAATACATCATACCACAAGAAGGATTGCTTTTTATGTCATACCTACTTCAAATACGTCAAAATAATATATGGAACTATAAGATCTAGAAGTCAAATCTTGTAGAGAAGTGGATTTTTTCTGCTTTTGAAAGAAATCTTTTGATAATGAGACAAAGTGGTGTACCGCATAGGTCATGTTGCAAAACACCTATTTTGCTCCAACTCAAGATTCTTACCATCTAAGGGAATTCTATTAATGGGATTTGAGGAAATTGGAGGCTCTTATCTCATTAGTGATATAGCATCCAATTTCCACTTCCCATTGCTGAAACTACTAATAAGAAAATTGCTATACAATCGATCCTATTTTAAGAAGAATGTATGCAAATTTTTTATTTCAAAAGAGAGCATACGTTGAGTCTATTCTATTTTTGGAATGGAAAAGGAGATGTCTCCTTGTACAATATGGATTCAAGATATTTATGAATTGAGTGTTCATTGTTCATATCACAAATTAGAAGCTTATCCCAGATTTTTACTTTGCCTAATATTGAGGAATATTCGTGACAATCGAGTCATGGATTTGACTCACATACTTGCAAAGATAGATCCATCTTTGATAGCCCCAAAGCAGGTAAACCAATTGATAAAACTTTGTAAACCTAATAGTTTTCAACGTTAGAAAGAATTGTTAATTCTATCATGTGTTAAAGGGTTTAACATACAAGATGATTCATCTTTTCTTTAAGGAATCGGTTTTGGAACTATGAGTTATAGTAAACTAGATTCATCCTTTCTTGCTCATGAAGTGTTATTAGTCAATACTTATAGAAGGGAAAAGATTGTATGTAGCAATGCAATTCTATTTTCTTTACATAGACAACATGTGGTTGCAACTTATCTGGATAATGCAATTGAATTTGGTTTCGGAGTACAAAATAGTTTTTCATAGAATAGGAAAAGCTATTCCAAAAAAGATTTTGGTAGCTACTACCACAATTATGCTTTTATAGCACAAGATTTTACCACCTAGGCTGCACTTTATACCCATCATCAATATATTGTTGGGTTTATCAGGTAAGGCTTTTGTACATGGGGCCATATTCTTCATTAGGGATTATGACCCAAAACAAAATAAACACAATGTATTGTCACGAATGTTGGAGAATAAAGAAGCAATAATATCTCATTTAAGTTGGGCTAGCTTATTTCTAGGTTCCCAAACCCTAGGTCTTTACATACATAATGATGTCATGCTAGCCGTTAGAACTCTAGAAAAACAGATTCTTATTGACCCCAATTTTGCACAATGGATGCAATCTTCCCATGGCTAAATCTCGTATGGTAACTTCTATCCTCGACAAATAGCCTAGCATTAAAAGTTGGTTAGAGCTTATGGTTACCCAATTGGTTAGATGCTAATAATAATAATTGTAACTCATTACTTTTAAGTATTGGACCCAAAGATTTTTTGGTTCACTACACTATTGCTTTAGGTTTACACACAACCACATTGATTCTAGTGAAAGATGCTTAAGATGCGCGTGATTCCAAAATCATTCTAAATAAGAAAGAGTTTTGGTTATAGTTTTCCTTGTGATGAGTGAGGTAGGGGAGGAACTTATGATATGTCAGCCTAGGATGCTTTCTACTTAGCCATTTTCTGGATGCTATACACCATTGGGTGGATCACCTTCTATTGGCATTGGAAGCATCTCACTCTCTGGTAGGGAAACATTGCTCAATTTAATGAATCCTCTACATATTTAATGGCTTGGTTGAGAGATTATTTATGGCTAAATTCGTCACAACTTATTAATGATTACCACCCCTTTAGCCTGAATAATTTATCCATTTGGGCATGGATGTTTCTTTTTTGTCATCTAATTTGGGCTATTGGATTCATGTTTCTCATATTTTGGCGAGGCTAATAAGAGGAATTGATTCAAACTTTAGCTTGGGCTGATGAGAATACACCCCTAGCTATTTTGATACGATATAAAGAAAAACGAGTAACTCTTTCAATCGTTCAAGCAATATTAGTTTGATTGGAACATTTTTTTGTAGGTTACATATTCACTTACACCACATTCCTCATTGCATCTACATCCAATAAATTTTCTTAAATATTTAAAAAAATTAAGTAATATTGACTTTTTCCATTTATCTATACTTGCTATTCTACCCTTGCATTGAGCTTATCTTTGTTTTGAAAGAATCCAAGGGTAGACTCAACCCGTTTCGTTCATGACTTGAACTTATTCTTGAGAAAAAAAAAGTAGGATAGAAGGGAAAATTATGAATATAGTTGGTTCAATCCAAAATTTTATTTCAATATTTTTACTTATTAATCATGGCAAAAAAGAGTTATTGAAAAATAGAAAAGGAAAGAGAAATTGGTAAAGAAGTATGATTGTGTTTGTCAATCTGTGAAATGAGAAATGAAAAAGAGTTCATCGATACAAAAGAAGTTGGAGATTCTAGAAATGTTGTAGTCCTTTTCATGCAATAATACATAATCAATGCTCACTAACCAGATGACCTAGATCAAATCATCAATATTTTGGTTTTTCCAGGCATGTATTGCATGAAATGGCATGTGCTTGTTTGTTACCTAGTTTAAAAAAAGCAAGTTGGTGATTATAGTGTAATCCCTCTTTACACTTCATACAGAGGAAATCCTTGAGGTAATTCAACAAGCCATTAGTCCCCTTCTCTATTTTGTATTTGACTAAGAAATTACCAATATTCAATGTACTTATTGAAAAAATATATATTAATTATATTGAAAAGGGGGTTAGCCATGTGGGGTAGAGTAGTTTGGTAGCGCGCAAGGTTCATAACCATGAGGTCACGGGTTCAAATCCTACCTCCGCAAAGGAATATGTTCATTCTTTGAAATAGTCCAATATGACCCTAATCCTTTCAATCCAAATCTTTTTCTCCATTGATTTACTAAATTAAAGCCCTATTGTTTAAGAATTTAAAGAAACAAAAAAAAATCCTTTTAAAATAAACCCTTCTATGTACTTTTTAGGTTTCCATCTTGTAAATCAAAATAAAAATGCAAAAATTTGTGAATACTTTTTATAACACTTAGTTGCTTCCTTCGTCATATCTTCTTCTTATCATTGTTTGGAGACAAGGTTATATATCTTGGAAGAATTGGTGAAACATTCTTATTGATATTCAATAAAAGATGTTCAATTAAATTGTGATTTACAAGGGAGAAAAAAGAATCGAGGAGCCTTTGCGGGAAGGGCTCAAGCAATTGTTGTAGCTAAAAGGGGATTGATCACGGTACTGAACCCGTCCATTCCATGACACCCGTGAACTAGAAGGAAAAATCAGAGAAAATAGGTTGAGGAGAGAAAATAATGAAATTCTTTTCTAAATCCTTTATACTCATTGTTTGATGGGAAGAATATTCATACTTATTCATCGGTTCATCAATTGTAAGATTGAGTATGCATCAACTGATTTGGGCGTAATAGAAAATGGATCTCAAGTACATAGAGAAATACTTATTGGATTAGCCTTTTCTCCATTTCTAAATAAAGAGTGTAAAAAGTGACTAGTACTTATTATCTATTTTTCCCCCTTGCCCTCCATCTTTTTTGAAAACCATTGAAGCTTTAAAAAAAAGGTCTTGTTCACAAGCACTCCTATCAATATCTACATTTTTTTTGTTACTAGAACATCCCTCTCATCTCTTTTCTCCTCTCTTCTCTTTTCTCAGAGAGGGATGTTTTAGCCTTAGGAATAATTATTTGTCTTTAGTTTATATTGGGAATATGGCTTTCAATAAGACAAAACCTTCACTCACGTGTGATTCTTTTCTATCAATGCACATATCATTTCACATGTTGGGAGATTAATGGGTGGAGTGAAAAAAAAATCATTGTACTTCTCCGTTGGAACTATCTTATTGAATGGCTCTATTCCATATAGCTAAAAGGGATTTTTCTTTAGTTTTTCTTTCAATTTATAACTACTTTGTGTTGGATTCCTTGCATACATCCATTCATACCATCTCTCATATTTTGGAAACTATGGATGTATGATATAAAACTAGTATCAAAGAATTTGGAATATAAAAGTAAAAGAGTCCCAATTGATCGTGTCGGGACATTAGTATAGTGCTACTATCAAAACTCTCCCCTATTCTAAAGTATAGTAGGAGAGAGAGGGATTCAAGCCCTTGATAGCATTTCAACACTATGCTAGTTTTCAAGACTGGAGCCATGAACCACTCAACCATCTCTCCCAAATGAACATATTTAATATTTGGAATATGCATTGATTCTTTCACAGAAAATAGAGATTAAATCGATACGAAATTCTCTTCACACACACGCACACACGCACACACGCACATGCACGCGCACGTGCACGTGCGCACGCACGCACGCACACACACACACACACACACACACACACACAGCATTGATATTCATCCGTGTTCTCCATGGATAAGAAAATGGATAAAATAGGAACAATTCATTCCAATCTATGAGAAGTGGAACTAAGAAGGATGATCATCCCGAATGATTGGATTCTCATTATTTCTCTCTTTTTTCTATGAATCCAATTCTATTGAAGAAATAATGAATTCATTCAAAGAAATTGGATCTTAAGGTGTTGGACTAGATACTTCCATTATCATTAGGAACAAGCACATAGTCTATTAAAGGTCTCACTAGATGGGGATTAGATAATGGCACAAACCTCTTCTGTTCTAATAGATAGGAAATTCTCACTATGACTATAACCTTTCACTTGGTCTTATTCACATTAATTGCAACCTGATTTTTATTAGTCATTGGTGTGCTAATCGTGCTGCTCACTTCTCTCAATGCTTGGTCCAGTAGTAAAAACATTGTTTTCTCAAGAGTTTCACCATGGATTGGATTAGTCTTTTTAGTATATATAGTGAATTATTTTATATCTTGAACAATGAATATGCCAATTCTTTTATTAGAACTTATTGGGACTAAAGAATCATTGCATAGAGAATTTCCTTCATTTTTTTTCTTTGCTGGTATGATAGGTGGGTCAAGATGGTTCCCTAACCACTTATAGATAATATCCTTATGAGATCGATATGTAATACAAAAATAAGATAGCTTCATAACAAAATTTATTCTACACTTTTAATATATTGATCTAGGTCTCAAATAGATAGATGAATTTTTCCCATATTCGACATCTTGACTAAGGCTAAGATGTCAAATATATCTATATATGTATAGATATAATGTTCACATATTGTAATACATTGACCGGATATATTTGAATGGTAAAATATCTCTTTACCAAGGAGAAGATGTGGGTTTGATTCCCACTATCCTCCTCTTTCTAAGCAGAGAGGAGGAGAGTGGGTATACCTATCCTCGATTTTCAAATCAAATTGATTAATAGATCTTTTTCATAAATAAAAAAATGACTTTGAAACAAAAATAATAGTCTAATATTTACGAGATATTTTGTTGACAAATCTGATGAAAAGTTAGCATTCCCTTACTTCCAAAATTTAGCCTTTCTATTTGTGAAACAAAGATGCACCAAACCAAAACCAAGCTCGTCCAGGAATCAAATACATCAAGGGTGGCATATAATATCCTTGTACCATAACTATCTATTACTAATCATTGTGCACATTCAAAAAAAAATCTATTTTTGAGAAATAGGTTCTTTGATGGAAAATTGAAAAAGCTTCCAAATCTCTCGCATTGTTTTGAAAACAGAAAAAAGAGAAAATAACTCACTAAACAAATGTTGATTTCTTCTTTATGTATTATGCAACACAACACTTTTAAATTTTTTGTGGAGATGGAACCAAAAAATGTCATTAATCATGGGGACTACAAAATGAATAGTTACATAACTTCGTAGAACCAATACTTGCTATTCCAAATCCCAAATCTATATTACTCAGATAGAATGAAAATGATAGCACCTTAATCTAACTATATTGACAATTTCAATTGAATCAATTATCATAATAAAGGGTCATTCAGGCCCCATCATCTAGAGGCCTAGGACATCTCTCTTTCATGGAGGCAACAGGGATTCGAATTCCACTGGGGGTATCCATTCTATGCGTACTTCGCAAGTGCAATATAGAGAGGTTAATCAATCCCACAGTTTTTAATGAGAGAAATAGATCTACTTATTAGATTCAAACAAATGGATTATAATTTGACCCTTCTGGTTCTTTTTAATAGAATTTATATCTATGGGTCGATGCTTGACTGGTTAATGGGGACAAATTGTAAATCCGTTGGCAATGCATATGCTGTGGTTCGGGCTCAAGTCTCAGTGTTTAAGATCTTCTTGAGGAAGAGGGAAAAAAAGATTAGCACAAATGATCAAAATTGTTTAGTTCTTAACAATGTTATTACAATAAAGTGAGATTGATAGGTCTCGAACCTACAACTTTTGCCTTGACAAGGCAGTGCTCTAATTGATTAGACTACAATCCAATCAGGTTTCTAACTCAAGTCTATGTAACTAGTGTCAGAAAGTCAATGTCTTAATTTTTTATTTATTATAAATAAAAAGTAATTCATAAGTAGGATTTAATTCTTTTTTTTGAAGTAGAAAAATAAAAATGAGTTTGATTTTTAAAATTTAAGTATTATTGATGCTTCATTTTAGTACAAACATATTTAGCCAAATCTGAAGAAATCAAAAGCTTCCATTAATTTTAGATAGTAGAATGAAGAATGATGTTTTTATCTCTCTATTTTCTCGATGAAAAAAAATAGAAATTAATGATTTATAATAGAGTTCAAGAGTTTTTTCAAATGGGATCCACTCAAATCATTGCCTAATTGAATCAAATTACTAATATAGAAGTGAATATTCTTGCATTTGTAGCTACTTCACTCTTCATTTTGATTCCTACAGCCTTTTTATCTATTCTTTACATTCAAACAACTGCTCAAATTAACTAACTAATTGATTTAGTGTTAACCATCCATGGGTTGTGAAGGGGAAACAATAGTTGAGGGAGGGGCAACCATCGATCATCTCACTATAGAACAAATAATAGACTATGCTTCTACTTCAAACAAGTCATTCATAGGTTCAACAGTTTGTGATGAACCGCGAGCTCTCCCCCTAACTCATGTTTGACCCATTAACAATTAAGTGCCTATGATCTATTTCAATATAATTGAAGTATGTTTTCACATAGGAAAAATACGATTTAATTATTTCCCAATTACTAGTTTTAGATGGATAAACTCTGAGGATTTGAAGAAATTGTAAGTAAAAATATATTGATCAAAATTTATTGATTATCTCCTCTTCTTATGGTTCATATGGAATTAGAACCTGAAGTGGCAATTGGAATTGGGTCAATAGCAAGAGGTATATCTTCGTATGCCCTCAAAAAAGGGGAACTTAGTGTATCTAGAGGTGTGATCTCTAGTGTACCTATGCATTTGGTATCCTACAATATCCTCACATATTATTTTTGAAAAGGAGAATGTGAAACTTAAATGTGAAAAAGAAATCATGAAAAGTTTTGATCCATGACTGGATTGAGTCAATATGATTGTCATACTTCTAAAACTGATAAAAAGAAATTTAGAATGTTCCAACTATTCTCTTTCCCAAAATTATATTTGGTTTTGGTTTCTCGTCTCTCTGGAGGAAGAATCCATACATGTTATATCAATCTAGACTTCTAGGTTTCAAGCACAATAAGTCGTGTCTAAAGATCCATAGGGACAAATAGCCAATGGGGGTTTAGTAAGTCTAAAGATAGAAATGTTTTGCAAGTGGATAGGTTTGTAAAGAACAAGGTAGATTAGCACAGTCGAAAAGGGCATGCCTAGCTATGTATATCAATCTAAACTCCAAAATTGTAAGAAAGTGACATGGATTAAAAATAAATTGTAGGCTATTGCATAATTTCTTAATTTTCATAAGCATAAGAAAATGAAAATTTCACTTATGGTTTTTTTTTGGGGGAGGAGGGTATTATTAGATATGCTCAATGCCCTACCCTCATAAGTTACCACCAATGATCCATGGTGCTCAAAGTTGTAGGGCCCCCATTATGAGGAGAAGCTATGTGTGAGGCTAGACATTTGTGGGTCTTGACTTATATGTTAGATGAGGTCTATGTGACCAAATGGCCAAAAGGTAACCGTTGCAGGTCTAGCTTTTGGGTTAGACAAAGTAGTGAAAGCTTGTAGCAACTCGAGGCATACCACATCGAGTTGCAAGGTAAGGAAGTTATCAGGGACCCCTATGTGCATATGGAAGGTCAAGAGACGCATGTGCACATGTAAGGTTAATAGACACATGTGCACATGGAAGGTCAATAGATATAGGTGTATACAGAGGGTCATCCATCATGACCCCCTTCATAGGCTATAAAACATAGACCCCTCCATAGCTTTTATGATCCATTCTTTCACCCAATCATAGGAGTTATTCCAGCTAGCCTTAAGCTCCTCACCTATCTTTTGTTTAGATCGCCATCTAAGCTTCTTATTAGAAGGGTACGTGTGGACAAAGCCATTTTTGTATCAACTTGTTTGGAGTTAAATAAATTTTTTGTTCTCCTCTTATCTACTGTGTACTCTCTTTCTTTGTCGCTTGCTCAAATTCTATTCACTACATCGTGTAATTTTTATTTGGTATCAAAGTCAAGGGGACTCTAGGGATTGAAGAGTATGCAAGAGGCAAAGGCTTCAATAGCAAGGAGGAGTGATGTCAACTTCCGCAAGTGGTTCTGGTGCATTAGGAAGCAGTTCTAGAGGCAGTGTTACTGTACTAACTATTCAAACACTAAGGATTGGTCCAGCAACCTTCAACAAAGCAAATTAGATGGTACAAACTATACTTTATGAAAGTTTAAAATCACTACAATCCTTGATACTTATGAGCTTTTGGAAACAATGCTGGAGATTGACCCAGAATTACAACAGACCCCTGACCCATCAAATTTGAGTGTGGTGATTCCTCCGAATGTAGATCTTCTACATGCTTGGAATTGAAGAAACACATATGAACTGTGTGCCTTAGTTACAAGCTATTTTGATAGTGTTTTGACTCTAATTTAGCATACAACCAAGGCATCAGAAGCACGACTATAGTGAGAAGTTAATATGAAACACGAAATCAAACAAGGATTCAAAACCTAAAGAATCAACCAGTAGTGAAGAAGTTTTTTGAAGGAGAGACAACTGAAGCATTCATCACTCGGATTAAGAATTTTCACAACCAAATGGCTGGTGCTAGGATACAAAAGAGTAGTGAAGAGTTAGCTCAAAGGTGTCTTTGGATCTATCCACCAAAGTTTGATGGATTGGTAACTACCCTTAGTACTGAGGTAAGACCTCAAACTTTGACCTTTGAGGAGTTTTGTGTATTATTAATGAAAAGGAGTTGAGGCCAAAAGACCAAGAAGGAAGTAGTAGTGGAGATGCTGGATTCTCCACCAATGCAATAGGAAACACCAATGCAAAAGGTAAAGGTGTCTCCTCCACGAAAAATGATGGTGACAAAAAGAAGAAGGGTGATAAAAAGAAATTTCAAGGAGAGTGTTTCTACTGCAAGAAGAAAGGATATGTAAGTGCAGATTGTCATGTTGTCAAGAAGGCAGATGAAAAGAATGGTACCCTTAAAAGTAAGGGGAAGGAGATAGCCAATATGGCTAAAGCAGAGCTGGAGTTATTTGTGGAAACCATGGAGAAAGTGTGGTCCTCAACACAAGAAGAATATACCACTAATTCATGGGTATTGGATAGTGGTGCATCCCGTCAAATGACCAACAAGAAAAGTATATATAACTCTATGTAGCCTCTACAAGAATCCATCACTGTTATGGTTAGAAATGATGCAAAATGTTTTGCTATGAGCACATGTACTATTTTCTTTATTGTTGAAAATGGTGAAGCCAAAGAGATTTCAAATGTGTTGTATGTTCTAGAAATTAGGAGAAATCTATTATAAGTTGCTGCCATAACTGATCTTGGTAAAAAAGAAAGATTCAACAAGATAGGTGCAAAAATTCTTGATAGTGCTGGCAAAGTTGTTGGCAAAGGAGAAAGGAGGAATAACCTATATGACCTAAGTGCTCTTATAGGCACCACTAGAGCAGGCATAAGTAAGCTTTATCATGAAACGTTTGGACACATTGGATTTGCAATTTTGAAGGAGATGCATAAGCAAGGTATGGTTTCTCACCTACCTATAGTTTTTGTTGAATCGAAGGATCCATGTGAATCTTGTATGATGGGCAAGCAATAGAGAAAGCCATTTCTACAAGAAAGCAAGAATAAAGTAAATGCTCATCTAGAGTTGGCACTTGCCAACTTGTGTGGTAAGATGCCTACACAAGCCTTGGGAGGATCTTCTTATTTCATGTTGATTGTCGATGACTACAATAGAAAGATGTGGGTGTACTTCCTTCGTGATACGGGTCAAGCTTTTGGTAAGTTTAAAGAATGGCTAAAACTTGTTGATGAGAATGAAATAGGGAAAAGCATGAAGAAATTTAGAACAAATGGTGGTGGTGAGTTCAACTCAAAGGAGTTTGAAGACTTTTGCAAGAGCAAAGGGGTCAAGTGTCAATTGATGATGCCTCATACATCGCAATAGAATGGTGTTGTGGAATACAAGAATTGCACCATTGTGGAGATGGCAAGGTGCATGCTAAAAGGTAAGGGATTACCAAACCATTTTTGGGCCAAAGCTATAAAGTATTGTAGCCTACATTCTCAATTGGAGCTACATAAAGGCTCTCAAGGTTAAAGCACTTCATGATGCTTACACTGGTAAGAAACCATTTGTCTCACATTTCAAACCTTTTGGATGTGAATGCTTTGCACATGTTCATGATGAGAAAAGAAATAAGTTAAAACCAAAAATTAGAAAATGTATCTTTTTGTGTTATATTGTGTTGGGGGTAAAGATGCCTCCGCCTAGCCACCCGTGTATTACTACATTGATGGTATCTGCCACTGTACACTACAGGTGGCGGGCGCTCGTCACAGTCACTTATTCTTTATTCTTTTAGTGATAGTTTGAATAAAGGAAGGCTCCGCCACACATTGTGGTGGTTGGAGTTTCCATTTGTGTCTCTCTCTCTTCTTACTCTTGCTCTCCGCCATAGCTCATTTCCAAGCAAGCTTCGATCCTTCTCACCTTTAAATTGGTATCAGAGTGAGGCTTCTTAAATTTCTGAGTGTGGTTCGTGGCATTCTTAGCTTCCATTCAAATACCTACAGCATTGGGTCTCCTTCCTAGCAACCATAGCCAACCTTCCCAAGCTCCCGTCACTCCCCGGCTTCTCGAGAACCTTCCCGGACTATTGAGGCATCCTCAGGGCATTGCTACAGAGGTATTGAAGTGTTCTTTTAGTGTTTTTCTTCAGTTCTCAGGGTGCAATCAAACAGGGCAGCCATAGCTCAAACCCTTGGAGCTTGGATCTTGCTCCCTCTTGCATTTGGGCACTTGAGGCTTGTTGTGGGCCTCCCTAGGCACCCCCCGAAGCCTCCAACCACTACCATTGAAGGCACATGGATGGACAGGAGCAGAAGAAGGGATAAAAAATTTTGGGCATTTTTTGGCTGTTCTGGACAACACACTACAGTAGCTCACCTACTCCTCATTGATGGCTATGTCATGCTTCTTTGGGCTTGGCAATGGTCTCTAACTTCAATTGAAGCCTCCTTGATCATTGGCATTAGTTTTGGGTCAGATATGTACATTCCTAGGACTATTTATAGTAGTCCCACAGTCATGTTATGCAGAAGTAACATTGGCATCTAATGCTATGCTTGTTTGGGCAGTTCTACTTAACCGGTTTGGTACCTATTGATGCCCGATTGTTTGGGGGATGCAAAGCACATGTTATGCTATCATTTTGGACTGATTTTCTTGCTGAAAATACTCAGTTTTGAATAGTAAATAATTGTTGTACCACAATGGATTGAAGCCTATTATCTCATATTTGGTTATGCCTATTGGTTTTGGGCTATGTCTTTGGGATATGTAATGAAGTATTGACCTTCAGGGTACGACATCGAGCTTGTCTTTGGTTCCGGAATGCTTTTGAGCTTGTATTAAGCTCCGAATTGGTTGTTCTTCACTGGCATTTAGCTTCAGTTGGCATGCTTTGGACCGGTCTATGCCTATTGTCACTGCTTGACATTCAGGCCTCTTGCATTTATGCTTTGGTCAGATATGGATGCCACTTGGTTTGCCCATGCTTGACAGTTACTTGGAGCTTCATCTTCAAATGTATTTGAGCATTTTGGATCACTTGGAAATTACATTTGGTTGCTAGCTACATGCTCTTTGAATGCTTTTAGGCTTATGCTTTACAGGTCTGAGATAGCTTGGGATTTATGCTCCAGATGTACCCTACTAGGATTTGGCATGTCTGATGCTATGTACTTGATGTATTAGAGTGTTGCTTACTCTCTTTGCATCTGACTTCACTTCCAGTGGGAGCCTCTTGGTATATTCAAATGTACACATAGTCTTATTTATAGATGAGCTTGAGCTTGTGGAGCAGTTACATGCATTTTCTCTCTTGAGAGCTTTATGTCTCCAGTTTTTCTGTAGTGAGCTGATTTGATATGCCTATTGGGGCATGCACCTATCCTTGTCACAGGTTTGTCAGTTTTGTATGCATTTTGGATGGTTATGTATTGAGCTTCTTGCTCTATCAGTTATGCTTGTGCTTGGTCTCTTCTCTTACCTCGAGACCCATTACATACATGACTTATGGACCTATGAGATGTCTCTTGCCTGACAGGTTATTGGTTTGACAATTCTTGCTACCTTCTTGCCCCTGGAAACTCACTGTTGGATGTATCTTGTTACCTGGCAGTTGCAGTGACATATGTATTAGTGATTGCTTCATTTTGGGACAGTTTTACATACTACTGTCATTTATTATAGCAAGCTGAAATCTACAGATTTTGAGCACTTCTATGAGGGTAATGCTTACTATTTGATGCTATATTGGTCATATTTGGTGGACATGTGCTTCTCTTGGTGAAATCCACCCTTTCAGCCAGTTTCAACAGTGGCTTTAGTGCATTTTTTGCTAATTACAGCAACTTGCAATTTTACATTTTTGCTTTGATTTGGGATAGTATGGCTGGTCATTTGAAAGATACAACTCTCTTTAATATTGCCAAGTTGGATAGTACCAACTATGGGTATTGGAAGTCCCAAATATGGCAAGTTTTGGTGCAGAAGTTGCAGATTAAATCCTTGTGTTTCAAAGGTGTCAAACCTGAGGATATGGATGATGATGTTTGGATGGAAGTTGATGAGCTATGCAAGTCTACCATTATTTTGTCACTCTCAGAAAAGATCCATCATAATGTTGTTGAAGATGAGAATCAGAGTGCATGGGATTTATGGGAGAAGATTCAGGAGCTCTATGCGCAGCAGAGTCCTACGGCACATATGTATTGGCTGAAGTAGTTAATGGACCTTTGCATGAAGGAGGGGACCTCCCTTTCATCTCATTTTAGTCAGTTTCATGCTATCATGAAGAGTCTGTTTTCACAGGGTATTGAGTTCAAAGACAACTTGCACTCGTTGTTTCTGCTTGGCACCTTGCCTGAATCATGGGATGTATTCCGTACTGTCATATGCACGAACAAGCTTGATGGGCTGAAAATCAAAGATGTTGAGAGCGCTTTATTGACTAAGGAAATCAACAGGAGAAACAATGATGCTTCTCGCTCTTCACATGCATTGACCGTTAGAGGTGGCAGAAATGGCATGCATGATAATGATCATAAGGGTAGGGACTCTCAAAATTCCAGGTCCAAGTCACGTGGTCACAGTAAGTCCCGTGGATGAAACTCTGATCTTACCTGTCATTATTGTGGAAAAGCAGGACATATTAGGTTGCAGTGCCATAAAATACACGATGATAAGCGCAAGGAAAAGGGAAAAGAAAAAGTGTAGGAAAAGTCTTCTGAGCGTAGTATTGTACCTGCAAAGTCCAGTGTGAAGATAGAAGAGATTAATGTCATGCAGGCCATTGATTCAGATGATGATTACATACTTGCAACTTCTTCATGCAATGCCTTATAGGCTTTTGAGATACATTCTATATATGCGTAGTGCTGGCTCTTGGATTTGGGTGCATCCTTTCATGTGACACCCTGTCGAGATTGGTTTCATACCTATCGTACCATGTCTGGTTCTGTGCGTCTTGGTGATGACAGGTCTCTTGACATTGTGGACATTGGAGATGTTAGGCTGCAGTTTCCTTTTGGCAGTTCTTTTGTTTTGCATGATACACGCCATGTACATGCGTTGACTCGCAGCCTTATGTCAATTGGGCAGCTTGATGATGCAGTGTGTCTTTTGGAGACTCTGCATGGAAGATTACTTGTGGTAGGGTTTTTCTTGCAAGAGGTGCCAAGTCTGGCACCCTCTATCCCTTACTTATATCAGGTGCTACATTGAATCATGTTTTGTCTGTGGATTCTATTCCCCATGTATCCCTTTGGCATGCTTGTTTGGGGCATATGTCTCTTAAAGGAATGAAAATGCTTCGTGCTTTGCAGTATCTTCCACCTTTTGACTCTTCGCATTTTGATTCTTGTGATCATTGTTTGTATGGCTGGCAGACTAGAAATATGCATAAAAAGTCTAGTAAGAAAGGCATGGGTGAGCCCTTGGCTCTTGTGCACTCAGATGTATGTGGGCCCATGCCCTGTTAGTCACTTGGGGCAAAGTACTTTGTTACTTTCATAGATGATTACTCACGTAATGTTTGGGCTTGTCCCATAAAAAGGAAATCCAATGTCTTAGACACATTTCAGCGTTGGCTTGCATTGGCAAAGAACCAGTCTAGGAAACGGCTCAAATGCCTAAGGTCAGATAATGGAGGTGAGTATGCATCATGTGCTTTTGAGTAATTTTGTGATGAGTGGGGTATTAAGCGTCAGTTGACCGCCCCTTACACCCCACCATAGAATGGTATGGCTGAGCGCATGAATATGACCATTCAAGAAAGGTCCATAGTAGCATACTTAGCTAGGCTGGCTTACTGCATCACTTTTTGGCTGAGGTAGTTACTACTGCAGTGCATCTCATTAACATGTCGCCTAGCAGTGGCATTGACTTTTAGGTTGCAAAGGAGGTATGGGCAGGCAAGCCCCCCTCTTATGATCATTTGTGTGTCTTTGGATGTGAGGCATTCTTCCATGTGCCCAAGGACAAACACAATAAGATGGATTCTAAAAGTGTCGAATGCATTTTCATTGGCTATGGAGATGCAGGAGAGACGGGTTACCATCTATGGGATCTGCAAGTGCGGAAAGTGATCCGCAGCCATGATGTCATCTTTCATGAGGACAAAATGCATATGTAGCCTGAGAAAGTGGTTGAGGTATACAGAGTTATCTTTCAGGAGGAGCCACCTGCTCCTGCTCAGCCCACTCCACGACCAGCTAGAGAGCGCGCAACATCACCTAATGCTCATGGCCCAGATGCTAGACATGTTGATGTTAGACAGGATGTCGGTCAGGTAGTAGAGCTTGGGTTGAGGCGTTCTACTAGAGATAGACGACCTCCTGACCGTTTTGCACCCTCTATGGATTATATACTGGTTATAGATGTAGGAGAGCCTCTTACTTATGATGAGGCTATGTGTAGGGGTGATTGTCACTCTTGGGAGAGGGCTATGTAGTTTGAGCTTGACTCATTGCATAAGAATAAGACTTGGGATTTGGTTTCCTTGCCTCAGGGTAAGAAGGCTTTGCCATGCAAGTGGGTGTACAAGGTGAAAAGTACCCCTGGACACTCGAAACCAACATACAAGGCTCGATTGGTTGCTAAGGGTTTTAAGAAGGAGCATGGTGTTGACTTTAATGAAGTCTTTTCTCCCTGTGGTCAAGATGACTAGCCTACGCTTAGTCTTGGCCTTGGTTACATAGCTTGACCTGGACTTGTCCAAGATGGATGTCAAGACGGCTTTTCTACATGGGGACTTGCATGATGAGATTTACATGGAGTAGCCTAAGGGGTTTGCAGACCTTGGCAGGGAACACCTAGTGTGCAAGCTAAAAAAGATTCTATATGGCTTGAAGCAGGCACCTAGGGAATGGTACCATAAGTTTGATGCATTCATGTAGTCACAGGGCTACAGCTGCAATGCTATGGATCTGTGCTTGTACACGAAGAAAGCATGTGACGGTTCTTTACTGATTTTGGTACTCTATGTGGATCACATGCTTTTAGTAGGGACAACTCATGAGAAGCTCGATGCTCTTAAGGATCAGCTCAAGAAAAGCTTTGAGATGAAAGATCTGGGATAGGCCTCTCATATACTTGGTATGTGCATTACGCGCGATCGATCTCAGGGACTACTCTATCTGTCACACAGGGAGTACATTCATAAAGTCCTTGAGCGCTTTTGCATGCAGGATGTTAAGCCTATTGGTTGTCCATTACCTTCTCATGTGAAGGTTTCACAAGCCGATTGTCCGCAGATAGATGAGCAGAGGGACGAGATGGCCAAGATTCCCTATGCATCAGCCGTGGGCAGTCTTATGTATACCATGATAGTCATCCGTCCAGATATAGCTTTTACAATTGGGGTTGTGGCACGTTATATGGCTACACCTGGCAAGAAACATTGAGATGCCGTGAACGGTATCATGAGGTGCCTAAAGGGCACAATAGATATGTGTCTTTGTTATGGCAACCAGGATACAGGAGTCATGGGGTACACTGACTCTGATTATGCAGGACATGTAGATAGTAGGAAGTCCACTTTTGTCTATGTGTTCGCCTATGGAGGGGCTATCTCTTAGATGTCCAGGGCACAGAAGTGTATAGCCCTTTCTACTATAGAGGCCAAGTATATTGCAGCCACAGAGGCTTGCAAGGAGGCTATCTGGTTAGGCTGTTTGATTGCAGACCTTGGTATGACAAATGCTATGCCTACACTGCATATGGATTCTATGAGTGCCATTCAGTTGGCCAAGAATTCGGTCTTTCATGCAAAGATGAAACATATTGAGGTGAGGTATCACTTCATTCGTGAGGTCATTGAGGACAGGTCTGTTGACCTTGTCAAGATTCTGACTGAGCAGAATCCTACTGACTTTCTCACGAAGAGCCTCACTACTGAGCGCTTTGCCTTCCTCAGGAGATTAATGGGCATTGGATGAGATTATGTATTTTTCCTCATCCTATTGTACATGTGTACATGTTGTACTATCTTTTCTTCTTTCTCTCTCTCACTGGGGAAAATTTTCCTTTAAGTGGGAGATTGTTGGGGGTAAAGGTGCCTCCGCCTAGCCGCTCATATATTACTACATTGATAGTACCTGCCACTTCACATTGCAGGTGGCGAACACCCGTCATAGTCACTTATTCTTTATTCTTTTAGTGACAATTTGAATAAAGGAAGGCATGGCCACACATTGTGGTGGTTGGAGTTCCCATTTGTGTCTCTCTCTCTTCTTGCTCTTGCTCTTTGCCATAGCTCATTTCCAAGCAAGCTTCGATCCTTCTCACCTTTCATATTGATGAGAAAAAGGCTTACAAATTGTATGACCAAGTGGCAAAGAATATCATAGCAAGCTATGATGTGGAGCAACCGCATACAATGGAGGAGGAGAAGGCAAGTTCTTCCACTTTATCATCAAGCGAAGAAGTAGTCCACTATGAACTTATCTCAATGACTGCCCCTATCCTTAAGGAGGTGGAAGAATCATCTTTGGATGATAAAGAGAAAATTCACCAACCTAACATCACACTGCTAGAAAAGCCATTACCACAATGGGTGAAGCAACTCTACAACAAAAATAATCCTATGCCCATATCTGTTGATGAGAAGGTAGATGGACCAACAAGGAGGTTTCAGAGAATAGAGAAGCAAAGAAGAGCTTTTGCTTGCATAGTCAATATGGCCTTGATGGGGCTGAGATCATTAGAGAAGTAAAGGAGCTAGTTGACTTGGAAGAAGCACTTGCACATCTAGCATGGAAGATAGCTATGCAAGCTAAGTATGACAGCATCATGAAGAATGAAACTTGTGAGTTAGTGGATCATTGGCAACCAAAGAGAAAGATTATTGGCACCAAGTGGGTTTGGAAGGTCAAGTACAAGGTTGATGAAACCTTAGAAAAGTGCAAAGCCATATTGGTTGCACAAGGATTTTCATAGGTTGAAGGGTTTGATTTTCAAGATTCTTTTGCTCCAACTACCAGAATTACCACTATTCCTACAGTACTTACAGTGGCTGCTCACAATAAATGGCCAATTTACCAAATAGATGTTAAATCAATATTCTTGAATGGTGATCTCAAGGAAGAGGTGTACATGGTTTAGCCACCAAAGTTTGAGACCCCCATTCTGAGAACAATGTGTGTAAGATAAAGAAAGCATTTTATGGGCTAAAACAAGCCCCTAGAGCATGGTACTATTGGATAGATAAGTTATTTCTAAGCTTAAACTTCAAAAGATGTGCCTTAGATGTTAATTTGTATGTTTATTATAGGGGTGTTCCTATATGTGGACAACCTTCTTATTCCAAGTGACTATGAAGATATGATCAAATAAACTCAAATGGCTTTGAGCTCTGAGTTTGAAGTGATAGACTTGGCTTGTAATACTATCGTTTGGGAATTGAAGTCTAGTAAGAGCCAATAAGGATCTTCATCTCTCAAAAGAAGTATGCATGGGAGATCTTGAAAGCATTTGGTATGACTAAGTGCAAGGAGATAGCTACACCTATGGAGGTCAATGCAAAGTTATCCGTTGAGGATACATTAGCGCTAGAGTAGACATTGGGAGGTACATAAGGTTTGTCAACAACTTGATCTACTTGTGCAACGCTAGGCTAGATATTGGTTTTATTGTTAGAGTTTTGAGTCATTGGAAGGTTGGGATGCGAGTGCTCATATACTTGAAGGGAACTTTGGACTATGGTATCGCATACAATTCCAGTACTTCTCTTGTGGGCTATTGTGACTCAGATTGGGCAAGAGGCAATAATTCCAAAAAGTCATTTTTTAATTATTATTCTTCTTTCAGTTTAGAAATTTTCTCTTGGATCAATATAAGAAGCAACCAACATTAACATTGTCTTTTACCAAAGCAGAGTGCAAGGCAGCCTATTTTGGTGCGTGTGAAGCAGTATGGTTAAGGAGGATCTTATGGCATATGGAAGTGCAAGATGAAGACTTGACTGTGCTAAGGTGCGATAATCATAGTTGCATTGCCATTGCCAGGAATCCAATGTTTCATGCACACATAAAGCATATAGAGATCCAATTATCACTATGTGCATGATTTGATCAAGGATGGGATAGTGGCATGGTCTACTATCCAACAAGGGAGAATGGAGTAGATATCTTCACCACAGGATCTACTTTAAGTTCATCTTCAGAGACTCAATATTGGGCCAAGGAGGCAGTTCACTTGCGGGTGGACATTAAGGGGGGGTGTTAGATATGCTCAATGCCCTATCTCCATAAGGTGCTACTAATGATCCATGGTGCTCAAAGTTGTAAGGCCCCCATTATGCGAAGAAGCCATATGTGAGGTAGACATTGGTGGATCCTGACTTAGTATGTCAAATGAGGTCTATGTGACCGGATGGCGAAAAGGTAACTGTTGCGAGTTTAGCCTTTGGGTTAGAGAGAGTAGTTAAATGATTGTAGCAACTCGAGGCACACCACATCAAGTTGTAGGGTAAGGAAGTTATCAAGGACCCATATTTTGAGTCCGAGGGCTGCAAAAGTAGCCCTTGACTAGGGGTAATAAATGTTCCTTGGAATATTCCTTGGTCAACTAATGGAGGTGCACATGGAAGGTCAATAGAAACATGTTCACATGGAAGGTCAACAGACACATGTGCATATGGAAGGTCAATAGACACATGTGCACATGGAAGGTTAACAAACACATGTGCACATGGAAAGTCAATAGATACATGTGTATATAGAAGGTCATCCATCATGACCCCCTTCATAGGCTATAAAATGTAGACCCCTCCATAGCTTTCATGATCCATCCTTTCACCCAATCATTGGAGTTATTCTAGTTAGCCTTAAGCTCTTCACCTATCTTCTGTCTAGATTGCCATCTAAGCTTCACATTGGAAGCGCACAGGTGGACATTGCCATCTTTGTATAAGCATAGTTGGAGTTAAATAATTTTTTTGTTCTCCTCTTATTTGATGTGTACTCTCTTTCTCTATCTCTTGCTCAAATTCTATTCTCTGTGCCATGTAATTTTTACAGGTGTTGGTCCCAAAATCTCCATCCTATCCTAATATTATGATTTTCTACTTTCTTATATTGGACTACCTTGTGGAGAAATTCCTACCTTTCAAGGTTGGCAATTAGATCCTATCCTATTACCATCTAAAATGCTTTCAGACGAGACTGCAACATTTCTCATAATCGAGAACTTACACCTCATGCCAAAGAAAGTGAATGATTTAAAAAATTGAATTATCAAGTATTCATTGTAAATTGGTTGACAAATCATAAGTGGCTAGTTACCAAGCATAGTGAACACTTGTATGGACCACAAATTGGTTTTGAAGACTATATCCTATTTGGGGTGGATAGAAATTTTATGTGATGAATTTGTGTCATCCATGGAAACCAAAAGGGGGAAAGAGAGAATTTGCGGAGATGCAACTAGCTAATGCTAAAGTCATATTTTCGAAGACTCTTTAAAAAGATTAATGATTCACTGTAACCCACTTCTTTCCCAAACTAGAAGTGAAAGGGAGAATGTAAAAATCACCATTGAAGCTGCCCAAGTCATACTTACTATATTCGTATATGATGTCCTTGTTTTCTCAACTTTTCCTAGTAAGAAGAAGATATGGAAAAGATGTAAATAACCATGTAGGTACTGTTTTTTCCATTCAGAGACTTCCATGTTATATACATACATATTTTTACAAAATGTCATTGTATATCGAAATATGTCAGTGTATAAAACCAAATATGGATGATAGTTAGTTTCAGAGATAAATACAAAATTATTGTGATTCAAGCCTGAGCTGTATCTAGCATGAATGGTAAATCTTTTTTTACTTTTAAAAAATATTGAATTGATAAATTGATTCATATTTACTTTTTGAATATTGATGAGAGTTTGTATTGAAATCTTTAGGCTTGAGACCCCTTTAGCTCTCAAATTTGGATATACTACAAATTGGGATTGATTGTCATATTTGAATATAATAGTGTGATAGGCCATAATTAATCTATGGAGCATCTCCATTTGTGTCTAAATCATTGACAAGAAGAGTCAATCCCATTCATATGACAAAAACTTGGATTAGGTAGCAACACCTAGATTCAAACTAGGGGATGAAGGACTTGCAGTCCCTTGTACTATATCGCCCCTTCTGATCTAATCAAAATTTTCAACCCGATTAATATCTCATTCTAGGGAATAGAAGCAAAAATTGAAAGTGATATTAGAAATCTAACAATAATTATATCATTTTTTGAAAATATTAGCAATCCACAATTCATTTTTAGTTTTTTAACATTTTACTGTGCGATCTTCCATAAATAAACATCATCGATTGAAACAACTTTGAGTTGTTCCTTTGTTCTTTATAATCTCATCTTGAAATTGATAAGAGAAAAAAAATACTATTTAGAAGTTTCCAAATCAAAGAATTCTCTCCTTTTTTGTGCTTCCCCAAAAGAGAAATGCAAAAATATTGACACATGTTTCTTTTTTGACTCATCCTAATCAATTAGGATTTTGAGAGATTTCATTATTTGAACAAGTGTTGGGATACCAATTTTCTTTTCTTTTTTTTACAATCCAAAAGATATCGGTTTCTTAAATAAAAATCCAAAACTTAGTGATGTTTTGTTCTCTTTCTAAATTCTATTTTTATCTTGAAAATGGAATTATATATTTTGTTAATGCCTTCCTAGCAATCTACAAACCTGTTATAATATGCTTGATTTATTATCTTTGTCTAAATTCATTGGATTATTATTTTTTCAAAGGAACCAAAAAAGGAATAGTTTGAAAAATAGAAATCATTGGATTTTCACATGATTAATACTTCTACCCATGCTCAAAATAATGGGATAAGAAAAGTCAAAAGAGAGGTTTGAACATAGAAGAGGAAAAAGGAGAAACATAGGTAAGTTGAAGCACTCTGGGGAAGAAAGCAGGAAAGAAGAGCAGGGGGAGGGAGGGTGAGGGATACTCTCAAGATAATATTAGGAGGAGATAACAAAATGTTTGTATTTTCGGAATGTAGAAGAATCCAAATTAGGGCCTTCAATTGTTTTACTTGCAAAAATTTGTGTGAGGAGCTAAAAATTTTCCTAAAATAGAAGACATAGATAAGGAAGTTGAATTTTGATTACTTACCAAGAAATACCAGTGCTCAAAACCTACAGTTGAAGAAATAGATGTTGTGTATCATTGTATCACATATTCATCCGATGTACATGTACTAGCTCAATCGATTTGGAAGAGGAACAAATCAACACAGAAATTGTACATCTTGGATCCATTCCTTGGATGAATCCCAAAGGAGCATTTGTAATCAATGGAATTGCGAGGATCCTTATTAACCAAGTACTGAGGAGTTCAAGTATCTAGTGCAATTGCAAATCAAACCATAAAGGAGTTTTTGCATACACCAACACTATAATTTTAGATTGGGGTGGAAGATTAAAACTAGGGATAGACAAGAGGGATAGAATATGGGTTCGTATTAGCAAAAAATGAAAAGTTTTCATCTTGATTTTACTTTTAGCAATGGGATTAAATGAAGAAAGTATTTTGCAAAATGTTCATTATCCCAAGATTCTTATGAATCTCTTGAATAAACAGAAAGGAACTATCTAATCAAAAGATGTAGTGGAGCTTTATAAGCATTTGTACCCTAATGCAAATGCCAATCTCATCTTCTAAGAATTGATATTCAAGGAATTATTTTTAAAAAAATTTCAACAAAGGTGAAAATTGGAAAGACTTGATTGACAAAATCTAAACGTAAAACTCAATCTTGATGTACCCCAAAATGAACATTTTTTACTACCCCAAGATGCGCTAGTAGTTGCAAATCACTTGATTGAAATATGTTATGGAACAGGTAGTCTTGACAATATAGACCATTTAAAAAATCGACACATTCAATCTATAGTTGATATTTTACAAGAACAATTCAAATTATCTTTGAGTCACTTGGAGAGTTCTATTTGACAAAACATTCATAAACCCATTAGGCATAAACATTTAATACCTCCCACAAAATTAGTGACAATTGCTCCATTAATAATAACCTTCAAAGAATTCTTTGGTACACACCCACTCTCTCAATTTTTGGATCAAACCAATCCATTAGCTAAAATGGTTCATAAATGATAATTAAGTGCTCTAGGTCCTGGGGGATTAACATGGCAAACTACGAATTTTCAAGCCCCAGATATTCACTTTAGCCTCTATGGATGCATTTGCCCCATTGAAACATTCGAAGGTATAAATGCTAGACTTATTTCATCCTTGGAATTTTTTGCAAAAGTTAGCTATTCATGGTCCTTGCAAAGCCCTTTGGTGAAGATGATTCTTACCAAATAGCAACTTGAAATTTATTAATGTCGAAATGGAGGACCCGAGAGGAAGAACTTGTACCAGTTTGTTACTGATAAGAATTTATAACTGTTACATGGGAACGAGCCCATTTTTATAGCGTGCATCCCCTACAACATTTTTCAATTGGAGCTTCTCTTATTCCTTTTATTGAGCATGATGATGCAAATCATGTATTGATGGGTTCCACCATGTGCAACGACAAGCAATTCCACTTCTAGGCCTGAAAGGTGCATTGTAGATACTCATTAGAAGGTCAAGTAGCTTTAGACTTAGGAAGCATAATTGTATTCAAAGAAGAAGGAAAAATCAAATACATTGATGGCAATAGAGTTGTATTCTTTTCCATCCACAAAAGAAATATTGTGGATATTCAATTGAAGGTCTATGAACGTTCTGACAATAATACTTGTATGCACCAAAAACCTATAGTTGCTTAAGGAGAACATTCATCATGTGGAGGAATCTTAGCAGATAAAGCAACAAAACTGTTGGGGGCCAATCAACATTGGGCAAAAACTTTTTGGTAGCCTATATGATGTGGGAAAGATACAATTTTGAATATGTAGTACTAATAAGTGAACGTTTAGTCTATGAATATATTTACACATCTTTTCATATTGAGAGGCATGAAGTAGAGGACTGTACAACAAATCACAGCATGGAAAAAGTAACCAAAGAAATTCCTCAACTGGATAGTCATGTGCTTCATTATTTGGACAAGGATGGTCTTGTCGAAGTAGGATCCCAAGTAGAAGTGGGAGATGTTTTGGTAGTAGGTAAATCAACACCTCAAGAAGTACATGGTTCACTATGTGCCCCAAAGGGAAAATTATTACAAGAAAATTTTGGCATACAACTAGTTAATGAAAGAGAGAGTTTCTTAAGAGCTCCTATTGGTGAAAGATTTCGAGTCATTGACATCAGATGGGTCTATCTTGATGATGACACTATGAATGATTTAGAAATTATTCACATCTATATATTGTAGAAGCATCAAATGCAAGCGGGTGATAAGATAGCTGGTAGGCATGGTAATAAAAGCATTATATCAAAAATATCATCTAGACATAATATCCCTCACTTGCAAAATAGTACACTAGTTGATGTGGTATTAAGCCCCTTATTAGGGGTTCCTTCTTGTATGAATGTAGGATAATTTTTGAATGCTTACTTGGGCTAGTAGGGAAATTTCTCGAGGTCCATTACAAAGTAACACCTTTTGATAAAAGGTATGAGCATGGGGTCCTCTAAAAAAATAGTTTTTCTCAAACTTTGTAGGGCAAGCACGGATACACAAAGTACGTGGCTATTCGACCCCAAGCATCCTAGAAAATTTCAATTAATTGAAGATTTTGACCAACCGATTACGATTGGAAAGACTTGCATAATGAAATCAATTCACCAAGTTGATGATAAGATTCATTCTCAATCCAGTGGACCCTATGCACCTATTACACAACAAAATCTCAAAGGTAGATCTAGATGTGGAGGACAACAAGTCAGAGACATGGAAGTCTAGGCTTTGGAAGGTTTTGGTGTATCTCACACACTATACCTCTATCTTTAGAGGCTTAGACAGATGCTCATTTCCTTATGTTTTCACATGCTAATCTATTATCCCCTGCTATAGCAAAACTTGTCTCTTTACCAACACAAGGCATGCTTTTGGGACTATTTGCACTAACCATTGAAAATAAAAAAAGGGATATATGGAAAGAGATACTCCCTTATCGAGGGGGATTATCAATCTTATTTGAAAATACCCTGTTTTACAAGTTATGATGAGGTGCTTAGGACTTAGAAGTCAAAACAAGTAGATTCTCATAGACTTTTGTGACTCTGATGGAAAATCGAGTCGTACCCAATTGGCTCAAGAAATTGTGAATTTCGCATTGAATGTTAATATGAATTCTCAGGAGCACCCTTGCATTTCTACCACAATTGCCAAATTAGAAAATGTAGAGGGGTTTGTTTACCTAGCACATATATTCTTACAACTTTTGGTTTGTGAAATCCTTACTTTGATTTAAAATCTTCCTACTTCTCACTAAATGGACTTGAAGAACTCTAAAATCATTAAATAGAGAAGATCTCAAGCAAAAATATCCAAGGATTGTAACCCGACATTTTCTCAATTGACAAGGACTATAGCTACCCGTCACGGAAGTTACCATATGAACGAGAGTTATGAGCCATATTAGTCACATTAGTGTGAGTGTCTATAGTATGGATGGTCCAAAATTACTAGATTTTTGAAAAAAACTAACATATGTTTTATATTTTGATATTATTTATTGTAAATATCCAAAAAAGCTAAGGAAACTTCTAGAATAGGGTGTCATGCAAAAAAAAAAGTGGCTTTTTTAGCTAGTTTTGGATATTTCATGCAAAAAGAAGGATTAGCGAAATTGCATGTGTCGCAATCGTATTTTACAAGCATCAAACAGCACTCTGAAATAGGGAGAAGAAAAAGGAGTGATCTGGAAGAATTCTAACTATGTGTCTTGGGGTTTTACCCCCCTTTCAGATCCAATGGAACCATCAGATTGCATCTTGGAAGCTTCCGATTTTTTATTTTGCCAAGATCCCTTCCATAAAGAGCTCTTTTTCTTAGCCATAACCCTTCTTCTCCAATTTAGCTAAATAGGAAACATGGGGAGTCATTGAGGGTAGTTGAAGAGCAAGAGAGGAGAGGCCCTTCTTAGGAGTATAGAGTAAGAGGAAGTGGGGCAAGAGAAGTGTGAGTATGGGAATTTCTTGTTAAGAAGACAAGGAGGATACTCTGCAAACTCTTGAATCCAATTCCTGCATCCCTTCTATCCTATTCCCCTGTGGAATCAAGACTCTTCTCGATTTCTCAGAATTCTTGGTGATTGCTTCCCCCCTCCCCCCCTCCCAATCAATCAAAAATTCCATCAATCTAATTACCTCCAAGTTCTTTTTCCAAATTTCACTTTTTTATGATCTCACAATTAAATACCATGGCCCTGAAGAAGAAAGCTACGAAGGTCGCAGAGGTAGGAGCTACCAATAACATTGTAGATACGATTACTACAAATGGAATGGCGAGTATGGGGATTACAAAAAAAGTCGCAAATACCATCAACCAAGCACCCATCATGAATCCTCATGTACTATTTTTCTTAAATAAAAACAACTAGCATGCCTTTATCCCATGAATAGGCAACAGAAGTTGCATGCATAAAATAAGATTTTATTCGATTCTTGCATATAATTTCTTTGAGTAATTCTTAACCGCGAATTCCAAGGGGTAGCTTGGGTTTGTACAAGATGAACCTAAGCGAGTACAAGGAAGGTATGGTGTCCCTAAAAGATTTAATATTTCTAATTTTTGTGTTGATCAAACAAAATCTCTAATTGGTAATAACGAATGCTAATCTTTGATATATAAGAGACATTGAGATGCAATTTCCAAATGATACTGTTCATAATTAAATTAACCAAGATTTTCTTTTATTACGGGCAAAGACCCACGAAACTCCATTGGAGTTACCCTCAAGTATGAATTCTTGCTTAAATTCTGTCCAAACTAATTCCCAAGGAAGAGGAAGTTCAAGAAGACTATTGAAAGGTATTGCCACTTATGTTGATTTGTCTTGAAGTTATTTTGCCACTTATCTTGAATTGTCTTGAAGTTATCTTGCCACTTATGCTGACTTGTCTTGAAGTTATTTTGCCACTTATGCTAATTTTCCTCAATGTTATTATTTTTGGAAAGAAAAGATTTTTCTTGGAAATAAGCTTGTTAAAAAAATTGTGTACAATGCATTCGAAATAAGATGTTTATGCTTGTAAGCTAGGTACTGATCTTTCCTAAAATCGTCAGGCTAAAAGATGGATGACTGAGTACAAATTGCCAACTAAGGCAGTATTCTAGTGACCACACAACATCTATTGAGGGAGTGTTCTTGATGGTGCTAGATCTCCCCAAGGCCAACATGAATAAAACCTATTCCAAGGGGTTTTTCTGTTTTGTTTCGTGTTAGTAAGTTTAGACCAATCATGACGCAGAAGGTCTTGTTGTAGGGAGCTCTAGTTAGCAAAAGGAGGTGAGGATACCAAGGGGCTCTGATCATAAACTCTTTAGGCTCTTATGAACTGCCAACCACCCTTCAATTTCTAGACTGTGTTTGGAAGTTCCAACACTAGTTGGGGAATGGAACTTGGAGAGAATAATACATTCGAATAAGAAAATATTTATAAAATGTTATTTTTTTGAAAGGAACTATTAAGAAGGAATTTATTTACTCTATTTTTGTGTTGTGAATTAAGAGCGTGTAACGAATTTGTATCAGGACATAATTCAAAGAAGTTGTTTTTATACGTTGAACCTAAAGTGATAGGTAATTAGATAACTAAAACTACTCTCTCGAGGGAAGTGGGAGGATGGACCCTTGAACGGATCCAAACAATGGCTTGGCGGTCTCGGTAGTTGAGAGCTTTCCTAAGAAGGAATAAAAATTGCACTTGATGGACCATTAGAAACGAGAAAGCCTAATTCAGATCACTTTAGAATCTACTAATACTAATTAGCCACTAGTAATAGATTTAACAAAAAAAACTCAAGTCAATCCTTGTGGGAGTGACTGGAACTTCAACTACACGATAGACTCAAGTGAGCCTAGTTAGCAAAATCAGTGGGTTTTTATCAAAATCCCAGATGGCACTTCCTAGGACATCTCTTGATGGGCTACTAAGAACGTACTGCCAAGAAAAGCTCGGGTGGCATGTTACATGGTCATATTTCATTCAACCAACAACTAGGGGAGGCAATATAAGGAGCGTTAATTTATTTTTTTTAAATAGTGAACTTAACTATGTAATAGTAAATTGTAAAAAAATTTAAAACTTTTTTATAGATGAGAATAATGAGAATCAAGGAAGTTTCCAACATGTGTATTGATCAAATAAATCTTATGTGTTCATCAATTATAATTACACATGAAAAAGTTGAGGTTTTTGCAACAACGAATCAAGTTGAGTCGCCTTACAGTAAGATGATGGATAAGACTACAATGAGGCAACTTATTAACAAATTAATAGTTCATTCTGGAATTACATATGCAGCAAATATTTTGGACCAGACCAAAGATTTAGGTTTCCAACTAGCTACAAAAGCATCTATTTCATTAGGCATTGATGATCCTTCGAGAGTGTCATCCAAGGGATGGCTCGTACAAGATGCATAAAAATTGGGGTACATCTTAGATTAGTATCATCGTTATGGGAGTTTACATGTTGTAGAGAAGTTACGTCAATCAATTGAAACCTAGTATGCCGCAAATGAATGCTGAGGTGAGAAATGAATCCAAGTTTCAAAATAGTTGATCCCTTGAATCTTGTTTATATGATGTCTTTTTCAGGAGCCTATGGAAATACCTTCCAAGTACATCAATTAATCGAAATGAGAGGATTGATGTCAGATCCATGAGGACAGATAATTGATTTACAAATCAAATATGTGATTTCTTGCTATGGGACTCGCAAGGGAGTCATGGACGTAGTAGTACAAACATCCAATGCTGGGTACTTGACGCATAGGCTCAACAAAATGATTGAACACATTGTTGTGCATAAAAAGGACTATGAAATGGTTCAAAGAATTTTGGTAGATTTCATTGGCAAAAGAAAGAATTCCATATAAATGATATCGTATAACAAGGACTTATTGGACATGTATCGCTAGACAACGTCTATTCAAACCCGAGATGTATTGCTATCCATAACCAAAATATTAATGATGGGCTAGCCAGTAATTTGGCCTATGCAAAGCAACCAATACACATAAGATCTCCTTTAACATGGAGAACCATTTTTTGGATATGCCAGTTGTGTTATGGTTGGAGTCTTGCCCACCATGACTTAATCAAGTTGGGAGAAGATGTAGGCATCATTACGGGCAATCAATCAGAGAATCGAGGATTTGACTAATGTTGAGAAAATTTCATACTAGGGGTGTATTTATGGGGGATATCACATAATATATAAGAACTCCATTTAATGGAACAATTCGTTTTGACAAAAATTCACTTTATTCCACATGTATGCAACATGAACGCCCTGCTTGGGTGTGCCACAATGAATTAATTATTGATATTAAAGGTTTGGATTGTATGAATCTTCTAGTTATTCTAGCACAAAGTTTACTTATGATTTGGAATGATCAATATGATGAGTCCCAATAGATTATTGCAGAAGTACAAACCAGGGAGTTCTCTCTCAACATATTCTAAAATCCATTTATCCAAACTTGGAGGGAGAGATCCGTTGGAGCAGGCTTATTCATCACTCCCAAAATCTCATGGGTGATACAATTTGTATCATGTGTGATGCAGGTCACACGTGAGTCCTTTCAGGAACCTCTAATTCTTTTGATAGGTATTATTTCTTGCATTGGTTCAAGATAGAATTGATCTATCTATCAAAGGGAAGTCTCATAAAATGAGTGGAAAATCTTCTTCCAATAAAAGCTATTTGGAAATCCATAAAGAAAAGGAAGTGATACAAATGTTTGGGCCCAACTCAAAGTATTATGTAAGTCTTTCTAATCTTTAACATTCACTTCAACCCTTTTCCATTTTGTCATGAATCAAATTGGAGTAGGTGTAGTTATATCATCACTGAAATGGAAAGCAAATTTTGATCAGTTATCCCCCATAACTTTCAATCTTCAATTACTGGATACTAGTACTATTTATAACAAAATCAGGATCATTGCTATTTGTGACGATGACAAGTACTAGACCAATGTTTCAGGCATCATCAAGTATGGCAGTATACAAGTCGAACCTATTAGGGAAATGAAATTTTTTTCAGGAGACAAAACGACATATACTTTTTTATCACAAAAAAAAATTATTGGAGGAGGTAATTTCTTCCTAGTTCCCAAAGAGATATATGTTACTCATGAACCCCCTTCATCTCTCTTCATAGCAAACCACTGCTTCATTGAAGAAGGTACACAAATATCTCCTAGCATCACTAGTCAAGTATATGGACTGGTTCAAATAAAAGTGATAGAAAATGATATGAAAATAAAGATTTTACCAGGATATATCTATCACCCCAAAAACCAAAAAGTAATAATATGAGTGTATTTGATAATGGGGGTGTTAGTATTGGACCATGAAATTTCGCCTTAGATGAATTCAAAGTTGAGAATTGGATTTATATGCGACCGGTTTTACTTCATGTGGTAGATAAAAATTTTCTTTTGATAAGGCCGATTGTTGAATACATAGTATCTAGTGATCTATCAGCACATGTCACTTCCCTCATGAGATGCTTGAAACATTGGAATGCATAAGGACCCAATCCTTTGTGTACATACTTTATTAAAATGATGAACACATAGAAATAAAAAAGGGGCAAGTATTCAATTGGCTCAAACCCATTTAGTAATTGATCCTCACAAACGTTTTTCTTCTTTTTCTCCAATTCCTTGCACAAAAAAATCTTGTGGGTTTTTCATCAATGTAATGATGAGTGACCTCTCTCGTACATTTCTCCACATTTGATCATTACACAATTTACTCGCAATGGCAAGGTATAACTAGGTTTTTTATCAACAAAAGCTTCTTTTAGATTTATATCCTAGTTCTTATAGTCATGACAAATCAATTGTTGAATGTAGGGGCACAATTCATTCTATTTTTGAACGAGGTGTACTACCCCTTCTTCTCTTGTTACTATTCAGTTTATTGCATATTATAATGCACACCAATTTGAATTACAAGAAGACTATATATACTAAGGATTCTATATTAGTAGAAGTTATTTACACAAAGAGTAATGAAAAAAAAAGTTCTATTTTTTATCCAAAGGGCAATAGACATTTAGATCTATTGGGTAATTCAGTAGATGGTTCCAACTGTATGTGTTATCCCTATGCCGATTCTATACCATCCAACAAACCATCCCATTTTGATAAAATAAACTAGAGGATGCATAGGAAAAGATGAATTGATATCTGACAAACAAGGATGAAATTAGTTTATTCGATAAGGTGATTTACCTTCCGTTGGATAGCCTTACTTTTATAGAAACCACACTAGTTAAAATTGGTCTCTTAATTGATGAAAATAGGCGTATCTATGATGAAAATAGTTGCCACCAATAGGGCCAAGTTGTAGCTATAAACAAAAAAGTATCTATTGGTTAGGGATGCCAAGCCTTACATATCCATCCGAGGAGCAATCCTTCATAAAGGTCTCGGAGATTTCATTGGTAAGGGAGATACATTAATAGCATTACCATATGATAGATTGAGATTTAAGGATATCATTCAAGGTTTTGTCCAAGACTGAATAGTTGTGGGAATCTTGCTTAATTGCTTCTTTTTTTATCAAAACTTTTAACATTTTTGAAAGATGGAACCAAGGTGTTATTAGATCAATTAGGAACCTTTGGGACTAGTTCGTAGGTGCCAGTGCAACTATGGAACACTGCTAATTGGTTTTAGTCAGTCAAATTCAAAAGGTTTATGGTTCACAAGGTGTACAAGTATTTAATAAACACATAGAAGTTATCGTTTGACAATTGACATCAAAGGTGGTATTGTTAAGAGATGGAATAACTTCTATTTTTCTACCTAGGGAGCTCACTGAGTTGCCACAAGCACAATGGATGAATCGTCTGTTAAAAAAATCTATTCCGTATAAACCTATTCTATTGGGAATGACAAAAGCTTCTCTTAATTTCACTAGTTTTTTATCATAGGAAACTTTTCAAGAGACTACTCAAGTACTAGCAAAAGCTACTCTCTAAGGTCGGATCAACTAGTTAAAGGGATTAAAAGAGAATGTTATTCTTGGTGATATTATTTCCATTGGAACAAGTAGTCAATATATTCTTAATCAAATGGCTGGAAATAAACAAAAAGAAGTATATTTCAATAGAAAACTTTTAAATACTTTTGAAAAATAACTTGACACACAAATTATCCATGATTTTCCTAAGGAATCAGATTCTTGGCATAAGATTACCGTTTTGAGATTGGTATGCACTAATTTAATCTATTCTCATTATCAACTAAATCAAGAATAGATTTGTTAATTATTTTCATTAACAATATTAATTGATAGATTGCAACTATTTTAGAACTCTCATTAGAATCCAAACTAATCTAAAGTTCTTCGTACTCATGGAAAAGATGCAATGAAAAAATTGGACTATCAATTTGGAAGGGATGATGGGAGTGGGAGTTCATTTTGGTTTTTAGTACCTACCATTGGAAACTCTATTCATTTTGGTAGGGATGATGGGAGTGGGAGTTCTAAAACCTGTGACTTTGTTTGTGATGCAGTAACGAAGGGGAAAGAGTTTCTAATGGTAGGTACTAAATATCAAGTAGCTAACCTACGCACGTCGAGTGCAAAGATATCTCAATGTGACTACATGAGCCAAAAATGGCTCAACAGTACATGAACAAATTGGTCCACTACATAAATGCGTCTTCATAGACTTAAACATCTGCCTGATAAAATATAAGATAATTTTACTAACTCCCCAAGAAATAGGCCTCGATCTTAAAGAGACAATTGGTTCGGTTAGACGAGTATCTAAGCGGCATTCGCTATATGTTAGATTTACCTGATATTGTGATAATTACTATCACATGCCTACCTAACAATTCCCTAGCTGCACATTTTGGTGCTCCATCAGGGAACTATCCTAGACGGCTTCGCCCGGCACTTGTGAGAATGCATAGGGTCTATCATCTAGGTTTCCCAGATTTCTTCCCATAACGAAAGATATCAACCATCCCCACGAGGATCAACCTGCAAGCTCGGGGTCCTAATTTGACAACTAAGGTCTCAATGCGTCAGCTAGCTCCATCAAAGGTGTCCCATGAGGGCTTCTGGTTTTACTAGAGTGATCGTAGTTACCCTTGGTTCATGGAGTGCAACACTTTTTTCTAGCAACTGGTTAGGATTTAGGGAACCTTAACGGAGTTTTGGCATAGCCATCGCACCTTTCCCCTAAGATAATTTACTGATCAAGGTTTCAAGACCTTACCCTAGGTAAGTCAACGCTCCGCTCTACCTAATTTTTCCTAATTTAAGTTTTGTTCAATCTTTTAAGAGAAGCTCCCAACTTACCAGGACCACCCATCCATACAACAAATGTGTCAAGGATCTCGCCCACCCACTTCCTTTTTAGTTTTCTAATTACCTATCACATTAAGTTATGAAATATGATAGCAGCTTCGTTAATTAACCCATTATTATAGGTTCCTTCCCGTAATTTTATGGCACAACACAAAGACAAAGAAAACAATAACTTGGCAAAACATATTGTGCAAAGTTATTTACAATGCTTTTCCCCTTTTGCCTATTCAGAAGATAAATCTCCATTCACCTGAAAATCCCTTCTATCTGTGCAAAAGAAAAGAAACCCTCCAAGATTTCTAACCCTTAACTAGTACCAGGGACTCTAGGATCCCATCCTAATTCGTGTGAGGGTCAATCAATTCCTAGGAGCAATTGAGAGATTTATGGCCATAGCCCCCCTTGCACTCTTGCCTCCTCCTACCTAACGGATTCCTCATCGAGCGACCTCTCGCCGTCGGGGCCGGTCCAAAGCTCCTCGTGGCAGTACAAAACAATCCCCCTTGGAGTAGGATTCTACGTCTAGATGTGGGGGAGGCATGGCTCGATATTTCCTCGTATTATCCTGATTATATATTTACAATCAGATCTATTCCTGCAAGTACAATCAATCTTTTCTATGCAACCATCAATGCATGCACAAATAAAAAAGAAACTTCAGCAAGTATTTTTAGCATAGGAAACAGCCTCATCCAAATCTAGGGTTTCTCTTTAAAGGTCCCACCTTATTTTTAGGGTTTTGCTTCCTACTTGCAACTCTTTTTCAGGATCTGCAGGTTATTTCACAAATCTGAAGTCTATTTTATCCATATGAAAAATTTGGTATTTCCACCATAAAAGATAGTATGGGCATTTATACCTATGGCAAGCAATTCATGCACTGTCCTGCCCTAACCTGTGCTTAGCAATATTTCAAATACTTTTCCAAGTCTATTTAGACTTTAGAATTTGTATTGACAAATTCTTATGAATGTTTACAAGTCCTACAGACTTCTGATATTTATTTAATTTCCTGATTCTCATATTTTCAGGGTTGTCGAGTAATTCGTAGTTGTTTTTGCTTTAACATTCTCAATATTTTAGGTTAGGTTTTCTCGTTGATTCATACGTGGGTCAACTCATGATATTGACGCTCTTGTTAATATAATCATTAATATTAACATTGCATGTGTTTTCAGTAAGAAAATAATTTTAATTTTATTCTATTCATATTCTATGGTTTAATCAATGATGTCCGACCATTTGCCAAACTTTCAACATTATCTAAGAAAAATAATTTTCATTTAGTTATGTCCTAAGTGCAATGTTGATTGTTTACTTAAAAAATTTATTCTAGGCAATGCAAAAATTATAAGTGCAATTTTTCTTTCATATTTCATACATCGAATTATATTACTACGCACCTAATTTATGCACATCTAGTATATATTTTTCTATACATTTTTTTGTTGATTTAATGCATTGATTATTTCATGATATTATCTAAATGATTTTCTATAAATTATTAAAAAACTCATATGTGTCTACTTATCATTAGCAAAATGAAATTGAGATAGTCACTTTCAGGGAAAATTTATGAAATATTCCCTTCCCTAACACTATCTATCCTTTTTTCATTTATTATGATAACATGTCATTAATAAAATAATAATAAATACCAAAAAATTGTAAAGAATGGGATTAGAGAGTCTTACACGGGGTTAGCACATGCGAATACCCCATCGGTGTAACCGGGTATTCGCATGTACTAACCCCGTGTTAACCTCATGTGAGACCCTCTAATCTCATTCTAATGTGTGTAAGACTCTCTAATCCCATTCTTTACATTAGAATGGGATTAGAGGGTCTTACATAGGGTTAGCACATGCGAATACCCGGTTACATTGATGGGGTATTTAAGGTGTACAAGGACCTGATAAGGGTACCATTTTTTATATATACAAATCAATCTCCTCACCTTCAACTTCAACTCCCATGGCTTCCCCTCTCTCTCCCCCCTCTTTCTCTCTCTTTCTCTCTCTTTTCCTATATTTCTCTCTCCTCCCCCTCTTCTTCTGCAATCTTTCTCTCTCTTCTCTCTCTTAGTTAAATTAGTTCGGTCTCCTTCATTACAGAAATAAACCATAATTAAGATATATTCTTAATGACAGTCATATAATCCTTTTCCAATTGAAAGATTCTTTTCATTGAATAGTTAATTATTATATTACTTAGGCTATTTTCCTAATGCATTTTCTTTAGAATGCATTTGTAATCATTTAAAGCCAAATATAGCAATAAGATTATAAAACATTATTTTTTTCCAAACTGACAAGATGTTACCTCTCTTAGGTTTGTTGTAATGGGGGTTTCACCCAATTCCTACCACGTCATTTTCTCCATTGGCCATGTTCCTTGCTTCCCTTATTTCAAATGGGATTTTTGAATTTCTGCAACCATGAGAAGCCATGGATGTTAGGCGAAATTGCAACACTTTTTTCTAGCAACTGGTTAGGATTCAAAGAACCTTAACGGAGTTCTGGCACAGCCATCACACCTTTCCCCTAAGATAATTATTGATCAAGGTTTTAAGACCTAACCCTAGGTAAGTCAATGCTCGGCTCTACCTAATTTTTCCTAATTAACATTTTGTTCGATCTTTTAAGAGAAGCTCCCAGCTTACCGGGACCACCCATTCGTACGACAGATCCGTCAGGGATCTCGTCCACCCGCTTCCCACAAATGGTTTTCTTTAGTTTTCTAATGACCTATCACATTAAGTTATGACATATGAAAGCATCTTCGTTAATTAACCTATTATCATAGGTTACTTTGCATAATTTTACAACACAACACAAAGACAGAGAAAATAGTCTTTTAGCAAAACATATTTCACAAAGTTATTTACAATGCTTTTCCCCTTCTACCTACACAGAAGATAAACCTTCGTTTATCGGAAAATCCTTTCTATTTGTGTAAAAGAAAATAAACCCTCCAAGATTTCCGTCCCTTCACTAGTACCGGGGACTCCAAGAGCCCATCTTGATTCATGTGAGAGTCAGGCAATTCCTAAGAGTGATCAAGAGATTCACGGCCAGAGCCCCCTTGGCACTCCCGCCTCCTCCTGCCTAACAGATTCCTCACTGAGTGACCTCTTGCCATCAAGGCCAGTTCAAAGCTCCTCGTGGTAGTATAAAACAATCCCCCTTGGAGCAGGGTTCCGCATCTAGTCGTGGGGGAGGCATAGCACGATATTTCCTCTTATTATCCTAATTATATATTTACAATCAAATCTAATTCCTCAAGCACAATTAATCTTTCATGTGCAACCATCAATGCATGCACAAATAAAAAAGAAACAACAACAAGTGTTTTTAGCATAGGAAGTAGCCCCACCCAAATCTAGGGTTTCTCTTTTAAGGTCCCACCTTATTTTTAGGGTTTCTCTTCCTACTTATAACTCTTTTCCGAGATCCACAAGTTATTTCGCGAATCTGAAGTCTATTTTATCCATATGAAAATTTTGGTATTTCCACCCTAAAAGATAATATGGGCATTTATACCTATGGCAAGCAATTCATACATTGTCCTACCGCCCTAACCCACACAGGATTTCAAATGCTTTTCCAAGTCTGTTTAGACTTTAGAATTTGTATTGACAAATTCTTATCAATGTCCAATAAGTCCTATAGAATTTTTATATTTATTTAATTTTCTCATACTGATAGTTTCAGGTTGTCGAGTATTTCATAGTGTTGTTTTTTCTTCAACATTCTTGATATTTTAGGTTAGGTTTTCTCTTTGATTCATATGTGGGTCAACTCATGATATTGACTCTCTGGCTAATATAATCATTAATATTAACATTGCGTGTGTTTTCAACAAGAAAATAATTTTAATTTTATTCTATTCATATTCTATGGTGAACCTTCAATGTTATCTAGAAAGAACAATTTTCATTTAGCTATGTCCTAAGTGCAAATATGTATATCGAGAAATTGTTAGTTAATAGAATTGATGACTAGTATTAAATATTGAGTGTGGAGGTGGTTTAATATTTTTATTGGCAAATAGGGGATTTTTAAGTCCATGCATAGGTTCTCGTAACCTCGATGGATAGTGATTGTCATCTTGTTGAGTCCATCCATTACAGCTACTTGTGATTTACAAATGATACGACTAGTACTTAGAATTTTATCAAGCATATCTTTGAAGATATTAGAGATTTGACTAGAACTCAAATGGGAGAATAGGAATATCAACCTTGGGTACCATTAATCGGAACCATGTTTCTATTTATTTTTGTATCGAACTAGTCAGGTGCTTTGCTTACTTGGGAATCATTCAACTGTCCCATGGAGAGTTGGTGCACCTACAAACAATATCGACACAACCATTACATTAGCCTTGCTGACATCAATTGCAAATTTCTATGTTGGCCTACACAAAAGAGGTCTCATTTACTTTGGTAAGTACATCCAACTGACTCTAGTACTACTACCTATTAATATATTGGAATATTTTACACTAAACTTTTATCACTCAATTTTTTGCTTATTTGGAAATATAGTGGCTGATTAATTAGTAGTAGCTATTCTCATTTCATTGATCCCTTTGATTGCACCCATCTCCATGATGCTTCTAGGACTATTTACCAGTGTTATCCAAGCTTTAATTTTTGCTACTCCAGCTACAACTTATGTAGGGGAATCCATGGAAATTCATCACTAGATGGATTATCAACCGCTACTACCTAACAATTGATTGGTCATCCACACAAGGTCATTGTGGTAGCAAAAGCAATTTTTGTGATATAATGATGTAGTAGCACCCTACCCCTTCTCATTCTGAATTTCCTTTTCTTGTTCTTCTATTCCTTACCTCTTTTTTACTTGCTTACTATCCAACTTATCCGATAAGAGTTGTTCAATCCAAATTGACTAATCAAAGCTGACTAGTCAAGGGAAAAAAAAGGAACTCCCTTTTTTGCAAATTATTCCTAGTTCCTCATTTGTCCTAGTTTTTCATGAGGTATGATAGTTTCAAAAAGAAAAAAATGAGGATATTTAATAGTATAGACTCTTTTAGCGAAATTTATTCACTCAAATTGAAAATAGGGGCCCATTGTTTGTGTGAAAATCAATGATATTAAGTCTCATCAATGCTTGTAAGATAACATAATGAAAATTCAAGTCCCACCTTATTCAAATTCAGAATTAGCCCACCCCCTCGTTCTATAGAATGCAAAGTAATATTGAATTTATATGCCTAGCCTTTTTTTAATTCCCTTTTCTTTCTTATATAGAAAAAAGAGGAAATTATAAGAAAATAGGAGAAAAGGTTCCCATTTTGATGAACCAGGTTCACCAAAATTAAAAAATAGGAGGATATTAATATGAATCCCTTGGTTTCTGTGGCTTCTGTCATTATCGCTAGATTAACTGTAGGCCTTGCTTCCATTGGTCCTGGTGTTGATCAAGGAAATGCTACTAGCCAAGCAATAGAAGGTATTGCAAGACAACTAGAGGCAGAAGGTAAGATTCAAGGTACTTTACTCTTGAGTTTGGCTTTTATGGAAGCCCTTACAATTTATGGATTGGTTGTTGCTCTAGCACTACTATTTGCAAATCCCTTCATTTGATTTCATTTTATTAAAAAGAAAAATGTTTCCTCCTAATTGTTTTTTCACTCAAAAAACATCTAGTAGAAGATGATTGTTCAATATCATTGATTGGTTCAAGATTTTAACATTCCTCCCCCCCCCCCCCCTAACCCTATGTTTTTGAGAGCTTGCATTTTAATAATTCGAGAGCGCCAATGAGGTTGGTGGGGACAAGAACACAAACCAACGGCTTATCCTCAATAGAATGCTTTCTTTGCATTATTTTTTGAAAATTCCTATTTCCTAGAAAAATATTTTCCTTCTTTTTGTTCCACTCCAACTTGGATCCAAACTTACTTTTACAGCCTTTTAGGAGGGTAGAAAACATGGGAAGTATAGGCAATATGACTAACTTTTCAAGCGGTTGCACTCTAGCTACAAGCTTTGGTTTGAACACCAATACTTTGGATATAAACCTAATCAACTTGGTCCTAGTTTTAGGTATATTATTTTATTTTGTAAGGGGAGTGTGTGTGGTCGTTTATTTGAGTGAGATAACTAGAATTTACCAATTGCATCTGGAACAAAAAGAAGTGCATAATCTCGATGAATTACTTACAAATTGAGCCATGTTACACAAGAACCAAATCATTTTGTCGAATCAAATGAAATCTCATTTTTTTTCATTGATTGATTTCGAGTATCAAAAATATGGTTAGAGTTGAATTATTTCAAGTCTCTATGGGAATTAGTTAGAGTTTCCTCTCCTAGACTTTGCTTGAAGTACAAAGCATAGTCAGAAATTTTTCAATATACAATACTCATATTGAAAAGAGTTTTGTTCATATCAAAATAAAGTGGAGAAAAAATCAAATCAATAGGACTATTTAGATATTGTTTAATTGAATGATTAGATAGCCCATATTCATGAGATAGATACCATTTAGAAGAAATGATTTTGGTTGCAAAGAAGAAGCATTATTGGGAAGATCCCCCAATCATTTTTTCTTGAAACTTAGGAATCTAGATATCTTAAAGGGAAGAAAGGAAGATGTGAATAAAATGGCAGATTTGTAGGAGTATTAAATTTGTTAGTACCAAAAGTTACAGGTGATAGAGCCAAATGAATTGAAAGATTCATGTTCAGTTTGGGAAGAGATCATAAATCTTCAAAAATCAAAGTCTCATGATTGACTTTCATTGATCAATTTGTTAGAAAATCATGAAAGAATGATCCACAATCTATTGGAGATATAGATGTATGATATGAGGAGGATACTAAGAAACTTAGAAAAGCCAAAACTTGCTTTGCAAGTAAAACTAAAAGCCAATGAGAATGGCATAATCAAATTGACACAAATGGAAAGAGAGAAATGGGACATTGTCGATGCGAAAAATGAAGATTTGGAAAAATTAGAAGAAAGTAAAAGTTTTACTATTCAATTTGAAAAGAAATGAGTCATTGAACAATTTAGGCAACAAGTCTCTTGTCTTACTTTTGAAAGAGTTGTTGAAAATTGACTAACTGTTTGGATAACAAATTGCATCTGTACATGATTGATTACCATATCGGCCTCCTACTCAAGGCAATGGAAAACATAGCTAATTAGTTGTAGGTCTCATTCTTCATGATTATGCTTAATAGATGCCAATGGAAAATGCATCTGATTAGCTATAGGTCTCATTCTTCAAGAATATACTTACCAAACGCTAATGGTAATAAATATTTGGCCTAATGATATTAGTAGTATCATTCGTAAGCAAATTGAGGGTTACTCCCCAAAAATGGAAATTGTTAATACTGGCACTATACATTAAGTGGGAGATGGAATAGCCTACATTCATGGTTCAAACAAAGTGATGGTAGAGTAGGCATCACTATGAATTTAGAATCTGATAATGTTAGCGCCGTACTGATGGACCATGCATGAAGGGGATTTCGTAAAAAAAATGGGAAAAATTGCAAAAATACCAATTAGTAATTCTTTCTTAGGTCACATTGTAAATGCTTTGGCCCAATCGATCGATGCAAAGGATCAAATCCCAACTTCTAAGTCTAGATCAATTGAGTCTCCCACATCGGGAATTCTTTCAAGACATTCCATATGTGAACCTTTACAAAAAATAGGTCTTATTGGTATTGATTCTATTATCCCTATAGGATGGGGTCAATGTGAGTTGATTATCAAAGATAGACAAATAGGTAAAACTATAGTAGCTATAGATACCATTCTGAACCAAAAAGGTCAAGGTGTTATTTGTGTCTACATGGCCATCAACCAAAAGGGCTCTTCCATAGCTCAAGTAGTAAATACATTCCAAGATCGCGGTGCTATGGAGCACACTATTGTGGTATCAAAAACTGCAAACTCTCCAATTACATTGCAATACCTTACTCTTTGTATAGGAGCAGCTCTAGCCAAATACTTCATGTATCGTAAGCAACACACTTTGATCATTTACAACAATCTTTCCAAACAAGCCTCTTCTACTTCGAAGACCACCAGGGAACAAGGCATATCCCTGATATGTTTTTTATTTACATTCTCATCTTTTGGAATCAAGCATTTAGTTAAGTGAAGGAAGTATGACCGCCCCTTCCATTGTTGAAACTCAAGCTAGAGATGTTTCAGCACACATACCAACAAAAGTTATTTTGATCACCAATGGATAAATCTTCTTATCAAAGCAAATTTATTTAATGTTGTAATTTTGACCAGCAATTAATGTACACTACAAGATATAGGCCTTATACCGACATTAAAAGTGATGAAAATATTCATAAAGAAATTTTCCCTCGTCGTCGCAAAAAGCATCATTATTGGTGGCGCCACAGAACAGTCGGTATCAACGTCGTTATCAGCATTGCGACACAAATAACAACGCTGATAACGACACTTTACAATGCATTTTGTGACGCTAATAGCTACGCATGTAGTAAATTTGCGACGCTAATAGCAACGGTAATAGGGGAAAAAATTTTGTGGCAGGGTAGCAAGCTGCCTTGCCACATATAGCACTATGTGCTTTATTTGGGCCATACAAAATAGTTTCAGTAATGTGTACAATGCTCGTGTAAATAAGGGCAAAGTGTACTTAAATCATAACATTGATACATGAAATAAATACATGATCGCATAATGAAAGTGACCAGTACAATCATGGCAAGATACTACTACTACATAGAAAATGTCTACACAAATCACATGACCAAAAAAGAAGGGTATGTGAGCTCCAAGGATCCAAGGGCAAGCTATAGATCATTGCCATCTGAAACCTTGTCCCACCGCAAAGGAACATCGAATGGACTCTGCAAAAAAAGAAACAACTACACATCAGTCCACCATACAATAATGCATATGAGTAGGATCGAAACCATCATCATTAAGATAAAAGGTACACACATCCATCCATAAAATATCCATATCTACATCCCATTAAAACCCAAATAAAAAAGAAATCTCAAATTTCAAATTAGTCAAAGGTGAGTCTAACCACTAACCTAACTAAATGACACTAACCTTCAACTACAAAATGTTTTTACCTAAACCATTAATTCTAAAGATCTCATTTTCCATGTTAATATCTTGTACATTCACAAACCCATTATCGTAAATGTGGATAAACTTAAAGGGACATAACTAATAAAATGTTAACTTTTAAGGAAATTTATAATAATGATTATCATAGAGTAAGACTAAGTCACCGTCTTTAAACTCTCATCCTTTGATATTTTTTTACCATGCCAAGCCTTGCAATGCTTTTGTATCTCTTTTAAGATTTGTAAGGACCAATCTCGTATCTTGATATTCTAACTAGGCCAACCCTTTGCAATGGTTTTGTATCTCTTCTAAGATTTGGGTCTAACTTTACTACTTCTCTAATCCAATGTTTTAAGAATTCAGATTCACCGAACTGTAAGGAGAGGGCTACTCACAATGTAGGCAACTCCTACTCAATAAGAGAGAGAACTTTGGTTCTATAAACCAAGTTGAATGGCATATTTTGCACCATGACCTTTATAGGTAGTTTTATAGACCCAAAGTTCCTATAAAACTGTGATCTTATAAGTAGTTTTGTAGGCCCAAAGTGCCCCATAAAGGCACTCATCCTAATCTCATCTATGAGAAGCAACCGTTTTAGTTAAAATACCACAAATGATTCAATTAGTCAATTCTACTTGGCCATTATCTTCGGGATAATAAGGCATTGATTTGTGATGCTTTATCTTATATAATTCCATCAACTCTCTTATCAAACCATTAAGAATTGGGAACCTCGATCACTTGCTAATTCCAATGGACGACCGAAACATGTAATAATATTTTCATATATAAATTTAGCCACCTTCATCATGAAATTCTTTTCAAATTACCGAAGCCTCATCTTCTGATACACAATGATGATAAATACCCTCCCTTGGAAAAAAATTATAGAGATAACCCCTTGATAATCTATAGGAGTCTGCTTGCATTACTATATAACTTTTCCTTTGTTTATCTACACCAAGTGGATATCGAGTGGAACTAAAAAGATTGGTGATATCTACATACCATGGAAGTTGTGTTGCCATAGAAAAAGTGATGCATAAAGTGAATTATCCTATATACCTTCTTCCTTATCTAATGTTAATAATTGTGAAAGATGATATGCTAGAACACGAGCTCTACTAGGATGAGTAACTATTTGAAAATCAAATTCTTGAAACAATAGCATCCAATGAATTACCATTGAGAAATTTTTGCTTTATTAAACAAATATTTTAATGCTTCATGATCAATGTAGATAATGCATTCATTTCTCATTAAATTATGATAAAATTTATCCACTACAAATACCATCGATAGGCATTCTTTTTTCATGGTAGTACAATTTCTTTCAACATCACTTAAATTCTGACTTGCGTAATAAATTAGATGATCCACCTTATTGTCCTTTGCTTGACACAAAACAGCTTCCACCACATACACTGCGGCGACATATGTGAAACTCTTTAGTTTAGTTAGAAGGGGCCAACACTAGTCTCTCAAATCAATTTTTGTTTAAGAAATTTAAATATTTTCTAACATGCATCATGCCAAACAAAAGGAGCATCCTTCTGTAGCAAGTTTGTTAAAGGTGATGCCATGTTTGCAAAATCATAAATAGATTGCCAACAATAATTTAAATGCCCTAAAATCCTCGCAATAATTTAAGGTTAGTTGGTGGTAGAAATGCAATAATTTTTAAACTTTTGGTAGGATCCATTGGAACATCTAATTTAAAGATAATATGTCTTAAAAGTGTTCATTGTGGAATTCTAAAGACACATTTATCTCAATTTAATGAGATACCAACTTCATCGCTTCGCTCACATACTTGAGACAATAATTGACACATTTCTTTTGTTGTTCCAAATACACAAAAGTGATCTAGAAATACCTCCATCTATTAGTAGAGAAAAACTTGATAGGCCACCATGATAACCCTTTGAAACATTGTAGGTGCGTTGCACATGCCAAAAGGCATCACTTTATAACAAAAAGTACCCCATTCAATAGTAAAGATACTTTTCACTTTGTCTTCTGGATGAATTAGCACTTGATTATAGCCATTAAACCCATCCATAAAAAAATATAGCTCATGGCTTGCAACTTTGCCAAGTATTTAGTCCATAAATGGTAGAGAAAAATGAACTTTCTATATCTTACTATTAAGGTCTCTATAATCTACACAAACATGAATCTTTTTGTTATTCTTCTCTAGCACTACCACAATAGTAGATACCCATAGATAAATCCTACATTTAATCTTAGGTTTCACCAATTCATAGCATATGCAAGGTTAGTTCTTCATTGGCATTGACATATGAGTTTTTTGTCTAGCTCCAAATCAATATAATGTTGATAGAGTTCAGCTTTGACACCTTTAAGATCCTTATGTGATCATGCAAATCCCCCAATATGTGCTCATAGTACTTCTTCGAACCTTTTCCAATCATGCACTTCTAATTGAACTCCTAGGGTCAAATAGTTCTCTTGCGTCACTTCCAATTTGATTAGCTCTACTTAAGGCTCTTCAATGTATAAATGAGTTATTTTGTGCAGTGTAATCATGGGTACATCCTTAAATATTTCCATTGAAATTTTTCTAGCAAACCATGTCTTACACTAGATTCTTATTCTTCTTCTCTTACATTTATTGAATTCACCAAGGATAAAGCTCTATAAGGTACAATAGCTGGGTTATCTTGAATATCATCAATAGTTTCCATTTTTATAAATGTTTGGTACATCATGTAAGAATATTCTAGTATACTTTTCTCTATTCTTACTTGAGGAGCATGTAGTAGTTTCCAAATCTTTTTTGGGCATGAAAGAGATTCTTGTAAAACCCATTGCACACAGAAGTTGATCTTGATCGCAAGGATATCAAGCATGTAAAGTTTGACGGTAATGGCGTAAGATCTTGTTATGAGTTTCCAAACATTCTTTATTTGTTGAACTCTAGGGCCATTGCTTGCTTTTAAGCTTGATAATTAATGAATGTAAATCCTCATCTTCCTCACCTTCTATCTAACAACCAAGATGGTATATGACTTGTTTAAGCTCTATAAGATTCTTAGATACCAATGGTTCGAACCATCTAAGATGTTCACTTCCATCGATGTAGAAAATTAAATTCATTACTATTTCCTTTAGATAAGGCGGCACAATCTCATGCATATCTCGCATATGTTCCTTAACCAATTTAATTTGGCTTCCATAGTTTCCAACCAGTTACCCCTTAGAATCCAGGTACATCTTTTGCTTATTGCCAAGAGAGTGCTTTAAAAAACGATACAACCAAGGAGCACTAGTAGTAGGAATTTTCACTTAAACTCAAGTTTCAAAAGTAGACATAGGTTTGTCTTTCCTCTGTAATTTGTCTGTTTGCTTGTGTTTAACCGAGAATTTTCCAAAAATAGGGTTGTTCTATTCGTTGTTATTACATCAAAAAATGAAGCAAGCCTAAGGAATGTTACAACCTAAAAGGAAGCCCAAGACAAAAAGGCCCTAAAAGGTCAAACATGGAAGATAGCCCAAGGTGAGAAAAGTAGAAAAGAAAGGCAAGCTTAGAAAAATGTAGGAAAAACCTTAATGCAAAAGGCAACGAATATTCTGGCAAAGAAATCGTTGGGCACATTACAATTCATTTTGTAAAAGAGCACCAGGCTCCCTCCTATGCAATTTATAAAAATAGATGGGCATATGTGAAGGAACCATGAAGATAGGGAAGAAATAAGGAAAGAAGACCTTGGCTAAAATAGCCAATCATGTAAAAAGGGATGGGCACCCAAAGAGGAGGAGGGCATGTATAAAAAGGCAAAAAGGGAACGGAGAATATAATTCTTGTGTTGTGTAGTTAAAACTAGTTCTCATCTTCTCTTCTTCTTCTTGCTCCTGCTTGCTTGAGCTTATTCTTGAGAGTGTGTGTGTGAGGGAGTGAGTGTGTGAGGGTGAGGGACCATGGTGGAGAATCTCTCCATCTTCTCCTCTCTTCTTCTTCTTCTTCTATTTTCTTCTCTTGTCTCACACTATGGTAATGGAGCTTGGAGCTTGGAGCTCAAGGATTGAGCTTGTTTGAGCTTGCACCTTGGATCGTGGAGCTATCACAGTGTTTGAGAGAGGAGGCAACTCAATCGAGCATAGAGGTAAGCTCACTACACTCATAGGTGTGAGAGTGTGTATGGCTATGTGAGAGGTAGCCATTGCACTTGGTTTGAAATGCTTGAAACAATAAACGATATGTGGATCTTGGCAATCGAGCGAGAAGCTCCCACATTTTGGTTTCATTGTCGGAACCAATAGATTCAAGCTTTGAGTGCTTGTGTGCTTCAAATCAAATGATGAAGTAGGAGCTCAACTTCAAAACGGCACTTAGTTTTTGGTAGGAGGTAAGGGATTCAAAGGCTATTTGATCTCTTTTGCGGATTAGTTTAGGTGTAAGAAGCTTTCTATGCATTCGTTAGAATAGGAGTTGTGTGTTTTGTATTAGATTTGAGACACTAAGGTTTGGGAAATAAGGAAAAATAAGGAAAAGATAACTCTTTGGGTAACCAAGAAATAGGGAAACAAGGAAAGAAAGGAATTAGATTTTGCAATTCCAAGGAGAAAAATTAGAGATAAGGGGAGAAAGAGAGAACACAAAAGGTGGAACAAGGGGGGGAGAGAGCTCATTTGCATTCAAGGAGATTGAGATTGAGAGAGAGAGAGAGAGAGAGAGAGAGAGAGAGAGAGAGAGAGAGAGAGAGAGAGAGAGAGAGAGAGAGAGAGAGAGAGAGAGAGAGAGAGGGAATGATAGGCCTGCAGACTACAACACCTATGATCCTTGACTTTGAGACATTTAGTCCTTCTTGGTATGCTTGGAATCCTTGTTGCTATCTGTTGTATTATTCTGGAATCGTAGTAGCATGGATTAGCATGCATTAAGTGAAATAAAAGTATATTTGTGCCATTCGATAGGTTTTTCACACTGCTCGGATGGCAATTGTAGGTCTTGGATGACCAAGTCGTGATCTAGCTTGGACATCAAAGCCACTACAATGTCCACTCCGACCACTCGGCCTCGGATGGCCACACTCGAACAGGAGCCACTCGCGGCCTCAGACGGTCGACCTTGGATACTTGGCATCATATGACTAACCTCAGACACTCAGATGGGTAGCCCTCGACCACTCAGACGTCCAAGTTTGGGACTCGGACCAGATAGCCACAACCCTATTTGACTGAGTTTTTAACCTTCTAGGGGCTTGCCCCCAACTAATTAGTGACCAGACTAGAGTTGGAACCCGTAAATGAACCCATAGAATTGTTTGTACCTAGGGAAAAGAATGAACCGCAACGTAGTAGTCCATGGGGGACTAAATGAGCAGTCTTTGATGAACAAGAGAAAGGGAAGAGTGTTGACTACTAGAACCAAGCTATAACTGACCTAAAAGCGAAGCTAGATAGACTGCAAGAGTCAATACAAAGACCTATGTGACCCCATCTTGCATACCCACAAGAGAGGCCACTGGGGACAAGAATCGATGATGACCTACCAGACACACACATTTTTAAATATCCTGTGAACAAGAATTGTTTAGAGCAAAACTTCACGCCGTATTGGGTGGATGACATAGTCCACATACTCGAGAACAGAATACCGCAATGACCAATATAGAAAGATAGATTGAAAAGACTCATCTTGAAGATCCAACTGTATCAGTTGATTGTAGGTCAACTGTATCGGGTAGGACAAGATGGGCTTTTAAGGAGATGTGTTTGCAAACACAAAATGTATGATGTACTCAAGGAAGCACATGTTAGAATAGCTAGAGGGCATTTCAGTGGAGACACTACCGCACGCAAGGTGCTCCAGTCCCAATTGTGGTGACCAATGTTATTCCACAATAAAGCTAAGTTTGTAAAGCATTGCAAAAAGTGCCAACGGACTAAAGTCCCTACACGTAAGTACAAAATGGCGTTGACCCCAATAATCGTGCGCCAACCATTTGAGAAGTGGGAAATCGATTTCATTGGCCTAGTTAGTCCCGCAGCTCAATACTCCCAAGCCAAATACATCATTGACCACAGACTATCTCACCAAGTGGGTAGAAGGTCAAGTAACTCGCAGAAATGACACAAGGACCATAGCTAGGTTTCTTTGGGAGCAAGTGATCTCATGGTTCCACTTCCCCATAGAGCTATTTAGTGACTAAGGCACACACTTTATTAATGAAGTGATCACTAGCTTGTTATCCACCTTCCTAATAATCCATAGGAAGTCCTCTCCATAGTATCCATAGTAGACCAATGGTCAAGCCGAATCCACAAACAAAAACTTGGTGGGTATTCTAACGAAATACATCTCTTCCTCATGCATTGATTGGGACAACAAACTTATGGCAGCTTTATGGGCATATCGAACATCCTACAAAATAGCCACAAGTAGGACAAACTCCATTTAGCTTGACCTACGAAACTGAAGTTGTTTTTCCAATGGAAATCTTTGTTTCCATCTTGAGGATAGCAACCCAAGAGTGATGGGAGGGCCAAAAAGCATGGACAAATTGCCTAGCTAGTGGAGCTAGAATGCCTCTTTGAGACCCATGTCATTGAAACCCATGCTCTAATCTATGAAAAGGCATGCCGCAAGAGTTGGTTTGACAAATATGTCAAGCAACAAGACTTTAGGCAAGGAGATTTAGTCTTGCTATACTTTGTCAAAGGACACAAGCATACAATGAAGTTTAGGGTTTGGGACCCTTCAAGGTTCGTAACTGTCAATAAAATAGGGAATGTGGAACTAGAAACCCTAAAAGGATAGGGTATAGGTTTCTTCAATGAAAGCCGCATCAAAAAGTACTACCCCCCAACTAATTGTCAACTAACAATAATTAGAACGTCAATAAACTATGCCACAAAATTGAAACAATTTCTGCAACACGTACTTATTATAATCAGAACCGAGGGAACATAGAAAATGAACTATTACTAAGTAATAACATATAGATCACTACCAAAACATTGTGAAAATCACCATGTATAGTTAAACATTGTATTATTGTATTAATATTTTTTCATACATATAGCATCATAATAGTATCCAACTATTCAAAAGTACATTAGTAAATTGATATTCCTAAAATCACTACAGCATATCAAATAAAAATGTTGTTATTTATTTTGAGCAAATATACATGGATAGTATGATAGTATATGTATCTCAAGAGTTGTTATAACATATACATCAAAGTCTCTACTCCAATAACACTTGCTATATATAATAGCAACTGACAAAAAAATCCAAAATTGTGAAACCTATAATATGTAATAGGTAAAAAACATAGCCCAAAACAACCCCCATCAACATCATTGCACATTGAATCTTGTTAAAAAGGGATATTATGAAGATTTTTGTTGGTGGTGCTCATTGGACACTCCAATTCACTTTGACACTAGTAGCTCAAGGAGAATGGAGATTGCATAGATATGTAGAGAGAGAGAGAGAGAGAGCTATGTTTGTGGTATCTCTAATAGCTCTCTTGTGACCAACACCTTATCATCTTACTACTCAAAGAATTAAGAATGAGTGTGTACATTTATAGTTAGGGTTAATGGGCAAGATGGGTAGTTAGCTAGATTGGTATTTATTGCAATAGCTCTAGTCTCACCTCTACACTATAGTTTCTACTCATTGAGGCATTGTAAAATAACCTCATCCACTGCACATAAATATGTGCTCCATGCTACTCAAACAGCTCAAGGTCCTCTTGATGATTCTCCCTCAAACTTTTCTATTTGTTAATAGTGATAATACTTCCCATCCTTTACTCAGCAATGTACCTTATCTCATAAACAATCAGTGACAAGTAAAAGTCTTCTAACTGTGTATTAGCCTATATAATCACATGCACTCACATAAATAATCTCTCCGAAACCTATAAATGGATTAGGTCCTCAAGTGTGAAAAACAATCTAGGCTTGCCACATGTGAGATGACACTCTAGGCCTACCTAGAGTTTCGACCGATCTCCCAATTCATCAAAATATCATGTGCACACAAAACGAACTAGCATTCCCATAGGAAGAGAGCAAAAGAGGTTTCTCTTTGTAGGTATAAGCAAATGTGGTGGCTTGCAATTTCTTTTTCAAACCAAAAACTTCCATTAGTGTGACCTGTTTCGACCACCCAAAAGGAGGGATAAGCATCCAACTTTGAGGGGAATTCCACACCCAATGCTCTATGTATAAAAGTGAAAAAGTGAATGGATAAGCTTGTTGTTGTGGTACCCAATCTTGACAAAGGTAAGAAGGTGAGCTCACTACACCTTTTCTTCATTTACACATTCTTGATTTCATGGAGATTGAGAGTGGAGTGGGTAGATTGATCAAAGAAAGAAGACATGTATTAATTAGCAAACGATAGCCAGAGCTATGTCAATTGAAATTCTTGAAAAAATAAGTATTCTATCAAGTCCCACATTATCATGTTAGCTTTGGCAACAATGATAACAATGTGTGTTTGGCTATGAACCTAATATGTACTTTAAAAGATAAGCAGAACAATCTTAATCCCAAGTCTAGAAAATAAGAAGGAAGCAATGGTGGGAAGCCAAGAGTCACCTAGAGTCACACCTTAGGCCCCTAGTCAACTAATGACTTGCATCTCTTAATACATTGCTAATGACATAGCCAAGAGTACATCTAAACCAAGGTAGTGAGCTAAGGACCAACATCTATATCAATTATTGCCCCATAGTGTTGTTGTAAGACCAAACCACTTGAGTCAACATTTGTGTCTCACCTCTTGTATTGCGCCCAAGTGATTCTTGATCACCTCATTAAAACACTTGTGTGTGGCTTGCCCTAAATGTGCTACTACTTGGCTAGGAAAGGCAACATAGAACACCTACTTAGTTGCCCAATCTAACCCAAGGACTAAGTGATAAAACCCAACATAAGAAATGAAGCATCAAAAGACATCATCCACAAGCACAAGCTAATAGAGTCTAAGTGGATGAGTCATTCTCAAGATCAACAAGGGCCTCCAACCTAATTAAGGACTTGGAAGTGATCCTCGACTTACATCCTACCTTAGTGAAGCTAAACCACTTCAACCCAAACTAATAAGTGGCTTGACCAATAGCAAAATGATGCCCACCTCTTTGCTACACATTGTTTAAGAGTTTAGCCAAGAGAGTGTGGGGGCACAAGACACTCGAACCACAAGGAGGAAACAAAGTTGAGCTCATGTGAGCACATGACCAAGGCCTTTTAACTGAGTACTACAACTTGAACCAAGTGACTATGGAACAATGGAGCTCTCAATCCATTGGACATCCACAAAAATGTCAAAGCCAGTGAGACAAAATCTAATCACTATATCAATGGTGAGGATTAACAGCAACAAACCCATGCAACCCCAAGAAAGCAGACACATGGTGCAGAGGAACTTCACATACACAATCAGCCACATGAAAGGGGAATGTGAATTGCCAAACCATCTGAAAAATCTTTCGAATTCTTCATGTAGTTTCCATGAGACAATTGAAGAGGAACTCATTTAACTAAATCAGGTAAACCTAGGAATATGGTATCAAAAGCGGCTAGACAAGAGTGAGAATGCCTTGCACAAGTTGATGAACATAGCCCCCTCTCAATACATCATAATAGAGAAGGATTTCCAAAAGAAACAACCAATGCAAGGTGGCTACTCCTAGACATGAGGATGACTAGGATTTCTCATAATTTTATCAAAAATTTACAACAAGAGAGGCTATTAAGTCCTCTTGATGCACTGTAAGTTGGATATATGTTACCAACATTGCACCCAAAGGCACGAACATTGAGCCAAGGACTACAAGAGTGCTCAAGCAATTTAGTGACAAAGATAACCTTATTACTCAATTGAAACAAGTGCAAGCCTTAAAGCTCCACCCAAGCAAGAGGTCAAAACCATGGCCAATTGACCTTGAGGCCTCAAGGAGTCCACCCTTACTAGTCTTAAGGACCCCTTCATTGCCTAAACAAATTTGGCAAACAAGATAGTAACTAGAAAACTCAAATGGGACGCTTCCCAATGTACCTAGGAGCCCCTCGCAAGCTTTAGAGGTGTCACCAAGTCTAATGATGTTCATGTAACGATGGAATCTTTGCTAGACAGACTAATGGTTCTTTAGGTTCAAACTAATGACATCCTCAAGCACAAGATGTAACTTAACTAAGCCACATAAGGAAAGGGAAAGCTCACCTCTGACTCACGAAGATGACATGAATCAAGAGGGTTGCATGCCCCTACAATAAATCAAGCTTCAAGAAATACCTCTGCAATGGCACTATCACAACACCTCCTTCATGTCCCACACATAGACAAAAGGATTAAGGTCCAAGGAAGGAAAATTGCCAAAAGGTGAACCAATCAGTGTCCCAAGTATCATGCATTTAGGTGCAAGACTCATAGAATATGATAGCTCCAAAGATGTAGATTCACTGCCTACCAGCTTATCTTTGGTAGTGTAGTCTCAAGGAGAACTCCTCTAAAAACGCACAATATAGAACAACTTGCAAAGGGCCCTACTAACCCATGGTGGAGGCCTTCCTTGCCAAGTTCCAATAACACACAACACAAAGTACCACTCTTGACCATTTAGAAAACATTGTCTTTACTTGATAGGACCCATTCCACCTATGTCAAACCCAAGTGTTTTAATCATAGGCCCATTGAAAAAGTAGAGCACTCACGACACCACATTCCATGACATGGAAAAAACAATGCCAAATTCAAGAAGAAAAGACATAGAATGAGATGAAGAAGAGCCTAATCATGAGACACTACATCATGTTGGAGCCACAATCAACCTAGACATGAAAAGAGAGGACATCCACAAGTGAGGCTATTACAAGATGCCATAATCATGACACCCCACATATACATAGGGATTGCCCCAACATCAAGCAACTAGCAAGGATTGGGTTTAAAAAAAAGGACACGATGTCTCAATTTAGAAAGTTAAAGCTATTAATGTCAACCCCAATGATGAAAAGCTTATACCACTGACCTATCTATGGGCCAAACTAGTGGCAAAAGGAGAACACACCATAGATGCTCTCATTGATGAAAGAGAAGACTACAATGTCTTAACCCATTCATTGACTAAGATTAGACATTGGAGCTCACACCCACAAATGCTACAATCTATCCTTACGAAGGATCCTCGTTTTCCCTCCTAGGAAAATGTATAATCACTACTTAGACTAAAAGCATGCCAATTATGTTTTGTGTGTAACCCAATCATAAGAATGCAATGAAGAAAGTTCTACTCAGATGATCTCTCAAATATTCAAATAAGTGCGATATCTAATATAGGGCACAAAGAATACACATCTGACACTACCAAGTGTCAAGACAACCATAACTTTTTGTTCAGTCAATCTCACCCATTCCCAAGGCAAGGAAAATGGACTTTCCCTCGAGAAAAATCCAAATCTTAGTGAGGAAAACAAGGAAATTCCCGAGGAGTTGCTTAAAGCACAGGATGAGAAGAAAAAAGCACGATACTACTTGTTTGGCCATAGAAAGGACAAAGCATGGCAACCACCTCTAGGACAAGAGAGTTATTATAAAGCAATGATGGGTTCCCAAAATCATCATGCATGCTCAAGGGTACTATATAGGGAATCAATGGTTATGGTTATCGAAAACACCTATGACCATCTTCACTAATTGATGTTAAGGTTTTAATGTGCTCACTAAGAAAGAGGAATAAACCTACACCAAAGCCTAGTCGAGCTGCCTAAATTAGTAGAGGAAAAACAAGTTCTTATTTATCTAAAAAAGGCTCCAAAGCCCATAATACTTGCTATGCAACTAGCTTAAGCTCTTGCCAAATCGAAGAAGAAACCATGCTGCTTGAGAATACATCTCTACACAAGGGAAATGACCTAAAATGATTGAGGCACCTAAGTAATCCCAATTGGTCTCCAAACAACCCTCATCTATTATTGACTTGCTATTGGTAATGACTTGGTAGTGACTCAAGCTCTAAAGGAACCCTCCCCTCAAGTGGAAAAGCCAAAATAGTTGGATGCAAGTAATGATGCTTGGTCCAACTTGAAGAAACCAAGCAAGGAGACAACAAGATGATCAAATGATGATGAGCAATGACCAATTATGGTTCCTAGTCTAATTAAGCATCCTAAGTCTACTAAGTCTAAACCTTCATCACCTAAAAAGACATAGGAAACATGGCAGTTTTAGTGGCAACCTCATGTTGCTGCTAAAATCACCAACATGGATCCTAAGGGGAAATAAAGCAAGCGAGTGTATGGCAACTAAAGCAATCCAAAAGTACTATCTCCCAAATCAATCAAGCCCTAGCATACTTCTAATGAATCCTAGAATCCTCTTTAGTTGTTGCATGCAACTACCCATGCCATAGAATCTACTAACCTCATAACTACTACTTTTTAATTCAAAGTGGAACCCAAATGGTTGCACCCCCCAGCCATAATAACTAAAATAATCAACTCTACTCAAGAATAAACTAATAGTGTCTCAATGAAGTAAGATGCAAGCGTAACTTTAGACCAATAGTAATGAGGCAAGTCTCTTTCAAATATCAACACTTGGGTCGCCTCTATAATATGCATGTTTTTATGTTCAAGAACTCCATTTTGTCGTGGAGTATACATACATACAAACTGCCTTTTAATATCATTTTTAGCAAAAAATTAGAAACTCATTGGAGAAGTATACTCTCCCTTCATCTGACCTTAGGTATTCTATATGCAACCCAGTCTCCTTCTTGACCAAAGCTTTAAAGCATTTAAAGTGAGTGAAGTGAACATCTTACTTTTCTCATGCATAAAATAAACCCATACTTTTCACGTAGATATCAAAAGTGCCATTGATTTAGTTCTTACAAAAAAATGCTATTCCCATGTAAATCCTTTAATTCACTTTAACATAAAATAGATAGAAAGATCTATTATGGAGATGGCCAAAGAAAATGTGCAAAACCACTTATAACAAAATAAAATTGATGGCATATGTGGCCGTTCATAACATTTGGATTTCTAGGAAATAGACCAAAAGGAGGGGGCTTGAAAAAGGAGGGTTTTAGAAGCAAGGAGGAAGAAGAGGAGAAGAAGAAATAGCACAATGCTTGCAGAAGGGAAGCGATTGAGGTGAAGGTGGGCTCTACCTGCAAATGAAGGTTTGCTCCACTCCATCTCTAGCTAAGCATGATACAAGTACATATTCGATTGCTTTGAAGGGTTGCTCATGGAATAGTCTCTCTCTTGCCCCATCCTCTCAGCCTTGAATAAGGCCGCAACTGCATCATCTCAACCTCTCGGTCTCAAAGACATCACCTAAGCCCACAAGGGCCTCCGTCATAATCATCACCACGGCCTCAGCTTTGTACACTCGGACTCGGAAACTCAAAATTTTTAGGCACTGAATTCTTTATGAGAAGGTGGTTTTTTATACGAAGGCAAAAGGGATTCGATTGTTGCTGAACAAGTTACAGCCGTCTAATCGGTTAGCAAAGTGGTTAATCACTTTGTAGGAGTTTGGTTACGAGATTAAGAGCAAGTCACTGAAGCTTTAGGGCATTGTAGAATGTCTTGTGGATTTTGGAGAGCCAAAAGAGGTCTTGCTGAAGAAAGTTACATGGAAACATAGTTTAACATTGATACGGCATCTATTTCCTCCTGGTATGCTGCTATAATGCACTATTTATCTACAGGAGAGACTGGAGTTACTCTATCAAAATCCGAGAAGAGGAAAATTAAACAGCATGCATTGAAATTTTCCTTGATCACATGAACACTATATCGGCAGGGTGTTGATGATATCTATTGCTGACATGTGATGCCTGACAAGGTTCCATTTATCTTGGAGGAGTGCCATGACTCTGCTTGTGGGGGAAACTTTGCTGGGCGGTTGATGGCACAGAAGGTTTCAAGAGTTGGATATTGGTGGCCTTCCATCTTCTAGGATTCATTTGAAGCAAAGAATCCTCTAAACATCTCTGATATGTGCAGCCACAGAGAACCTGCATGCATGATCATCTAAAGTCTCATCCTTCTCTTTTTCCAAACAACCTTTAATAGGCAAATCATTAATGAAAGACATGGTAAGCTCTGAAATAGAATCTTGCAAGACCTTGTTCATCCCCTTCATCATATGAGAAACCGAGTTAGTAGCTCCTTACGAAAACGTACACATTTGGACAAGGCCTAAAGGTGTCTTCATCATAGTCAAATATTTGCTCTCAAGGGCAAGTTAGAACTGGTCATATCCAGAATAAAGAGCACCAAGTGAATAGATAGCATGCCCAACAAAAGCCTCTGAAAATTCATCCACAATAGGTCCTGCACCAATATTTTGAAAAGTGACCCTATTCACTGGTTGTAAGTCCTGTATGAAACTGAGTGTCCCATTCTTCTTAGAAAATGTGAACCATCTATTACAATATGGAGCTGAAGATGGTTCTAGAATCCCCATCCTAATCCACTCATTCAAAAGTTCCAACAATTTAGTTGTGAGGCTGGGCGGGGAAAATGTAGGCCGGGACCTGGATGGTGTAGTCCCTGGCCGCAACTGTTTCCAGAATGCATTTAAACAATGCATCAAATTCATGCTTGTCTCGAGCTGTCCTCTCCTCTTTCGAGCACCTGGTGCCTGAGCATCTAGTGGGAGCCCGCATGGCTGGTGTTGCCACACCCCACGTGCTCCCTTGAGCCCTCATCCTCTTGGCTTGGGGGGTTTTCGGCCTACGTCCTAGGCGGTGTCGTTTGGGGCCTCTTTTCGGCACGTACCTCTTTAGAGTAGGCACATAGTGTTCTGGTGGGGGCACCAGTACCTTATGCTCTTTTCGACAGCGGAGAGCTTCCTTGCATGCCAGCTGCACTATGTGGTCCATGACTGCTACCATAGGGGGACCTGCAAAATGCGAACCAAGGATCAGGCCCTGAGGCATGATAAAACTATTCGCATGGAAGGGATTATATAGTGGATTATCAAGCACATATAACGAGGAGGGGAGAGGTGAGGCATGCAGCATTTGTTGTAGAGGGATAGCCCCCATGATGATGTTCATTTTGCCTCCAGCCATTAGTAGATCTTGGCTTATGCTAAGTTGCATGGACTGGTTGTCATGGAGTGGGGCAAGGCTCATCCCGGGAAGGATAGATCGAAAAGGGGAAAGGTGTATAATAAGGGAAGGTGCCCTGTCCACACCATCAGAGATGTTGGTCAGGGCTTCCTATGGCAGTAATGAGGGTTGCATGCCCTCCACCTAGAGGCAGGAATGGTCACATGACTTCTAAATGTGTGGTGACAGGAGGACCTGAGGAGCTCAGCCTATCAAACCCAACTCTTCTCCCTACGCTTGACTATCATTGCATGTGTGTGTTGATGTTATCTACATAGGGTTGCAAAATTAATTGTTTATTTATATACATATTTACGAATCCATGTCACTTCACGAGGATAAAAACCAATTGTAGAACTCCGATACTCGTGGCAGCATACTCAATAACGATAGATATTTTGCAACATCGAGTAGCATGGTACCTTGTCCGAGTCTACTGGCAACATGTAACGCTTCCTCAGTGAGAACCTTATCAGCCAAAGAGTTCTCTTAGCTAGTTCCAGCTAAGTGCATACATCGAATGGCAGTTAGCATCCGCAAGGAAGTTGGTGCCACATAGGTTGGGTCTCTTTGAGACCGCCATTTGGCCAATCGCTCCTCTGAGACTGTCATAATTTGGGCTCCTAGTTCAGCTATTGCAACATGGTTTTCAACCCAACGTTTTTTGAATTGACTTCAACCCTCTAATTGTCGCTTTAGTTTCTCTATCTCTAAGAGAAGCGTAGTTTGTTGGTTTCCTCGTCAAAGGTGAGTCACGTGCATTCATGCAGGAGCCTATCATAGTGCTCGTCAAGATGTTCTTGCTCTTCCCAGGATAGGGAAAATGGCAAGTATTCTTCAAGCTGCTCCTTAGGGAATGCACCCATGTCCACAAGGACGTAGACACGTGCGAATACTTTGAGTTTAGCATCCAACTCAATTAAGCATTCAGCGACACTTCTATGTTCAATGAGGGCTTGCTCGGTTGCTAATCTCATGCAAGGTTCTAGGAGTTTCCCTAGGCTTTGGCATAGCTGGGGGCTCAGGCCTAAATGAGAAAGATTGGTTAACGCTAGGATTTCTTATGCTCTCGGGGTTTGTGCATTTTTCCTGAGGTTTTGCTGCTATTGTGTCATGGTTCTCCTCGGATGTGACTGGTATAGATTTGTCACCCTATTGTGACAGTGTTGTATCCACTCTTGATTGGTCAATGTGAGTTCTGTTGTCGGTGGATTGAGTATTGCAAGCAACCTTTGATAATGATGGTTGCTTTGACTTATTAGAACACACGGATGTGTCTAAGGTTTCACCGCTATTAGGGGAGATGGCAATGGGTTCCTTAATGGGTGGACTCAATACTTTGTTCCCAAGTTCTTCCGTGCTCTTGGTCTTGATTGTCTTGGCATTTACCACCACTTGCAACTGCCATTGTTTTGTCCTCTTTTTCTTGGACAATTGTGGTGTCTCCTTTAAGGACTCAGGACCCTGAACTAGGTCAATCGTTGATGTGCTTGGTTGGGCCTTAGCACTCTCTTTCTCTGGTGTGCTCTCATGGGCCTTAACTGCAACTTGCTGAATAGCCTTGCTAGGTTGATTGGTCAAATGTATCCTCTCCTTGGCCACCTCTTTAAGAGATTTTGGAAGTGCTGGAGGTATCAAGGATGTTGGTTGCGATGCCTCTTCCATGGGTGAATTGCTAAGGATGTATTCAGCAAGGGGTGTCGTCACAGCCAAAGGCTGTGACTACTGTGATCCCTGATTGGAAGTAGTAGTAGCTAGTTCAATGGACCGGCTACTGTTAGTAGATTGCACTATCAAGTCCTTAGGCAGATTAGAAGTGGTTGTGTTTTTTGTTGCCCTTTGAGTATTCACTTGTGCAAATCGCGAGCCTATGTCGATCTAGCCACGGTGGGTTGCACGAGCATATCTATGGGTTGAGAGCTATGGGTAGTGTCATGTTCCACCTCTCGGACATTTGGGAGCTTAGATGGAGATAGATATTGGGATTGAGTAGCTGCACTTGACAATTGTTGTTGTGCTTCCTGTGTCTGCTTAGGGAAAGAGGGTGTAGGAGACTTGGGACTCCTAAGTGGCTTTGACACTGGCTGGAAGATTTGCTCGTGGATGTTAGATGATTTTGTTATTTGCTTTGTTGATCATTTAACCTTGCCATGAGTAATGTTGTGCCTATGATGCCTGTTATCCTCTTGGGAAATCAAAGCCTTCTTGGGCACTAGTGGCTTTTGCGTATCCTCAAGGATTACATCTAATATCTGCTTGTCAAGCATGCTAGGCTGAGGATCTACCCTTTGAATAGTCCCGTTTGGTTTCTTGATTTCGATCATGAGGGGCTTGGTCACTCCACTGTTTTTGACTCGAGACTTGGTTTTTCCTTTAGATCTCCTCCTACGCTTCTTTGCTCTTGATATGATCTAGCCTTCAATCGACAGAGGAGGTTTAGCAGGGGGTTTTGGCACCCAAATCCATCGGTTACCTGTGTAATACCCTTGAGCACGTAGCAATGCCTTGGATATCCATCGCAGCGTTGTGCTGACCCTCCATCGATGCCTTCGTCTATAAGGCTTAGGCTTCTTTTGGGGTCTTCTACGATATTTATAAGTCCAAAGCCCGTCCTTGGTATTTTCTCCTGACTTTCTTGTTTCCGGTATGGCCTCACTCACTGGTTCTTATTGTTCAACCTGTGCTTGTATCAACTCTTCCAACAAGTCCTTGCCCTCGTTAGCAGGCTTGACTATTATGTCAGCACCTTCCTTGCCTTTCCCTCGAGGTTCGATGAGGTCACCCTTGCTAAAGGTTGTGACAATCCTCACATCTGGTAGTGTCAAGTGTATCCTCTGTGCCACATAATCGGCCTCACACTTGGTCGCCCTTTTAAAAGGTCTTCCTAGGAGGGCTTCCTTTCCGCAATTAGCATTATTTGGAGGAACATGAAATAGGATAGGCAAGCTCTCAGTTTCAATTTTCGCGAGGATTTTTCACTTCCCTATAAGTGCTTGTTGGTGTCCCCTGTAAGGACTAAGAGTTGCATTAGTTGGTGTGAGCTCTGGTTGGCCTAGTAGGGTCCATGCCTCATAGGTCAAGATATTAAAATCTGCCCCTTCATCAATCAGAGCATCAATAGTGTGCTCTCTTTCTGCGGTGAGTTTGACCCTAAGATAAGTAGGTGGTACTATGTCTTCGTCTTCCGGGTCTTGGCTTGTAAATTTAAGCCTTCTGACAAATGCGCTTGAGTCTCCAACTACACGACCAGATGTGGATTCTCCACTGATGTCTTGGATCGTCTATGCAGTGCTATTCAAGGAGAATCTATCGTCATGATCGTCATATCTAGTCATCCTCGCAATTGTAGCTTGATGTTGTTGCTTTCCGCTTTGACTAGATGCAGTCTGAATGCAACATATACGTGTTTTCGCAATGTGGACTTTTTGCCCTTGTTGACTAGATTGGCCCATTAAGGTTCTAGGGTCTCTGTTTGTCTCTGTTTGGGTATGGGCTTCTGGTTGCTCTTTTGCAAGTGAGAATCCATGCTCGTGTAGAGCCATTACTACACTAGGATCTAATTTGGAGGACCTGTCATGGCATGTTTTTTCTCTCCAATCTACTCAGGGGAGGTGCGGGGGGGCAGAGCCCCCTCTGCAAGGGTCCGGGGGGTTTATGGTTCAGCGGGTTGTCTCTAGGATTCTAGGTCTCACAACAGCCTACGCAAGCTGCTAAGCGACTGTGCCTTATGATTTCTATTCCTTGCGCCAGAATCGAGTTCTAAGTGTCATGAGGACTCGCAACAAGTTGTGCGGGTGAGCTCTAGCTGGGTCTGGTCAAATTTCTAGAAAATTTGGAGAAGTCCAACTTGTCCGAATTGCAGGGGCCGAGTGGGTGACTCAAACGGGCCAAGGCGCACGGGCCGAGGGCCGAATCAAGTTTGTGCGAGGGCCGAGTTTTGCTCGGGCCGAGGGCCGAATCGGGTCGCTCAGATGGGGCCGAGCGGGATGGTTGGCCGAGGGCCAATTAGTGAATTCAACCGGGCCAAATGTCAACTTGTCTGAGTGGGGTAGGGCCGAGAGCCGAACTTCAAAGTTGGTCCAAATGCTTCACTCGCATGGACCGAGTGAAAGGCATTTGAGTGTAGTGGGCCAAATGGCCGAGCTGTCCGAGGGCCGACTCTAGGACTCGGCCCGAAATTGCCGTTACTCGAACGGGCCGAGCGCGACGCGATTTTTGCCGAACAAATCAAAGAATTTGTCGTGCCGAGCGATCAAGGGCTTCCTACCTACTGAGCACCTCCAGATCCAATCTACTCATGTAGGGGAAGGTGTGGAATTACCTGGGCTGGGCAAATAAACCCTGGATGGCCAGATCAAAGTGGATCCACGCGACGAAGCTTTCTCCCTCCCTCTTGCTCTCCTGAAACCCTGCAATGCACAATGTGGCCTTTCTTGCCACTCCTGGCCCCTTATCACCCTGCTCAAGCCTGTACTCACCTTACTCTTGCCTCCCTTACTAACATTTGACCCAAATTTTCATTTTTAGCCATTTTTTTCCATGTTTCAACCTAGTATACAGCAACAGAAAACCCTACTGTTTGCTCCAATGTTTTGCTCCTATCCTTCCTAAATGCAAGAAAAAATCATAACGAAAATACCTACACTACTCCATCATACTTTCCCAAGTCCAAAACAACAAAAACCTACTTGCTAAGGAGATCAAATACCTCTTCAAACTCCCTCGCTTCCTACCTATCTACCTCAAGCACCGGTTCGGGGGAAAACTCTTACTTTGATGCTCGATTCGAAGCGCGCAAGCGCTCAAGGCTTGAATCCGTTGTCCCGGCAACGGAACCAAAATGTGGGAGCTTTCGCTCAACCGCCAAGATCCACGGACCGCTTATTGTTTCAAGCGCTCCAAGTTGAGCACTAATGGCTACCTCTCACATAGCCGATGCACCATCCATATCTACGGGTGTAGTGAGCTTACCTCCATGCCGATCGAGTTACCTCCTCTCCTGCGCACTCCGGTACCTCCACGATCCAAGTGCAAGCTTCAAGCACCCATTGCTGTGAATAAGACAAGAGAAGAGAAGAGAAGAGAAGAAGAGAGGAGAAGATGGAGAGCTTCTCCTCCTCGGTCCCTCGCCCTCACACACTCACTCCCTCACACTCTCACACTCCCTCTCTCAAGCACAAGCTCAAGCAAGCAACAACAAGAAGAAGAAGAAGAAGAGGATACCCACTTTTGGCCACACACAAGAATGAGCTGCTCATTCACTTTTCAACTTTATATACAAAACCCTAAATCCCTTTTTTTGGGCGGTCATCCCCTTATCCCCTTTTTTACATGGCTGGCCATGGCCTAGGCCCTTTTTCCCCTTGTCCTCCTATCATCCTGACTTCCTTCCTACAGCCCATTTACCTTTACAAATTGCACGGGCACGGCACTCTTAAATTAAACCATGGTGTGCCTTGCACTTTTTTAAAACAGTATAGACTTGCGCTTTTTCTCATGCGCCATTTTCCTTGATTCAAGATTTTTCTACACTTCTTGTGTTTCCAAATTCTTCTTGGTGCGCCTTCGTCTTCTGTTTCACTTTTGCCTTGGCCTTATCTTCTACTTTAGATTTTCCATCTTTTCCACCTTGTTCGTTTGAGGGTTAACAAACTACAACAATTTTGATATTGACAACAATAGATGGATTCCTACTACCATCTCTATTGGTAGTTGGCTTATGTTGTAGACAAGAAAGAGAAACAACGTGAAAGTGAATTCATTGACACCTACAAGGGGTGAATCAAGGATTTCAAAGTTGAAAGATCAAGGAAAAAAATCAAGGAAACCTCTAATAGGTCATTGGCCAAGGATGGGGTGTTTTTTTAAATGACAAGTTTTACAATGCACCATTAAGCATAACAGGATTTGGATCTCTCAACCCTCTTCTACACCCAACTTTGGATAGTGTAGAGTGGCCAATCCCAAAAGCGAAAACGTGTGAATCTTATAGATTAAAGATTTATGCATATATTTAAAGATATCTACGCTCTAATGTAGCTAGAACATAGGTGAAAATCACAATCTTCATGTCATTATAAATTTTTATGGATTTTTTAAATGATGAGGAAGTTCGAAAAACAACGTCAATGTTCGTATGCAAATCGAAGAAATGTATGGACTTTCTAGGTCAGAGCTAGGATATTAAAAAAGTGTGTGGGATTATGTTCAAAGTGAAACGAAAATTTTTTGTTTACAAATATATGATTGCATCACAAAATTATATTTTGACTTTATATTTACATGAGATGGCATTATGTGAATGGAAAGATCGTGGCAATTAATCAAGACTTACAAGATGATGCTGATAATCCCGTGATGATGTTGGAGGTTTTGTTGGAGGATCAGTTCTTAACGATGCTCAATGTAAGGGCAAACATCTCTTTACGTCAAGTGCAAATGGACCTAAAGAATGAGCACCTAAATATCCCTGCTATTTATTTGTTCAAGTACAATGGTGACAAGGTAAATAGAATATGTAATCCAAAAGTGTAGTACATTGTCTAAGATATATTTTACATGTTTACAAATAGCATGAATCATGGTGAACCTTATGTGCAAGTGTCCTAGACAAAATAGAAAAATACTTTATATAAGGACATTCACACTACACATGTTTTCCTCTTGCCTCAACTTATCCGATAGTAAAAATGAAAATACAAATGCAAAATTATAAGAAGGATAAAAATTTATACAAAAACTATTTGAATTCCATTTTCAATGATGGCAATTTGATGACAAAAGCTCTAGAATATGTACAATAGGGTAATTTTTTATTTCAATACTATGCAATCTGTGCATCCTCTCTATATCAAAAATGTCCAAATAGTCAGTGTCGTAAGTGGGGTGCAGATCATCTAAGTCAATGGCATTGGGATGGGTATATGGCATTCCAACTTGGGGTTATGAGCGTGGAGTTGAAGGGTCATACGCAAGTGGTATTGAGAGATTTTGTTGAAAAGTACAATTGGTTAGATTTTCAACAATCTCTGCTCTAAGTAGAAGAAGGTCATCATCTATATAAGTTGCTAAGTGCTCACCCTGCATAAAATCGTAGAAATGAGACTAAGTATAAATTTTTTAAGGCTATGTGGGGTTAAATTAAAAAAAAGGTAAACTTGCATTGTTGGTTTGTTGCCCAAGTACATGTTCCAGGAGCATTTTTGCATTGTAGTAAACTCTCCATCCACAGTTATGGCCGTCACCCTGCTTTGGCACTCTACAAAGAATAATTCTTGTGTTGTCCAATATTTCATGATCTTGAACCACTGGCTCAAAGCCCTTTACTAGCTTTTCTAAAGAACTATTTTGGTAAAGGAAAACATAGTTAGTGCTTTTCTTTCTCACCCTCACCCTCTCCCTCTCCCTCTCATGGAATTTACTGCTTCACATTGTCATGGCATCCTTCAATTGAGTTGGCTAGAAAGCATCCCCATGTGGGAATATCATAAACATTCAGCCTCCAATGAGATCTACAAAGCAAGAAGGACAATAAAGTTTAGCAATTTTTAAAAAAAATCAGATAACTTAAAAGAAACATACCAAAAAGGCCTTATGTTTCATGGTATGCCATAAATATTGTATGAGATCCAAATTGCAATCTCGGTATCACAGGCACACATCTAGATACAATATTCTCTCTTGGGTCAAAACTATCGATAGGAGAGAACCTATGATAAAAACCTTCTCTTGAACATCAGAGGGAAGATTTACAAGAATTAAGCTACAAAAGCAAATAAATAGTAAGATTTATACCATATGAATATGAGAAAAACATGCAAAATTTTTAGAGTTTCACAATAACTTAAGATTGCAATCATTACACGATCATTTACCTCCTTTTGAAGGTTTGAGAGGCCTTAAATATCCTTCTCGCTAAAGCGGATGGCATTGAGTTACTGGCTGCTAGTGTGGCCTTCTTAAAGGCAAGACAATATCAAAAAATGAACCCAGCATCTCAATGCCTCACAATTGTCCTCATGCATGCTAACATGCCTTTCTCTTTTCTGCACAGTCTCTCTCTCAACCTTTCTCTCCTTGGCCTCCATCTCATGAGTCTCCCTTTCTTCATGGGCAACCTTCTGGGCATTTAGCCTTGTCTTGTGGGAGTGTGAGGGTGTGACATCAGTCACCCTCACCTCTTTACTCTTTTTGAGGGGAGGGATCTCTAAAATTCCCTTCATCTTCTTGTCTGTAATGCCTTGTGGGATCAGCAACTTATCATATCTGAACCTGAGTAACCTGAGGGATGTGAAGTCCCTAGGCATCACTATCACCCTATGGGCATGAGCTGCCAAAATGCAGGAGTCCTAAAAAAATTCTACCATAAAGTCCTTGGCGGCTTCATGCAAGCAATCTCGTGCTAAGGCATACCAGTGGAAGTCCACGTAATTTGTTTTGCATATACCTTTAACAGTCTTGGTAAATGGCATATTTGCAATTGACTAAGGCATGTTGTTGGTACCGCTTACGACGAGCTCTTGTCTGCGCAAGGGGGTCATCGTCTTCTTAGAACTAGAACCATTTACGAGCTTGGATCGAGGGCCAATGCATCATCTTGCACATTCTGCCTAGAGGATGCTCCCTGCTCTACAATGTGTGGGTCTCTGGACGATACTACCCTCACGGTTTGCTTTATTCTAGCCATGTCTACAAAAGAGTATAAATATAGTATTAGAACTCCCAATGAGGAAAGGGCAAGAAACTAGAGATATGGGATAAAAGAGACCGAATTCACACAACACAAGGGAAGGGGGTCCCAAAATTAGGAGTCACCCCTTGCATTGTGCGTGACAGGGGAAACTACACAATGTGAGGGGTGGGGGGTCCCAAAATTAGGAGTGCAATTAGTCCCAAAATTAGGAGTCCCCCCACATTGTGTGGGGCTAGAGGAAACCGCACAACGTGAAGGTGGGAAGCCACTACATTAGGAGGTCCCCCATCCTTACCTTATGCAGCTCTCGTCCCACTGAAGAGGAAATTGTACAACAGGATAGTGGGGTCACAATATAGGAGGCCTCCCCCTTGCGTTGTGCGATGTCCGATGGGATAGAGGAGGACCTCACAACGTGAGGGTGGGGGTGCAAGATTGGGAGGGGGCCCCCCTTGTGTTGTGTGACTCCCACTGGGGATGGCACAACGCAAGGGGGCCGATCGAGATTTTTCCACACCCCCATCTCATGTTGTGCAAGACCTGGGCTAGCACAATGCGAGAGAAGGGTGCTCTTTCAGCACAAGAGCACGTCATATTGCTTATTGCTTATTTGAGTATACAAGGGTTGATTAATAATTAACTCGAGAGGACTTTAGAAATAAATGGTGGTTAGCTACTAAGATAAAGATGCAAGTATAGATGCAATGTTGAAGAGTTTGAGAATGAATATGATTCTAAGAAGCCATCAAGAGGTGTGGAAAATCAAAGGGTGCATCCACCTAATTAGGGAGCTAGAGTAGTGATTATTGGTTGGCTCTTAAAGCTTTGAAGAGAACCCTAACTAACATGTATCAAGTCTATTTAAAGACACTACCACTAATGCAAAAACACTATTCTACATGCATTTATTTAGTCTCTTTCCTATAGCTCCATTCTCTCATAACACCCTCCCCTCTCAAAGATCTTGACTACATTGACATTTCAAACAACGCATGGTGATGTAGTGGCTTTTATGCCTTCATACCTTCCATCTATACTAAACAAGCTACATGGTGAAAGTACTATATTTTTAATTATCAACCCTTACATAACACCCTCTACTCTCAAAGATCTTGACTACATTGACATTTCAAACAACGCATGGTGGTGTAGCGGCTTTTATGCCTTCATACCTTCCATCTATACTAGACAAACTACATGGTGAAACTACTATATTTTTAATTATCAACCCTTACATCATTCTCGTGTGTGTGTCTGTGTGTGTGTGTGTGTGTGTGTGTGTGTGTGTGTTAGGTAATTATCAACCCTTATTTCATTTCCCTCCCTCCCTCCCTTGATGATCATAAGCGTCACTACAAGTGCATCCATCTTATGTTTTTTTCTCTCTCTCTTGATAATATGTTATATGAAATTAAATTTCTTTTGGCGTTCTGCTTTTTTTAAATATTATTTGGGTATAGTATTCAATCTTACATCTAAGCTTTATATCTCACTTTGATCAATACAAATAGGGATTCTTCAAATTATAAGGGAGACATTGTGAACATGATGATTGATTTATCGTTTACAATGTTCAAAATATGCCACTTGAAATAGTCTCCCTAATTTAAAGTATAGGGGAGAATAATGATCTCTCTACCATATGCAAGATTCAAAATACATCCTTTAAATCATTACTTTAACTCATCTTGGGATACCACTTGAATGAGTACTTTCACAATGGCATTAAAATGATCTTTTGAAATGTTAGATTAATCTCAAGGAGATTGAAAAGTAAGGGTGCACCAAATAAGAAGGATATATTAGAAAAAACTCACATAAAATGCAACAATCCATGCACAATTGATGATTCATTGCATTAAACAACTATTACAAGTTGAAAAAATAAAGGAATGTAAACATGAGAAATATATTGAGCTAGCCAATCTTGTTCTATCTTTCATATATGTGGATGAATGTCTCCACCAAGGTTATAGTAGAAAGATTCTCACAAAACATGAAATAATCAATGCATATGTGGGGATTCATTGCATTCATTGCAGGTTGAAGTTGATCTAGTCAATCTTTTTCTCTCTAACATACATGTAGATATACATCTCAACCAAGGGAATACTTATGCCCCATGCAACAATTATGGAATAGTCACCTGCAAGAAGGATGGGAACACCGAAACCCTTTTGCAATATTATAAGTGCAATTCGAACATTAATCACAGCATACCTGCTCCAATCCATAAAAGAAAAAAGGTTGATTGAGCTATTTATTTGAGCATTTACTAGTGAAGATTTAGAATGAATAGATTCAAAACATTGTAAATCTCAACTTAACTGTGTTCCTACCTGAACTGGCTTTCTTTCACTCATACTAATGTTTATTAACATAAGACATAATTTGCTAATCTCTTTATTTTGAGCCCTTTGATTCTCTTTTGTCCTTATTCCTTTCATGCACTACATAAAGAGAATACATTAAAAGCTAGAAGGTTGATAGGACAAGAGAGTATTTAGAAAGGAAAGATAGGGCTAAAAGGTCTCCAAATGCTATACACGTTGAGGAACTAATACATTTCTTTACATATTAAAGTAACACAATTCTCAAGACATATTGACCAACATCAATACTTGAAGTAGCAATTCTATCACAATAAGGCATTAGTAAGGTAGCGTGCCATCTTGGTAACACTTGAGGTATTAAGTCAATATGATGCCCCAAATATGACTAACATTCTTGTTACTCAAATGCATGGTTACTTGCATGTTACTAAATGACAGCGTATGAACTATTATAAGTCTATTGGTAGTCACAACTTCAAAAAAAAAAAAGGTGCATTGTCACCACAAGTATAAACCCTTTTAATGAAGTATGTGAGTCAACGCTACTATAATAAACTTGAACATAGGGCCAATTCACTGCTTGTTATACATTAATATTGGAGGTACAATGGCACATATTTACCCTTTTTTGGTGCTGTAAAGGTGGTCAATGCATTTTCATAGTGGAGGCTTCATCTTATCATCCCAATGGTAGGAATGATAATTAATATCCTTGCATTTTCTTTGGGTTTTGTAAAGAGAATGTGTGGGATGCACTTTCACTTCATAATTTTAGACAAATGTTGAAAATTTTGTGACATCATGAGCTTTGTGCTAGAGTTCATGTTTCACAAGCCCAATAATTGGTGCATGGCCTAGACTTGATTATATCATAGAAAAAAGAGGAGTAGATTGACATTGATGCCAATATTTTTCAAATGAGCTTTTCAATGCTGATGCAAACAAAACATGGGGGAACTTACTTATAGATTTTTGTGTACTTTACAAGAGATATTCCCCTTTCCAACATTTAACATACATATCCCAAACAACAAAATGATATTGAATTCTTCCATGGCAATCTTCTAATTTCAAAGGTTCAATAGGAGGTCTAGAGATATTCTACTTTAAGGAGGTTATTGTGATCCACTCAATTAAACAAGACTAAATAATGCCATGATGCTCCACATGTTGGAGGAGAGGAGAAGGTGGCCAAATTTATCTTCTCAAAAATGGTGTAAAGATGGTGACAAAGTACACAATATTTATAATGCTCTGACTAGATGCTCAATGGCATAATTAGCATTGATAATTGTGAGTTATGTCCTTTATCACAACCTTGAATGGAGTAATTTTTTGAACTTGCTATCCATCATCTCACCAAACTCTACAAAAGGGGGGAACCATTCTTTATCTCCCCGTCATTGAGCTTCAACACTGTCATCATCTTCTTCTTTAACCCACAATCACTACAACAAACAACCTCTTTGTCCTAACCTTTTATGCCTCGACTCCCCTCACACTATTCTAGAATTTAGCAATAGTGTTATGGCTATTGCTATCCCTTTCTTGCTAGTCGCAATGCAAAGCCAATTGTGATCTATAACGAACAGGCCCACCATGCACAGCTCATGGAGGCTCCATCCAAAGATGCAACAAAAGGAACCAATCACTAAGAGAAAGCTAAGATGAAGCATGGACCTTGCCTACACATTAATGGGCTAGTCACATGTAGCTTGTGTATGCTAACTAACTAGCAATGTACAATAGCAAGTGGAAACTAGTCTTATAGCCACTTACTACATAATGTACTAACACTACAATCTATACACCTTCATTGTTATTTGCTAGTACAAACACTAGCTTCTTGTTATCTTGTCCTCTCCATCTCTCATGTGTGTGTGTATGGAGAATGTGAGAGAATTTGAGAGTAAGTTTAATAGGGTGAGGTATTTAGTATGAGTGTGAGAGCTTCTCATCTATCTCCTAGTTCTCTTATCTTCTCCTCTCCTTCTTCAATGTGTGGAACATCATGACATGATTGAGGAGCAAGGTAACACGTGTATGGAGCTAGAAATCGCATCGGGGTCTAAGATCCAAGCCTAATTCTTGGGGATTCAAGGAAGGTAAGATGCTCATGTCTTCAAAGGCTATATTGGGTGTACATGTTGTGAGAGGGAAAGTGCAGCTCTTCCTCTATCTCCTCTCATGAAGTGATTGCCTAAGCTACAACTCACAATATCCATGAATAATGTTTTTGTTTTGTGTAAATTTTCACTTCTTAAAATCTAGGTCCTCGAACAAGTCAAGCAAAAAGTAGGGTCATCTTTGAGCCCCAAAAATTACAATGATCACCTAAGATTGAAAATTTTGGCACAAAATTTGAGCTTTGATAACCTAAAATGGCTATTTCTGTAGAGAAAAAGTATGGGTATTCATAAAGATCCATGTCAAAGTATATAGCAACATGCAATAAGGCAACTTTCAAGTTGGGAACCTTGTCACCAAATTATAATCAATCTTTTAATAGAGATCAATGTCCATGAATAACACAATAAATCTTAAGTAGAGGGCATATGAGTTGAGAAATCAACTCTCTATTTCAATTCCTATTATCATAGAATTGCATCACAAGTGGATACAATGTTGAATCGCAAGTTGCCAACAATAGCAATATTGATATGAATGATTCGAAGCATATCCTTGACATGTATGCATTTAAGTTAGACATGCACTTATAGTAAAAGGTTTGGTGGCTAGACTACAAAAATGTAGTTGGAATAATGAAATGTTGTCTTACATTAAAGAAAGATTGTTATCAAATGCATTGCAAGAAGCCATGAGTTCACTCGCATTGCACAATCTGAGGGATCACATCCATGCTTTTATGGGATTATACCCTTGTGAATTAACCTTTATAGTCGCGTTGTACTGATACAACACAACTTGTAATTTTTGTGACCCGATCATTGACTTTGAAGTTTGTCTCTAAGAGTAGTTTACAATCACAACAATTACTAACCACACTAGGTGTTATTGATGTGCTCTTTATGAACATTATATTGTGCAACAACTTGGGCACCTTGTATTCACAAACATTCTAAGATTTTCTTGAATGAAATGCACTTATATGGGCTGATAGTTCTAACAAATAGGCCTTCTTACAATGTGTAAACCCTAGTTTTGTGAGTAGGTGTGTCCTAAGGATTTTGCACTAAAGTCACTCTCATGGTGTTCTATGGCTACGATCACACGTCCTTGAGTTGTTCTAGGAGGAACATGGGCTTTTAAATTTCATAATTTTTGTTCAAATCCTACACATCTAGTTCAAAGAACTTTGTGCAAATAAAGATTTCTATTCATTTTGCATCATTCACGTACTCTTTGAGAAGCTTCAAGAAGCTATAGGCACGCACTAGCATGCATGGGAGCATTGCTTTTATATTTTCAAGGAGAGCTTCTAGCGCTGCTTTAATTCAAAAAAGTAAGGGCTCCCTCAATATTTCCCTTTAAAAAGAGAAAGTCTAGGCAACAAAGTAAACTTAAATTAAACTACATAGGTCTTAACTAAGCAAATCTAAAAGTGAGCCATTTAACTCAAGTCAAATGAGAGTGTGTTTTGGAGAAGACTCGCCTTCTCAACCAAGGGTGAGCTTTTGGAGGAGACTCACCATACAAGTATAACAACATATGCCCTTACAATCAATGCTAATATATAGGAACACTTTGGATTCAAACTCCCAATGACAAGACAAGTCTTCAACTCCTATATGTTAGCAAAGGAAAGGCTTAACAAGAAATAGAGTGGAATAGATTTCAATAAAAAAGAAGTGGCCAAGTGGCTTTGATTTTGGAGAAGCATAACCTAATATGCTCATTACTATTAACAAGAATGCTTAGCTCATACTCTTTCCACAATATTATTGTCCGCATAACAAAACCAAATGGAGGAAAACTATTAACAAGGATGCTTAGCTCATACTCTTTTAACAATATTCTTGTCCAAATGACAACCAAATTGAGGGAATTCGAGTCCAAGGCTCTCATACTCACTATGCCATTTGCAGATATTGAGAGCTCTATTCTAGGCAATTCCTTGGTGGGAGGGAGAAAGAGGTAGAGCTATGTTCGCCCTCTCATGACAAGCACACCTCGATGTAGCCTATGGAACCACAAGAAGCTTACATCCCTTGAATGCCCATGAAGAAGGATTGTCTCTTGGGCCTTATTGTGGTGCCAAGCTCCATGCTTGTATTGCCACACTCCTTGATTGTGTCATGATGATTTATAAATTAGAGAAAGGAGAAGAGGAGAGGAGAGCAGATATCTCTCACCCCCCCCCCCCACACACACACACACACACAAGGTCTAGTCTTGCTCTCAGCATGCTCTCTAGTAATTGGCTCCTATTGTGTCTCTTGCTTGGAGCCTCCATAGGGCATCATGGCAAAGCTATTGATTACAGCTAACCATTGACTTGCTAGTCAATGCTTAGCTCCTTACATTACATCCCTTAATGGAGACTCCATGTTCTCCTTTAAAAACCTATCATCCATATTATTGTTGGTTGTCAAAGCATAACTTTGCTATCTATCATTCCACCTTATTGCACATGTTGCTATTTTAGCTTGCCATGTAGCGTTCAACCATCATGCAACTGTTTGTTGCCCCAAACATAGTGAATGTTCTCTAAAATAACCACTAAAAGGTAAATTTCTCCCATCAAAGACACTTGAATGCAAGTTTTACCACTTGGCCTACTTGCTAAGGATCTTTATAAATGATGGTACATTGCATCCTTGTTCACATTGATTGACTATACCTTTAGTAGCATGCAACCTAGATCACCACTTTGAGTGTCCCCTAATCGTTGTCTAATGCTGCCAACTTACATTTGATGCTTCATGGCAAACATTTTTAAACATATTTTATTATCTTCAATATTTTATATTCTTTCTAAGTTTTTCTATCATTTTCCCTTATCTCTTACCTCCCCCTTCATTCTGTTCTCCCATTGTCCCTCTCTCTCTCTCTCTCTCTCTCTCTCTCTCTCTCTCTCTCTCTCTCTCTCTCTCTCTCTCTCTCTCTCTCTCTCTCTCTCTCTCTCTCTCTCTCTCTGTGTCTTACTTTGATTTATATATATATATATATATGTGTGTGTGTGTGTGTGTGTGTGTGTGTGTGTAGAGAGAGAAAGAGAGAGAGACTTGCAACTCCAAGCAAGGGCATGGGCACTATTCGCAAGGGTAGTTGGGAATGAGAGCGACACGTACGTGAGGGGTTGTGCATGCGCTACATGGCATGCAAAGGTGTATATTTCATGTAGCAAGGTATTGGAATTAGATTAATTTGACAACCCATAAACTATATAAGAGTTGCTTCTTTCTTTCCTCGCACACACACACATTTAGCCATGAGCCACATTGGAAACAAAACCACAAATATTTTTAACTTTACCAACAATTCTCTATGGTATTTGATTGCAATAGATTTGTCAATATATATATCTATTATCTCTACCACGAGAATAAAATATCATATTTTATATATTCAACATTTGTTTAGAGGGGGGAACCTTAAGTATTTGAAACCTATTCCCACCACCTTGATAATTCGAAACCAATTCAAAATTGCTCTGCGCATATGACATTGTGAATTTGCATTATAAATACATTAATTTATAATGTATATACTATGATATATTTATGTAAACACTATGATTTATAATATATTATATTATCAATACGTATATATAATATCATAATTATTGATAATATAAACGTGAGTATTATCCATGTGTGTGTGTGTGTGTGTGTGTGTGTGTGTGTGTGTGTGTGTAATATCAATATGTTTATGTGAATAATATAATACATATATACCTATTAATATGCATATGTTTTTTATAAATATTAACATTATCAATTTTCATTGATTTATTTATATATTTACTCATGTACATCATTATTAACATCATTTAGATATACATATACATACATACATACATACATACATACACACACATATATGCGTGTGTAGTTGTTAATTTATATAATCGTTAATAATATATATAGCATTCGTTAATATCATTATTACGTTAATGTATACATTGTGCACGCGCGCATATGTGTGTGTGATTTCACAATCCTAGCTCGAATGAGCCGACAAGCCATAGTAGAAATGAGCCTACACGCATTCACTTTCAGCAATGTATTTCAAATGAGCCGAGCCTGAGAGATCGCAATTCAAACAAGCACGAAGTCCTTTTATTATACACGCTCCCTAAGCTCTCTCTCAGTCTTGTCTTATGGAACATTCATGTTTTTATTTCATTGTGCCCGGGAGGGGCACGGTTGCAGTTTGTGGCGGCTTGGACAAACAAGGTGGGAGGGGCTCCCTACTTGCCATATGGCGTCCCCCAAACCTTTTGTTAATGATAACTAGGTGCTCTACGCCTAGATAGATTGCGCTTCGCACTGGGTAGGCGCGTTTTTTCTTTTTTGTGGGGGGGGGGGGGGGGGGGGGGGGGGGGGCGGGGGAGCGGGGCAAGGCGGGTGCTGGACGCGTGGCACCCGCCCCCGCGTTCTCTTTTTTTGTTTTGTGGGGGAGGTGGGAGGCTGCGACGTGGCACCCGCCCCTACCTCTCCTGAACTAATAGTATAGATTAAAAGATTAAAAGATGCCAAATGAGGTTTCAAGAGGCATCCTCTCCCAAGTACGTGTAATGCTCTCCACGAAGCAACATTGTTAAAGATAAGGTATCTTTCTAAAATCAGAATTGCAAGCTACACATGAACAGATTGAGAGAAAGGCGGCGGTATTACCCCGTGACGGCGGTCCTGATCATCCAGCGGCGGTGAGCCTGGATCCGCTTGCGCTTGGCGGAGAGGACGGCCATGGCCAGGGACAGCAGGTGAAAGACGCCCGCGGCGCCCAAAAAGGCCCGCCCCACGCTCCCGAACTCGCTGTGGGCGAGCATGACGGTGCACCCCGTCACGCCCAGCACTGTGGATGCCCCCACGAACGCATACCCCAGCTGCCGGTGCAGCTTCAGGTTCCGCCCTCTCAAGGAACCGCTGAACTGCAGGGGAGCCACCCCCATGTAAACCAGCCCTAAAAACGCGTGGACCTGGGCAAAGTCCGTGAGAAGCAGCCCGTATCACATCTCAATGTCAGAAGCCGCGCGCGCTCTCTCTCTCTCTCTCTATATATATATATATATATATATATATATATATGTATGTATGTATGTATGATTCTGTGTGTGTAGCTGGTCCTACCTGCCAAAGCCGCGTGTAGTCCACTATGTGAAGACCCGCGATGTCGTAGCGACCCGCTAAGGCAGCCAGGGTTAGGTGCTTGTAGAGAGGGAAGCTCCCGATCACAAAGGGAACTGAGTAGAGAGCAAATGGCACTGATACGCTCACTACCCACCACCATCCAAGGCCACCTAATAGAGCCTCCGCATCCATATCCTCTCTCTCTCTCTCTCCCCCCCCCCCGATTCCTGCACACCACTCTCTTCTACTTCACGAGAAACAGATCACTCTCTGCTTATACACCACACACACACACTCTCTCTCTCTCTCTCTCTTTTGCGCTCCTCTCCAACACCTTTACAAGAGTCTTCTCGTCTCTTTAATGAGAATAAACTACTTACATTTGTTTGCTTCGCGCGAAAAGACCGGTGACCAGCGGCTATAGAGTCAGTCCTGAGTCCGAGGCCTTGGTTTTGCGAATCTAAAGGCGTTTTGCCCTTCAAAAAGTTTTCAAAGTTTTCACAAGAAAGGGTTAAACTTTTCTACCGCCTTTAGGGAAATTTCAAATGAAAGTGGCCTTAACAATGCTCTTTTTGACTTATATTTATTTTTAAATAAATATTCAATATATTAATAATTATTAAACATATTTTTAAACATTAACACAAGGGCTTGATAATTTTTTAAAAAGTTTTAATGTTAAATAAGTCTTTTTAATATAATGAGGCGTGAAGCTCTTTCCTCTTAGAATACTTCCCTATCTATAATATCAAATTTTAAAATTCACAGTCTCATAGACTTCATTGCTTCATGAAACACTCGCACAGTTTTCAAATCTTTTGAGTCTCCATTCTTGAAGCTTCAAGCAATGACCAACATTCTCCCCTTGTCGAAGGAGACTCAAGCACGTCACACTCAGGAGCAAGCTAAACATTTTTCATGATTGAGGGCCTTGCAAATAATGTTAGGGAGTGATCATAAAGAATATACAATTTAATGTTGCACCTATAAATTTCAACATTCCTCATGTTTTATAAAAGGGAAACTATATTGGATGCACTTCTTTTTGCTTTAGCATTGAATACTAAGGTACTTCATTCGTATGCACTCTCCTCCGACCACACATAATTGGAAAACTCGTAAATTTTTACCACATTCCTGACATAATTGTCTTGCTTTCTCCTAAATAAGAAGTTAGTTTCAACAGAGAGGTAGCAAAAATAGTATAGGTTGCTAGGCAGCTCCCAAACCAACCTACTAAAATGTAAATGAGAATTAAAAATGTAGTCAAGTCTATCGAAAACATTTAAATGACGATTGCTTTATACACAATAAAGGGGGACCACCTGTCAAGATTGTGGGAGAGAAGGAAGGAGTCTCACTTGTAGCTTTCTCACTTACACAATGGGGGAATACACACAAAGGTGGAGGCTGAAAACAGTTTTTCTCTTCTTAGTTGTGTAAGCCAAAAGAACTCTCATACAAAGAAATAGAAGAACCCTATATATGGGTCTCAAACCAAACTCAACTAACTAAGGTGGAATACTAACTGAACCACGAACTAGAGTAGATAAGGATAGCTGTCATCTAGCTATTATTTATGGGTGGTGTACCAACCGCATCTGCAACTAACAAGTCGGTGACATAAATGCACAACGGTCACCCTGGCATATCACGAGTGGAGCTCGATATCTCAACACTCCCCCTCGAGCTCAATCCCAATTCATGCACACCAAGCAGGTCTCTGAACTTGGAAGCTTCTCTGCACCCAATGCCTTCGTGAATATGTCAGCTACCTGATCCTCTGTGCTGACATAAACTAGATCAATAAGACCTAGTAAAACCCTCTCCCGCACGTAGTGATAATGCACCTCAATGTGCTTTGTTTTAGCATGATATACTCGGTTATTTGCCAAGTGTATACTACTCATGTTGTCACAATAAATGACAACTGGCCCATTTGTAGGCTGATGCATATCATAAAGTAGCTTATGCAACCAAGCTACCTCACATGCAGCCATTGCTGCACCCCTATACTCAGCCTTTGTACTCAACAAGGCAACTGTAGGCTGTTTCTTACTGCTCCAAGTGACTGCAATACTTCTAAAAGAGAACACATATCCACTGGTAGATCGTCTATCAGAAATACTACCAGCCCAATCAGCATCAGTGTATCCATGCAACTGTATCTGAATCCCAGTCTCATAAAATAGTCCATACTGCAATGTGGACTTCACATACCTGAGTATGCGTCTAGCCGCATCCAAATGCGGTTTCCTTGGAGTCTGCATAAACTGACATCCAACAGCATAGCTCAAATCTGGCCTGGTAATAGTCCTATAAATCAAACTTCCTACTATGCGCCTGTACATAGTAGGGTCTTCCAAAAGCTCACATGCATCTACGCTCAGCTTCACATTCTGCTTCAAAGGAACTGAAATAGGCTTACAGCCTGTCATCCCATATTTGGACAGCATGTCCAATCCATACTGCCTCTGCAAGAGCCATATCCCACTTGGTGATCTTATCACCTCAATGCCCAAGAAATAACGTAGCTCTCCCAAATCCTTCATCTCAAACTTCTGCTTCAATAGCATTTTCACATGAAGAATATCTTCATCACTATCACCTGTGATAATCAAATCATCAACATAAATTACAAGCAGCATAATACATTTCTCTGTTTTTTTCATATAAAGTGAGAAGTCTGCCTTGGAAATCTAAAAGCCAATAGTAACAAGATACTGTCCTATCTTATCAGACCATACTCTAGGTGCTTGTTTCAAGCCATACAAGGCTTTCTTCAACCTGTAAACAAACTCAGGATGAACAGTAGAATTAAAGCATTCTCTTTCCCATTTTGAGATCGGTATGCACTAATTTCATCTATTCTCATTGTCAACTAAATCGAGAATAGATTTGTTAATTATTTTCATTAACAATATTGATTGATAGATTGCAACTGTTTTAGAACTCTCGTTAGAATGAAACCAATCCGAAGTTCTTCATACCCGAGGAAGAGACGCAACGAAAAAATTGGAATATTGATTTGGAAGGGATGATGGGAGCGGGAGTTCACGCGCTTGATCAGTGAGCTATTACGCACTCTTTTAAGGGTGGCTGCTTCTAGGCAAACCTCCTGGCTATCTCTGCACTCTTACCTCCTTTACCACTGAGCGGTCATTTAGGGGCCTTATCTGGTGATCTGGGTTGTTCCCCTCTCGACGATGAAGCTTATCTCCCATCGTCTCACTGGTTGACCCTTACCTCCTCATCCTTCGAGGAATCATATCTAGTATTTAGAGTTTGCCTCGATTTGATACATGCACATAACCTGGTGGCTAGTCCATATAGACCTCTTCTTGCAAATCACCATGCAAGAAGGCATTCTTTACATCCATCTGATGTAAAGACCATCCCTTTGATGCAGCCATAGTAATGACTGCTCTTACGGTTGCCATCCTTGCAACCAGACTGAATGTTTCTTTATAATCAATGCCATATGTTTGTGCATATCCCTTGACTACTAATCTTGCCTTGTATCTGTTCACAGAACCATTTGCATTGTGCTTCACCTCATAAACCCACTTACAACCAATTGCATTCTTATCTTTAGGCAAAGGTACCAATTCCCATGTAACATTTGCTTCCAAAGAATCCATTTCTTCATCCATGGCTTTCTCCCATTTTTCTTTTCCCATGGCTTGCTCAAAAGAAGTGGGTTTTGGTTCCTGTATCACTTTGACTATATAGGCATAGTGAATGGCTGTAAATCCATCATATTTCAGCCTATCCACAGGATACCTAGCTCTGGTAGACCTACGCAAAGTAGACTCACTTCCAGGTGCTCTCAAAACATCCCTGGTCTTCCTTACTCCAGGTGTAACAATAGAAGGAATACCCAACTCATCATCAATGCTCTGTTCTGAGCCATTGGATTCACCATCCACATAAGAGTGACCTGCATTCACATCAAACATGGGCTGATCTACATTCTCTTTTCCTTTTCGTGATACCTGCATACCACTATCTGCATTACTTTGAGAAGATTCTCCTGATCTCAATCTGCATGTCCATGGTGAAGAATGTGAACCACTGCTAGAGGACACTCCAAGTCCACTAATATCTTGTGACTGCTACTGTGAATTCTGTGCAACATTACCATTTTGTGCATCTACATTATCAATTACATTTCATCTCATCAAAAACAACATATCTGCTCATTGTAAACTTATGAGTAGAAGGGTTATAGCATCTATACCCTTTCTGCTGCTGCAGAGAGTAACCAATAAAGATGCACTTCTCAGCTTTTGGATCCAACTTGGATCTCAACTCATCTGGCACATGAACATAGGCAATGCAACAAAAAATTTTCAAATGAGAAATATCTGGTTTCCTACCAGTATACCTCTCCTCTGGAGTCATGACATGTATTGCTGCACTGGGAGTCCTGTTCATTATGTAGACTGCTGTAGCAACTGCCTCAGCCCAGTAAAAATCTAGCAGGTCTTTTTCATTGAGCATGGCACGAGATACCTCTCCAATATGCCTATTTTTTCTTTCTGCAATTCCATTTTGCTGTGGGATATGACTACATGAATATTGTTGCTTTGTGCTATGCTCCTGCAAGAACCTTGCAAACTCATTTGAGAGATACTCTCCCCCTCCATCTGACCTTAGACATTTTATTTGCAGGCTTGTTTCTTTTTCAACCATAGCTTTAAGAGTTTCGAAATGCCCAAAAATGTCACTTTTTTTTTCATAAAATACACCCAAATTTTTCTGCTATAGTCATCAATAAAAGTGACAAAATAATGACAACCTCCAATAGATGCAACTTTAGTAGTCCACACATCAGAATGGATTAATTCCAATGGCTTCTTACTCTCTTAAACATGTCTAGGAAATGGTTTCCTTGCCTGTTTTCCAAATTGACAAGCTTCACATACCTTATGCATTTCTACAACCTTGAATTTAGGCAATCCTATAACAATATTTTGGGCCTACATTGATTTAAGTCGTTGTACATTAACATGACCAATGCGTTTATGCAAGATATCAATATCTGTAACTACACCGGTCCCATGTGCAAAAATTGCTGCACTCAATTCAGGTATGTCTACATCCAACGTAAACATTCTGCCCTTCTTCTTTCCTTTTGCTATCAAGCGACCTTTATTTTTCATATCCTCAACAAAGCATCCATGAGAATTAAATCTGACCTACAAGCCCTGCTCAACCATTTGACCAACAGAAACTAGATTCTTGGTGATATTCGGGACATGAAATACATCTGACATGTATTTCTTTTTCCCATCCTGCATAGACAAATGAATTTTTCCAATCTGCACAATAGGATGTGTAGTATCATCACCAGTCTCCACAAATCCTAGTTTTTCCATTTTCCTTGCATCCTGTATCCATTCTGCATAATCTGTCATGTGGTTTGACGCACCTGAGTCAACATACCACAAGTCATTGCTTTCTTCTGCACTTGTCACATAATTATTCATATGCTGCACCATAAACAAATGCTCATTTCTGTCATCACCCTATCTACTAGAAGATGCATAATTCCCTTGTTGCAATTTTCCATTCATGATGTCATTCTGCTTTTTATAGCAGTCTTTAGTCATATGACCCATTTTACCACAGTAGTAGCATTCAACATTGCTGTTTGCATTTTGGCCTCTTTGCCATCCACCCCACGACCTCTTTGGCTCCCCCTGCCTCTAGAGTTACCATGTCCTCCTCAATAGGACTGGTTTTCTTGAGTTTGCTGCATATTCTGATTTCTACTATGGCCTCCAGATCGGCCTCCTCTACCTCTGCCTCTACCTCTTCCAGCATTTGAGTAGAAGACAGTTTTTTTTTTAAGTTCCTCCTAAAGAAGATGCACCACCATTTCTCTGCTCCTCAGAAATTAGAAGAGCAATCAACTCCTCAAAATCAGGAAATATTTCATGGACGGAAATGGATGTTCGAAATTGTGCATAATGCTTTCCTAGACCATTCAAGGTCACGGAAACTAAATCATCATCTTCCACTGGCGACCCAATGGAAGCAAGTGCATTTGCAATCTTCTTCACCTTCATATGGTAGTCATTGGTGCTCATACTTTCTCTTTGCACATTGTGCAACTCTTGCTTGACCTGCATTTTCCTAGCTTGCGTATTTGTGCTATACATTTTTGACAAAGTATCCCATGCCTCCTTTGGCGTACTTGCATCCTGAATATGCACAATCATAGAGTCTGAAATACTGATAGACAGCCAGTACATAACTTTTCTGGCTCTCTCATGCCATCCTTTAAATGCCTACATTTGTTGTTGATTGGGAACATCAGGTAGAACTGGTTCTTCTTCATTTTCTGCAACAAATTCCTAATATCATTTTTCCATAAGGAAATTCGCCATTCTAAACTTCCATGCTTGGAAGTTGTTCTTGTCAAGCTTTTCAATGACAATCTGTGAAAGAGAATCAGACGCCATTACAGAACACTGCAAAAAATTTTGTCACTGTAAAAAACACAGCTTCAACCTCACAAGGGTAAATCTGCAAAACTGACAAAAGTGGTATTTGACCACACAATCACTTCCTAGTGACGATTTTGCATCAACAGGCAACAAGGATGATTCTGTAACTCCCAATGTCTCTACGCAGAGGCATACGATGCAATTTCTACGGTATCTTTTCACCGACTTGTAGAACAGTGGTCGCACAGCATAAAACAGGGCCTTTTCCTAAGTGCATGCAGAAAACTTCCGCCTCCAAAACAGGCCCCGAAATGGCCTCAAATAAAAAAAACAGAGCAACCGAGAGTTGTAGTCCGTACCCGCAGCATATACTGCCCACTTGCTGCACCGCGAAGGGCATCTCAATCTGAGACAATGCACTCTTGCACTTTTCGGCTGTTCTACCTAGAGACTTGCTCCCAAAACAGAAAAATCAAAGCAACACTGGTCCTCTTACCAGAACACCGCGAACTTGGTTTGCTTTCTTGAGCTCCTTACCATGAACAAGGCTCTGATACCATGTCAAGATTGTGGGAGAGAAGGAAGGAGTATCACTTGTAGCTTTCTCACTTACACAATGGGAGAATACACACAAAGGTGGAGGCTGAAAACAGTTTTTCTCTTCTTAGTTGTGTAAGCCAAAAGAACTCTCATACAAAGAAATAGAAGAACCCTATATATGGGTCTCAAACCAAACTCAACTAACTAAGGTGGCATACTAACTGAACCACAAACTAGAGTAGATAAGGATAGCTATCATCTAGCTATTATTCATGGGTGGTGTACCAACCATATCTGCAACTAACAAGTCGGTGACATAAATGCACAATGGTCACCCTGGCATATTACGAGTGGAGCTCGATATCTCAACACCACCCATGTGGCCTAAGTATTCCTCAATGATCGATAGTGTACTATAAGTACCATGAGGGAAAGGTGAAAATACCTCTTCATATACCAGGAGAGAAGCATTAGATTTAGATAAGTACGATAGTCATTACAATTCGGAAGCTTTGGCAAGACTCTTAAATGAATTACAATGGCAATCTCCATAGTTCATATGACATCTCTCTCTCTCTCTCTCTCTCTCTCTCTCTCTCTCTCTCTCTCTCTCTCTCTCTCTCTCTCTCTCTCTCTCTCTCTCTCTCTCTCTCTCTCTCTCTCTCTCTCTCTCTCTCTCTCTCTCTCTCTCTCTCTCATCATGGGACTATGTTGACAGAGATGTGGTTGGAGCTGCCAATGTGGGTGCTCTATAGTAGAGAGTTGCCACTATTGGCATTGCGTTGCCACAGACAGAGGTTGAAGAGGGAGATCCTGTACGTAATGGAGAGCCACTAGAAACACCAAGAATGCAGGTGCCTAGAAGCCTAGACCTTGGGGTTGGCTGCCCATAATGAGAGAGCATGTGTGTGCATGTGTGTGTACGAGTGTGTATGCGTGCATCAATTTGAGTGGGTAAGATAGAAAGTTTTAGGCTCCCCCAACCCTTGAATTGACAAATATATTATGTAAAAAATGAGATGCTTTGCATGTAATCTATTAGTACTTTCATCAATCGTTAAAGAATAAAATAGACTTGTACAAATTTCACTCTTAAGATTCTCCCAATACACAAGATACATTGCATTAATAAATTGTCTCCCAATAGTGGAATTCATGTACACAGAGTACTCTATAGATGTAGGCATGTTTGGGTGCACATGAAGATGTGAAATTTGCATTCACTTTCAAACGAATCCAAAGGCATATTAAGTTGCACAATATTCCATATTATTTGAATAACACTCACAATTCCAATTTTTTCAACATCAACCATTAAATCAACATGTTTTTCAATAAATTTTAATTGTGTTTTTTTCCTTCTACTTAGTTTCTTTTTGGTTTGTTTGTGAGCCTCAAATTTTTGACGAACTTCAAGAGCTTGTTTTTTAATAGTTTTCACTCCCATCCCAGCAAATGGTGTATTTAACTTAAGTTTGGTGCAAGTTTTACATTAACACATTCATTCCCTTCCTCATCAATAATTGAATATGCCAATGGATATAGAATTTTCCATTGTGGAAGAAAATTGCAAATATATCCATGTTTTTTCTTTTTACATATCTCAATAGGCTCACTCATTATAATAATACCTTCTTCAATAACAATTTCTTTATTTAGATCTAACAAAACTTCCTTGTCACATGTTGGTGATGATCTTAATCCAAAAGCTTGGCCAAATGCTGCATGTAAAGATAGTTAATGTTGAACAGCTTCGTGTTTACCCATGTGACCTATAAATTTTTTGTAACATAATTACTTTAGACCATTAAAACAACACACAAAATAAAACATGATATCAATGATATAGAAATAATGATGCAATAAAACTATTACCTTTAATAATCTCAATGTGGAAGCGACAAGGGCGATATCCAAATACCAAAATTGAACTTTAAAGTTGAAATAACATGCATACCAAATGGCCAATAATTAGTAATCGAAGACTTGACTCAAATTATTGTGACTAAAGTCAGGCTAATTGATCATATTACATAATAATATAATAACATATTAACATATTAATAATTATTCTCTCTCTCTCTCTATGTCAACAAGCCGAGTGCAGATGACCATGTTGCCACACTCTATCCTATAGGTGGCAGCTCACTATCCACTAGGCTGCTAGCCTCTGCCTTCTCCTCCAAGTTATTCACACACACACACACACACACTCTCTCTCTCTCTCTCTCTCTCTCTCTCTCTCTCTCTCTCTCTCTCTCTCTCTCTCTCTCTCTCTCTCTCTCTCTCTCTCTCTCTCTCTCTCTCTCTCTCTCTATGGTGTCAATAGTTGGCCAACATCCATGGTGCCACACGCTAGCCACCTATTTGTTTCCTCATGTAGGTGGCAATTGGCAAAAACCCAACTAGAGAGGTGCATCAATGGACAAGCCAAAAATCTCCAAATATCCAACAAGAGGGTCTAGTTTTTCTTGGCTAAAGGGCAAGAAACAAATCTATGCCATGAGGACTCCACATTTGTCTTGTAAAATAACCAGTTATCACTTGATATGTGGTTCTTTAAAGAATCGAAGCAGGGGGCTCTATGCTCGTAGGCTTTAAAAAGCTACTAGATGAAATGCAATTAGATGGACACAAAATGATAAGGTTCGCATTGGATGGAGCTAGGGCCATGGTAGGGGTAAATAAAGGAGTTGTTGCTAAATTAAGAAAAACCATTCCTCATCTTGTAGGTATTCATTGCATCGCTCATTGAGAAAATTTAATTGTTAAGGATGCTTGCCAACATTTTATAGAGTTTGTAACTTTAGATAAGTTTGCCAACAAAGTAAGAGATTAGTTAGGAGATTCTACGTTACTTCATGAGGAGTTAATCAATATCTTAGATGTCTTTAAAATAAGATATTACGAAGCACTTCATATTCATGGTGTTAGGTGGTTGTCTAGAGGAGATGTGCTTAATAGATTAGTAGTAATAATGCCTGCTTTACTTTCACAATGGAAATATAAAAATGAAGCATTGTATACCTTAGCAACCAATTATCATCTCCAATTTCTTCTTCATTTCTTAGTTGATGATCTAGTAGAAGTAGACTTGTTGAATGTTAAGTTTCAAGCAAAATATATAGACATCACCACCATAAGCAGAGATGTAAATGTCTTATTAAATATTTTAGCATGATATAGATATTTAGGAGATTGTTTTGGTAGAGACTCTAAATTTCTCCAACAATTTCTTAGAAAATATAGAGGTGGAATTTACAAGATTGAGAACAATGATAGTGAGGTAATAGAGCATATCTTGAGGTATGAAAGTTTGCCGTATAGTGTGATTTCCAATGATATTAGTAGTTTACAAGATTGAGAACAAGGATAGTGAGGTAATAGAGCATATCTTGAGGTATGAAAGTTTGCCGTATAGTGTGATTTCCAATGATATTAGTAGTATACAATTTTAGCTAAGGACTTCACTAAAAAAATATTTGAAAGATTTAATGAACGTTTTGTTGATTGTCACTTGTCTAACTCAAGTAAAGTTTTTTCACCGAAGCACTATCCATCTGAAAGATGTGATAGAGGTCTATTTGCAAGACAGTTCATGGGATGGTTATGCGATATATTTGTAGGGGGGGCTGCACCACATGTCAATCGTGAATCATGTGAAATAGGGCTAAGGCGGTTCATGACCACTTTGGTGGAAACTGTTGAGAATAGCAAATGATGCTTGCCCATAAGTGGCTTTGTACTAGAAGATAGACAATGATGTATGGTCTAGGAAGAGATGTCTAAAATCCCATAAGCATAGAGAGGAAAAGTGGTACTATCTAAAAAGCTATAAAAGCATGTACTTGACACTCATTTCAATGCAATGGAACTATCACTTTGAGTTCCTCAAGACTATCTTTATGAGTCCAAGCTAATCTATCTTGGAACCTAATTCACTTGAGTTACAATCTCTCATGCTGATAATGTATCGTGTGTTTGATTAGCATCCACCATAAGCTAACTAGCTCTAGATCCGTGTTTCTCAACATGGTATTAGAGCCTTGGCTGAGCTAGTTGGCTAGTCTGTGTGCACGTTCTCAATCTTTCTCTCTTCCATTTTCTCATTCTCTCCATCTCTCAAAGTCATCCAACGTTTGTTCTTCATTTCAAGATTAGAAGGTACACCTAATTCATTGTCTGAAGTCTTCTAGCCTCCTCCATGCATGCAAGGAAGATCACCTAAAAATGAGCAGGGTTAGAGGTCTATTGGGTTCCTCTTTTCAGGCATGGCGACATCAACAACATCTGCAACTGCTAGCTCCTGCAAGCATGGTTTCTTCCAGGAGAGACATGGGTTTGTAGTATGAGTAGATCAACCTCATAGAGAAAGTGGGTGAAGAGAGCAGGTTGGTGCATTTCATGGGTTACAATGACATCGATTTTACCATCAATGGCGTCTCGCATGAAGGCTCTGTCGTATGCTTTGGCACCTTGGTATTGACATGGAAACCATTGAAGTTATCGGAGGTAACTCCATACAGTTTATCGATCTTTCAACTTTTGAGGCCTACTCCAAGTCTATTGCTACTTGGATGTGGGAGGAGAATTGTACATGTTGACCAATCAATCCGAGACTTTCTACGCTCGAATGGCATCAAATTAGAGGTCATTTATTCTCGGAGTGGTGCTTCAACCTTCAACTTTTTGAATGAGGAGGGACAAGCAATAGCAATTGCGATATTGCCTTGGGTGGAAGAAGACACAGGTGCTGAGGTTGCTCTCATTGTCAAGCTCGATGTCGTTGATGTAAGCACTCGGGGAGGAGAATGAAGATGCCTTGATCAACCTGAAAGCAAAGCTCTATCGATTTGAGAAAGATGGGAATCAATAGAAGGAGAGGGGTGTCAATAATGCCCAGAAGCTCAGAATGTGTCTGTGATTTGCGCTTGCCGCCTACAACTCTACATTACGTTATTATTCATTTCGTTTTCTTTTTAAAGGCTAATGCTAAGGTTAAAAACCCTAGCCCTTAAAGTCAATTTACACCAGCTCATCCTTTCTCTCCTACACTTATTCACACATGCACTTCTCCAAAATCCATTGCCGTGTCAAGCCCTTTCAGTAATTGTCTATCCATTAAAATCCACAAAAAAAATTCATGTATCCCGAACTTCATGTATGAGAGTTTGTCAAACCAAGTCCATGTACCCATCAGTGTGTTCACTTGTAAAAGCATGAAGCAAAACAACCATGTCAATAAGATTGAAGCAAAAAGTGAAGTACCACACATCGACAAAAGGGATAAGGAGCACAACAAAAGCCAAGGAGCGTGAAGATAAAAAAGACCAAGAAGAAATATCAAAAATTGCCAAAGAAGCGACAAAATAAAAAGGATGAAGAAAATATTTTCCGCTGCTACAAACCAACAAAATGTTTTGCAAAAAAATTCCCATAGAGGATCTCGAATTCCCTAAGTGGATCTGCTTCCCATAGTGGATGCAGCAAACCCTACCAAGATGTAAAGTTTCAAGCCTTAACTTGACTAGGCTGCCAAAGAGCTAGTCTCCTTGTCCATGTTTACATGTAGGGGGGGGCAAAAGCCAGCAAGGGTAGGAACTCATCATTTGAGGGGGGTGTTGAGAATAGCAAATGATGCTTGCCCATAAGTTGCTTTGTACTAGAAGATAGACAATGATGTATTCTCTAGGAAGAGATGTCTATAATCCCATAAGCATAGAGAGGAAAAGTGGTACTACCCAAAAAGCTATAAAGGCATGCACTTGACACTCATTTCAATGCAATGGAACTATCAGTTTGAGTTAATCATGATTGTCTTTATGAGTCCAAGCTAATCTATCTTGGAACCTAATTCACTTGAGTTACAATCTCTCATTATAATAATGATCATATGTTTGATTTGGGTCCACCATAAGCTAACTAGCTCTAGATCTGTGTTTCTCAACATAAACTTATCCAACCAAAGGTTTATTCGATGCATTTGCACAATGTGGAAAGGAGGTGGAGTTACAAATGTTTCTAGAAGTGTTCAAATTGTGGCAAATTGTTCTTGTATTATTAGCAAGTTCTCTCACATGCGAAAGGGGTTTTTCAAAGTAAAATTTACTAAAGAGACAACATAGAATGTCTCTTTGCCTAGAAACCTTGGATTGACTAATCTTTTAACTCTCTTTGCTCATGAAGGCCTTCATGATGTAAATTGGGATGAAATATTTGACGTATTTCCGGAAGTCCATGAAAGATAGAAGCCCTCAAAACTTGAGTTGCTAATTATTCGTTGTAATCTTAATCCATAATTCAATATCCTTTTTATCATGAAAGTTATGTTAGAGAATTATCTCTAAATATATTTTCACTTTTTAAAAAAGGTATCATCTCCTTTTAATTATCAAAAAAAATTTATACAATTTTTTACCCATCAATTAACAAAAGTAAACTTAATTATAGCCCTTCACAAAAAAAAGCAAGGGATACCTTTCAAAACAAGGTGAGTCCTATGTATCATTATTATCATCATGTATGATCGTTATCCAATAGCCTTACTAATAGCCAGTGCACATAAGCTTTTGAAGATCTCACTTTGGTGCTTCCAAAAAGCACCTGTGGTAGACTCTAGTATGGAACCTAGATGGTTTGCACACATGTACGTAGCCATAAACAACCGAGGGAACTCCTTTTGGTTCCATGGAAACCTTTGTTGCTCAACACTTACTATGGTTGGGACGAATTGTTGGAAATATTTCATAGACATGTGAACAACTAGCTGGTCATTGTGCACCATGGTGAGGTTTAAAGCTTCCATGTGTGTAGGCATGCAATCCAATGTGCTTAAAAGGTGTTCACTAAAACCTTTCTTTTTCTTAAAATAATGCATGATAATTGTATTAAGTAATAGCTATTTACATCAAAGATGAATAAGCCAATGCCCAAGGCTTAGTAGAATCTTGAAATATGCTTGTAAGAAATTTTAAAAACTTTAGCTTTTGTTTTCCAAAACCCTAAAACAAGCTAGGCATTCTTCATTACAAGACTCAACCTCTAATATGTGAATGTTCTTTCCTCATTTACACATTGTTTCTATTGGCCCAAGAATGCTTCATGGTAATTGTGAGCACTATGTCCCACAAATTTAGGTTGCAATTCTTAAAAACATTCACCATAGTCTCCTTATGGATTGAACATAGTTGACCCTTTTCAATTTTTTGACTATGTCCTTAGTAGGCAACTTTTGGCAAATAATTTTCCAAACAAGAATGTTAAGCTACCTACTAGGGGTGGCATGCCATACTTTGACAATTCTCCTCGTTCATGTTGCAACTGGCATCCTTGACTCTTTCATGCAACATCAATCCTAGCTACACCTACTTTAGTCGTCTTTTGAAAGTTTCCTCTCTTCTTCATCTTCACTGTTAACTTACCCTTATGATCACCTATGTAGCACCCCACACTCATGGGACCTATCTTTGATGATGAAAATCAATCCTCTTTCTTCTTTTATAGGATCTCAGTTACCCATGTGCTATCACTGCCATGCGAGTTGAATTTGGTTGCAATCTCTTCAAGCTTCATAACTTCTTGTGCTTCCGCATCCCATACATCACACCATCTAAGCATGCCTTTTGCCACCATTCTATTGGAGTATTTAGGATTGCAAGTGAAGGGTGCGATTCATTCATAGGTTTATATGTCCAAATACACTATAGTAAAGCCACCTTGCCCTTATGTGATTTCTTTGCCCTCCAATATGAGCCTTTGATGATTTCTCTCCAAAAGCTAAGCAATGTAATTCAATATTTCACACCCCCTAAACTACAATCCTAGATCTCCATAAGAACTTTCTCATGATGTTCTCAATCTTTTGCCATTGTCTATTTGAGCAAAGGGCAGAAAAGGCAACAAGGCAAAGCTACAAGAGATGATAAGAAGGCCTACACAGTCACATGTCCAATGTGTGTATTGCAGTGGAAACCACCTTCCAACTGAGTGTTAGGACCCAAGATCCTGACCTTGTGCTAAAACTGTTGTAGATTTGGCCACGATGCCATGCACTGCAGACTGTCGCAGAGACTCCCATATTCGTAGCCTTACAACTAGCCTTACTTAGGGAATAGATCTCCGAATTTCTCCAGGAGAGGAGCCCCATTGGCCCTCCCAGCACCTAATGATGCACATCCAACCATCCCTAGGATAGAGATCAATCCCACAAGCATACCTAGGCTGCTTAGACCCTACATAACCCATCCATTGAGTGATGCTCCAGTCCACTATGTGGAGGAGCCTTATGATGAGGAGTCCTATGTGAACCCTTACTTATACAATGCATCACCTTGTAGGGTGTAGGCGGTGATTGTAACATAAGCTTCTTCTTCTCTTTGCTAGAAAGACCCAGAGGGTATTGTTGAGTCACAAGGAGGTTGGAAATGTCTACATACCAAGGGATTACAACTTCAACCAAAAATAGGGAAGCATAAGGAAGGTACATATCATCTTGATCCTCTTCTTCAGTCAGAGGAATCTATGAAAGATGATCGGCTAGGAAATGGGAGCGACCGAGCTTGGTAACCACTTCAAAGTCAAACTCCTAGAATAAGAGGAGCCATCTCATTAGTCGTCCTTTGACATCTATCTTATTCATCAGGAAGGATGACAAAGTCTCATGGTTTGCATAGAATTTGAAGTGGTTTGCCAACAAGTAGTGTCGAAAATTTTTCAAGGCAAACACCATTACTAGGCACTCAAGCTCCATTACTTTGTTAGTAATAATGGAGCTTCAATCAGGCACTACTTCAAAGTGTTAAAGGCTTCTTTGCAATCATTTGTCCAAGTGAACTCTGCTTCTTTCCTCGGGAGTCTGTGAATGGGAGCTACCTTAGTTGTGAAATGCACAATGAACCTCCTGTAGTAGCCCACATGGCCAAGAAATCCCCTTAACTATTTGAGGTTAGTTGATGAAATCAAGGTGGAAATCTTCTCAATCTTGGCAAGGTTTGTAGCTATCCCTTGTGTAAAAACAATGTGGTCCAACAAAACTCCTAAAGTGACTCCAAAGATGCATTTGTTGGGGTTGAGGGAGATCCCATTCTTGCAGCATCGCTCAAAGCACTGCTCCAAGTGTCCCCCATGCTTGTAGAGCAAACTGAAGACACAAAAATCATCTAAATATACCTCAATGAAATCATACAAGTGGTTCTAGAATACAACCATCATCACTCATTGAAAGGTAATTGGGGCATCACAAACCCCAAATGGCATTACTTTGTAGGCATAGATTCCCCATTCTGTTATGAAGGTTGTTTTGGGTTGGTCCTCTTTCATGATCTGTACTTGATTATATCCACTAAATCTATCCAATAGAGAGTGCACCTCGTGTCTTGCCATTGTGGCTAAGAGTTGGTTTGTGAAAGGGATAGAGAAGTGATCTTTCTTTGTCCTGGAATTGAGCTTTCAGAAGTCCACACAAATCCATAAATTTCCCTTCTTCTTAGGTACAACCATGATGGGTGAAACCCATTCATTGTTGACTATTAGGTAGATGAACTCAACTTTCAAGAGCTTCAATAGATCTATCTTGACTAGGGCTGAATTGTTAGGATTGATGTGCCTTTGACATTGCCATACTAGCTTAACATCAAGTTCCAAGTCGACATGATGTTGACACATAGTGGGATCAATCCCCTTTAGGTCTTTATATGACCAAGAAAACACATCCAAGTTCTTCTTAATAGGTCACAAAAGACCGCTATGGCACCTTTAGATGATTTTTAGTGCCACTTGTATCCACAAAGGTCAATTGTTTTTCACCTTCCACTTCTCTAATGAGTGTGCATCGTACTCTTTCTAGATAAAGGTCATCCTCCTTCAAGGGAGTAGCCTCCTCTTCACACGATCTATTGGGACTAGCATCTTCTGAGCATCTTCTTTCCTTGGCTGCAACTTTTCTGATCCTTTTTTATGCTAAAAAGGAATGAGGGTTGTTTCTAATCTGGTTTGAGAGATACTTACTTCTTGATTTGACAATTCATCCTTTGAGGATGTGTCTAGGAATGTCACATAATAGGGCCTTTCTAAATTCCTTCCCTTTCTTAGGACTGGTGATTGCTTGCATAGTGCATCATCATCATCTTTCCTTAAGAAATGCAACTCAGGGTGACAAGAACCACTATGAAAGGAAAGCTTGTTTTGCTTAATCCACTTCTTGTACATCTTCTACACACTCTAAGGACCATTGAACAAACCAAAAGGAACCATCATCATGCTATCCAACAGGAGGGGCTCTTTAGATTTTGAGGTCTCTGGGACTTCATCATCATTTATACCTACTTCTAATTGGGCAGACTCTTCCTCTTCCTTGTTTGAATCTCAATCTTTACTTGTGCCACATTCCCCTTTTGCCTATGTCTCTTCATTTGAAGGGGCTCTATATGAGAAGAACAAGCTCTCTATTGCATCTTTTTCTTATGCTTCTACTTCAAGCTCTGCAATGGCCATGTATTTCATTACATATATCTTAGAAAAAATTCTTGAACAAGGGTGTCACACTTAGCCTTAAGGATAGTCAAAAACCAAATCTTATTATCAAGGATATTTTTTTCATCTCTTAATAATAACATATCATTAGCTATGATATTTTATATTAATGACTTTTAAAATAACATTAACCAAGTGAAAGTTGTTATGTAGTCAACCCGCAACAATTTCTATGTATCCAAACATGTCTGCTCAGATAAAGACAAAAACCATTGGGCTATCTAACCTTAGAAAAACCACTATACATTGAGGATCCTAGCCACATTTCTCAGTAGATAGTTCTAAGAATATTTCAATGAGCCAAGTTATGTTCTTTACATAGGGATACTTAAAAACAAGGAACCAAAGCATGTGCAAACAAGATTGGGCCACTTGCTTCAGTAAAGAGAAAGAGATAATCCTTGATTATTTACTAGCCTTGGTTCTTGATTTTAAACATACACTGGGGCAATCAAAAAGTGATTTATATCTTGGGTATTTGGTCTTCTCATGGACTTTAGTATTGTTGATATAAACAAATTTGTTAGAAAATAGCAATAAAATATATCCAAACCTTTTTAAATGGGTTAACACCCTAACTTGGGTATTGTTAATTCATGTTATGGTTGTTGTGTGATGCTATTTGGAGTATCTTGTCCCTAATTGGCCAAAATTAGTTCATTAATGTTTGTTTATCATTGGTTTAAACATGTGCTTTAATGCTATGCTTATTGCTTGTAAGTTGTATACACAAATTGCTATTAATTACTTATGTAAATTACAATATAAGTAGGCATGTACAATATATATGCATATGTTTGCATGTTCATGTGGTATGCGAGCTATCAATATTCAGAGTATTATTGCATATTTGATTGTATCTATGCATGTTCTTAAGGTATAAAAACTATGAATATTCATATACTTATGGCAAATCGCATAGAGATATGTAATAGCATTATCAACTATAGCAGTGCACTAATGTGAGTCATCACAATCATTATAGGTATGCCCTTGCAAGATGTTATGCCATCAATGTTTGTAGGCCAACAACAACAATCATCAAAGGAGAATGTAGGAGAACATAGTATCCAAGAAAAAGAGAAGAGGCAAAGGGAGGAAGCTGAAAACCTAAACCTTATCTGATGAGCCAAAAAAAAAGGGGGGAGAGATTGAGCTTAGCTCATTAACATCATCAAGAGAGTCACATGAAAGAGAAATAGAAGAGCAAAGAATGATCTTATATAAGAGCTATAAAGAAGAGATCAAGAAAAGAGTGGAAAAAACTAGAGGCTAGAATGAAGTAGAGCCAAGAAGAAAATGAGAGGGTAATTAAGGCTTCCCTTAAGGAGGTCTTATGTGAGAAGGATCAATCAACCTCTTGGCAAGTAGCACAGATGACTTAATTGGGGAGCATAAGGGCACAAATTGAGGAGCCCACAAAGGCGAAGGCAACCTTTACAATAAATCAAGATAACACACCACACCTAGAAGAATCCTCCAAAAGTACCCATGAAAACCACCTATAGGAGGATGGAGTGCAACAAGTAGGGTGCAAGATTTGGAGTGATGTGAGGAGCTTAAAAGAGTTAAAGTTGAAGCTATAGTAGCAAGAAAGGATCTGCAAAAAATATTGGAAGAAGCTTACAAGAAGTTTTTGGTTGCATTAAAAAAACAAGTGACAAACTTCCAAACTCTAACTAAGGAAACTGACTCAAAGTTGTAGGAGAAAGACTTTGGGCTATGATAGAAAGATGAAGCACTCAAAGTCAAGGAGAAAGACACAAAAAAACTTTGCAAGAAGATACTTGACATAAATAAAAAATGGAGAGATACTTTCCTTGAGTTAACCCAAAAAAGATCTAAAACAAAAGTAGATGAAAATTAGACAATGGAGCATCAATAAGCATAGGGCCAATGTAAGGCTGCATACGTGGGATTACATGAAGCAAACTTTGCTAGCCCAATAGGAGTTGTTGGCCACATAGATAATGAAATACAATGGTCATATAAAATAGTCCTAATGAATCTATCCAATGAGGTATAGCACTATTTAGTGAAAGCCAATACAAAGTGTAGTTAGAGACTTATAAGTTTTGTCATGGCCAAGTAGCATGAAGTTTTTAAAGAAGCAAAATTAATGGCCCCCCACCACATACAAGTGATCCAAATGAACTCAAAGATAAGTTAGGATTGATCTTAAATACCTTGGAAATATTAACATGTTGGGGGTAAAGCCACCTATGGATATGCTGCCCATGTATCCACTACACTGACAATACCTGCATGCTTATATACTACAAGTGGTGAGTGCCCATCATGATCAGTTTATTAGTTATTCTTTTAATGACTAATAGAATAAGGGAGATTGGTCACACATTGTGACTGTTGCAGTTTCCACATCTTGAGTTTCTCTCTTACTCTCTTGCTCCATCCCCTATAGCTCACATCTTCATTGCTTTTGCCTGCTTGTGCTCTCAGTTAGGCTTCTCCCTTCAACTGGTATCAGAGCATTGGTTTGAGGTGCTTCTTCTTTAGTTTGCTTCAGCCTGTGAATGCCTACATCTCAAGGTTTAATGGCTACCATGGCTTCTTCCATTTGAGGTAACCATTTGATCTTAGCTTTCTCCAAGGATGCTTGCCTAGGGCCTTCCAAATGACTAATTGAGCATTAACAAGTGCTTCAATGTGGCCAGTAATAGTAGCAAATAGGTCATCATGGACAACTCAAATTGTGCCTATTTTCAAGCCTCTTCTTCTTGGCATTGATAGCAGGACTACTTCTTGCTTTGGCACTTAGGCGTTGCTTCCCTACCCTCCCAGAATTGGCATTCATCATTGGGAAGAACTAATCTTGAGCTTCTAAACTCTATTTGTGGCTATATATTTAGGGTAGGATGCTATCATAAAATAGAGACAACCATTTCACTCATTGTTTGAGCTTCTACCCATGCCTATTGATACTCATATGATGCTAGGATCATTGGTGAATGTTATGGCATGTCTTGAGATGCTTTGAGCATTGATTTGAGCCCCCAAACCTTTATTATTTGATGTAATATATAGTAGACCTACTGTAATAAAAATTTAAGAGGATTTACTTCAATGCTTGGAACTCCCATATATGCCTACTACTGCCCTCGTTTGGTACTCCAATGCTTCATGGATATTATGACATTGTCTTGGTATGTTTTCTGGCTGATTTGAGCCCTCATTCGGATCAACTTTCAAATGTTTTTTCACTACTTATAACAAGGAAACAAGCTTTTTATCAAGGAAAATATATGCCTATTGCTCTTGGATGTCATTTGGGTACTTCATATGAATGTATTGATCCTTAGCATTGGTCTATGCACTTGAATATGCTATGGGATGCTTTTGAGCCTTGATTTTGAGCTTTGTTACATTCATCTTGGCTATGGTTACATGCCTTGGTTGATTCAGTGTCTTACATAGTTACTAATTTGAACATTCTATTGGGTTTTATGCTCCTAGCCTATACTTCATGTATCTTAGATGCTTGGATGTCATGCCTATGATCTATTGAGCTTGTCTTGCTCAGTTGGCATTTGATTTTGTTCCAATGGGAGTCACTTGAGCTACTTGGATATTTTGCATTTGAGCAAAGATTTGGGTTTATGCAAGTGAGTTTCTTTCATTGAGATAGTGGGATTCATTGAGCTACATACACACTCTCTTCATGCTTATTTGATGTAGTTACTCTTTAGTGGGCTAATTTGATTTATGCTTTGCACTTGGCACCTATCTCTGTCAATGTGATGGCAATGATGCATACACACTACTTGGCTATGTATTGATCTTTGTTACTCTTGCTTAGTCCATCATGCATTTGGTAGTTCTCTTTTATTACTCCATTATTGACACATTGAGGTGTGATAGATCTTGGTACCGGTTGTATGCATCTTTATTGCTAGTTGCTTTCTACATATCTAGGTCGTTTCCTTGGATATTCTTACCATTGAAAGCTTGGTCTTTTTGTTGATTTGCCCACACTTGGTTTTAGATTTACTATTTCATTTATTTCAGCATGTTGTAATTACAATTTTTAGCATTGTTTATGAGAGCAGACACTTGGCCTTGATAGTTCATTGGTTGCAGTTAGTGGATAGCTCACTATTTTGGTAGTTTCTCTTGCTTAGCCCTTATGTTGGTTGTAATTTTGGGGATGATTTGTAGTAATTTATAGTAGCCCACTTGATTGTACTATGATTTCCTTTCTTGGTATGATGGTTGGTGGATCAAATGAGATACTATCTTGAACATTGATAAATGGAACGACACTAATTATAGCTATTGGAAGGCATAGATATGGCAAGTTTTGGTACAGAAATTGTAGATTAAGGCATTGAGACATGAGAGTGTTAAGTCCAAATGCTTTGATGCAGAGGATTGGCCTAAATTGGATAAGTTATGTAAATCTCCAATCATTTTGCCACTCTCTAAGTAGGTCTATTATAATGTTGTCTCTAAAAGGTAGACCTCCTAGCACTTATGGGATAAGATCCGTAATATCTATGACAAGCAGAGCCCTACCTCTCAAATGTATTGGCTAAAACAACTCATAAACCTTCGTATGAAGGAGGGGACTGCCATGTTTTCCCACTTCAATGAGTTTCATTCTATTTTTAGCCACTTGTCTTCGCATGGGGATTGAATTTCAGGATAATCTTCTACCATTTTTGCTGGTTACATTTCCTAAGTCATGAGACACCTTCTACAGTATTGCTATGTGTGCAAATATGCCTAATGATGGGCTAAAATTGTAGGATGTAGAGGGTACATTATTGAATGAAGAGGTTAATGGAAAGAATGTTAATGCTTCCCATACTCTCATGCTTTGATAATCAGAGGCAATAATGCTAAGAGAAGTAATGACCACCATGGGAGAGACTCTCAAAAGTCACAGTCTTAGTCACATGGCCAGTTATAGGAAGTCTCGTGGCCATAAGTCCACATTGAATTGTCATTATTGTGGAAATTAGTGTCATATTCAACCTTTGGGTCATAAAATGCATGATAACAAGCACAAGGAAAAGGGAAAGGGCAAAGTGCAAGAAAATAATGCTGATCACAACATTGTCCCTAGCAAGTCCAATGTCAAGATTGAAGAGATTAATGTTGTGCACATTGATTCTGATGATGATACATACTTACAACTTTTTCTCTTGATATTTCACAATTGATCGATGCCTCATCCATCTCTGTGCTCAATGTTGGCTGATTGATTCAGGGATCATTTCATGTGATCCCTCATCGAGAGTGGTTCCGCTCTATCACAGCATGACATGATCTGTCTAATTGGGTAATGACTTGGCATTATATATTTTTGGTATTAGAGATATATATTACTTCACCCAGTATCTTTACTTTGCATGATATACACCATGTTTTGGCTTTTACTAAAAGCCTACTCTCTGCGGGGACAATTGGATGATGTAGGTTACATTATATCCTTTGCGGATTCCTCATGGAAGCTTACCTATGGGAATCTTGTTCTGGCGTGAGATGCTAAGTCTAGCACTCTTTATCTCTTACTTGTATTTGGGTATATCAACCATGTTTTTGTAGTGGTTGCAGTACCACATGTGTCATTATGGCATCGTTGCCTTGGGTACATGTCATTTAAGGGAATAAAAATACTTACCCATTCGCAATATCTTTCACCCCTTGACTACAAATTTTTTGATTCTTATTATCATTGTCTTTATGGTAGGAAGATTTGTAGCTTGCATAAGAAGTGTGGCATTATGCACATGGGTAAGTCTCTGGTTCTTATGCATAGACTGATGTTTGTGGATATATGCCCTACAAGTTACTAGGTGGCGTGAAGTATTTCATTACTTTCATTGATGATTACTCACATAAGGTCTAGGCATACCCATAAAGCAAAGTTCAGAAGTCTGGGCTACATTTTAGCATTGGCTTACCTTCACTGAGAACGATTATGGGTATATGTTGAAATGCCTACAACTTGACAATGGGGGTGAGTATGTATCTAAAGCCTTTGAGCATTTTTGTGATAAGAGGGGTATTAAGTGTCAATTGACTGCCCCGTACACCCACCCTAGAATGATATGACTAAGTGCATGAATAGCAAAATTCAAGAGAGAGTCCATAGTATGCTTAGCTAAGCAAGTTTACGGCAACACTTTTGGATTGAGTCAATTACTATTGCAGTACATTTGATTAATCAATCCTCACACACTGCTCTTGACTATCAAGTTGCTGAGAAGGTATGACTTAAAAAACTTCCATCATATGCTCATTTGTATATCTTTAGTTGTGAGGCTTTTTGCCACATTCCCAAGGGCAAGTGTAATAAGTTGGATCCTAAGTTTGTGAAATACATCTTTCTTGGTTATAGGGACATAGGTGAGATGGCCTATCACCTATGGGATTTGTAGGCTTGAAAGGTAATCCATAGCCATGATGTTGTTTTCCATGAGAAGAAAATGCATAAGTAGCATGAGCAAGTCACTGAGGTACATAGGGTGATATTTTAGGAGGAGTCTTCTATTATTGTATAGCTACCTAGATATCCTACAATAATTGATACTCTAGTGGCTAAGGACCAAGACGTTAGACAAGATGTAAATTCCCAACACCCTATTTTGAGGTCGTTTACTAGAGATAGATATTAGCCTAAGAGGTTTGCACCCTACGTGGATTATGTTATGGTGACAGATGTTGGTGAGTCTCTTACCTATGATGAGGCCATGCATAGAGGTGATAGTCACTCTTGGGAGAGAGCCTTCCAATCAAACTAAAACTCACTTCAAAAAAAGCATGTGGGATTTGGTTCCTTTCCCTTGTGAAAAGCATGCTTTGCCATGCAAGTGGGTGTATAAGTTGAAGAGTATCCCTAGACACCCCAACCAACCTATAAGGCCAAATTGGTTGCTAAGGGTTTTAAGCAAGATGATGCTATTGAGACTTCGATAAATTCTTCTCTCTTGTAGTCAAGATGACCACCGTATTCTTGGTTTTGGCTTTGGTTGCATAGCTAGATCTTGACCTCTATCAAATATGGATATCAAGACTACTTTCTTACTTGGGGACTTGCATGATAAGGTTTATATGTAGCAACCTAAGGGCTTTAAGGAAAAAGGAAAGGAACATCTAGTATGCAAGTTAAGAAAGAGCCTTCATAGCCTTAAGCAAACACCTAGGGAATGGTACCACAAGTTTGATACTTTCGTGTATGTGTATGAATATACGCCTAGTGATATGGATCTGTGTTCATACACAAAGAAGGCTCTTGATGGCAACCTTATAATTTTAGTACCCTACATATGGATGATATGTTGATTGCTAGAAGTGCTCATGATGAATTGGGCTTTGAGATGAAAGACATGGGACATGCCTCACATAACCTTGGGATGCACATAATGTGAGATTGCTCTAAGAGACCCCTTTAGTTTGGTCAGAGAAGTAGTACATCTAGAAGGTCCTTGAGCAGTTTCATATGTAGGATGTTAAGCATGTTAGTTGTCCTTTACCTTCTCATGTGAAGGTTAGTCAGATTGATTGTATGTAGTCTGATGAGAAAAAGGCCAAGATGGCTAAGATCCCTTGTGCATTTGCTATGATAGCATGAGGATAGCATGCTATATGGCTACACCTAGCAAGTGACATTGGGATATCGTGAAGGGTATCACGAGGTATCTTAAAGGCACATAAAATATGTGCATATGTTATGGTGGCCAAGATACATGAGGTGTGGGTTACATTAACTCTGATTATGCAGGACATATAGATATAATAGGAAGTCTATCACTAGCTATGTATTCATTTTTGTTGGAGGTGTTGTTTCTTGGATGTGCATGGCCCTATCTACTATAGAGGAAAAGTATGTTGCAGCCACCACTGAAGCTTGTAAGGAGACTCTCTCGTTAGGTCATCACATAGCAAACCTTGGTATTACTAATGTGGTCTCCAAACTATATTTGGATTCTATGAGTGCTATTTAGTTGACCAAGAATCTAATTTTCCATGCAAAGACAAAGTACATTGAGATGCATTACCACTTTATCAGAGAGGTCATTGAGGATAAGTCCATCAAGCTTGTCAAGATCTCAAGTGACCAAAATCCTATAGATATTCTCACTAAAAGTCTCTTAGTGGAATGTTTTGTCTTCCTTAGGAAGCTGATGGGCATTGGATGAGATGACCTCTTTCCTTATCTTGTTGTACTTTATATACATTTTTACTTTGTCACTTTTTTCTTGTTATGTCCTCTCGTTAGAAGCACATTTGCCTTTAAGTGGGATGTTGTTGGGGATAAAGGCACATGTGCATACACCGCCAGTGTATTCACTACATTGACACCCGCACACCTATACATTGCAAGTGGCAAGCACCCATCACTCTCAATTCATTCTTTGTTTTTTCAGTGACTAATAGAATAAGTGAGGCCAGTCACATTATGACTATTGGAGCTCTCACATCTCTCTCTCTCTCTCTCTCTCTCTCTCTCTCTCTCTCTCTCTCTCTCTCTCTCTCTCTCTCTCTCTCTCTCTCTCTCTCTCTCTCTTGCTCCATCTTCTATAGCTCACATCTTCATTGCTTATGCTTGCTCATGCACTCACTCGGGCTTCTCCCTTCATAAGGAGATTACTCTAGTGAATGAGGAGAAAACAAGGAAGACCACTTTTCCACCTGAGGAGAAGACCTAATTTTCCACCTAAGGAAGAAGGGATATGAGGATATGAACTAAAAGCCCCATATCTCATACAATCCACCACACCCTAATCAAATCTTCCATCACTCTAGAGCCACCCACTATCATGATACCCTGTTTGGGCATGCCAAAGTACTCTAAAAATGAAGAGGAAGACCTAGAGCTAAAGGAGGCCTATAAAACTATGGTGCAGATGTTAAGAGCTTGGTTGGAGAAGGTAATAGAACATCCCATCCCCCCAAGCTTCTACCACAAGGAGAGGAATGGAACCCCAAAAAAAACTATATAGAGATGCTAGGAAAAGTAAGAAACTAGCACTTTTGTAGTGTTTGATTTCAAGGTTATTGAAGGGAGGAGGTTCAAAAGGCCACTTTCCTTGTGCACAATACATCTGCTCATATGAATAGCTGAAAACATTGCAATGAAGTGATTAGATCCCATAGATATCACAACCTACCCAAAATCCTATAGAGCTAAAGGAATCAAGGGGAGATATATAAAAATGAATCCTAGAGAAGCATGACCAAGTATATTAGAATGGAGATATCCTATTTTGGAAAATAATAAGAGGGCTTGGAAAGCCTTTATTTACTCGTAAAAAGAACAACAAGTAGATTAACTTTACTACTCCTACCCATGGAGGCATGGCTAAGAGTATCAAGAGAATGAATATTATATGTATAACTTCTTAAAGATTCCCAACATCAGAGTGATGCACCAATAAAAAACTACCCACTCCAACCCAATGAACTAGTCTCTTGTTTTGGCTATAAAAAGAATTTACCACAACTAGCTTGATCCCTTCTTCATCACCACATGTTATTAGCTCAAAGTCCTCATTTGGCTTCTGTAGACACTAGTGACACCTTATGAAGATGCATTGCTGCCACTATTTTCCGATATAAATGTAGAAATAAATCAAGTGGCAAGGTTTTCCCTTTACCTTTGAGCCTTACTATCCCAACATTCCATACTTAGTTCACTAGAGAACATGGTGGATAGTAGGTTTTCCATATGGATACATCCCTTCTACCCGGAGTTATCACTGCAGCTATGGGAATTAATTAAAGAACATATTCTCAACAAAGTGATACCTTCAACGTACACTCAAGACATTGCCTGAATGATGTATCTCTTCTCATTTAGTCACTTATATTTAGTTTACTTATTATATCACACAAAAAAGAGAAAAAGAAAAAGAAAAAGAAAAATAAGTAAAAATAGAAAAGTAAATTGCACACCCTCACTATAGCTAGGGCAACATCCTAGCTCAGTCCCCATGTCACAACCTCGAGGCACATCAAGTGCAAGTTATCCTAGACATGCTCGAATGATCTATCACCATAACTTCTCACCAATTGGATCCTCAAGTATGGGAAAGTATTCCAAGTTTACTTGGGATTTAATCCAACTCCCAATTACACATGCACATGCATAAACCACTACACAAGTAAGGTGGACACATCGTGTAGGGAGAGCACGAGTGACTTAACAGGTATAATGGAGCCTCAACACCCATCAACATCAGCAGTCCATAACCATCATGATCCCTCAAGCATCAAGACTAAACACCACTCCTTTCTTCTTTAAAACAACATCATACACCATCCTTTCCTACCAAGATCCCTCATGACATCCAAACACCTCTTGCTAACAAATGCATCATAGCTTTGGCATAAGCACCACGGGATTGGCACTCATCTAGGAGAGGGTATAATGTTAATTACAAAGAGGAATTGACCTATAAATTTTTAGAAAAAATAAACAAATTTGTAAAATTTATTCTATTTTGACAGAGCGAAACTCATATCCATGCAAATTGTAATTATTGGTTGAGCATTTGGAGTTAAAGCTTGTCGTAGTCGAATATTTTATCAAGACTAAGGCTTGGAGTATAAAATATGATCCATGACTAGTCAAAAGGCCATAAAAAGGGGTAGGATGCAGGGAAAACCCTTACCCTAAATTTTATGTATAATAGGATGAGAACCAATGGAAGAAGCTATTCATGCATGTGCAAACTTTGCTTTCTTAATTTCTTGCAACTTGTTTCATTGACAGTGAGAGTGAAAGAGAGGGAGTTACCCTATGAGAGAGTAAGGGACATGGAGTGTGAAGATCTTTACATGCTATCTTCTCTTCTCCATCCCATCCAAGAGAGTGCCTTTGTGAGCAAGAGCATGTGAGTCAAGAGTACAAGAGGGCAAGGGACGTAAAATGAGAAGCCCATCTTCTTCCCTTCATCACCTCTCCATCACATGATAAGGAAGTGAGATCAAAGGCCAAGGATCATGCATTTGGATTGGGAATAGGACAAGCCAATATGTGGACTACAACAAAGGCAAGTAGAGGTAAGCTTGTTCTCCCATATCGTATGGATATGTCATGTGAGTAGGCTAGGTGAGAGTTAGTCATAGGTTTCATATAAATTGAGCCCCTTGAACTAATAAGAGCTTGTCCAATGCCCCTAACATCAAGCTTATAGAGCATGACAACATGTATATGCCAAATTCACAATGCATGCCGCAATTGACATACCTCCCCTACCACACATGCCACACAATGTGTGTGTGTGTGTGTGTGTGTGTGTGTGTGTGTGTGTGTGTGTGTGTGTGTGTGTGTGTGTGTGTGTGTGTGTGTGTGTGTGTGTGTGTGTGTGTGTGTGTGTGTGTGTGTGTGTGTGTGTGTGTGTGTGTGTGTGTGTGTGTGTGTGTGTGTGTGTGTGTGTGTGTGTGTGTGTGTGTGTGTGTGTGTGTGTGTGTGTGTGTGTGTGTGTGTGTGTGTGTGTGAGAGAGAGAGAGAGAGAGAGAGAGAGAGAGAGAGAGAGAGTTTACCCAAAAGAGAAAGAATGAGATCTCAAGACCCCATGTGGCCTTTATATCATGTTTCTGGAAAGCTCACCTAGAATTTTAATCAAGCTCAATGGCCAATAGTAAATTTAAAAATCCTTATGGGCTTTTTACAAGTTACTAAGTCACCTTCAACTTGCTCAAGAGCAAACAATAATCAAGTAAACATGTTAACAAGGTAATCATACACCTTTTTTACATAAAATTTTGAGTAATTACATACATATTCAATCCCTTTTTGCTATCATTATAAAGCTTATATGTGAGATTGAATACTATGCCCAAGTAATATTCATTAAATCATAAAGTTAAAAGTGATATAGTTTTCTATAACTTATAATCAAAAGAAAAAAGAAGTACATAAGATGGATACACTTGCATGACTCTATCACCACTTAGTGGTCATGTTGAGACTTACTTCTCAAATGCAAAGTAAGCACACTTCTTGAAAATAGTGAGAAATTGTATGCTACTATAAAAAGCCCGTGTTTCAAAGTTCTTTTGTTGTACATGGGACTAATTAATATCTATCTAAACTATGGAAATTTATTCCTTGTTATTTAGAAAAGAATAGGGAATTATATGCATAATAAAATTTCTAATATATTTTGTATGTATATGTGTGCACAAAGAGAGAGAGAGACCTGAGGAATTCACTATATGTATACCCTCTATATCATGTGCATTCAAGGCCTATTTATATAGATATACTTATCTCTGAATTTTCCCTTGATAAAACATAACCCTTTTCTATTCAACCTATAAGTAACGCATTTATATGAGACCCCTTTTGTATGTAAAATATATGTAAAAATTGTATTTTAAAAATCCATAATGTTGAACCCACATGATACATACATATATTTAGACTAACCTCCTCATATATATATATATATATATATATATATATATATATATATATATATATATATATATATATATATATATATATATAGAGAGAGAGAGAGAGAGAGAGAATGTATTTATGTCTCCAAAAAGCCAAAATGGCCTATGAGACAAAGAAATTAGTACATCTAAGTATGCCCTCTTGACTTGAGAATAACAATGAAAATGAAAAGTATTAACTATGACAATGCAAGTATACACTACCGTCATGCATAAAATAATCTCTCTTAATGTGATACTTTCTTGGTATTGAGGTGATTAGATCTACTAAAGGGTATATGGATATCCCAAAGGTAGTATGGCTTGGATATGTTATCCAAGTATAATATGATGGCATGTAAGCCTCTTCTAATGCCACTAGAGAAAGATGTAAAGTTGAGTGCTAATGTTGGGGATGGGATAGAAGATCCTACTATGTTCAAGAAGATAGTAAGGAGTTTGATCTATATCACTATCACAAGACCAGAGTTGTTTCACAAACATCGATATCAAGGGGGGCTAACCACACTCAATGGCAGCACTGATGTGGAACGTAGTGCCATCAACGTTAAGATCTGATCTAAAATTGGCCATTTGAGTAGGAGGAGTTGGCAGTATTTTACTAAGAGAAGCTATCAAATTTGGGGGAGATTGCAATAGAGACTTCGAGATTGGAGGCCATGAAGTATGTTGGCTATGGTTCTTGTGAGGAATTGGCCTATATATCGAGGAGTTGTCTGTCTATGTGCTTACAAGGAGGAGCCAGCGTGGATGCAGGAGGGATCAGTGCTGAGTAAAAACCTTTGTTATTACTAGGTTGGCTTTGTTTTTTTGAGAGCAAAGTATATCATCTACTACACTACAATCTACAAGGATGTGGCTTATTCATGAGGAACCAAAGCATCTAAGGAGCAAAACCATAGGCATTGGAGTAGCACAAATTGGATAGGTAGCAAGCATGGAAAAAACTAGAGAGAGGTTGTCATCAATCAAGCCAAGTGTAGCTATCAATTTGATGAAAACATGATCATGAAGAAGCGTCAACCTGCACACTAAGTGCTATATATTCAATCTTGTATTTCAACCTTGGTAGATTGTTGAGATTCTCTTCATTCCACATTGTAATTAAGAGGAGCACCCTGCTGCTTAAAAGAGAGAAGCTTGAAGTCACGTATTATGACTCTTGAATTTCTATTCGCCTTGTTTACCTAAGGAATATATGTAGCCCTTAGTAACCTGAATTCGATGGTATGCTAATTTATGTAACTTATCCATGATGTGAGTCTATAAAGAGAGTGAGTTCCTTGGTGACATGATTAAACCTTATGGTGATTCTGCTCAAATGTACTCAAATGCATTGTGATGCTAAAATATGGCTATAAGGTTATAAAGAGGAAGTATAGACTTTGATTGAATGGTGCTCCATTTGAAGTAATACCCTTGGTCTAAAGGCCTAAATCATCTCCTCTTTGAACCTCGTCCTTCTTCTGTCTTGCTTTGTACCTTATCCTTTGTGGATTTGTGGCTTAAGATGATCTACAACAACAGGAACGGGTATAGGAGGATCCCATGTGTCATATGCATATCTACAACATTGAAGTTCCTGAAAGGTTCTGCTTCAAGATCCCTATCTCCCATCTTGCTAAAGAATGACATGGTTTCATGTCGAGTTTTGCCTAGACTTTAGCCTCATGTACCCGCTCATCTTTCAAGTAAGGATGATACTATTGATGAGCTTGTAAAAGACATGAAAGATTTGAAGATGAGGGTGTCTTTGAAAGATGATTTTGAGTGAGCTAGTTCTTCTCAAGCATTGCCTAGATAAGAGACTATGCACGTAGGTGTATATGGTATGATAGCACCAACCATGATTGCAGGGGCTGCAAGGCTCTCAAAGAGGTGCAAAGACATAATTTAGTATGTTAGAAAGATAGAAAAAATTGTTTTACAGAGACATGCAGTCTTTTGTACTAAACTTTCATAAAGGTGGAAAGAAAAAGCTTTTTGAAGACATGTCCATGTGAACGACATATGTAGCCTTAGGTGATGCTTTTGCTTATGGGATGCATATTGAAAGGAAACTTGAAAGTAAATTAGAGCTATAGTCTTTTACCTTGTAGACAGGTAAATAAGGGTAGGGTGTAATGAGCTAACTTGTCTTGTGAAGGTAAGAACATTAGATCAAAGACTGGATGGGATTATCCTATTGATACATACTCAATCTATGCATATTTAGCAAAAAGTTAGGGTGTAGAGGTGCTTGTTGAGGATAAGAGAAAGAGGGAGGAGGGAGATCCTAGTAGTTCCAAAAATACTAGAGATGGTGTCTGCATCAACACCTTCTAGACTAGGGTATGTTCATAGTATAGAGGATGTATCAAAGAAGAAGACCGCGAAGCCAAAGAAACAACCAAGGCATAAGCTTTCTTTAGACATTGAATCAACCATTGATCTTAAGAAGGTGCTAGAAGAAAGGATCTTGAATAGCAAGATTGGTTTTAATCTAGGTAAGGTTTTGGAGATTGCAAAAAAGAGGGTTTTAGAGAAGATTATAGACATTGTCAAGAGAAAGAAATAATTGATTTAGACTTCAAAGGAACCAAACATGCAGGGAATTACAATTGAGGAGCTAGCAGAGGAGAGTGATGATAATGTTCTTGTTGAAGATTGTGAAGGATATATAGCTAGTACACTATGTAGTGTATGATGCACTTGTGATGATTCCATGCAGTCATTTCTCTAGGAGTCATTGGGCATGAGTGACCATGGATGTAGTGGTTAAGATTGGTGAGATGGAAAGGTCATATATTGCTTTGCTTGATTATGGATTAGATAATAATACCTTGAGCACTAATTGAAACTACTATGAAGCTTGGTTAGATGCACTGATTACTCCTAAATTGGTTAGTTCAAGTGCATTGCATCTAGCTTATGTGCATTGATTGGACACACTAGAATTTTCCTAGGTTAGGGGCCCTAAGGGCATTCATTCCTTGAGGAATATGTCTAAGAGCTTGTTGATTCCCTACCCCATTACTCAAGGGTTGAATGGCCTAAGAGTAAGGCTCTGATAATAAAATTTTTGAAAAGAAATAGTACCAATCTGTTATGGTACTATTAGGGAATCCATTTAGCAAAAGGTCTTTTGAACCCTAGATTGCTTTGCAACTTGCATCATTGATTGCCTTGCTTTGGCTTGAATCACTTTACACATGACATTGGTTGGAGTACAATGAGGTTGCATAAAGCCTAAACTTCCAATTCTAAGAGAGAAAGAAAAGTATCTTACCCCTCAAGTTATCAATACCTCAAGGGTTGATTTAGGCATTCTTGAGTATTGATCTGCCTGGAAAGCTAAAGGATATAGGTAAATTGATCATCTAGAACTATATTGAAGTATTGATATAGGCATTAGGTCTACCAAGCATTTAAAAAATCCTCATTCAATTGATACTCTACCCCTCGAGGTAAAACTCTAGGAACACTTGAGGGATAAAACTTTACCCTAGAAGACCACATTTGAGTGTATAGTCAAAAGTTATAATCCCTTTGACATTCTTGGCTCTAAGAAGCTTGAACACTATCTAGAGTAATGGTGTAGTCCATGGCTTGAAAAACTATCAAGTTCTATAGGAAGTGATAGCTTGCCCCTTAAGGTAAAAACTAGGGAATACCTTGAGGGCATGCTAAAGCACCTAAAACATGTCAAAATCAACTCTTTAGAGCTAGGATACTTGAGCAAACTTGGTACGTCATTTCTCTAGATGGTAGCTAGTAGTTTGGCAAATCCTTGACTCAAAACCTTGTGTTCCTAGGATCCTTAAGGTAGAGTGCTAAGGACAAGAATACCTATTTAATAGAAATTGACCCCTACACTTCCAAACTTCATGATTAGTTGAGCCTATTTTCTCACATTTGTACTCCTCACCATGTTTGGGAGAATAGTTAGGTCACGAGCACCAAGTATCTACCCTAACCCTTATACATTTCTTGGGATCTTACCCTTCAAGGTAAGGCCACCAAAAACCTCAAGGGCAAGAAGAATACGACTAGAAGAAGCTCTAGCAACTAGAACTTGACTCTAGCATCCATCAATTGCATGAGAAAGTGGCTGAGATTTTGTGTTGGAGTTATCATCTAATCGATAAAAGGCTTGATTTTCTAACATAATACCTTACCCCTCAAGTAAAATTTGGGAGAATACATGGAGGGCATGCTAGCCAAGCCAAGAGGAGGATTGAATAGAGCAAAGTTGACGATTTGTCTCTAGCCTTGCTAAGGAACCTTGTAGTGACTCCACATGTGATCTAGCTTGGCACACAATTTGCATTTTGAGCAAAAAGCATTATACAATACCTCTTATGCCAAAACTCATGGCATACCTTGGGGGTTGGTAACACTCCTATTGACCAAGGTAGTCAACAACTCTTGACATGAGATCAAGACACCTAGGCTTGTCAACTAACTTGTGCATCTTCTTTAAGAATCTTGAGTTCTAAGAAAGAGACCAAAAATTTAGCTTGCAAGTCAATTTTCAAAAAAAGGGGTGGTTGTAATTTCTACCATCTCATTGAGTATTCATCTCAAAGTAATCAAAAGAATATTTTATGTAGATTAAAATATGTAAGCCCTTCAACATATGAAAAAATGGGTTGAGAATTAGAGATCTAGTCATTTATGCCTCAAGTGAAATTCATCTACTTATTATGCATCAATTGGCATTTGTTTAATTGAATTTCGTCTATGGTAAAAATTAAAGTTTAAATGATATTCTTTTAGAGACTAAAATTGTAGCACACTAGTAGCATATGCTAGCAATACATCAATTTTTAAATGAGTAGAATGAACATGAGAACTTGATAAGCAGTTTTATGTCCAATTGGAAAACTAGCAATAAAGCTAATTGTTTTGTTGGTAAGACACAATGCATTTATACAAGACTTAGAAAGCTTTTAATGCAAGGAAATATGAGGCAATACTTATACTATTACTATATCAATGAATGATTTATTTACATATGATAATTTCACGAGTGTTCATGGGAATCTTTGTTAATATAAATCTGAAACTTGGATCATGAATTCACAAAACTACTTGCTTCATGATAAGTTAGAAAGATTTAGTGAGAAAATTTGTAAGACTTGAAAGCTAAGACATCAATGATTTACCCATGATTTAGGTGGTTAAGGACAATGTTTGCATTATAGCTAGTTCAAAAATAATTATCTCAATTAGAGACAAGAACAAAACAAAAAAGGGATTCAAGTGATTCTACATTGTTGTTGCTTAGAAGACATACCTCACTCAATGCTTTTTAAATAGGATCAAGAATTAGGGTTCGCATTTTAACTCTATAAGTTACTAAAGTATTGCATGACATAGTATGAGTTAGGTCATACTTGTTAAAGAAGTAATATGCAATCCCTACCATTGGCATGCCTAACTTTTGAGCAACTATGGATGTATCCTTAGGAATGTTTTACATATCATTTACCTCACATTATCTCAATATAAGTGGCCAAATTTTAAAAACACGCAAGTTCTAAGGAAGAAAATGTATATTCAAGAAGGGATAGTACAATGAGGCTAGGATATTTGGAAGCAAAGGAGAGACGCAAAGAGATGCTAGCACAAGGTGTTTTAGGGTTGTGGGGGAGGGGATGACGTGGCGTTGTCGTCGGCGGCGTCGGGGTCGTCAGGGAGGCAGTCGGGGGCGTCGTAGAGGAGGTCGTCGCAGTCGTCGACGGCGTCGGCACCGGCGTCGTCCGCATGATGTGGGTCGTCGCCGTCGTCCTCGTCCTCCAGATAGAAGAGGGACTCGGCGGCGTGCATGGAGAGGGCCGACGCGTGGACGTACTCCTGAGAGGCGTGGGCGGATGCCAGCGTCAGCGATTCCAGCATCCTCTCGGCCGCCTCCGCCATCTCCCGAAGCCTCTCGAAGGCCGGGGTCCCCACCGCCGCCGCTGCCGCCAGGTAGGCTGAGGCTGCCTCCTCGGCCGCGGCCGCCGCCAGGGTCTCCGCAGCCGCCGCCGCCTCTGCCGCCACCGTCGACTTGGCCGCCGCCAAGGACATGCTGTCCAGCATGGCGTCCACGTCGTCCTCCTCTCCGCCGCCTTTGGCCGCCCTTGTGGACCCCCCTTGCTGATGCTGCTGGCCCGTTCCTTCTTGCATCACAGCCATCTCTCTCTCTCTCTCTCTCTCTCTCTCTCTCTCTCTCTCTCTCTCTCTGTCTATGGGGCTGTCTCTCGCTCTCTCTCTGTGGCTGCTGCTCTCAAAGCGTCGCCACCCTTTCGCACATTGTTTTGTGCTCGACACATACGTGCATACTACACACGTGCTCATGCTCATCACTCGAGCACACCCTTTGGAACCTCTCAAACTCCTCCATGTTTTTGGGGTAAATGCGTAGATCTCAGCGCCACATAAGACACTTCTTTGTTTTGGCTAAATGGGTGTATCGCTACCTCATGAAGATCATGGGAATGTTGAAGTCGATGAATCATCACAAATGTCTCCAAATCACCTACACCATATCTCATCAACATGCCATGAAGTCATCAATATGGTGCTCCACTATGATATAAAACCCAATAGAGAACCCTCATCAATGTTATTGAGTATAAAAGAATTGATATTGAAGCTCACATGCACACGTGCACTTGCCCAAACATATGTGCATGTACACACATGCATGCGTGCTCGTACACACATTGTGTGTGTAAGTATGCGTGTTCGTACACACATGCATGTGTGCTCGTACACACACTGTGTGTAAGTATGTGTCCCCCACCCAAATATACTAATCATTCAAGACACAATTGCTCATAGTACAATCTTCAAGGCAATTATGTAGGAACTTGGTGTGTATGTATCACAAATCTAACTCATTATCAAAGTACAATTGCTCTTTAGTTAGGTTTGGTAATTAAAACTCCATATTCACTCCCTTCATATCAGAATAGTCTCACGCTATTAACAAGTCATTTATGATTGCAATCTCATGCTAGTTAGAATCTATTCCTTACTAGTCTCAAGGTATTAACAAGTCATTTATGATTGCAATCTCATGCTAGTTAGAACCTATTTCCTACTAGTTACCATATGTGTAATGGTAATTAGCATACTATTTTGAATCCTTTAATTATAAAAAACATATTTTAATATATAAAATATCACCAATTTATTAGCACATTAGAGCACATTTCACTCTATGTTATTTACCAAGTAGAGTGCCCAAACCAACAAAAGAAACTAATATGAGCATAGGTAGTTAATATTTGTCAAGCTTTCAATAAAGGACTACTTAATCACTTGCAAATCACTAGGGCTCAAATCACACCAACTCATATGATTGCAAACCAACTACAAATCACTTACTTCTCAATCAAAGTCATGCGAGGTCCAAATGTGACCACTTTTTAAAGCAAAAATGAGCTTTTATCAACATCAACAATAGCCACTATTTGGATAGAGTGACTACATTTCAATCGATGACTCTACATCACACATATGATGGAGGTATCTCCTCACTAATATAGTTGTTTAGCAACATAAAGATTTGTTGCCTTGACAACATAAATATTGAGAAAGGCTAACTAACTAGTAGTCGTTCTACAGGAACCAAAGCTTTGGTTTCCAAGCGACTAGATTATCTATCACATGGTGAGATGGTAGCAAAATAGTTGCACATATGACAAAAGTCAACTTCTTCCACATTGCTACATCAATAGCAAAAAAGTTGTAGCCAATGCTTCCAAATGTAAACCCCACCCTCTTGCCCAAAAAAATCCTAAACTCTAACCTTCTCTGAAATTCTAAATTGTGAACCCACCAAGCTCTAACCCTAACCTCTACCTTCTTAGGAAATCTATCCCCTCACCAAAGCCTTCTTACACTGAACCCATTGGCTACTCTCCCACAACTACTCTCTACCCTATTGAAACCCTAGACCACTCTACCAAAATGGTAACCCTCCTTGTAAACCTAAACTTTGCCTTCTTAAAAATCCCAAGATACCTCCCACCCCCTCGATTCCCCCCTCCCCATATTTCCCCAACAAAATGCAAGCAACAATGCCAAGCCCCTCCTTGAAATTTTGACTCCCTAAATCACTCCCTACTACTTCCAAGGCCATCCTTGACCCCTAATTTCTCTACACCACTAATTCCCTCTATAGAATCTTGATCTCCTTACAAAAATTCATGAGAACCCATAGAGAGAGAGAGAGAGAGAGAGAGAGAGAGAGAGAGAGAGAGAGAGAGAGAGAGAGAGAGAGAGAGAGAGAGAGAGAGAGAGAGAGAGAGAGAGAGAGAGAGAGAGAGAGAGAGAGAGAGAGAGAGAGAGAGATTAGCCCCTACTTTGATGTCCTTGTCATGGCTACTATCCAGTACTTTGATTGGAGTATGCTAATATAACAAAAAGTCAAGGTAAGGGATGGAGACAAGGAAGTGGTTGACATGAAATGAGATTTGTTCACTTTTAGAACTTTCACATTGGCACCTTGGATGCATGGTGGTTGAGAGCATATGTAGATAGACTTTCTACTCCAATGTGTACACTTCAAAGCTCCAGACTCTCCACCTTGCCCACATTTTCTACTTTTTTGCAATCTGCCTTGTCTTTAGAGCTTTTGATTTTTTACATTTGTTGGCTCTTTTATTTTGTTACATTACCTAACTCTTTAATATTAAAAAATGCACCATGATCATTATATACTCTAGATCCAAGGCTCAATTGATGTGTAAACATCAATGAAAAGTATTTGTTTTGAAACAAACATTAGCATTCAAGACCAGAAGAATATCTTAAATGTTGCAAGCATATAAAAAGATCATCCAATGAGTGAATTCTACATGATAGCTTTAAAAGAAGTCTTCCATTTATGCATGTCCTCAAGTTGCATGAATTGTCATTGGGCTATTTCACAAGTCAAACATATTGGAACCTCACATCGTTTGTAAGATGAGACTCCAAAATGAGATGTTCTATTGTGTGGATGAACTTGCATCCACATCTACTACAACAAGGAAGACCAATGAATGTTTATTTTGCTTAAATAACTTCTTAGGAAGAAGAGAAAACTTCACAACATAACTTAATCTCTAATGCATCTTAATCTCTAATGCTGCATAAGTAAGTCTAGAGCATTGACTTTACCAAATAAACAATATTATCTTATCAATCATATAGACTTGGAGGTTGCAAACTCTAAAATGCAAAGAGGGTGCAAATTCTTAAAATGCAAATAAGATGCCACTCTAGAGAAGAGGTCTAAGTCTAACTCTAATTTTGGTCTATATAAGGGAGGGAGGTCTTAGTTGTATTCACCCTTTTGGTGCACCCGTAGTATAGAAGATCTATTAGTGTAACCACTTGAGCATTCATCCAATTCTTCTATTTTATCATCTTGTCTCCATTGTTGAGAGTAAGATGAAAGAGTAAGTTGAAAGGTGAGAAGGATTGAAGCTTGCTTGGAAGTGAGCTATGGCGGAGAGCAAGAGCAAGAAGAGAGAGAGACACAAATGGGAATTCCAACCATCACAATGTGTGACTGGGCCTTCCTTTATTCAAATTGTCACTAAAAGAATAAATAATAAGGTGATGGTGATGGATGCCCGCCATCTGTAGTGTGTAGTGGCGGGTATGGTCAGTGTAGTAATACACAGATGGCTAGGCAGATGCACCTTTACTACGCCTTTACCCCCAACAACCTCCCACTTAAAGGCGAATCTGCCCCAGTGAGGAGTGATCAAAAGAAAAAGAAAAGACAGTACAATGTACACATATACAACAGGATGAGGAAAAACATCATCTCATCCAATGCCCATCAATCTCCTGAGGAAGGCAAAGCGCTCAGTAGTGAGGCTTTTTGTGAGCAAATCTGCAGGATTTTCAATGGAGATCTTGACAAGGTCAACTGACTTGTCCTCCACGACCCCACGTATGAAGTGATACCTCACCTCAATGTGTTTTGTCTTTGCATGGAAGACCGGATTCTTGGCTAGTTGAATAGCACTCATAGAATCTGAATGCAGTGTAGGTGTAGCATCAATCCCAAGGTCATGAACCAAACGGCCCAACCATATGGCCTCCTTGCAAGCTTTAGTGGCCGCAACATACTTGACCTCAATGGTAGAGAGAACTGTACACTTTTGAACCTTGGACATCCAGGAAATAGCACCTCCAGCATAAGTGAAGACATAGCTAAAAGTGGACTTCCTACTATCTGCATGTCCTGCATAATCGGAGTCTGTATAGCCCACAACTCCTATATCTTGGCTGCCATAGCACATACACATATTTGTTGTCCCCTTCAGGTATCTCATGATACCCTTCACGGCATCCCAATGCTTCTTGCTAGGTGTAGTCATATAGCATGCCACAACACCAATTGGAAAGGCAATATCTAGACAAGTGGCTATCATGGCATACATCAAACTGCCCATGGCTAATGCATAAGGGATCTTGGCCATCTCGGCCCGCTGCTCATCCGTTTGCAGACAATCAGCATGTGAAACCTTCACATAAGAAGGTAATGGATAGCCAATAGACTTTACATCTTGCATGTGGAAATGCTCAAGGACTTTATGAATGTACTCCCTCTGGGAGAGGTAGAGTAGTCCCTGATGCCTATCGCGCTTAATGCATATACTAAGAATGTGAGAGGCATGTCCCAAATCCTTCATCTCAAAGCTCTTCTTCAGTTGAGATTTAAGAGCATCTAGCTCATCATGCGCTTTCCCTGCTATTAGCATATCATCCACATAAAGTACCAAAATAAGCAAGGAGCCATCACGGGCTTTGTTTGTGTAAAGACACAAATCCATAGCACTCCTACTGTAGCCATGTGACTTGCATAAAGGCATCAAACTTATGATACCACTCCCTAGGTGCCTGCTTCAAGCCATAAATACTTTTCTTCAATTTGCACATTAGGTGCTCCTTGCCAGGTTCTGCAAAGCCCTTAGACTGCTCCATGTATATCTCATCATGCAAATCCCCATGCAAGAATGCAGTCTTGACATCCATTTGATACATGTCCAAGTCAAGCTGCACGACTAAGACCAAAACCAAGCGTAGGGTGGTCATCTTGACCATAGAAGAAAAAGCTTCATCAAAGTCAACTCCATGCTCCTGTTTAAAACCCTTAGCGACAAGTCTTACCTTATAAGCCGGCTTGGGGTTTCCAGGGGTACTTTTCAGCTTGTACACCCATTTGCATGGCAAAGGCTTCTTGCCCTAAGGCAATGCAACCAAATCCCAAGTCATATTCTTATGCAAGGAGTCTATCTTAGACTGTATAGCCCTCTCCCAGGAGTGACTATCACCCCTGCGCATAGCCTCATCATAGGTGAGAGGCTCTCCTGCATCTGTAACCAAGACATAATGCATCGAGGGCTCAAATCTATTAGGTGGACATCTATCTCTAGTAGACCGTCTCACAGCAGGCTCTGCAGCCGGTCCAACACCCCGGACATGTGTACCAACTACTAAGGCAGGATATCCAACTAGCTGTGCAGGAGCATGTGGCTCCTCCTGGAATATAACCTTGCATATCTCTACCCCCTTCTCAAGTTGCCTATGCATCTTGTCTTCATGGAAGACTACATCATGACTGCGAATGACTTTTTGCACTTACGGATCCCAAAGGCGGTAACCCATCTCTCCTGCATCCCCATAGCCAAGGAAAATGCATTTGACACTCTTAGGATCCAACTTAGTACGCTTATCTTTGGACACATGGTAGAATGCCTCACATCCAAAGACACATAGATGCGCATAAGACAGAGGTTTCCAAGTCCATACCTCCTCTGCAACTTGGAAATCCAAACCACTAGAAGGTGATCTATTTATGACATGCACAGCTGTACTGACCGCCTCAGCCCAAAAGCTTTGTGATAAGCTGCATGGCTAAGCATACTGTGTATACGCTCCTAGATGATTGTATTCATCTGCTCAGCCAAACCATTCTAGGGTGAGGTATAGGGGGGCGGTCAACTGACACTTAATACGCCTCTCGTCATATAGTTTCTCAAAAGCACATGAAACATTTTCTCCCCCATTGTCAGTCCTAAGGCATTTCAACTTCTATGCCCAGTCTAGTTCTCAACAAATGCAAGCAATCTCTGAAATATAGCCAAGACATCTGACTTAAGATTAATGGCGTAAGCCCAGATTTTACACGAAAAATCGTCAATGAATGTCACAAAATACTTTGCACCATCCATAGACTGATAGGGCATGGACCCATAGACATCCGAATGTATCAATGCCAAGGGCTCACTCATGTGTGTCCTACCAAACTTCTTATGTGTATTCCTAGTCTGTCTGCCATAAAGACAATGTTCACATGAATCAAAACATGCGTAGTCAAGGGGTGGTAAGAACTGCAAAAACTAGAAAGCATTTTCATTCCCTTCAAGGACATATGGCCCAAACGAGAATGACAAAGAGATACATGTGGGATGGAACCCATTGACAAAACATGGTCAACAGAGGACCCATCAACTACAAGAGGATAGAGGCTGCCAGCTTTGGCACCTCTAGCAAGCACAAGTTTGCCACATGTGATCTTCCAGGCAAAATCCCCAAATGAAACATGAAACCCAACATCATCAAGTTGCCATGCAGACATAAGATTGCATGTAAGCGTAGGTACATGATGTACATCTTGTAACAGAAAAGTACTACCAATAGAGAACTGCAGCCGTGTACATCCCCAATGCCAACAATAGCAAGTGACCTGTCATCACCCAAGCGAATTGAACCAGAGACAGTGTGGTAGGAGTGGAACTACTCACGGCATGGTGTAACATGAAATGAAGCACCAGAATCCAAAAGCCAGCACTGCGCATACATAGAGTGAACATCAGTCAACAACATAGTATCACAAGAACTAGCTGCAAGTATGTACTCCCCATCGGAGCCATCACTCTGCATAACATTTCTCTCCTCAATTTTCACACTGGATTTCACAGGCATAATGCTGCAATCAGAGGACTGTTCCTGTACTTTGTCTTTCCCCTTCTCTTTGCGCTTCTCATTGTGCAAATCATGACACTGTGGGCATATATGACCCTTCTTGCCACAATGATGACATGTCACATTAGCATTTCTCCCATGAGACTTGTTGCATGACTTACCACGCAACTTAGACCTAGACTTCTGCGAGTCTCTACCATGGCCATTCCCATGGTCATTCTTGCCATTACCATCTCTGTCTCTAATAGTCAAAGCATACGACACACGAGAGCCATCCCCAAGTTCTTACGGTTGATCAATTCCTGTAGAAGATCACTCTCTACATTAGGCAAGTTCAAAATAGTAGCATGAGCACATAAGGTAGTGTGGAATACATCCATGACTCACTTAGAGTCCCGAGCAAAAAAAATGGAGTAACCTCATCATTAAAGGTAATACCCTACGAAGTCAAGTTCTTGAGAATAGCATGGAATTGGCTCAAATGAGCAGACATTGTCATATTCTCCTTCATGCACATGTCCATAAGCTGCTTCAGTCAATACATTTGACTTGCTAGACTTTTCGTATCATAGAGGTTCTTAATTTTATCCCAAAGCTGCCAAACACTCTGTGCTTCCTCAACCACATCGTAATGCACCTGTTTAGTGAGAGACAATATGAGGGTGGACTTGCATAACTCATCAAGCTTATCCCATTCATCATCAGTCATAGTTTTAGGCTGCTTGCCATGCATCCTTAGTGGCTTTATTTGTGATTTCTGCACCAATACCTACCAAACTTGGCTCTTCCAATAGGCATAATTCATACCATCAAGCTTAGTGATGTTGAAGATAGCACTGTCAGTGGAAGAAGAACCCATAATGCAGTCCAAAAACAGTGTAGACAGTTCAAAACTGTTTGTTATTTTCTATTGTAAACAGCCAAAATACCACCAAAACCAAGGCAAAATGACCATGCTGATAGCTAATGATGTTGCCCACCAAGTACCATCAAAAATACATATAATCAGGATGATTCAGCATGAAAATTCCACATCAGTCCATGCATAACTCCTTGTTGTAATAAATTACATCTAGGTACAATGAGAGCAAACTGTAGGCAAAATCAATGCACCAAGTCAACCACTGACTGTCAAAACATAACCAGCATCAAGCGGGCATAAATCAGCATATGACAGTCATATAGACATCGAGCAAACGCTCAAGCATGTCAAACAAATCTGTCAGTAAGCCAACACACCCCCTATGTAACATGGCAAAGTGTACACAACACTGGCAAGACTTGACACAAAGAGGTGTATGCTCAGGGAGTGCAAATCCCAAATTATCCCAAGTTCATGTATGCGGACCACGACATATCAACCATGCAACATCCAAGTGAAGAAGATCCCAGTCTCAGAAGACTCAAAGCTCAATATCATAAACCACTTGCTCAATGTTTGCCAAGCATCCAACGATGCTCCCAGTAGTACAAAAGTAGTATGGATCAAGCCAAGAAGCTCAAGAAAGGCATATGATAGCACCGGTGATGAAAGATCCAAGACGAGACATCAATAAGACATCATGAGCATATAGGCTCTGTAGCCTCCAATTAGAGCATCCATAGACATCAACTGCATGCCAAATACAACTCTGGGAAGCCAAGAAATATCCCAAGTAAGTTCCATGAAGCCATATGCAAGCCAAGTCAAGCCACTAGTAGCAATTGGCTCCAAACAATGTAACCAGCATGTAGTACTGACATAGGCCAAGGATGTCAAGACCGATCAGACATAGGTAAGATACATGCCACATGTACATCCAAGACGGAGCATCAAATGCATTCCAAAGCCAAGCTCAAGTTCAAATGAAGATCCAGAACCAAAAATAAGCTCGATGTCGTACCCTGAAGATCAATACTTCATTGCATATCCCAAAGACATAGCCCAAAACCAATAGGCATAACCAAACATGAAGTAATAGGCTTCAACCCACTGTTGTATAGTAGTGATTTACTATTCCAAAATGAGTATTTTCAGCAAGAAAATCAGCCCAAAATGATGGCATATCATGGGGCTTACATCTCCCAAACAATCGAGCATTGATAGGTACCAAACCGATTAAGTAGAAGTGCCCAAACAAGCATAGCATTAGATAACGATGTTACTTCTACATAACATGACTATGGGACTGCTGTAAACATTCCTAGGAATGTACAGATCAGACCCAAATTTGATGCCAATGATCAAGGAGGCTTCAACACATGTTAGAGACCATTGCCAAGTTCATTGCCAAGCTCGAAGAAGCATGACATAGCCATCACTGAGGAGTAGGTGTGCAACTGTGATATGTTGTGCAGATCATCCAAAAGTTTTGGCAGAGTAAGAAATAGTCTACTGTTGCATTGTGTAGTAAAAAAGTTGAGTACAGAGAAGCTGCCTTAGCGGCTTGTGAAGCAGTTTGGTTAATGAAACTACTGAAAGACTTGGGAATACAATTGGAAAGCAAAGTGAGATTGCATTGTGATAACCTCAGCAATGTTGTGCTGGCTAGCAATGCTTTCTACCATGCTAGGTCCAAACATATTGAGCTTCACTACCATTTCATTAGAGAAATGGTTCTTACAGGGTAGATTGACTTGATTCATGTGAAGACTGAAGACCAGGTAGCATATATATTTACCAAGTCTCTTGTAAAGAAAAGTTCATATACTTCAAACAGCTACTTGGAGTTTATGACATGATTTGAGCTTGAGGGGCACAAAATTTTTGATGTATGCTTCTACTACTATGCATCCACGCGGCCTCGATGATAATGGTTAGCGGCTCCAGGGGGTGCCCAGGGAGGCACACAACAAACCTCAAGTGCCCAAATGCAAGAGGGAGCAAGATACAAGCTCCAAAGGTTGAGCTATGGCTGCCCTAATTGACTGTAACATGAGAACTAAATAAAAGCATGGAAAGAACACTTCAATACCTCTGTAGCAATGCCCTGAGGGTGCCTCAATAGGTTGGGAAGGTGCTCAGGAAGCCAGGGAGTGACGGGAGCTCGCGAAGGTCGACTATGGTTGTCAGGAAGGAGACCCAATGTTGTAGGTGTTTGAATGGAAGCTAAGAATGCCATGAACCAAGCTTGGGAAGTCGGGAAGCCTTGCTCTAATACCAGTTGAAAGGTGAGAAGGATCGAAGCTTGCTTGGAAGTGAGCTATGGCAGAGAGCAAGAGCAAGAAGAGAGAGCGACACAAATGGGAACTCCAACTGTCACAATGTGTGACTGGGCCTTCCTTTATTCAAACTGTCACTAAAATAATAAAGAATAAAGTGATGGTGACGGGCGCTTGCCACCTATAGTGTGCAATGGTGGGTACTGTCAGTGTAGTAATACATGGGCGGCTAGCAAAGGCGCCTTTACCACGCCTTTACCCCCAACATGAGTGAGAGTTTTTTGGAGTGAGAAACTTGAGATAGAGAAGCTCTGCATATTCTTCTTTCTTTTCTTCTTTTCTTTCCATTCATGGTAAGAGGATTGAGCTTAGAGTTTTGTGTGAGGTTGTGAGAGAGGGACTTGGTTAGATGTGCTTCTCCATCTTCTTTCTCTCCTTTTCTTCTATTATCATTAGTGTACTTGACGATGGATGCAAAGGAGTAATAATATCACATTATGTTGCTTGGGTTGTGGAACCATTTTTGAGCATTCAAGATTTTGGACTATAATATGGAAAGGTAAGTTGACGAAGTTCACTACACCGTGATGCTAGACTTATATTCTTATTTTCTTGGGACAGAGAGGAAGATGCATGGTTAGTTAGAGTGGAATGTCGAGAAGACAAGGTCGAAGATTGTCACCAAAGAAAGTTGCATCTTTTGAAAGAATAAAAGTTTATCCAATGTCCTAATTGTTTTACATTTAGCTCAATATTTTGGTTCTATTACGAGGATCGAAGACAATGTAGCTACCACAAAGTTCTCACAATTTTTTTGTGTTGAAGATTAGGAGTCTTCTCCACTTGAGTGTGGATTGGATTGGTGGGATATCGATCATCTGTGCTCACAACTTGCATGTCTCAAAACCCATGCCCTAGTTTAGGAAGGTTGAATTGAGAGGAACCAATTCATTGGACTGAGATTGAAGAGATTGGGGAAGAGGAAAACTCAAAACTCGACTTGAAAAATACAATATAACTCCAAAAACAACACAAAAATGTAAAAATGAAAAACATAAAAAGGTAAAGCTCAAAGCTCAAACTCTTCATGCTTAAACAAAGCATGTGACATTATTATGGATTAAAGATGAGTCATGCTTGTCAAGCTTGTTTGATTGTATGTGAATTGAAGCAAAAAAAGACAAAATGCACAACTCAAAACTCAAAAGGTTAAAACACGAAACACAAAACTTAACTATTCTTGATTGAACAATTTATATATGACTATTGAAGATGCACCTTGCTTGTAATGGATGAGTATTTGTATATGCATTGAAGAAACAAAAGTGAGCAAAACTCAACAAACAATTTATATATGACTATTGAAGATGCACCTTGCTTGTAATGGATGAGTATTTGTATGTGCATTGAAGAAACAAAAGTGAGCAAAACTCAACAAACACAAAACTAAAAAAGCAAAAATGCAAAACTCGAAACTCAAACTTGTCTTACTACTTTAACAATTCTTGTGACACTATTGTGGATTGAAAATACATCAATCATGCTTGTCATAATTGTTTGGTTGTGTTAGTATTGAATGAAGGAAATTGTGCAAAAATTTTAAAAATGCTAAACTCAAAACACAAGAATCAAATGCACATCCATTGTTTTCACTATTCAATTGGTTGTTTCTTGTTGCATTATGTTGAGTTGATTGATTGCATTTGGCCCTCATTATTTGCTTTGATCTCTATTGACACCCCTCTTATTGCCTTCTTGCACATGCCTTAACATTCTTGCACATACTAGTCTTGCATGTATTACTCTTGCACATGTCTTTGCACTCTTGCATGTGCTATACTTACACACACACAACCACATTCATTTTCACATGCACACATGCAACCAATTTACACACATCCACTTAAACACATGCAACCACTTTCACATCAATTGCTTGTAAACACATCCACTTTCACACTTATATCCATTTACACACATTCATTTTCACATGCATCCACTTGCACACATGCAACCACTTGCACGTGCTCCATTTTCATACACAAACAGTTGCACATATGCAACCACTTGCACATGCTCCTATGCCTACACATACTTAGCCTCCTCACACACATGTTGCTACTTCCACACACACCCCCTACTCCCTCAAACACCTCTACTCCCACATGCTCCTACTTCTACTTCCACATATATAGGCTATTCTCACATGCCTCTACTCCTGCACACCCTTAGTCCTATACATCCCTACTACCACACATAATTAACCTTTTCCAATACACACATAGTTCTAGGCTCAAAAGGATTGTCCTCATTTTGCACATATAGACACACAAAACATGGGTTATACCCTTGTTTCCCTTGCACATAGTTAGGAATTCACCATTGCTTTCTTGAATCTTGTACTCATTGTGCATTTTCCATTTGGTCCTTTAGAACCCATCTAGGAAATCGTCATATTTGTATTATAATTACATGTAGGAGTCTAGTCCTTGCATTGGATGAGGCTTGACACTTGAGATCTTGGAGACCATGGTGCTTTGTGAATTGCTTGCATCATACAGGAAATGAAGAAAGCCTACTTTTGCACATCACACTCTTTCTTAACTTGAATTCAAAATTGATTGAAAAAACCAAGTGCTTGAGAACTCAATAAGGAGATTGCATAAAACAAGATCAAGAGACCTAAAAACATTCCATCACATAATAAAGAGTTCAACCCTAAACAAATCCTAAATCTTCAAGGACCAAGTTGAAGCTTAGGGTTGATCTTGTTGTATGTGCTTGCAAAATGGCAAGATGATCCTCAATCCCACCAAAGGAGTAGAGCCCAAGCCAAAAACCAATTACTACAACATCGACCCTCTAAGTCTGCTCTAGTGTTGTGAGATCAATCCTTGAGACCATGCCACTCAAGGTTCTCATTGACAAGTGATTGACTTACTCAATCTAGAAAAATCAGATCCCAAGCCAATCTTATGGCATATAAAAGGAATCCAAGGACAATTGCGCCTAGTGCATGAGTAAAGAAAAGGACACTAAATCAAGAAGTTGAGGAGACAAAGCTAAATTACAAGAACTTGAATAGACAAGATTGAGGGACCAAGGAAGAATTTACAAGCCTTGAAAGACCAAGATTGAGAGACCAAGGAAGAATTGACAAGCCTTGAGTTTTGAAAGAGAAGTATACACAAGAGAAGGACACACGAGAAGTTGACCTCACAAGAAGAGTCAAGAGGAGTCTCATTTGGCTATTGAGAGCTTGACACTCTATTAACATGCTTAATAGCACATTAGACCGAGAATTCTATAAGCTAAAACCTAATGAGTCAACTACGAAAGAATGTTCCCCATCCATGAAAAGATGACTTAGAGCTAGCAAAACAAAAGCCTAGGCTATGGCTGGCAGATTGGATAAATACCAACATGTTTACAAAGACTAACCTAAGATGCATTGAGTGTGGCATCAATCACATGTATCATGAGTATTCTAAATGAAATCCATTTAGTAGTATCCTAACTAAGTCTAGCTAGCCTAACATTCATGAGTCAAATCCACAAGCATTGACCTAGAAGATGAAGAGTTGATACCTCCAGTATGTCTTAGGGTCAAACTAACTAGCAAGTAATCATTGATGCTCTCATAAACAATGCTCTAGAATACAATATCTTGATCTATGATGCATGGACTCTTTGAACTCATCTTGAAAAATGCAACCATCAAACCATATGGAGGATCACCCTATTCTCTCCTAGATTGAAAGAATACTCATAATGTTCTATTTGCTTCTAAATCAAGAAGGTTTGAGGAAGGAAATCCTATTTGGATGACCTTTTAAGCATGCAACCAAATGCAAAGTGGACTATGTAGCACATTAGATATAATTGAGCTTACCAGAAGTTGAGATAATCACTATTTTTAGTAAAGGCAACCTTGTCTCTTCTTTATGGAAGGGCCTCTTGCTTGCCTCAATGACAATCAAGAACCCTAGTGAGGACTAGGAGAGAGTTCTAAAAGAACTACTTAATGTCTAAGTAGAGATTCAGAAATCACATAGTAGAGATCCTCATAGAACCAAAGGGAAAACCAAAGTTGTTAGAAGTTAACAACTACTTATAAAACTATTGGAAAAAAAATTGCATTTAGAATGAAGAGAAGACTTGGGGAATACAATCAAAAGAATTAATAGAGAATTTGCAGAAAGCCACAATGGATTCCCAAAGCATTGTTGCATGCTCAAAGGTTTTTCATGAGAGCTCATTGGATATTGTTGCTAGAACCACTGCATAGCCACCTCCATTGACCATAGCCCAAGTCCAATCAAAATATCAGAGCAAGAGAAAGTGAGCAAATGTCTATCTAGGTTAAGGAGCAAGTCCAATGATGAGAAAAACCAAGACCAATTATAAATTGAGAATCTTCTACTTGATATTGAAAAAAACCCATTCTTGATCATCAAGAAAAACCACTTAAGCCTACAATCATAGAAGTGCAACAGTTTGAGGTAGTTGCTAATCCACAAGAGGAATATGTATTGTCTGAGAACCCAAGAGTAAGAAACAAAGTAGGCATATCCTTGTGATGCTACTAAAATTGATAGAGATAGACACAATAGATCTCTCAAGTATTGAGAAGCAATACCCCAATGCAATACTGCTAATCCTTCCAAACATGCAGAGTCTCATGTCGAAGAACCTTTCTCACCCAAGATCAAATAGAAAATCCTATAACAAAACTTTCGTGTAGGTGCTCAATCCAAGAGAAAGGATCTAGAAGGGACAGCCAAGAAAAAAACAAAAGATTGATAACCTCCCTCTGAGAGTGTTATTAAAAACGGAACTAGAAATTTGAAAATTGAGACTACTTCCAATCAATTTGAGGATTTAAGTTTAGAATGATATCATTGACTAGATTGACCCAAATCAATGAATTCATAGTTATTTCTTTTAAATTCAATGTGGAACCATGTAGCCACAACCTTTGGTTGGGACCAATCCTATCACTTTTGTTGAGGAGCAAACCTCCAGTGCTTTGCATCACAACCATATACAAGCTTTGGCATAACGAGCATCATGAATCCAATGTTTCATACTCTAGTACATTTGAAGCCTAAGAGATCTCTCATGGAGAATGTGGGTAAGCCAACATAGAAAGAATATCAATTGGAGGCTAAGTGCTAGAAGGAATTGGAGGACACAATGTTATCAGTCACTCATGCATATGCTCATGTTGACATTGGAATTCAGATAGAAGAGTCTAAGAAGGTCATAAAAAGGCTCTTTACATGGGTACATCAAGCACAAATATATTGGAGTTACCTAATAGTCATGGGAGAAGTTGTGAAGCAAATGAGCAAGGCTAGGAAAGAGAAGCATTGCTTGATTCCCATGTTCCACACTAGTAATTGTGTGACAAGCAAGGAGGAAGTTGTGACATTGGCCCAAAAATCATAAGGATGAAGTGTATTTGAATGGAAATGGCATTCTAATTGGGACCTAGATATAATATATGGCAATTACCTAATGATTATTATTGAGCAAAGAAAGACACTCTAGACTTCTATGTATGATTTGACATATATGCCCTCTACACCTATTATTCACTCTATTCATGACACACCTATTGTTCATTGTGTTCAAGACATACATGTTGTTCATTTTTTGGAAAGCAAGTATTTGCTTAGTTAGTGCTCTATTAATGCTTACATGGCAAGTTTCTTATGCTCAAATGTTAACAATATTTTGAGATGGCAACAAAAGCACAAGTGCTAAACACTATTTTTTGGTGGATTATTATTTTGCGGAGCTTTAGTGTATTATTTTGGGCACTTTTGTATGATTTTGTACTCATGGATATCATCATATTATCATAGATGTATTGTTTTGTGAGAATCGGGCTCACTCCCATGCACATTGTATTCACCACCCATAGTTGTATTTGCCACACTCACAACTGTTACATGGGTTGCACACAAGTATTTGTGATTAGAATATCTTATGCTCAAATGTTAACAATATTTTGAGATGGCAACAAAAGCACAAGTGCCAAACACTATTTTTTGGTGGATTATTATTTTGTGGAGCTTTAGTGTATTATTTTGGGCACTTTTGTATGATTTTGTACTCATGGACATCATCATATAATCATAGATGTATTATTTTGTGAGAACCGGGCTCACTCCCATGCACATTGTATTCACCACCCATAGTTGTATTTGCCACACTCACAACTGTTACATGGGTTGCACACAAGTATTTGTGATTAGAATATCTTATGCTCAAATGTTAACAATATTTTGAGATGGCAACAAAAGCACAAGTGCCAAACACTATTTTTTGGTGGATTATTATTTTGTGGAGCTTTAGTGTATTATTTTGGGCACTTTTGTATGATTTTGTACTCATGGACATCATCATATAATCATAGATGTATTATTTTGTGAGAACCGGGCTCACTCCCATGCACATTGTATTCACCACCCATAGTTGTATTTGCCACACTCACAACTGTTACATGGGTTGCACACAAGTATTTGTGATTAGAATATCTTAGGCTTGGTCTAATTAGGCTAAGGTTGAAGCATACAATGATTATTGATTGACCTCTCGAGCCCACAAAGTGGGTGGGATGCCCAAAAAGGGGCACAAACCCTAAACACAAAACGCAAAAGGGACGCAAACCCTAAACACAAAAGGGATGCAAACCCTAACCCTAATTCTTGGTCTATATAAGGGTGGGATGTCTCAGTTGTATGCAAAGGAGTGATGGCATTGGATTGTGTTGATCGTGATCGTGGAACCATCTTCGAGCCTTCGAGTCATCAAATGTAAGAAGATAAGTTAGGTGAGTTCACTACAACTCGAGCTACTCTTGTGTTCTTGTTTTCTTGGGTTGGAGAGGAGAATGCTTGGTTAGTTAGACTGGAGTGTTGAGAGACAAGGTGAGAGATTGTCGTTGAAGTGAGTTGCAACTTTTGAAACAATAGAAGTCCATCCAAAGTCCCAATTGTTGGTGCATTTGGCCCAACATTTTGGTTTCATTGCCAAGACCTAGGATGGTGCAACCGCCAAGGTTCTCACACTCCTACCGTGTGGAGGAATAGGAGGCTTGTGCATAGGTATGGATGGGATCGATGGATTTCTGATCATCTGTGTTTGTAGCTAGCATTCGAAAACCCATGCAGCTAGGTTAGAAAGGCGAAATTGGAATGAACCGATTTGTTGGATTGAGATTGTGAAGATAGGTATTGTTAGGGTAGGAAAAAATAGAAAACACAAACTTTTTTTTTTTAAAACACATACAAAAAACTCAAAACTCAAATACCAAACACAAAATGCAAACTCAAGGTACTCTTCTTATTATTGGGCATGTTATGTAGCAAGGTTTCTCAATTGCTTGCCCTCATCGATGGTTCCATATTACATGTTCATGATTAAATGTAAATCAAATCTATTGCTTACCCTCACACATGTCTCATGAAGCTCTTTTCTTATTGAGGTAGAGAAAGAAGTGTAGAAGAAGGTATAGAGGGAGTAGGTGAAGAGAGTAACAAGAAGAGTAGTACAAAGAAGAAGATAGAAGAAGAGGATAGAAGGGTAAGAAGAGGACAAGAAGAAAAAGGAGAAGAAGAGAAAGACAACGAGGTAGAAGGAAGATGAGAGAAGAGAAGTAGAAGGTGAAGGTAAGGAGTGGAGTAAGAAGAGGAGGAGAAGAAGAGTAGTTTTACACACACGCATACAGACACACATCTTTCTTTCTCTCTCTCTATGTGTTGGCTCTCTCTCTCTCTCTCTCTCTCTTTGCATTGGACATAGGCTGGTGGCAATTGTCTAGCAGATTGACGACATAGTGGCTAGCAGGCAAGACTAGTGGCCATTGTGGCGGATAGGACTAGTGGGATGTGATGATGGCAAGTTGGTGCACAGGCTAATGGTGGCGTGATGACGGCATGCTAGTGGCAACGTGATGCACACAAGTGGAGAACTTGGCCAGTGTGGTTGCGGACAGTAGGTCTGGTGGTGGCGTTCGACAGCAGGCTGGCGGCGGCGTGACGTAGGCAGGGCAGCATGTTTGTTTTCTCTCTCTCTATTTATTAAAGAATAAATAGAGACTTAGTAAAACACATTGTTCACACACACATAAGATCACTTTCACACATGATACACATACATACACACCGCCCGCACGCACACACTTTGCACTTACACCCATTCGCACATTTTTACCCCACATTAACACATACACAACATGCATACGTATACAATTCAACACACATAGAAACCTCTACACACACTTCATTGTACACCTCACCTATGAACACACCCATATACACACATACACATTCAGATTAACACTATACCTCTCCCACACATCAAACCCTCCCTAAAACTCTATCTCCCATACACACACATACACATTCACATTAACACTATACCTCTCCCACACATCAAACCCTCCCTAAAACTCTATCTTCCATACACATCCCACATATAAAACCCTAATTTTCACACCCCCATCCACACACACTTACCCATTTTACCTCACCATATGCCATGCACTCCCATACCCTTTCTCCTACACACTTATTACCCATGCACGTCCATGTTTAAAAATATACCCTCCTCATACCCTCACATGCACCTTACCCTCATGGCCCTTCACTCACCCTTACACACTCCCTAGGTAGCACTCATGCACACACTTTTTGTACTCTAGCACTCACACCATTCACACACATTCTTATAGGTAGGCACTTAACACATTGCATTGCAGTAAGTTAAGTAGATGTTCACTCTTGCATTAGGCATTAGGATTCACTATTGCACTAGTGGCACTACAATACACTTGCACTAGGCAATACAGTTCATTCTCTCTAGAGTTCACTCTCCTGCGAGTTTGCTCTCATTGAGTTTACTCTTACGAGGTGAGTTCACTCTCCTACGAGTTTGCTCTCATTGAGTTCACTCTCATGATGTGAGTTCACTTTCATAGAGTTCACTCTAGTGGAGTTCACTCTCGTGCAAGTTCTCTCTCGTTGAGTTCACTCTCGCAAAGTTCACTCTTGTGGAGTTCACTCTCATGAGTTCCCTCTTACACATTGAGTTCACTCTTGGGAGTTCATTCTCGCTTGTGAGTTCACTCTTGTGGAGTTCACTCTCGTTGGCTCATTCCTATAAGGTCATTCTCGTGCATTCCACCACCACCTTCACTCATATCCACTCACTCATCCTCATTCACACTCACTCACTCACACTTATACCTATACTCGCTCATATCCACACTCAATCATACCCATAACACTCACATCTCACTTATCCTTCACTCAAACTCACACCTTACTTATCCCTCACTCATACTCACCCATTCACACTAACCAATCACTCACACACTCATTCACACTCCCACTTGCACACACACTATGCCTCAAGGCTCACTCATACTTGTCTTACTCACATTCTAAATTTGAACCTCTTCCTTTACATATTTGCATCAAAGTGTCATCCTTACTTGCCATATTGTTAGCATGACATGCTTGTGATACTTTGATGAATTGCTTGCACCCATGCACACTACATTGGAAAGGAAGAAAGCCTAATTTTGCACACCTCACTCGTGAGTTTTTGAATAAAAGTGTTGCAAAGTGCCTTGATGTGTAGGTTTTGAAGTCAAGACTTTGAAGTAAATATATTAATGAATTAAGAACTCAACGAGCTTGTTAAACTAAGTAACCGCCTCGTCATATTGCAAGGACCTAGTACACATTGCACATAGCACCTAGGCAACCTCAACAACACGTGCTGTGACATTACCTTAGGTTATTTACAATCATAATGTACAACCACAACACTAACTTTCACATCTACATATAGGAAACACTACAAGTCATTAGGGGGGAAATCATCCAACCAAGCTACCATCGTCATGTGCTCCATTCCAATCATTACAAGGTCCCAATGAGTAAAATATTGTCAACCAAGTTGCCACAAGTTCTAAGTCCCCTTTGAATAATTTTGAACCCCATTCAAAGAAAGTGCCAAGACCGCAAAAATTGAGAGGAAAAGCCAACCACTGAGCCCATAATTTTAGCACTTGCACTTAGTGCAAGATCACAAGACCAATTGGCCAACAAGAGACAAATTTGGAGGATAGGAACTCCAAGAAACAAAGTTGCAAAATCTAAGAAGAACTAATAAGCCTAGAGAGTTGAAAAAGAGAACCACACAATACCATTGCGAGAAGAGTTGTAGACTTTGTCATCTGGCTATTAAGAGCCTTACACTTTGTTGATGCTCCTCATAGTGGATTTTGTTGAGAAACACGGATCTAGAGCTAGCTAGCTATGGTGGACACAAGTCAAACACACAATACATTATCAAAATGAGGGATTGTAACTCAAGTGAATTAGGTTCTAAGATAGATTAGCTTGGACTCATAAAGAGTGTTGAGTGACTCAAACTAATAGTACCATTTCATTGAAATAATATGTCATCTCTTCCTAGAGCGTACATCATATGTCTATCTTCCAGCCTCTTTTGGGCACATATATCAAGCATCATTTGCTATTCTCAACACCCCCCCTCAAATGATGAGTCTCTACCCTTGTTGGCTTTTGCCCCTCCCCCCCCCCCCCCCACATGTGGTGAACATGGACCAGGAGACTAGCTCTTTGACAACCTAGTCAAGTTAAGGCTTGAAACTTTACATCTTGGTAAGGGTTTTTACATCCACTATGGGAAACAAGATCCACTACGAGAAATAAAGATCCACTAGAGGAGTTTTTTCTTTTTTTTTTGGTTGTCAGCAGTGGAAAGTATCTTCTTTGTGCTTTTTTGGCACCCTTCGATGATGTCTTCAATCTTCTTGTTCTTCATAATCTTCTTGGTCTTGTTTTCTTCATGCTCTTCATCTTTGACTTGTGTTCTAGTCTTCTTTGTGAGGTTCTTTTTCTCAGTGAGTTTGAGATGGATACAAATAAGTATATTTCTATAGGTTGCCATTACATAGATCTTGGAATACATAGGATTTTATGGGCATGGAACATTTGCACATTGTGCAGAAAAATCATTAAGTTTCTGTGAAGAGTGCAATACCCAACACCGGCCTTATTGCTAAACAAGGGACATAAAAGACAAGTTACACCTAGCCACAGTCTTCAACAACCGCAGGCCTGCTAGTCCTTCCATTCAGGAACCCAACACCTTCAATCTTCTACATAACATCCATGCCTTGAACCACCTTGCCAAAGACAACATGCTTTCCATCAAGTCATGGAGTTGGCACTATGCACAGAAAGAACTGTGACCCATTGGTATTAGGGCCTACATTGGCCCCATGGACAGAACTCCAAGCCCAGTGTGCTTTCTTGAGAAGTTCTCATTGGTAAACTTGGTCCCATAGATTGACTCTCCACCTGTCCCATCACTCCTGGTGAAACCTGGCACATGAAGTTGGGGATCACCCTGTGAAACTTAGATCCCTTAAAATATAATAGCTTGTCTAACTTCCCCACCCCCTTCTCTCTTGTGAAGAGAGCACAAAAATTCTCAGTTGTCTTGGGAGTGGTGTCAGCAAAGAGCTCCAAGCCCTCAGGCTTCCTGCCAATGTTGATGTCAAAGAAAACCTTTGGGTTACTCATCCTGGGCGCAGGTCAGCGGGCGGGCGGATGTAGACGATGGCACAGAAGGCAACAAAAGCGTCTGATATCTCAAACCATCATCAACAGTAGTTGCCCACTCTGCTCGCAGGCGTCCTCCCGGCAGCTCCCCTGGCGGCTGCCGCCCCTCTGCCCAACAAGCTCACGTGTTTCCACTAATCCAGCCACACTTCATCCTCTTGCCTCACCAATCTCCCTCCTACCACATTCAGGCGCTTCTTCAATTACTTTCAGAGAAGCAAGGCTTGAAATCATTGCCAAGCTTTAGAGCTTCAAGCTCTATCACTTCTTCTTTGTCTCTTCCTATTACGGCTTATAGTTCGGCCTCAGACCAGAGTCAACGTTTTGGAAAAACAAACCAAAAACCACCTCGAACAGTAGCAGTTGATTCCAATCTTCTTCTTGAGGTGGGGGAGCATGCTAATGAGACAAAGAAGAGTGTTGAAGGGAAGGCCTCTAAGAATTTTTGAAGCCTGAGATATTGAGATGGGAAGTAGCCTTGTATAAGGAGAAGAATGAGCTGATTTAGAATATGCAAGAAAGAAGGAAATGTTAGGAAGCTATACCCACTAGCTATCTAGCTCAACCATGGCTCTAATACCATGTTGAGAAACACAGATTTAGAGCTAGCTAGCTATGGTGGACGCAAGTCAAACACACAATACATTATCAAAACAAGGGATCGTAACTCAAGTGAATTAGTCTCCAAGATAGATTAGCTTGGACTCATAAAGACAATCTTGAATGACTCAAACTAATAGTACCATTTCATTGAAATAAGAGCCAAGTACATGCTTCTATAGCTTTTGGGTTGTTCCACTCTTCTCATTGTGCTTATGGGATTTTTTCATCTCTTCCATACATCATATGTCTATCTTCAAGCCTCTTTTGGGCACATATATCAAGCATCTTTTACTATTCTCAATAGATTCAACCTTAGGTCTCGAAGTCCTAAAACTTGATGAGTCAATACAAACAAGTGAACATTCCCATCCATATATCCATTCATATATTGCCAGAGCTAGCAACATAAGACCCTAGGCCATAGCTAGCAGACCGGATGGTGATAGATAAATTTCCAAGGGCTTACCTTAGATCCATTGAGTGTAGCATCACTCAGATGTATCATACTATCCAACATGCAAGGTTTCATGTAGTACCCTAACTAGGTCTACCATGCCTAATATCTAAAAGTTCCAAGCCACAAACACTGACCCAAGAGATGAAGAGTTGTTCCCTCCTACATATCTTAGGGTCAAACTAATTGCCAAGCAAGAGCTCATCATTGATGCTCTCATAGGCAAAGTTTCAAATTACAACATCTTAACCTATGAGGTATGGACTAAGATCGAACAACCTAAACTCATCCCGACCAATGCAACTATCAAGCCATATGGAGGATCAGCCTATTTCCTCATAGGATGATGCAAAAATCCCTGAATTGTTGAGACTGAAAGCATGCCCACAGTGTTTCATGTGCTTCCAAATTGAGAAGATATTGGAAAGGAAGTCTTGCTTGGAAGACCTTTCAAGCATGTAACCACATGCATTATGGACTATGAAGCACACCATATACACCTAAGCTTACCAGATGTGGAAATAGTCACTAATTTTAGCAAAGAGGACATTTTCTCTTCTCTAGAGAAGGACAAGAAGCTTGTCTCAGATTCAGATCAAATGCCTAGAGAGGATAGCTAGAGAGCTCTTAATGAACTAGTCAAGGCACATAAGAACAAGAGTGAACCGCTCAGTTTAGGAACCCTCCTAGAACTAAAAGAAAGATCACACTTACTAGAAACACTACCAAAGCTTCTCAAGCTATTTAAAATAGAAGTGCATCTAGAAGGGGCAAGAGATCTAGGGCAAGTAATCAAAAGTATCAATGGTGTGGAGAGTTAGTACAAGGCTGCAATGGGTGCCCAAAGTGTTGCATTGTGCTTAAGGGTTTTATGTGGGAGTTTGTTGGATTTGGTTACCAGAACCACCTACAAAGCCACCTAAAGTGACGATAAACAAAGTCCCCTCCAAATCCAAGAGAAAGCAAAAGAGACCCACACACAAATCTAGGTCATGGACCAAGATACTTAAGGAGACAACACTAGATTAGTTAGTGATTGACAAGCTAGTTCTTGTGACACTTGAGCCCACAATTCCAAAAGAGAAACCACTTGAAGTTGCTACTACTCCACAATAGGAACTTGTAGTGTCTAAAAAGTCATCAAGCGAGGATGAAAAGCTAGAGCCAAAGCAGCCACTTCCATGTGAGGTTGCTCAAGTTGAAACAGAAAGTCCAAGGATAGATGAGATAAAGCCCTCAAGTGTTGATAAGCAACAACCCCAAGTTGTTGTTGGTTCTTCAAAACAACCAAAGTCTCCTCGAAACCAAGAAGCTTAGTCACCCAAACCAAAATAAAAAATCTGGCAGCAGCAGCCTAGTGTAGCTACTCAATCTAAGGAAAAGGATCCACAAGGAACAGCTATGAAAACATCAAAAGAGCAATGACCTCCCTCTATGAGTGTTGTCACAAACAAATCTTGAAATACCAAGACCATGAATACATCCACCCACTCTAAGGATCCAAGTGCACAATCATCTTTGAATATCATGATTAACCACTCTATTGAATTAGAAGTTACTACTTCCAATTTTGAGATGGAACCCATACAATCATAGCCCTTGGCTATGACCAAGACTATCACTTTAGCTGAAGAACAAGTCTCTTGTACTTCAGTCTCACACAAGGATATAGAATCTAGTGCAAAGAGCATAAGGAATCCATTGATTCACAAGTCATGTTCTTCTCAACCAAAAGCTCCAATATACTTAATACCAGCTAAACAATATTTCATGGGGATATTAAAAAAAAGGGGACAACACAAAGATCGATTAGAAGCTACGAGTTCTCATAAACTAGATGAAACACTCTTGACTTCACTTGCTTGTGCATATATTCATGGTGACCTTGGAATTTAGATTGTTGAGCATCAGAAACTCTTAGAAAAGCCATTGACATGGTCAGAGCAACCAAAAATTTGTTGGATTTACCCAACATCTGTCAAAGAAGTTATAAAGCAAATGACCAAGGTAGAGTAGGAGAAGCATCACTTGATTCATGTGTTCTATAGTGGGAAGCACATAGGAAGATGTTGCAACATTGGCCAAGAAAGCAAAAGGACAAAGTGAGTTTGAAAAAAAATGGTATTCTAGTCAAGGGTTAGCTGCACGACATGGTAGCCACCTAATGATTATTGCTAAGCAAAGAAAGGAACTTTAGACTTCAATGCATGATCCTACATATGTAGCTCCTACATCTCTCTAAGTGCTTGCACTTGTCTGTGGTGTCAACATTTGTAAATTGGCTAAACTTAATCCCTTCTCTAACAAACAGAGGAAGAGCTACACATTGCAAATCAATTAGGACAATGAGACATGATGATTGATGTCATTAGATATATCTTTTGTCTCACCCACCATGACCCACAACTTCTTGATGACCATACTTCATTAAAGGAAAATCCTAATTTCTATGAATGGTTTATTCCAAGGCTGAGTGACACAACACCAAATGTTACCTCCACTTCTAGTACTACAATGATTGAATCTTCATCAAATGATATGAAGCAGAGTGATGTACATAAACCTTCTACTAACCTAGGCATAGTGGCTAGAAGAGGTATGCTTGCAACTCCAGATCTTAGGCACAATGCCACTGATATCCCTACTAACTTTCTCTTGGATTTTGCATTGGTATAGTGTCATTATTGCTAGTTCTTTGGATGATAGTGCTACCTTCAATATTGATAAAATCGATAACACAAATTTTTCTTATGGAAAATGCAAATATGGCAAGTATTCATGTAGAAGCATCATATTAAGCAATTAAAAACAAAGAGTGTCAAGCCCAAAGGCATAGATTAAGATGATTGGGATGACACATCACTAACAAATTGCCAACATAGGCAAGTGCTAGCGTCCAAAGCATACAAAATCAAATCAACCCACAAGTGAAGGTAATTACATCCAACAACACGCAAGAGAGCATATACATGAACGAAGAGTCCCATTATCTCAAGCACCATAGACATTGCATGCGAATATGCCCTTTGTTTTCTTCATGGGTGCCCAAACTAGCACTCATTTTCTAAAACAACTTGAGAATAATACATGAGTAAAAAAGCCACTGGAAGCACTTGAATGAAAGGGTTGTAGAGGGAAACTAGAGATTTTTATTTAAAAACCCACAATATAATAATCCTAATTCTTGCAAGCATGGAGCTTGACATGCTAGTGTGCTTCAATCACATTTGTCATACTTAACACCTCAAAGAAGATAGCATTAATGTTGATCCTAAGGTAACCACGCTTATGCATTTGTGTAAGTTGGCATAGGTAGAGGAAACATTTAGAAATAATAGCCATATTTGTTACAGATCAAGCTAGTTTATTGGCAGTGGTTAAGTCCATTGTTTTTAATCAAAGAGAGAGAGAGAGAGAGTGTGTGTGTGTGTGTGTGTGTGTGGGAACTTCAACAATTACAATGTGTGACTAGCCTTCCCTTATTCAATAGTCACTAAAAGAATAAAGAATAAAGTGACAATGACAGGCACTCGCTTGTGTAGATGCAATGTACAGTAAGTAAATGTGGGTGGCTAGGCACATACTCCTTTACCTCCAACAAACATATTGGAAGAGAGATATAAAGGGATGATCATTTACAAGAGCTTACTGGGAGTAGCAACCATATAGAGACTGTAGTGCATGAGTGAATTGCTTCCTCATAAGAATGAGGAATTGCAAAATCTAAATAGGATTTTTTCCTCTAGCTACCTCTTTAAATGTTTGTCTTGATTAGGTTTCCTAATGTCAACCTAGATAAATCATCACATAGGTTTATCCTCTAATCCATAGCTTTCTTCACATATGTAATCTCTTCAATACTTTGCTTTATATATCCTCTAAAACACTTCATTCTATTGGCTTTTAAAAAGTTCAAATGATTTGTTGTTATGTTTTATAAGAAGAGAATTTTAATATTTATATGGAAAATTATTTGATATTATTTTCTATTAGAATATGATTTTTATTTGGCATTATTTCTTACTGGGATGTGTTAAAATATTTATGTTAAGAATCAATATAATATTTGGCTATTGATTATTAAAAATTTGATATCAATATATTCTTTTTAATATTATTCTATCTTAGGTTGTCACAACAATGGTGCATCTAGTATACTCTACTCCCAGTATATTCCATAAGTAGAGATCCCATATAAGGTGTGTGTATAGGCAAATGCACAATGTTACTAGAGCTAAATATAGGCACATCTCAAGAGTTAGAATAGAATTACAATAGCTTCATCACCTTATAGAGATAGATATGGATAGAATGCCATGCAATCTCCAATTTAAAAACTAATGAAGTTGATGTCCAATAATATGGCATAGATAGAAGTAATATAGGTATTCAAATGCCAAGTGTGCCATGTCAAAAAGGCAATGCAAATATAAATAATCCAAATGGTGGATTAAGTATATGTAGACAAATGCTTAATACTCGCTTAATATTACTAGAGATAAACATAGGCACAATATAAGAGCTAGAATAGAATTACAACACTTATAACAACCTATAAGAGATAGAGATGGATATAGTGTCATGTAAGCTCCTATAAAAAACTTGAAATTTATCAACAAGATGATACATATAGAAGCAATATGCCATTTTTTCTTGCTCTTCGTGATTTGGTAGCCTTAGAACTACACCTCCCATTGGTCAACAATGCAATGGGAGTATAAATAAGACAAGTATTGGGATACTAGGTGAGCATTATGAAAACAACCCTCTCGTGTTTCTTCTAGAAAATGGTGGATTTTTTTCAATTTTCCACCATGAAATACCATCTAGTTTGGAAGTTCATCCATCATTAACTATTTTGTTCCAAGAACTGAATGTGCATACAATTGATATGCCTTGTGAGGTTTATGAATATTGCATAGCTAAGTTGTAGCAGTTTGAACAAAAATGTACATTCTATCTTGAGACTGGAAAACATTGATGTAGAGGTGGAAAAGTACTTCTACCACCATTACAACAACCACCCCAATCTCTACGTAGTTTGTTAGATGCTTAAATCCACAAAGTATAGAACTTTTAAAAAAACATACATGCATATAATAGCACTTTGTAATTTATTTCAATGGGTATAAATTGTTATAAGCTTTTGCCTCAAAAATGGAAGTCATTATATTGTTCAAGTTCATGGATCAGTATATCATTGCATAAGTTTTTTGCTTCCAAATGAGGATGAACAATAGATGCCAAAATTTATATAACTTTATGTTTATGATACTGAACACAAGTTATCAAATCACGTACCTTGTGGAGAACCTATATAGGGAATGGCCACATTGGGGGAGTTCTAGACTCACTTTTAAGCCTTGTAAGAATTTCCATGTCATCGTTCTATTAAAAATAGGGTCCAGCCCATGGATAACTATATCCATTGTACCTCAAAACTATATCATTAACATATCATTGGAAAATTCTTGATGAGAGGATTATAACACCCTAACCTTCAATAAACTTGGAGTCTATATGCTCAACTTATGGTCTTTGGACCCAAAAAAAAACATTAAAAGTTACGTAGTAGTAGGCTCACCTAAATTGTCATTATGGAATATTCCCTAGAATCCCAAAGAGCTTAAAAGGACCAAAAGTGAGTCCAAATCTCCCCCTAATAAACTTTTATATGTGTATTTATTTAGAATTTTCAAAGAAAAGGATCTCTTTAAAAAAAACCTTACCCTATATTAGTTTGATGATATTGTTGAGGTATTAGATAAAGGAATACTAGACTTCCCAATAAAAAAGCTTCGACTTCATCACCTCATAATCAAAGTATAATCCTATCACCTTATTACTAAGCACTTGTTTTGGTTAGGGTAAGATTATTTGCTAAGACTGTGTGTCTGTGAGTATGAGATGCATGAAGTTTTGGTTGAATTGCATGTGGGAGTTATAGGAGATTATTTTTGACAAATACTCTCTTGCTTGGAAGATCTTGCAATCTTACTTGTGATGGGCCACCCTCTTTCTTGATGCAACTAAGTTTGTAAAACACTTGATGAATGCTAACACGTGAAGGTGCTACTAAGGAAAGACTAAATGAAATTTATGCTTGTAATAGCATGATAGCCTTTTAAGAAGTGGGAAGTAGACTTTGTTGGGCCTATAAGTCCTAGAGCTTAGTATTAACATTCTAAATATATCATTATTGCCATTGATTATCTAACCAATTGTTGGGCTGAGGCCAGAGCCACGTGAAAGAACAACTTGCAAACAACATCAAAATTCGTATGGGAGCAGGTAATCTCTCGGTTTTGTTACCTAATCAATATTGTGAGTGACCAAGGTACACACTTCATTAATGAGGTAATCATGCACCTATTGTCTAACTTTATGATTATCCATCAAAAATATTCCTACAAGCAAACAGCCAAACCACAGTAATAAACAAGATCTTGATCAGTGTGCTATGCAAAGGATAGTCTGAGCTTCTAAGAGTGATTGGGATAATAAACCTATGGTAGTTTTGTGGGCGTATCATATAGCCTACAAAACTACAATTGGCTAAACTTGATTTAAAACAATGTATGAAATTGATGCCATTATATCAATTGAACTATTTGTCCCAAGCTTAAGAGTGGTTTTGTATGAGATATGGAAATGTCAAACAGCTTGGACCAAGTACTTGGTGGAGCTAAAATGATTATTCAAGGCTAGATTAGTGGCAATGCATGCTCTCATCTTTGAGAAAGCTTGATGAAAGACCTAGTACAAGCATGTTAAATAAATCTATTTTCAAAAAGAGCCACCCTAGTGCTGCTTTATTCTATTAAGGTCCATAAACAAAAAATTAAGTTTTGGGGCCTAGCCCCTTTCCATGTGTGATTGATCAACAAAACCAACAATGTGAAAACTTGAAACACTTGACAAAGAAGGCATAGGTTCTTTCAATGGTAGCATAATCAAAAGATATTACCCACCAACATAGCCAATTGCATGCACTACCATCAATTGCCATATTGCTATCAAAATCACCAAGCTTGATCCCGAAGGCAAAGAACCAATGCTTGTTGTTTATCTTAGGGTCAAGCTAAAAGCAACAAAATCTTATACAATCAATGCATTGATTAATGAAGGTTCTAACTAAAATGTTATGATGTATAACAATTAGATGAGTGTTGAGTAACCTCCACTACAAAATGTGAATCCACATGAAGGCACTCCTTACACTCGTTGGTAAAGTACAAAGTAATGTTGATCATTGAGATTGAAAGTCCACCTACCATCTTTTATGTATTCTATAACACACAAGAATTTGGAAATGAGGTATTGTTGGCCATTTTAAAAAAAACCAAGTGTGTAGTCGATTTTGAAATAAAATGCATTCACTTAGAGCTACCAATGTGATGATAATTATGACTTTTAGCAAGGTTGCACTTGCTTTCTCAACAAAAGTAGCACCATTGACATCTTCAACTTCATTTACTACACCTGTCCCTAAGGAGGGGATGGATATCCTACTCAATGAGCTACTCAAAGCACAAGCAACTCAAAGCATACCAATGACTTGGACATCTAAACTAAATCTAACATGGACAAAATGGTTTCTAAGGAACAATGCCAAAATAGACAAGTCCAATCCTGTGCTAACTACTCACAAAACATTGCTCTCTACTAATCAAGAAGGCAAAGCCAACATTATAGCCACAACCAAGCTAGATGGGTTCCTAAAGTCCTACTAAAGGCACGAGGCTACTATGCCAACAATACGTCGATATGGCTGCCAAAGCTATCATGCACCATAACGACAAAATCCCAACTACCTAACCTTAGAATAACTCCATCCCAATAGCCACAAAGACAAGCCCCATGATGCCTAATGCAAGGTGTGACCTCTCAATGAGTCTATATAAGGTAGGAAGTATACTTGTCAAATGACTTCACAAGAACCCACATTTTAAACTCCATTAGGAGAACTCCAAGGAGACAGAGATCACATTTCCATTGAATTCAAATTACCTCATCATTATGCCATGTATCACTAATTATGAGGTAAAGCCAATGACTACAAGTGTTGTGCATCATACAAGTCCTCAAGCCAATCCACAAGATGTTACAAAAAACTCATCTGATTCTAACGACATCCTTACAACAAATCAACCCATTAACAAAACCCAACTAGCTACCCCTATCAATCAAACTAGCCCAACAAAGCCAAATCCACCTGTAGACCTATGCTCCTCTCCTATAAGAGACAATCCCTCTTAGATTATCTATATGCATGGCCATTGATATCAATAACAATATAGTCACATGTATTTGGTAGGTGGATAACAACTTCACTCTATTTGTTGGCATTTATGACTTAACCTAGGCCTCTTGGGTGAGAACACGATGGAGGGTGTGAAGTCTCTACCCTGCTCATGGGAGGAATTAAAACTCATATTCATCAAGATGTCCTTGATCACTAACAAACTAATTATGAGGAGAGAGCCTCAAAAGGATGCTAGATTACCTCCTTCAAATGTAGATACGTGAGGATCTTGCCGATCTAAACTATTTAGCAAAATCTGAGTCCTTATTTTTAAAGTGATCGTCTACCCTACATGCATAGGGGGAATGAGGTTTTTCAAATCATGATCAATGTTGAAAATTGTTGCAACTTGAGTATATTCCCACTTATATCACTCAAATTCTTTTTGGGTCCTTACCTTGACCCATAAAAGTAGACCATTAGAAGATAGCATCATGCTACACCTCTACATGGACTAGATTCTTAGTGGGTGAGAGCTCCATATTGCTAGCACAATAGGTTTAGGTGATCTCTTAATCGATACCTTGATCTATATTACCCGTGTCAACATATGGCCACATGATACAGATCATTATGCTACATTTGAATATAACCCTCACTTTTAGACTGGTTGTTGAAATAATAAGTATGTATATAAAGAAGTGCTCAAATAACACAACAACAAAAGCCAAAAATTCACTATGCCACTTTCGACCACAACTCTTCCTGAGGAATCCTAGGAAGTATTGCAATCAATTAGGAAGGGACAAAACTTTTTCACTCTCATGACTTAAAAAAGAGGCAAAATTTAGAAGATAAATACAAAACCATATCAAGCAATTTGTAAAAACCAAAAAAAAAAGTATTCAATAGAGATTGATGGAAAAAAATTTAAACTTTGGGTAAGTTATTATAATGATATATAAATGTATTTTACTAACTCCTTATCACACTATGTTGTTAGAATTTTAGACATGGCAAGCTAAGGAGAAAAAGTCACGCAAGAGAAGATAAGAAAGGCAGTAATGACACTTACAAAAAGGAGGAGCATATTAATTAAAAGTTGAGAATGGATATCAAGGGATATTGCCACCTATGTTACTGATAGATCCACGTGAAGTGATAACCAAGAATCTAAAGGCCAAATAACTAGTGGATCAATGTGGATTAAGCACCTTTATGGAAAAGTCTGAAGGAGAGGTCAATTTCGAGAAATGTACAAAGTTTCTCATGACCTATGACCTATGACCTATGACCTTGATGGATAGAGTGGTGAAATCATAGTAAATGATGAAAATGGCTAGTGAAAGGTGGAAATCTTGCTCATACTAGAGGTGGTTCATAAAGCTTTAGGCATGTTAGACAAAAAGGAGAAGATATCAAAGAGGGATTTTTATACAATGCTAGGCATGGAGAAGCAAAAATATTCACCAAAGACTGTGTGATTTTGTTAGATATCCTAGATCCAGCGGTGAGAATCCAAGAAAAACTAATATGCAAGCTATTTTTTTGGTCACAACTACAAGTCCAACATGAGTAGAATCCAAGTGACAATGCCAAAAAGTGTAGTAGTGGGGAAAATTGATATAATCAAAATTACAATAGTTACGTTAGAAAAGTCATTGATGATGTAGCTAAGATGCTTGGTTGTCGTACACAAGACTTAGAAAGATTTGGACCCATATCAACAAGTAGAGAAGCAAAAAGGAAAAAAGCTGCAACCAAGGCCACACCAATAGGATTTGATAATATAGTAACAATAATTATATAAGAAGCCATTGAGGACCTACAAACAAGAGAGAAACATGTTTCCCAAAAACCTCAAAGGGTGTCAATACAAGAAGTATCCTCCACATACACAAGTCATTAGAGTTAGACCCCTTAGAAGACCTAGGAGAGGAGGAAGTTAGGAGATTGCAACTAGAAGTAGAGAAAAGTGCAAGAGGATTCTTAGTAATGCAGTAGAAGCTCAAAACATGACAAGGACCTCGCAAAAATATATTAAGTTAGATCCCAACGAAGGAAGAGGAAGTGACTTAGTGAGAGTGCACAACAATAATTCCTCAATCTCATGTACTAGATAACCACTAATATTGAGAAGCAAAAGGTTCCATGACCCACAATGGGTAAGCTTGGAAAGCTAATGGTGACAACAAGAAGCACAATCAAAATTACCAAAATTAGATACCTTAGATAAGGAAGGAAGAGGAAAACTTGTCATTAAAATACCCACCAAACAAGGAAAGATAGCATTTGAAGAGGAGAAGGAATTATAAAGATTAAGGAAAAATAGAGAAAGGAAGAAGAGGAATGGAGGTAAAAGGAGTAGGAATATAGGAGTGTCTCAAGAAGCAAGAAGAGGAGGACTTACCCCTAGCCATGAGATGATCAATCAAATAACCCTTAAGGGCATACGGATTGGCATTGATGGGCCTTAACTTAAGAAGTGTATCGAAAGAAGGCACTAGTGCAATAGGATATTTAGTAAGGCCACCAATGTCAAGCAAAGGAAAAGCACCATGAGAAGCCCTTTTGCCACCAATTATGGAAAGCATACCTTCTATCTCAATGCATACAATAAAAAACATTACAAGGTGCAGGTTGGAGAACAAGGTCTATGAACTAGTAACACAATTTGCTATACTTTCTCAAGCAAGATGTGAAGAGGCCACAACCACCATAGATACCAAGAGATTGGCCATTACAGATGTTGAATCTAGGTAAAAGGCACTAATAGTACCTAGGGTTGAAGGATCATCAACCTTCGTGTCTTTTGCCACAATAAACTTGGCATAAGGTTTTGAAGAGTTTTTGAAGGAGCTGGAAGATCAGAGAGATCAAGTAGATGAAGAAAGAAAAGTTACCTTAGCCATTTTGGAAAGAGGGGCAAGATTCCCAAGGGCATAGGGGAAACCCTAACCTTAGAAGTCATGTATAAAAAGGTTGAAAAACAATGATAATGACTATTCTTGTGTGTGCCAACTTTTGATTCTTACCTTCTTGCTTTTGTAGGCACACACATGCACACACACATATGTGAGTTGAGAGCAAGTGAGTGAGAGTAAACTGAGAGACCTTTATGATCTACACCCTTTGATGATTTCACACTAAGGCCCACTGAAGAATAGATTTCCACACAAAAAAATACCGATGATGCTATGGTAGAAGATCTTGAGGAACAACCCCAAAAAGTATCAAATCACCCCATTTTGCTTAAGCTCGTGAAGAATGAAAAGGAGAGCAGCATAGAAGAAAAGCTAGAGGAGAGATTCTACAGGTATAGAGCATAAGAAGAATCCAGCAAGAGGCAGTAGTTTTTTATTTCAAGATCAATGAGGTCAATAAGTCAAACCTAGAGGGACTAATAGACCACACTAGAAATATAAAGTGGCAAGACATGGGGGTTCAAGCAGGCAAGGAGAAGATAAGTCAATGGGAGGAAGAAATATCAATGCCATACATGACTTGGCAACTTGCCTTAGCTCAAGCCAACTGTAAGAAGAATTTACTAATTGAAAGAGCTGATGTAATAAAAGAAGTGATGCATATACAATATCAAAGCTTCACCAACACATTGCTTGAAGTGTCAAGTTATGTGATGAGGACACTATTGACAACCTTAGAAGAAAGCTACAACTCACCAAGAAATCACTTAACCATACTTTGAAAATAGAAGTATCCTAGCTTGAATATAGAGGATGATGAAGGAAGATCAAGTGCAATGGCTCAACTCTCAACAAAAGACCTAAGATTGACTAGGGTTATGACTAGTGAAGAATTCATTCCAACCCCACAAAAGAGCCTCGATCATTACCTCCTGCACTTGATATAGACAAGGAGCCAGAGGAACCCAAAGAGCTATATCACAAGAGCTAGAAACCATTGTAAGGGATGAAGGGGAACCAACTTCTTTAGAAAGAATAATAGAGGTGATACAAAGAAGAAGGGAGAAGGTGGAAAAACACATGAGAAAACTCACTACCATCCCCTAGACAGTGCTAGGCATGCCCTTCCCACAAAGGGAGGAGTATATTCTAATTAGTTTGGATAGGAAGAACAATGCATGGAAGCAATGGGAGACTAAAGAAACCCTAATGTACTTCTCTTTCAATTTTCCACGTGGGTTTAGCAAGGTTCTACCACTCACTATAATGCCAAAGATGATTCAAATATCCTCATGATTGGGGAAGAGATAGCTTAGGTGAAAAACTCAAAACTCTAGAATGTGGCAATGAGAACCAATTGACCACTAGCACATCAAAGTGTTCTAGGTACCAAGGACTATGAGGGGCTATGACTCCCAACCAGGATGAAGGAGGACTATATTGGATGACAAGATGGAAACATGGATAGTATTTTGTAGTATAGTATCCTTTGAAAAATGGGATCCCAACTACATGCCTTATCTCAAAAGGTATGGGGTTGACTATGAATCCAAAAGGCATGGTAGGTATCATCTCCCTTTGACCTTAAATGTTATTGCTAATAATCTAGGAAAGAACCTCAAGTTTCATGAGAAGGACTTGATTCCCTCCTTCAAATAGCTCGTGGATGACTTCTCAACTTGTTCTAACCTTGCTTTCGTTACCACATGCAACTACCTATTACTTCTTTAGCTACTTAATTAGAAGAAGGTGACAAAAAAAGAGGATTTGCATCCACTTTTCTTTGGCATAAATGCAAGGATCGATAGATATGCCATGTTGAGACTACTTCTTTGAGCCACTCTACTATTGCATAGAGTTATTAGAGTGAGTTATTAGAGCGTATAGATGCTAGCACATTTACTAGCTTTAGCCACCCCTAAAGAGAAAACAAAAAAGAAATATAATGAACAAAATCAAAGCTAGCAAAAGCCCCACTAGGTACATGCACAATCACATCATCTGAGGGCTCTCAAGTTGGGCACATCTCATGGTAACTATTGGCATCCATTCCCAACAAGTTCCCAACCCCCTAGCCCTTACCCACTTTACAAACTCAAGGCATATCAAGGGCAAAACGTCCTGAGCCCATCAATAGACCTATCATCCCTAGCTTTGCACCACACCTCCCCTTGCACCAATTAGGTCCTTATACGTGTGGGACAACACTCCAAGCTCACTTGGGATTTGACCCATCTCCTAGTAGTACTCTCACTTGCACAAACAATCCTAGCACAATAAGGTAGGCACATATCCTTAGGGAGTGCACATCCTTTTCTATTGCAAAATTACAACTTGAAGATCAATTTAACCCACTCCTCAACATCTGTGGCCCTTGTTATACTATTTCTTTCCTTCTTTTCCTCAACTATAAACCAACTTTGAACAACCCAACTTTGGACAACAAGAGTAAGAGAGACAATTCTATCCATACCAACAATGATCCAATATTGCCATGTCATTACTAGTCATCCTCATCATGACCCACCCATAACATAATTTTGAATTTACCATTATTTTTTAGATAAATAATTTGACATAATTTTTAAATTGTGATCTATTTTGATTTAGTATTTAGCATTGATAATGTAGTTAAAATAACATTAACATCTTAAAATAACATGTTAAGAGATTTTTATCTCAAATTATATTTGTTGCAAATATAATTAAGATCTTGATAACGTTGGGAATTATATTTTAAATATAGTTTAAAGTGTAAATATTAATATTTTATATTTATAATAGTGTAATAATATGTATATATGCATGTGATTCACTATTATTGAATATATATCTATATATTTATATATACACACATATAGTTACAAATTATATTCTTGATGCAATTTAAAAATGTAAATACAAATAATACATTGACATGATGTTGGTGATGGTTATTTAAGATATAAATATTAATAGTTTATAACAATTCAAATGTTTATCTATATAAATATTTTAATATAATTATTTTTTTGATTTTAATATTATTTTGAGATATTGGATATTTTGAGACATAATTTTTTATATTTTAAAATTTAAATATTTAATATAATATTTTAATGCAATAATTATGCATGTATAAGAGATTACACATTTGATATCAACATTATATTTTACATAAGTAATTGTAGATAACTTTTTAAATTGTGATGTATTTTATTTTAGTGTATTGAATCTGTAGTTAAAATATTTTTAAACATTTGTACCTTAAATTAACATGTTAAAATATTTTTTCTCAAATGATGTTTGTTGCTAATATAAATAGCATCTTGATATAGTTGTAAATTATATTTTAGATAAAATTAAAAGTATAAATATAAATAAGATCTTGGCTTGATGGTGATGATGGTATTTTAAGATATAAATGCTAATATGTTATAATAGTTTAATCGTGTGTGTGTGTGTGTGTGTGTGTGTGTGTGTGTGTGTGTGTGTGTGTGTGTGTGTGTGTGTGTGTGTGTGTGTGTGTGTGTGTGTGTGTGTGTGTGTGTGTGTGTGTGTGTGTGTGTGTGTGTGTGTGTGTGTGTGTGTGTGTGTGTGTGTGTGTGTGTGTGTGTGTGTGTGTGTGTGTGTGTGTGTGTGTGTGTGTGTGTTCATATTTTAGGATATGTAAATAACATATTTAGGATATCTTTATATGAAATTATATTTTAAGATTTATTTATTTTTAATATGTAAATTTAGATAATATTTTAGCTCAAATTATACTATATTTATCTCAAATTGTGATGTATTTTGTTTTAGTGTATTGATTATGTAGTTAAAATGTTATTAAACATTTACATCTTAAAATAACATGTTAAAATATTTTTATCTCAAATTATATTTGTTGTGATTATAAATAAGATCCTGATAGATCTTTGAGATAAATATTATTTTGAGATAATTTTTTTAATTGTGATGTATTTTGGAGATAAATAGTTTGAGATAATTAATGAATGTGTTGTTACATTTAATGTCCAAATTAAGTACATTTACATTTAGATAGTTATGGTTGTCTGTGAGTGTATGTGTCTTATTAGACACTTTAAGAAGCTGCTTAATAGTTTATCAAAAGATATTATAGTACATAGAAATATATTTTTGTATATGTATGCATGTTATTTTAAGATTTGGGTATTTTATATTTTATTTTATTTACTAATCAACGTGCTGTAAGAAGCTGGGAATACTTAGAATGTTAATAATATGCCATGTCACACTGACACTGGTATATAAGGAGAGAAGTTGTAATTTTTCACATCTTTTTGACATATCAATACAATTACAATCTTTCTCTCCCTTCTTGCTCCAAGCTTCCATGGCTTCTTCATCTTTCCTGTCTTTCTCTCTCCAATTCTAGTCTTTCTCTCTCCTCGTCACTCTATTTCTCTCTCTTCCTGCAGTCTTTCTCTCTCCTCTGCAGTCTTTCTCTCTCCTCTTTCTCTCTCCCTAGTTCTCTCTCTGACAAGTGGTATCAGAGCTTCAGTCTTTGATCCATTATTTTCTTCCATTTTCACTCCTATTTTCCTATTTCAAAACCAATTTCAGACAAAAATGGTACAAGACAGTGACTAGTGGAGTGCTGCAGGACAACTACAGTTAGCAATGACTACATCTGGAGTTATCCAAGGTCAGATATGGCGGGTAAAGGCTTAAATGGCTGGACGTCATCAAATTTTATGCAAAAATGGAGGTAACTAGGGTAAAGAATGGTTAACCGGGCTTAGTTTGAGAACAAACTGTGGTTACTTTGAAAAGAGGGGTTTCTCTTTCCCCTTTCCTGGAAATTCCTGCAGGTTCCATGGAGGTTCAGCCCCAAGATCTGCTCATATCTCTCTTACCTCTGATCTTCCTGACCAACAATCACCTGGAATAGAAGCCTTTCAGCATGAGCTTCAAGTTGAGCACCTACTTGCTCAAGATTGAGCAAGCATTCAGGCCAGGAACAGCCCCGAAAATTGCGGCGCAATGGGCTGATTCCAGCCCTGCCCTGCTCCAAGCTTGCTTCCCCTCAGCCTTGGCACTCTTCTTCATCCATTCCAGGCATTAATCTTCAGCTACATTGAGATTCTCAGCAACATTTGAAGATTCCTCAGCTCTCTTGAACCCTAGGTGAACAGTCCATGGGCAGCCATGAAAGCTTCAGCCCAAGCTTCCATTTCTTGACAATTTCTTGAAGATTCTTCATCCTTTTGGCCCGTGGAATCATTTCAGCAAGGATTCTTCAACAAATTGCAAGGATTAAGCACGGGATGCCTTAAGATTGAAGATCAAGAGCTTCTATGGAGCAAAAATTTGGGGGAAACGGGTTTAATGCTTCAATTTCAAGCATTTGAAGCTTCAAGATTGGTCTCTACCATCAGATAAGCAAGCTTCTTGGATTATTTTGCTAACATTGGACAACCGGGAGCCCTATCAAGCATTTGGCAAGTTATTTTCAGCCATGTCAAGGTATTTCTCTTCAATTTTTAATCTCTCTCATCAATCCAATTGCTGAGCTTAAGCCATTTGACTGAGAGATTAAAGAATTGAACATTTTCATCAAATTCTCAGCCAACCTTTGCTTGAATTCATCTATTCATGAATGCAATGCTTGTCTAATGCATATTAGCTTCAATCAGTGAATGAAGGGCCTTAATCTGAGATTTCAGCATAACATTTGAATCCTATGGACTGAATACATTCATTGATTCCTTTGTTTACTCTAATCCAATTGATTGGTTGATTCTCTTTTGCCTAAATTGGAAAATTGTAAAGGGTAAGTACTAGCAATCAGTGAGTCACTGAATTGCATAGGTAAAACCCTTCTTCCATCTCAAGTTCTTTTATCTCAATCAATTGCATCTCATGAAAGGCTGAATGAATATTTTCCAAATGCATATCATGCTGATTGCTTAGTACACTAGCCTCTGCCATGTTGATATTCCCACCGAGGAAAAAGGTGGATGCCGGGGGAGATAGTGGGACAAAAGAGAGGTGACCCTCCCTCACTATCGAAGATCCCGAAGGGGTGCAACCAACCGACCCGGGGGGAACTTTGCCCACCTCCCGGTGATTCGGAGCCCGTGTAGGGAGCCCGTCCTGCCGTTTTATCCCTCACACAGGTACAGCGAGTGGAGAATTGAAGATTGAAGACTTTCCAACGACTCAAGTACCTATTGGAGTAAAACAGGGTAAAACAGGGCATTTTCAGGTTACCCACAGGGTATTTACAGGTGGATACAGGTACACCTTTTGATACTGAAGTACAGGTGCAGGTACTACAGGGTACCCACAGGTCCTATATACCCCTTTGCAGGGTTTGGTAGCCTTTGGAGGTTACTTTCTTGCATTACAGGGTCAAAACAGGGCACTTACAGGTCTAAACAGGGTGCAGGACTGGACAGTTCAGACTCTGAAAGTCAGTTACAGAATTTTCTGTCCTAAACCTGTTATAGCGTGCTATAGCTCATCTCGAAGAGGGAATTGTAAGCTTCGATTCGCACAAAAAAGTTTTGCAATCGGAGTTTTCTAGCCAAAGTTATAGCCGTTTTACTGACAAGGGGTACTGCAGGACTGCACTAGTATGGCAGGGCATAAAGGCAAAAATAAGGTCCAGGAGGACTATGCACAGCAAATCAGGGATTCTATGATGGAAAGCACACTTCAAGAGAACCCTGAAGAGCCTCAACAAGGAGAGATTAGTATTCTCAATGACGCTTTGTGTGCCCATGAACTAAGACATAAGGAACGTCATGAGACTATTTTGTCAACAATGGAGCATATGATTTTATCATTTGATCAAACGAAGTCTACTGTTGAGAAGATGATGGAATCAACTAACAGAACCAATGCTTCCATTGATAAGTTGGTAGAATCTAATGCCCAACTTATGGCACAATTTTCTCAACTCATGCAGTCACAAAAGGGATCAAAAGAAGCAAATGAGAAGGCTTGTTCAAATAGTGACCCCTCAGTTCCACTTCAGCCATCCAACCAAAATGGTTATGGGGATGGGATAATAGGAAGAAGAGGCATACCCAATAGTCAATATGAAGTGGGAGAAGCTTCACAAAGGCATGATGACTATTTGGGCAGTTTGAACGGCGCCAATACTCAAGCTTTTGGACTGCATACTCAGCATTCTAGGGGTGCTTTACCAACAGGAAGATTACAGGGTAATTCTCAGCCACCTGTTGGAAGATTTCAATCTCATTTTGGGGGTTCTGTACTTAGAAATTCCGATCAGCCAGTTTTGGGACAGCAACCTTTCCATGATAGAGAATTCAAGGATAAAATTGTTTTATCCAAATTCAATGGCCAGTCATCTTCACCATCAGAATTAGAGGAATGGACTTCTAAGATGGAGTCTTATTTCGACATATTTCCTAAAACTGATGATATGAAGATACATTTTGCCTCCCTCCACTTAGAAGGATTTGCTCACACTTGGTGGAGGTATATCAAGAAAGAGAATGTACTTATTGAGAATTGGGAAGCTTTCAAGGCACTTATGGCTGAAGTCTTTGTTTCACCTCTTGAGAAAGAGAAGTTAGAACGAAGATGGTACAACTTGGAACAAAGGAGCCTAAGTGTAAGGGAATATACAAACCAATTCCTCAACTTGACCATGTATGTGGAAAACATCAGTGATGAGGCCAAGTTACACAAGTTCATGTATGGTTTGGAACCATCCTTGTCAGCTGATGTTATGGCGCAAAATCCTACTTCACTTTTCAAGGCTATTGAGCTTGCAGAGCGCTTTGGAAGGAAGTATAGGAAAGAGTCTTCATTTCAGCCAAGTTATGGACAGCCAAGGACTGTTTTAAAGCAAGGGCAAGTTGGTAACAATTATGGCAGCAACCATATGCCTAGTGGGAGCTTACGGATACCAACTTATCCCCCGTTTAATGCTTCTAGGCTTCAAGGCAATTTCAGGACAGCAAACAGTCCAAAGGTTGAATTTAAGCAAGGTGATAATAAGCCTAAGTCTACTTCAGCCAATACAAATTCTAGAAATATTCCCATGGATCTTTACAAGGAAAGAAAGGACAAAGGCTTATGCTTCAAGTGTGGAGAAAAGTATACTCCTGACCATGCTTCAAAGTGTGTATACAAAAATGCCAAGCCAAAAATTCAGAGTATGCTAGTTCTTGAGGACCTTGAAAATGACATAGATGAAGTTAATGCAGTCCCAATCAATGCTGAAAATGAAGATTTCGAGGATGATGGTGGACATGAGTACTTCTATGATCCATCTGACTCTTTTCCTTTTGATCCAGGCGGTGATATCCCATTTGATCCTGGTGGATTTTGTAATGAGTTGCCTGCTGCCACTAATTGTTCTATCTCTATGGATGCTTGGACGGGATCTAAGAACCCTAATACACTTCGTATGAAGGGAAGCATATGTGGAAAGCCAGTGTTCATCCTGATAGATAGTGGCAGTACCCACAGTTTTGTCAATAAATCCATTTTGTACAAGTTGAATTGTGTTCCCACCGACTTACAGCAGCCCATTAGAGTACAAGTGGCTAATGGTGAAGAGGAAATCAGCACACAAATCTGTCCACAGGTTTCTTTGCAGATGGCTGAAAATTTTGAAGTCAAAGTAAACCTGATCACTTTGGAAATGGGGCCCATAGATATTGTACTTGGTTGTGACTGGTTGATGACCTTAGGCAGGATTACTATGGATTTCTCACAGTTATATATGGAGTTTTTCTCCAATGGACAGCTCATCCGTTTACAGGGGATCCCTAGTAAATCTGATTTTCAGCTTATCACCATTCAACAACTCAAGAAAGAGTACAAGAAGCGCTCACAGATATTTGTATTGCATTTGAACAAAGAAACACATGATCAGCCCAAAAATTCAGCAAACCATCCAGCCTTGACAGCTCTTCTTGAGGAGTACAGAGATCTATTTGAAGTACCTACTTCATTGCCTCCTAAGAGAGCGGTGGATCACCCCATTGATTTGGAACCCAACTCAAAGACGATCAATAAGCCACCTTACAGACTATCAAAATGTGAACGAGAGGAAGTAGCCAAGCAAATCAAAGAGCTTCTTGAAATGGGATTCATTGAACCAAGTTCTTCACCGTATGCATCCCCAGTCCTGTTAGTCAAAAAGAAAGATGGATCTTTCAGAATGTGCATTGACTACAGGGATCTTAACAAGATAACAGTGAAGAACAGGTATCCTATACCCAGGATAGATGATTTGCTTGATGAGCTTAAAGGGGCTCGATTCTTCACGAAGATTGATTTGAGATCAGGGTATCATCAGATTCGCATGAGAGAGGGTGATGAGGTCAAGACTGCTTTTAGGACTGATCGTGGGCTTTACCATTTCTTGGTGATGCCATTCGGCCTTACAAACGCTCCAGCTACCTTTCAAAGCTTGATGAATAAGATTCTACAACCTTTCCTCTTTCAGTTTGTCTTGGTATTCTTCGACGACATTTTGATCTACAGCAAGACTTTTCAGGATCATTTGTCGCATATGAGGAGGGTTTTTGATGTGTTGAGACATCATAGGCTTTTTGCTAAGGAGAAGAAGTGTTCTTTCATGCAGACTGAAGTGGAATACTTGGGACATATAGTCAGTGAAAAAGGAATACAGGCTGATCCCAAGAAGGTGCAATGCATAAAAGATTGGCCAATGCCTACTACTACTACCTCTCTTAGAGGATTTCTTGGTCTATCTTCATTCTATCGCAGATTTATAAAGCATTATGCGGCAATTGCAGCCCCTTTAACTGACAGGTTGAAGAAAGAGGCTTTCTTTTGGGATTCTCTTGCAGATGGCAGCTTCAACCAGTTAAAGGAATTACTTACCTCCGCTCCTATTCTTGTATGCCCGGATTTCTCTAAAGAGTTTACTATACAATGTGATGCTAGTGGCCGTGGCATTGGGGCTGTTTTGCTTCAGGAGCATGGAGTAATTGCATTTGAAAGCCGTAAGCTTACTGATAAGGAGATGGCCATGAATGTTTATGATCAGGAAATGTTGGCTATTCTGCATGCAATCAAGAAATGGCACCATTACTTATATGGCAGCCGATTCAGAGTGCATAGTGATCATCGCGTACTCAAGTATTTCCTTACTCAGTCAAATCTTACTCCAAAGCAACGACGATGGGTAGCAACATTACAAAATTATGACTTTGACATCACTCATACAAGGGGCAAAGATAACATAGTGGCTGATTCTCTCTCTCGTATGTGGGCCTGCAAAGTATCAGCCATGACGGAATTACATAGTGATTGGATTGAAGAGCTACAAGAGGCATATCTCTTAGATGAGGAATTCAGCCAAATCTTTCAGAAATTACAGCAAGGTCTCATGGAAGAAAACTCGCACTACCAGCTTAAAAATGGTCTTATTTGGTGGAAGGGCAAGATTGTTATTCCCTCTACTTCTTCCTTCAAGCGAAAAATTATGGAGGAGATGCATTCTTCGCCTTTAGCTGGACACTTGGGAGTTTTCAAGACTTATGACAGGATTAGCAAGAGCTTTTATTGGAAAGGACTGTGGAAAGATGTCAAGGACTTCGTTATGAAGTGTATGCCTTGTCAGCAAAATAAGGATAGCACCCATAAGCCAGGAGGTTTATTGCAGCCATTGCCTATTCCTACGGGTAAATGGACTCATATTACTATGGACTTTATCACTGGCTTACCTACTACCAAGAAGGGGTGGAATAGCATTTATGTGGTGGTTGACAGACTCACCAAAGCAGCTCATTTTATCCCAACAAAAATTCAGTTTACTGCTTCTCAGGTGGCCAACCAGTTTATGGAGCATATTTTCAGATTGCATGGATTACCGCAGGTGATTGTCCATGATAGGGACTCAAAGTTTATGAGTAACTTTTGGCAAGCGGTATTTACATCTATGGGTACCAAGTTGGCTCCATCTACGGCTTATCATCCCCAAACTGATGGACAGACAGAGAGAGTTAATAAATGGTTGGAGACTTATCTTCGCCATTTTTGCTATGATGTCCAAACCTCATGGGATTCTTGGTTACACCTGGCTGAGTTTGCTTATAATAATTCCACTCATGCGAGCATAGGAGTTTCACCCTTTGAGGCTTTGTATGGTTACAAGGTGCCCCTACCCACAGTCATTTTTAACGAAAAGATCAACCCTCATGGGAAGGAAGAGTTGGATAGAATGCAGACCCTTCTTCAGCAATGCAAGGTGAATCTAAGGAAGGCTCAAGATCAGATGAAGATGTATGCTGATGAGAAGAGGAGGCCTTTAGAGTTCCAGGAAGGAGAGCTGGTTTTGTTGAAGGTGCCCAAATCCAAGTATTCTACATTGAAAGATGGATCCAGTAATAAGCTTGCCCACAGATTCTATGGCCCTTACAGGATCCTTAAGCGGATTGGAGATTTGGCTTACAGACTAGAGCTTCCCTCTTCTACAAAGATTCATAACGTCTTCCATGTTAGTCAGCTCAAGCCCTATTATGGTGATCCAGTGGATTTAGTTGATGAGCTGCCACCTATTGATGAAGATGGTATTGTTCAGTACATCCCAGAGGCTGTTATAGGTCAGCGTGAAAAGAAGCTTCGATCACGTTCTATTGTGGAATATTTGATTAAATGGAGAGGTTTACCCTCTGAAGAGGCTTCTTGGAGACCTGATTCAATATTGGATGAGTATCCATACTTGAAGGATAAATTAGTGGCTGAAGCCTATTGCTTATGGAGCTAGTATTGGTGCAGACTGGTTCAGGACAGCACGCTGTTTTAGAACAGTTTTTGTCGTACTTCATTTTCAGAATTGAGCTATCTGCATGAGCTTAAAGTACTCTTCAAGAGCTTCGTTTTGATATGTGGTACACTTCATTTGGACACTTCTATCAAAAGTTATGGCTGATTTGGTCCAGCAGGGACTGTTATTCCAGCAAGCTGTCTACTTTCTTCTGGAACTATTTGTTGAAGATTCTATGGCTCCAATGGCTTCTAAGGTTCTTCAAATCATGTATATAGCAGGGTCCACTTTTCGTACTTCAAATTCAGCCCTTGTAATGATAAATTCTTCACTCATTCCCTATTTGTTAAGCTGTAAAACAGAGTAGTACTCTGTTCTATCCATCTTTTCTTTAGCTCTTTCTAGTTTTGTTTTTGGGGACAAAAACTTTTGGGAAGGGATGGATTGTAAGAAGCTGGGAATACTTAGAATGTTAATAATATGCCATGTCACACTGACACTGGTATATAAGGAGAGAAGTTGTAATTTTTCACATCTTTTTGACATATCAATACAATTACAATCTTTCTCTCCCTTCTTGCTCCAAGCTTCCATGGCTTCTTCATCTTTCCTGTCTTTCTCTCTCCAATTCTAGTCTTTCTCTCTCCTCGTCACTCTATTTCTCTCTCTTCCTGCAGTCTTTCTCTCTCCTCTGCAGTCTTTCTCTCTCCTCTTTCTCTCTCCCTAGTTCTCTCTCTGACACGTGCATGTATGTGAGACATTATATATGCATTGATGATAGTTCAAATGTTTATCTTAAATTTTATTATTAAGATATTTGATATATGTGCATTATATTTTTAAATACTTTAAATGTGTATGTGTGTATATGTATACATATAATATAATAGTTTAAGATATTTCATAATAGCTTCTTAGTTCATAATTGTTGATATTTCAACATGTTGTATTTGTTATTTCAATGTATACATTATGCCTTTTGGGAGACATGATAGCATGGTTTGTATAATGCCTATTTTTGCCACCCAATATCATATAGGAGTTAGTTATTTGGGGCAAGATGTTCAAAATAATATTTCTCATGTGGAAATTTCTCATGGAAATAATGAAATACATGCCCTTATGCATGAGCTCCAATGTTAACAATAGATGGCAATTGTGGAAATGGGAAAGGTCAAGAGCATATTTTAGTTAATGGCTCACGTATTAATAACACACACATACACACACACACACAGATTGCTACTATTGAAGTTGCTACTACCCTTTGTTGTCATTGCCATTGTGTGCCATTTCCATTGTTTCCATTGTGGTTGTGTGTTGCTAGTGTTGTAGGGAAGAGAGAGAAAGAGAGAGGGGGGATATTTTTGGTGGCTAGTTGGTTGGTTGCATGCTGCTGCACAGAGAGAGAGAGAGAGAGAGAGAGAGAGAGAGAGAGAGAGAGAGAGAGAGAGAGAGAGAGAGAGAGAGAGAGAGAGAGAGAGAGAGAGAGAGAGAGAGAGAGAGAGAGAGAGAGAGTTATTAGCTCTTGATGACCTCGACAATCAATCAAAATAGTAATGGAAGTCCACTATGCCCTTTGAAGCCTTTAGTGCTCATGCTACCGACCATGAGTTGGAGGCAAGCAGTGAACTCTTCTATTATGTTCATCATAACATTTCACAAAGAAGAGGAGCTTCTTTTGTGAGATATGGTAGGATGGTTTGTCTGATGCCTTTTTTTTTCATTCAATGTCGTAAGGGAGTTTTAAGTCCACTGTGTCCTTCAAGGTCTTAAGTGCTCATGAATCAACCATGCCAAACTTTAATTCATTTGTAAGTCATTGTGGTGTCTCTATTTTTTTAAATTTTATTTTTTAAATCATTATTAGTAGCTCTCAACAATGAAATGTTTTATGGACTTATAAAATGAAATGAATGTACTATTTTCAAACTTCTGCAAACTCCAATCAATATCCCGGGGGGTCCACCTTATAGAATATGTAAGATACCACGTGAGTTCAAAAGAAAGGGTATTATATTCAGTAAAATTTACATGATAATGTTTACGAAAGGGGGTTTTTAATTATAATTTAAAAAAAATATGTAAGTTCAATAAAGTAAAAGGGGTCGTTTTAAGACCTTATAACATGTAAAGAAAGGGTATTTCTTAATATCTTCTGAACGCACGTTATATAGATGATTTCTTATAGGTGGACTCCCTAGGATCAATATGGGATTACCATATCAAAGAATTGGTAGCTCAATTCTACAAGGCTTAGACGAAGACAAACCACTAGACTTAGGGCTCAAATGGTTAGGTTACAAACAAAAGAGCTTGGTAGAAGCAAGCAAAGAACCCTTTTTCTAACAATAACATTTTACCAAGGAGATGAGTTTCTTTTGTGAGACACAATAGGATGGTTTGTATGATGCCTTTTTCTACCACTCAATATCATACACAAGTTAGTTGTTTGGGGCAAGGTGTTCAAAATGCTATTTCTCATTCAAAAATTTCAAATGGAAATAACAAAGTAGATGTCCTTATGCATGAATCTCCAATGTTAACGACATATCACAATGGTGAAAATGGGTAGATTCAAGAGAATATTTTTAGTAATGGCTCACATATTATTAATGCTCCTAACTCTAACCCTCGAAATGGTGGATTTTGCTCTATTTTTCATGTTCTACGTACAATGGATATTCATCTTACAACTATGATATTATTATTTTAGATGCAAATGTGCATTGCATTGGGGGTCTTTCTGAGGTTTGTTAGTGCTGCTTAGCCAAAACATGGAGATGTGAAACACAAATGCATCAATCAGTTTTGTATGGTAAACATTGTTGTGGAAATGGAAAGGTAATGTTAGAATCATTGCAACATCCACCATAGCCACTACATGATCTATCATGGTGTGCACCGTATGAATAGAGTGTTCTCAATAAATAATATATGAGTGTATAATATTGCTCTTGTATTTGTGTCACTTGGTGCCAATGTTGATGAGCTTTTAAAACTTGCTAGAAATGCTTATACCTTTAGAGTGCACGGCTCCATTTATCATCACATAGGTTCTCTCGTACCACCAAATATGTAGCGGCGGCAAGAAAGGCCAAAGTTTGTGTAGATTTATGTTTATGATATCAATCATGAGCTATCTAATGAGTTAGGGATTATGCTAATCTATCACCTAACTTATTCAGAGAGTTGCAGTCAATGATGCATCATCACAATGTATATACCCAAGCTTGTAGATCTGTAGTATGCAACATAATCCTCTAATAAAATTGAGAATGACAAATTTTAATGTTCCAAAGGCTACCTACTTAGTTCTAGTACGAATTGAGGTTGTAGCTATCATGTGAATCAAGGTGATGAGGATACTCTTAGTCATTGAAATATTCATGTTTATACTCGAGATGGTCATTATGTTGCTATTTCAAACTAGCACATAGCATATATGCCAACATTATATGTCCTTTTTCCCAAAGGTGATGATGAATGGCATGCCAAAGTTCCTTATAGTTATATGGATGCTTCTATGCATGCATATGAATAACCGAATCTCAAATTTCAATTTTACACATTTTGACTTTAGTGTGTGAAGACATTGAAGTGTATATATTGCGTGTGGTCAACTATTACAACAATTTATTGTTGATGTTTATTGTAGCATAGAACATTGTAGATTGGCTTAGTATTATCAAAATCAAATAGTATTACATACAAAAGTGTATAGAGGCTTGATAGGTATGGTAGGAGTGATGGATAACCAACAAGCACAATTTAATGGTGCCTTTGTGGGTAAAAGTGCAGTTTTATCATTTTCTTTTACTGGTGGACGAAGGCATATGTATCAACTATATCAAAATGCAATAGCCATAGTGAAAAAGTAAGGGGAAACCTAATCTTTTCATAACAATGACATGCAATCCAAAGTGGCTAAAGATAACTAAATCTTTGTTGCTTGGACAAAGTTACCTTATGTAAATACTAGAGCCCCCAACTTTGGCTTGTAGAATCCTTGATTAGTCATACTACATCCTATTCCATGAATACATACAAAATATTTTACTTGTCAACCCCCCCCCCCCCCCCCCCCCCCCCCCCCCCCACATTGACCACCTTCCAAACATACCATAGTCTCCACATCATTCTTTCTCATAGAAAAATGTTAATGTATTCTTGAAATTAGGAAATGATCCTACACGTTAGCCATCTTTAAAAGGCCCAAAGAAAAAAAAATATAAAAGAGTTGAGAAGGATCACGAAAGGCTAAATCCAATTGTCATAGGGAGATAAGCTTTCTTATTAGGAGTAACATTAGGAATTTAAAAGGTACATTAGTGGCGAAGATATCTATTTGATATTGATGAGGCACAATAGTCTCCTAATGGGCCTACCTATATGACAAAAAACATAGTTATTAAACATATTTATTGTTCTAAGAAGTTGAAACTCAAACATTTAATCTCTTCTTTGTAATAGGTCATATTCCTTGATAATTACACTTCAAATTTTTATGAATACTAAAGAACATAAATACATGAACAATATTACAAGCTCACATTAAAGCTTCCATGCATGAATAGAATTAGAGCAATGAAAGCATAGAGCACCCATTTATTTGTACTATGTAAAAGTGGTTATGATATTATATAATAGAAATGGACTTATAGCCTACATCACATGTAGGTTCTAAACTTTCTTGAAACAAAAACAAAGAAAATATGGCTATATTTTATTTGCTACTTTTCTTCTCTCTTCAGTGGTACCTAAAGACTCTTGTTACCTAAGTTTATGCTTATTAGATGGATCTTGATTCGATATCAAGATTGCAAGACATTGCACTAGAAGCAATGAGTAGAATGCTATTTTTGGAAGTGAAGTGGGGATTTAGAGGTGTATACGTGATGATGAAGATTTGAAAGATGTCTAAGTAGAACATCATACACAAAAGACTTGGATTATATCTAAACTTGGCTAGAGCTCACAATTGTCTGAATTGAAGAACACTACTTGTGAAAAGAACATGAAAGAGACACATGTTTGCAAATCACGAATATTCAAGACTTGATTTTATTAGTAGTTCTTGATTTAAGATCACATTGAAATGCTTCATATAGCTCAATACACAGAATTTTTCATAAATCCAAAATTAGAAAATTCAAAATTGAAATTGAAGTACTACTAGCATAGATTGATATTTTGACCTATATGACAACCCAAATTTCATGAATCTGACTCAATCAAGGTATCAATAGACAAAAGGTAATAAATAGTTTGTTGTCCTTTGATAAGATTACTTATGATAGATTGTGCTCCTAAACTTGATTTTGACACACTTGTCTTTCAAATGTTCATTGTCAATCCTCTAATCCACGCAAAACATTTGCAATGCATCCACATGTCTTTGTAAGTCCTCAAGAGAGTTTGCAATCAATAACATATCATTTGCATACAACAACGTGGGTATCACTATGCTAGATAAGCTCACAACCTAGTTCTCCCCCCCCCCCCCCCCCCCCCCCCCCAATCTATTGACACAATCTAGGAGCTCATCAACATAAACACCAATGAGAGTAGGAGAAAGTGGGCACTCCTATTTCATCTTGATGGTATTCTCCATCATATGAGAAAGCCTTCATGGATCACACACTCTCCTTGTCACTAACTCATACATGACATAAATCCCCCATTTTAGTTCCTTTGAAGTATCAATATCCTATAATCACTAAATGGGACTAGATTTGGGCACAATGTCAAATGCTTTGTGGTAATTGACAAAATAGTAATAAATCCTCTTCCCATGTGCCCTACCTTCCTTTATAATAGCTTGTAGTGAACCCTCTTCTAATAAAGCTTGCATATCCCCATGCTCTATATCCATGTTTCTTTGCCCATGTGTTGAGCTCATTCTCTAAAATGTAGGCATATATCTTGGCCAAGTAGTGACCAAATCACGATTGTCCCTATAGTTCTCCAATACCATAGGATTCCTTCTCTTAAAGAGCGACACAATGGTAGAGGGCCTTTAAGAGTAGAGGGTGCCATGAGAGAATGGAGCCCTGAGAAAACACTCAATCAATGAATGTACACTTGGATTTCTACATTAACAGCGGTGCTTTCAAATAGGCTTGATATATTCAAGCAGGGTTCTCTCTAAGGCTTCAAGAATCGACCCACAATCACTATTCCAATAGCCTAAATAGGTGGATGCACCCCTTGATTCTCTATCCCTCTTGATGGCTTGGGGTCATATTCAATCTCAAACTCTTCAATTTTGCATCTATAATACCTCATTATCTTAGCATATAACCATGCTTTAGTCATATTGAGCTAATTATTAATCTACCCTTGCATACTCAATATCCCCCTCTAAGATAGGTCATGTTGATTGGTTACAGGGCATGACAAAATAGTCCCCCTCCCCCTCTTTCTCCCTCCCTCTTTCTAATTCTAGCTTAAGAGCTACAAAACTATACTCATAGGTCAATAGTTTATAGAACCCAGACAAAGAGTGTTGCCCCTTGGCCTATGTCCTGTTAAGTTAAAAAAGATAAGTTATAGTTTAACCCTTACTTAGCTTATTTTAAATAACCTTAAAACTCAAAATGCCACAAAGATTATGTGGCCCATAAGCAAGCACCCAAACTTTGGTTGGTGGACCCACATCTGTAAATAGACAAGATGCCTAGCCATTCAGTTATAGGTGGAGGGTCATTGTTAATCTATGCTTTGATTTAGGACTATCATTTAGCAATCCTCCTAGTTTATATTTAGTACTCATTGTTGTGAAAAAACACAGGATCTAGAGCATGGCAGTGGCTATGGTGGATTGAAGATGAAGATTAAACTCATGATGACATAGACAAGACTTGACCTGTTACACAAGTGAATTAGGTTCCAAGGTTGAGACTTGGACTCATAAACACAATCTTGTGCATAAGACTGGCAACGACCAAGACACTAACTGAAATGGGAAAGCATCATGATATTGCATTCATCATATATTCCAAACTGGTAGTCAAGTACAATGTTTTATAGTTGTTGGATGGGTAGCAGTTTCCCTTTCTGTGCCTATGGGATTCAGTCTGCCTACATGTCCTAAGCCCAGAACTACCTCATACAAAGAGGCCACAGTGGGTGCGATTGTAAATCTCAACATCCTCCTCAATCAAAACCAAAAAGTACAAAGTGTGTGGAGGCTTTAGTGAAAGCAACACCTGCAAAGTGTGGGCACACCATAAAGATGGCAAAACACCAGAGGTTGTCATAGAAAAAGGCTAAGTGTGGGTACCACAAACATGGTGGTCATCCAGAGGCTGTAACAAGGGCCTCACAAAGTGTACAGAGGCTCTAGTACAATGCTACATGAGGAGTTTACAAGCTTATGTCAGAAGCATTAGGGATAGGCATTACAAGGCTAAAAAATCTAGTAAAAATTTGGGTCAAGGACCGTCAAGTCCTTGCAGTTTTTAGCATTTCTTTTAACATAGATATTCAATTCATTGCAAGTATTCTTATCGATGTAGTCTAGCTTGATCTTGTACTTATTCTTCACTTTGCTTGCAGCTTCAGTTTCCACCACTTTGATCTTTTTGTCCTCTTCTTCTAGGTTCTCTTTGTCTTCTTCTTTATTGACTTTGCTTGCATTAGTTGCATTAGTCTTCATTTTCATGTCCCCCTCAAGCAAAGGTATCATCTTTAAGATTTGCATGATTACCGAGGTAGCTTGAATGTCTTCAAAAGATTCAAATGAGATCATTGATTGAATTTTAGAACAAGTCTATCCATCCCTACAAGTGGAATAAACAAGTCTTCTATGTAGTTGAAATGAGAAGCAAGAGTAATGCTACTCTTCATGAGAAGCATCCACTTAAAGATCTTCATGTTTGGCATTAGTATGACTAGGAATCAGCTTCAAATGATTGAGAATAACTAGCAATCCAAATGATCTTGAATGTGTTAAAAAAACACAAGTGCCAAGAAGCACTAGACTAGTATCAAGAGATACTATGTATTCAAGCACTTGATGTTGATTCTTAAGCCTTGATTTCTCACTTCCCTTTCTGATTTGAATGAGGAACTGAGTAGATCAAAGTTGCAAATTGTTGGTTGAGCCCAAAGGAATGAGAAATTGAATAGGCTTATCAATTTTGACTTCAATTAAGGTTTTTATAATATGGTTGATACTCTCTTTAATAGCACCATGACTAGCACCGAGGTAAATGGTCTTTTGTCATCACAATCTTTCTCACCTCAAAGCTTAGTTAGGTAGGAGTGCCCCTTGGCACCCCTCCTATTTGTGATTGCGGCCAATCCTCTTCTAAAGACACTAGATCTCATGATACAAAAGGGCACTCTACATGGGCTCCCCTCCTAGATGGATCTCATATGTGCACCCAACTATTCACACATGATGATTATTCTAATATAGAATAGACAAGCCAATGTGAAATGCTCTTATAGACCTACGATTAATAATCTCAAGTCTCTAAAGTCATATTGAGTATTATCAATAATGCCAAAATAGACCTATTCTTCCTTTTGATTTGGGAGATCTTGAACGGAATGAACCGGAAGTGGAAGTACTCAAGCAAGCAAGAGCTATGGTGGAAGGAGAGAGAGAGAGAGAGAGAGAGAGAGAGAGAGAGAAGAGAAGAGAAGTGAGAACTCCAACAATCACAATGTGTGATTGGCCTTCCCTTATTCAAATATCACTGAAAAATTAAAGAATGAAATGACAATGATGGACACCCGTCACCTATAGTGTACATGTGTGTGGGTATTATCAGTGTAGTAATACAGGCATCTAGGCACATGTAACTTTGCCCCAAAGAACCTCCCACTTAAAGATGAATGTGCCCTTAATGAGGAGAGAATGAGAAAAAAGTGACAATGTACAAATGTGCATAAGTACAATAGGATGAGGAAAGACATCATCTCAACCAATACCCATTAACTTCCTAAGGAAGGCAAAATGCTCCATTGAAAGACTTTTTGTCAGCAAATCTATAGGATTTTAGTCAATGGTATCTTGGCAAGATCAACAGACCTGTCCTCAATGAATTCTCTGATAAAGTGGTAGCACACCTCAATGTGTTACATCTTCACATGGAAGATTGGATTCTTGGCTAACTGGGTAAACTCATAGAATCTGAATGTAGTATAGGGACCACATCGGTCATACCAAGGTGCCACTAGACAACCTAACTAGAGAACCTCCTTACAAGCCTCAATGGTTGCAACATACTCGACCTTGTTAGTAGATAGGGTCGTGCATTCTTGCACCCTAGACATCTAAGAAATAGCACTTCCAACAAAGGTGAAGGCATAGCTGGAGATGGACTTCCTATTGTCTACATGTCTTGCATAATCAAAGTTAGTGTACTACATGACTCCTATGTCCTAGCCACCATAACATATGCACATAGTTGTTGTGCCCTTTGAGTGCCTCATGATACCCTTGACAACATCCCAATGTCATTTGCTAGGTGTAGCCATATAGGGAGCCATAACTCCCACTACAAATGCAATGTTAGGACGAGTGGCTATCATGGCATACATCAAACTATCCACACTACAGATGCATAAGGAATATTTTCCATCTCGGTCTTTTTCTCATTAGACTGTGGACAAAATTGGCCTAACTAACCTTCACATGAGAAGGTAGAGGACAACCAATAGGCTCACCATCTTGCATATGAAACTGCTCAAGGACTTTCTAGATATACTCCTCCTGCGTGACAGATAAAGGAGCCCCTTAGAGCAATCACACGTGACGTACATGCCAAAAATGTGTGAGGCCTCTTCCATGTCCTTCATCTCAAAGCTCTTCTTGAGCTAATCTTTCAAGGCATCTAGCTCATCATGAGCTGTCAGAGCATTAATCATATCATTCACATAGAGTACTGAAATCATAATACTGCCAACATGAGCCTTCTTCATGTATAAACATGAATCATAGCACTATGGTTATATCCCTATGAATGCATAGGTACCTACTCAAGGCCATGAAGGCTCTTTCTCAACTTGCACACTAGATGTTCCCTACATTTTTCCTCAAAGCCCTTAGGCTACTACATAAAAATCTCATCATGCAAGTCCCCATGTAGAAAAGTTATCTTTACATCCATCTAACAAAGGTCTAGATCTAGATGACCAACCAATGCTAGTACCAAGCATATGTCGTCATTTTCACCATAGGAGAAAACACTTCATTGAAGTCAACACCATATCCCTTCTTGAAACCATTAGCTACCAATTTGGCCTTATAAGCTAGCGTGGGACATCTAGGGATACTTTTCAAGCTATACACCCACTTGCATACTAATGCCTTCTTGCAACTAGGCAAAGGAACCAAATCCCACGTATGATTAGTTTGAAACTTTAATTGTATATTCCTCTCCCGTGAGTGATTATCATATCTATGCATGGCCTCATCATAAGAGAGAGACTCACCTACATATGTCACCATAATATAAGCCATGGGGGGAGTAAAGTGCTCAAGTAGAGCATTGCAAAACAAGCTAATCTTGCACAATAGGCAATTCCTAGGCCATTGGAGTATCAACTGGCGTGCAAGCTGTCTAACCAGCTCTACAAGAGCAAGAGGCTTCTCTTGAAAGATCACCATGCATACCTCAACCACTTTCTCATGTAGCTTATGCATCTTTTTTGCATGGAACACTACATCATGGCTCCAGATAACCTTGCAAGCCTACCGATGCCATAGGTGATAATCCATCTCACCTACATTTTTTTTGCATGGAGCACTACATCATGGCTCCAGATAACCGTGCAAGCTTACTGATGCCATAGGTGATAATCCATCTCACCTACATTCCCATAACCAAGAAAGATGCATTTCATGGACTTAGAATCTAGCTTATTGTGCTTGTCCTTGGGAATATGGTAGAAGGCATCACAATCAAAGATGGACATTTCCCAATCCATACCTCCTCTACAACCTAGCAATCAATAGTAGTGCAAGGGGACATGTTAATCAAGTATACAACAATAGTAATTGCCTCAGTCTAAAAGTGATGTGGTAAGTTTGTCTAGATAAGCTTATGCATCTTTTTTGCATGGAACACTACGTCATGGCTCCAGATAACCCTGCAAGCCTACCGATGCCATAGGTGATAATCCATCTCACCTACATTCCCATAATCAAGAAAGATGCATTTCATGGACTTAGAATCTAGCTTATTGTGCTTGTCCTTAGGAATATGGTAGAAGGCATCACAATCAAAGATGGACATTTCCCAATCCATACCTCCTCTACAACCTAGCAATCAATAGTAGTGCAAGGGGACATGTTAATCAAGTATACAACAATAGTAATTGCCTCAGTCTAAAAGTGATGTGGTAAGTTTGCCTAGATAAGTATATTGCAAACTAGCTCTTAAATCATCTTGTTCATTCATTCAACAATACCATTCTGGGAAGGGTTGTAAAGGGCAGCAGTCAACGAATGCTTAATATCCCACTCATTGCAAAACTGCTCAAAAGCTTCTCGAGACATACTCACCTCCATTATTTAACCTTAGGCATTTCAGTCTATACCCACTCACACTACAAGCTAACACTGAAAGGTAGTCAAGACATTAAATTACTACTTAATAAGATAAGCTCAAATCTTATGTGAGTAATCATCAATGAAGATGACAAAGTACTTAACACCAGATTGACAAGGCATGGGACCACATACATATGAATGAATAAGAGCCAAAGGCTCACCCATGTGCTTCATGCCAAACTTTTTATGCATACTACAGATTTTTTTGCTATATAAACAATGATCACAAGACTCAAAAAAATTAAAATCTAGGAGTGGAAGATATCGCAAACTAGTAAGCATTTTCATTCCTTTCAAAGACATGCACCCAAGGCAATGATTCAAAATAGATACATGTGGAGCTGCAGCCACAGTCAAAACATAGTCAACTAACCTAGATACAAGCAAGGAATAGAGGGTACTAGATGTAGTACCATGTGTAATAACAAGATCCCCATGGGTAATCTTCCATGAGGAATCACCAAAAGAGACAACATAACCTATATCATCCAAGGTACTAGCAAAGATAAGGCTCTTTGTGAGAGCCAGTACATGATGTTTATCATGAAGAATGAACATGTTGCCTGAAGCAAACTGCAATTGGTGGATATCACCAACACTAACTATCTCCAATGTTACCTAAATAAATAGATCCAATCATACTACAATAGGAGTAAAACCACTATCTATGCGGGGTCACATGAAAGAAAGCCCTTGAATCTATCAACCAATACTAAGAATAGCTTGACAAAGCATCAGTTAGTTTTGAAGCATCCATCAATATGAGATCATTAGACACATCAAGTTGCACCACATTAATCTCCTCAATCTTGATGCTAGACTTGCCATGCATAATATTACAAACATTATTCTTGTCATGCACTTTAATCTTTCCCTTTTCCTTGTGCTTGTCTTCACGCTTTTATGGCATTGTGGCTGAATATGACCCACTTTACCACAATAATGACAAGCAAGATCAGACTTATGGCCACTGGCCAGGGGACTTATTGCAAGACTATCCATGTATCTTAGAATGAGACCTTTGAGAGTCTCTACCATGGCCATTTCCATCCTCTAGCCTCTCACAGTATTGAATTACATTACGTCCCGCACTTTCCTTGTGAGAGCCCTCGAAGGATTTCCTTCATCCTTGAGAGAGCATCCTTGATCCTTGAGAGGACCTCCTTCATCCTTGAGAGAGCCTTGCTAGAATCTTTAGTGCTCTCCCATTTTTTTAACTTGTGAGAGCCCTCCAAGGATTTCCTTCATCCTTGAGAGAGCATCCTTGATCCTTGAGAGGACCTCCTTCATCCTTGAGAAAGCCTTGCTAGAATCTTTGGTGCTCTCCCATTTTTTTTCTAAGCTTGCCTTCTCCTCCACTTTTCCTACCTGGGTAGAATGAGCTTCTTCGTTCACTTTTTGACTTGGGATTTTTCGGTCTTCCTCTATTTCCTTTTGGCTGCCTAGTCCATGTCCACCATGACATGTCTTATAACATTAACCCCCTTCTAGATTAGTGCCAATCCCACGGCACTTGCAAGTTTATGCTATTACACTGTGGATTCCGTGCCACAGTGGATTCCGTGAGGTTTTACGGTGGATTCCATAAACTTTTATTATCGGGGCTCATACACAAAGTGGATTCTTTGTGCGAGAAGTCAATGGGGACGCCTATCCTTTTCGAGCGTTTTGTTAATTTAGTGTGTACATGGGTGATTCCATAGCAGGTAATTCCGCAAAATACATATTAAATTAATAAACGTTTATGAGTTTAGAGTGCGCACTCGTGATAAATTAAGGTTAGGATTGATTTCTAACCAATTGATTTATTTATGTAGCTGAAGACTGCTAGGTATTCACTTTTGTCGATTTAATTGTGTTATTTTACTAACGATTGTGAATGCTTCAGTTGATGTGTAGAGATAGCAGCAGTGGTGGTGGAAAGCATTGGAGGATAGCGTGTATTCGAGTTATCACCTATATTTTGATGGGCACGTACCTTAGGCATGGCGCCTATATTTTGTCACGCCTATTTATTAAGGCGTTGGATATTTATTTATTATTTTTGTATGCGCATAGGTGCACGATTTAGATATTTGTATTTGGACATTGTATTGGATATGCCTGACTCCTTGGGCACCCGCCCATTAGCTTTATTTCTACTTGGCACTAAAGCAAACTCAAAAAGCCAAAAGCGTGCTATTTTGTAATTTGGGATATTATTTGAGCTTGAAGATGATTAATACATAAAATACATGCTTTGTGGAGCGCTCATGCAAGGCATGGGGGGAGATTGCACCCAATTGGTCTCTTGTTCATGTCGTGCATGCTTTCTACATTGAGTTTTGTGCAAAAAGTAGAGTTCTTTTGTTCTTGGGGACCTTCTGACGCTCACTATACGCGCTTACGGCATCCGATCTGTACACCAGTTATGCTGTGGAAGATTCGGTGAGTTGATAGGCGGTCATGTGCGTTGATGATGATGGGGCCTCCGAAGTCGATGCCTTGCATTGTGTGGAGTTACCTATAAAGAAAAGAAGGTGCATTGCCTAGGGGTGTGTCTATCTAACCGTGTGGTGACTTGTGCTTTTGTTAGTGGAATTGGGAGTTGGGTCATGAACCCTAGATATTGTCCCACACTTGAGGACCCAGTTCGTACATAAGGGTAGTGCAGTGAATGTGGCTTAGGGAGACAGGTCTTAACCGTAGGCAAGAGTGACCCCCTAGGTATGTCCTGCCCTTAATGTGCCCTAAGCGTGATGTGGGGAATCAAAATGGGCTAGGGGGTTATAGACAAAGCAAGCCAACTGAAGCCACTAGTCATTTCCAACTTGAGGACCCCTAGGTGGAGTGACTATGATCTAGGTGGGGTGCATTTTCCTTGCCTTCTTAGATATGGCATGAAAGTGGGGTTATTTCTTTTGCAGGGTAGGGTGTTGCAAAATGACATCAATGAGTTAGTGTTACCCTCCCAAATGCACCTCCTCAACTTTGGTTGGCATCTCTCTAGCAACTAAATAAAGAACCATACAAAGGGTGGTCATCTTCACTATTAGTACAAATATCTCATCAAAATCAATCCCCTTCTCCTTGCTTAAATCTGCTGGCCACCAATATTTCCTTGTACTTAGGCAATGCATAAAATGGATATACCTATAGCTTGTAGACCCACTTATACAGCAATGCATATTTGCCCTTAGACAAAGAAACTAAATCCCTTGTAGCACTCTTTGTCAAAGAATTCATCTCTAACTACATAGTCCTCTTTCACCTATGACTATCATCCCTACTCATAACATCAATGTAATAAGAAGACTCACCACAATCTGTGACCATGACATAGTCTAAAGGCCGGGTATATCTATCTAGTGGTTTAAAAACCCTTATAAACCTATGTAAAACTAGCTCAATAAGAGGCTCTAGATGTCCCACACATCTATCATGTAAGACATGAGATTGTCCATCATGCCATGGCACTCGCATCTCAGCATTTGCTAGCTATTTAAGCCACATATCATATGGAATTGTCATATAATCTACTCATGTGTTAGATACCCTTACTCCTAGAATACAACTCTATAGATCTCAACCATTTTGAATCCATGGAAATGGGGGTTGTTCTCGAAGGCAGCATAACAATCCATGTCATGCTGGCATCAATTCCATTTTGTCATTTTGCATAAGGACTTTTGTGCATTGGCACTCATCACAATTTTTTAGAAATTTAATAGCATTGTTGAACAATGAGGGAACAATATGGACCACCATAATTGAGACTAAAGAACTTTGCAAGCAGTTGTGTCTCCCTTGAAGTGCCCTCTTACTATTCCCCCATGTGCCTCAATGAGTATGTCATGCATCTCATGTTTTCAAACACATCCTCTCAATAGTCCATCTTGCCCCAAATGATAAAGTTGATCGATGATCAACTAATAAGGTTGGACTTTTAAAATGAGCCTTCTTAGTCTAGTCTCCTGGATCGAGGTTTGGGATCCTCTTTTCCAAAATTTGAACTGTATTGTCTACCCAATAGGGTGTAAGGTCTGCTTTGTAAAGTTCTACTTCACTGTCTGGAGATTTTGAAAAGATGGGAATTACGTAGATCATCCATGATGGGCTCACAAAAACATCTCTTATTGATATGTAGGGCATATGGTTATCCCTATAGTGTTGTTTTCCCTTATGCACCACTACAAAGAAGTCCTCCAGCAAATGAAGTAACCACTTGGAAATGCACCCTGTAGCACATGGCTTGTTCACAAGGTACAACAATGCATGATGATCTACAAAGAAGGTGAAGGATGTCACCATAAGGTAATGTCTAAATTTCTTTATTAGCAAACACCATAGCTAGCCTCTCCTATTTTGTCATTGAGTAGTTGATTTTAGCCTCAGAGTTTCGTGCTTGCAAAGCTCATTGGAAAATCCATATTATGCTTGCCAGTTTAGCACAATACCACTTTAACTACCAATTTTGAAGCATCAATGCACATGGAAAGTGATGGACCAATTTGAGGCTCTTAAAATGGGTCCTAATGTTAGACCAACTTAAGTCATTCATAGGCTCGCTAACATTCCTCTATCCACTTGAACACAATCAGCAGTTTGTACAAAGGTCTAGTAATCAATGTGTAGTTTAACATAAACCATTGATAATATCCAATATGACCTAGAAAGCATTGAACTCCCTTGTAGTTGATTGAAGGGGGGAGATCCACAATCATTTTAACCTTTGAGAAGTCAATGGGGTGATCCCATTCCTCAACACAACGTGCCCTAGTAGGCATCATATTTAACCCAAATTTGGCACTTCAAGCCTCCCAGTTGGTATGACACATAGGTCATCAATAAACTCTTCCAACCATTTTCTAAGCATGTCTTTGCAAATTTTGCACATTAAGTGTTGAAAGCTAACATGGAGCATTAATCGAGCCAAACGGCATGACTATATAGGCAAATACTCCCCATTCCATAATGAATGTCATTTTGTGCATGTTGTCTAGGTGGACTTGCACTTGGATATACCTTGTGTGGGAGCCCTTACTCAACCACCAAGACCCACATACCACTTATTGCTTCAAGTGTTCCAAGTGAGGTCTCATGGCTATCTCTCACCTAGCCAATATGTCGTCGATCCTCTCGGGTTGTAGTGAGCTTACCTTGATGCCAAAATGAGTTGCCTCCTCCCTCACACAAGCCGGTAGCTCCATGATCCTAGATGCTAGCTCAAGCATCCTCAAGCCTCCTCCATCTCCAACCTCCATCCACGATAGCCACATGCAAGACGAGAGAAGAGAACTTTCTTTCTTTCTTTTGTTTGTTGTTTTTTTTTTTAAAGTTGGTTTCAATAGTAGGGAATTGTTAGTCTTTCTCCTTTAGGAGGGGGTAGTGAAGGAGATTTAACAAAATGGCTCAAAAATTGCTAGCTTTGCATTAAATTCTTAAGGTTCAAGTAAACCTGGAGGGGAGTGGTGGAGAGGAATGGGTGGCTCCAGCGAGTGAACTGGTTGTCGCTCATATCTTCAAGAACAACGAGGCAGAAAGAAGGGAGGAGGCTGGCTCGCATCATCAGAGGGTCATGGCGCAGCTATTGATTGCATTAGGATCAAAAAAGAGTGGGGGAAACCCATGTTCAGCCGGGGTGGGGTCTTGCCTAAGGAGGATTTTTAGGAGCCTAAGATAGTTGCAAGTGGTGATGAAGGTGGGATCTGGGCAGGAGGAGAAATCAGCGATAAAGCCTGTCATGGTGGCATCTAAGCTGTCGGAGGTGAAGGTGAGGGCATGGGCTAAAGTGGTGGTACAGGGGTTGTATATTATAGGGAAGTCAAAATGGCCATGGGTGTGTGCATCGAAGTCTGCTCCTATTCGTCGAGGGTACACCATGTGGGTAGGGTTGTTCCTCTCTGAAGGGAGAGTGTTACAGAAGGCCATCCATGTGAATACATTATCGTCACAGATGCGCCTTCGCCACAATGGTTGGCACTCGTATCCGGGCACTGACCGAGGCACTTCAAAAACTTTATTCTGCCAATATTCCGCATCCTTGATGCCCAGAGGGTGGGATTCTTCTCTCTTTCCTTTAGCCCACTGTTGGCTTATCCGGCTTCCGACGTTGATCACCTCATCTACTATTTTAGTGGGAAGGACTCTGCACAAGGCATTGGGGATGAGGAAGCTGAAGGTGAAGGGTTGCTTCTCCTTTTCTTGTCTCTTCCAGATTATGAGCTCCGCATGAAAACTGGGAGGCATGTCATTTGGGCATGGAGGGAGGGGTACAGACGGCTGGGCCATAGGGTTATCCCTTAATCTTTGTGTGGCTTCTTCCACCAACTTCCTCCTCTTCTCCCTCAAGGTGGTTTTCCTCTCCGCAGATGCGTCTACTGGCTGCCCTTGCCCTTCAAGATGGGGTAAAGGGGGTTGTGGAACCACTTCTTCTTCAAAATTGCCTAGGTCGATGTGCACTTTTGTCTCGCTCCCTGGGCGCTATTGTTGTTGTACCCCTTCTACAAACCCCACAACATCAATCTCCTAGGGGTTTAGGCCGATCGATAGTAGATACCTACATTGTTCTTCCGGGCTTAGCCCCATTGTAATGGGTTGGGAGGGCATGTGTAGCCTTGCTCGCAGGGCTCTACTGCATGCTATGCTCAGTTTATTTTTTACTACCTCCAAGGACTCCCCTTCCTCCTCATGAGTGGCATCCATCAAGGTATTCAAGAAGATTCGTTATTGAGTACGGAAGGCCACTTGGGCTACCTCTGCTCTACCTTCTGCTAGGATTTTATCTTTCTCCACCAAAGCCAAGCGATGCACCAAGGTCTTCACTCTTTGCTCATTCTGGCCTGCCCACTCTTCACTCTCTTTTTCATTTCTTCCATGCCTTCTCCATTTCTTTGCACCAAGGCCGTGAGCCTCCGCTGGTGCTGATCTTCCAATTCCCTGCTCATTCTTTCTTGCTATTTTCTCTCGAGGCTCAACCTTTCGATCATAATTTCCATTTCGCGATGGTGTTGCTCCTCTTCATGTTTCCTTCCTTTCTCCCCTACGGTAAACTCTTTCATGCCATGTTCAATCCGACCTATTTTTGCTGGTAGATCCTCGTGTTGCATGATCAGAAGCTTATATTCTTTTTGCATCTTCTCGAGCTCTTGATTTTCATCTATGAGCTGTCGCCACCAACTTTGCTCCTTTTCTTCTTTGGTCTTTAGTTCCCTTTTCAGGTTGAGGATTTCCTTTTGTTGCATAGCCATTTTCTTTGTCTTTTTGAGCTAGAAGGCCGCTACCGCTTCCCTTTCCACCTCCAACTCGGTCACCGCGATCCTCCTTTCCTCCCTTTCCCTCTCTAACTGCGAGAGCAATTCATCAACGTACTCGTCATGATTTGCGAGTGGTGTCATAGTGGTGGGGATTGGGGTGGTCGAGGCTTCCATTTTTTGGTGTTTCGGCTCTTGCCTAGACTCGGCATCTGTAGTTGGACTTTTCTGCCCGGTAGCTGTGGCCTCCCTGCTCCTTCCTTGTGCTAGTTCCTTATTGATAAAGTATTGCATCCACATCACAAAACTATTCACATCGATGCTCGTCGAGATGCCTAGGGTGATAGTGGTGGCTTCGTTGGCGGGCACTAAGGGGGGCAGAATGGGATGGATGGGGGCCTTACCCTTAACTTTGATGACATGGGCGGCATGGCTTCGAGTACTTGAGCACTTGAACCGGGTCTATCTTCCCTAGGCGGACTTAAAGTCCCTAGGTCATCGAGTCGGTTTTGTTGTTCTATGGACCAGCGAATTGCTTCAGCCATGTCTTCCTCTCCTATCTCCTCAACTTTGCCTCCTCTTCCATAACTCTTCTTTCTCTCTCTTCTTCTATTTTCCTTGCTTCCTCAGTCAACTTTTCAGCTTATTCCTTCTCCTTCTTTTTCCACTCTACCGCCTATCTCAGGGATCCTTTTTTTGCTCTTTCTAGATCTTCTTCTTCATTTTTCCTGCCCGCCTTTTGTTTCTTCTTCTGAGTTGCCTTCCTAGTGAACTCCTTTTTTTTTCTTCGTCCGGATTGAGCCTCCCGCTCCTCCTTCTCTATCTTGATTTCTGTCCAATCACTTGATTGCTCATCCTTTTGATGGGTCAGTGACCTACCGCCTGGGGTCTCATCTGCTCCTTTGTTTCCTTGTTGAGTCTCTTTCACATCCTCCTAGATGATGGCCGTTAGTATGCTCCCATCCCGATGAAGGAGGCTTTCAATGAAGGTTTCTTCCTCTCTGTATTCCTAGATGCAGGGGATTCTCCGCCTACCTATTTGTTGCCCAGAGCTAGTGCTTTGGCCACTTGGTCTATTGTTTTGTGCACATAGCCATTCCAATCCACTCATCCAAGGTGTGAGTTGCCACATTCTCCAACACAGGTACACTGATCCAATGCATGAGGGAATTGTAGCGTTGGTTGGAGAAAAGGGCGTGCACCAACTTTGCCTGCATGCAGATCTCAGCATCGGGGATGTCTTGTATGCTGATGACGTCGTTTATCAAAACTTCTTCCGTCTTCATCTTCAACAGATCATACACATCCCTCTTATGTTTTTTCTCCACCCTAGGTTCTAGCCCCAGTGCTTTCTCCACCAAGGCCTGGTTTAGCGGTACCAGCACTTGTCGGGCATTGTCCCCCCTTCCCACCATCACCATTCCACATTCTCGGTCAGGGTTGTACGTTCTCAAGAACTCTACACACTTCCTGTGGTTAGGTTCCTGTGCAAACTTCTCTAGGTACTTATGGAGGTTGCACTGTTCCACTATTCTCCTTGCGGCATGCTCCTTGGCCACCATCTTCTCAAGGTTTTGAATGCTGCGAAATTTTAGCTGACTATTAGCCCGATTTTCCAGGCTGATGCCGTACTACACTCTCTCTTCCTCCGTGAAGGGGAGTCAGTGGACGCGGTCTTGTTGCGACATCTCTCGTTCCTGTCATGAACCATACTTCCCATTAGTGCTATGATTAATATATATACAATAATTTGCTGAAAATAAAGATTTTATGTTTGTTGAATGAAAGCATTAAGATCCAATACATATTCTTCCCTTCAAACTTTCTATTTTTTATTTCAAAGTTTTTGTGACATTCCTCCTACATCACCAGTTTCTTATGTGTTTATTGTGTTTGCTTGATCTTGATTTATTTTAATTTGATTCACCTTCACCTTACCCTCTCCCCTTCTAGATTGAGAAGAATCCTTCCTAGGATCGAAGGTTAGGAGATCAAGGGCATTCAACATTCAGATATAAGGGTTACTTGCGCATGAGCCAAGTATAGAATTCTGGGTTATATTCCAACTGAGCCTTCCCGTCCAGATTGAAAGGTCGGGTACTAACGTGTGTGATGTAAGTGAGAACATCCGTTAGGAAATCGTCGGGCGAAACCAACACGGCTAGCGATGTGGAGCTCTTCTTCAATCAGGAGACAATCAAGATATGGGTGTCCTTTGACGTGTTGTTCCATGGGTCAGTCTCAAAGAGTGGTTAACACTCTATATGAGGTGGGTGAGACATAGCTTGGATCATACTCCGATGTCTTGACTGCGCGGCGGTGCTCAGTGTTGGTCATGATTTGACATCCTTCGAGTTCCCACTGCAATCACAGAGTATACCAGTTTCGTAAAAATGGGGAGTCAATGTCAGCTAACGCTTTCAACTCCTCGAATTCTTTGTTAGTGATGGAAGAAGTCACACGCTTATCATAAGATGTAATGAGGCGTTGTTTGATGGCTTGTTCTCTTGATATCTCAATGAGTAGCAACTCAGTGTTGAGTGGGGTGTTTTGACAAATTCGAATTTGAATGTTTCCCAGGAACAAGGCATCGTGTGAACTTTCATCGCTAAAGGCTCTTGCAACTGGCCTAAGTCCAAGCAGTCATAACTTAGAGCCAGTGACATGAACATGGCATCTAAGCATCTAAGACAAGCAATAACGTCATGCCCTATGTCTTCGGCTAGGTCTACTACCAGAGTTAAGAATGATTTCCACTCATAAGATGATTTAAGGCTTGCGGGTGGCTAGGGTTTAATGGGGATAGAAGGCTCGGCGGCAAATGGTGGCAGTTGCCCATGAGCGGTGGTTGAGCCTCATGGATAAGCGTCGGAGTAGTAGCTGCTACGGATGGGCTGCTACACTCAGATTAGGTTTAGTAAGTCTTATCGGCATTAGCAAGGGTTGAAGGGAGAAACGTTGTTTGGGGTTTGGGCCAATAGGCTTGCTCAACTCTTCTGAGCTCATGCGTGGGTAAGCTAGTAGGAGGCGGGTTCGGGAAGCACTACGGCTTCTAGTTCCAAGGTTCTACGAGGTTCGAGGTGATCAAGCTTGAGGGTGGTGTGTGAGTGATGCCGTGGGGTGTTCGGGCCTTAGGGATCCATAGCTAGGCATTTCCCTCATAGTAGCCTTGCACGTGCAAGAGGGCTTTAGTAACCCATCTTTGCTTGATCATGCTTTGATTTCTGTAACTGCATCTCGGCCTCCTGGGTTTAGAGTTTCTTGTGTTACGAGGACATGGTCGTCTACTCCTAGGCAGTGGTTGCGGTTGTTTAGGCCTCCATTGAAACTCAGGCTGTGGGGCCTTAGCTTTTGCTGTTGTGAGCAGCGGCTCGTGAGACTCGATGGATGGCGGTTGAGCACTATCCCCCTCCGTAGACTTGGTTGTGAGTATTTCTATTGGTGGCCTTGTAGACTTTAATGAGGTCGCGTAGCCCTTGCTGAAGGCTGTAACAATACGGATGTTACCTATGGCGAGGTGGATGCGCTGCGACTCATAATCGACATTGCAGTGAGTTTGCTTCTTGAAGGTTCGCCCTAGCAGTAACTTTGTGCCTGCGTCTTTAGTGTTTGAAAACACGTAAAATATCATTGGTACAGTCTCAAACTCAATAGCAATAGCGGCCCTGCACTTGCCGAGAAGTGCATATGAGCGGCCCCCATATGGGCTCAATTCGGCATTACTGGGCTATCGTGGTGGTTCACCAAGTTGGGTCGATCAAGGCATTGAAAGCACATGTTTGCTTGGCAGTGACCGTGATGTGGAGGTATATGTGTTCTACGGCTTTCTCATCCTCATCATCAATTTCCGTGATCGTGGTGACTCGTACCTTGACAGCGGGTTCTAACATTGGTGGCTCATGCGGCGAATGCATGGGAGGGTAGTACTTATTAATGTGAGTGCCATTAAAGAAGCCTATGCCCTAGCAGTCTAGAGTCTCGAGCTCAACGTTGCCAATCCGGCTAATTATACGAACTTTGAAAGGCCCAAGACCTCTAAACTTCATTTTCTGCTTGTGTCCTTTAACTGAGTATAGGAGAACTAAGTTGCCCTATTCAAAGTCACATTGTTTGACATGCTTGTCAAACCAGCTCTTGCATCATGCCTTCTTGCATATGAGCACATGAGTGGCTAGAAGTTGTGTTTTAGAGAGGCATTCAAGTTCAACCAGGTGCTGTGTCTATGCCTCCTTCCCTTCCCATCGTTCTTGAAGTGCTATTCTCATGCTAGGAATGAAGAACTCTACTAGTAGAATTGCCTTAGTCCCATACATTAACCTAAAGGGAGTCTAGCCGCGCCAGCCGTTTTATAAGCTATATGGTAAGCCTACAATGTTTCCATCAGCTTGTTATCCTAGTCAGTGCGTGAAGCAGAGATTACTTTGGTCAGGATGTTTACAATTATCTTATTTGTGGATTCTACTTGCCCGTTTGTCTGAGGGTAGTATGGAGAGGATTTTCAATGGATAATTAGAAAGGTGGATAGAAGATGCACTATCACAAGTGCGTGCCCTAGTCATTGACTAGTTCAATGGGCCAGTCGAATCGTGAGATCACCTACTCCCATAAGAACTTGGCAGTCGTTCTAGCATCATTCTTTCATGTCGCTCTCGCTTCTGCCCATTTCATTAGGTAGTCTATGGCCATAATGATATATTTGGCCTGCGAATACTGTGTCATAGGACTAATGGGTCCTATGAAGTCAATCCCCCACTTTTTGAAGGGTTGTCGTGCAATGATTGGGGTTAACTCCATTTGATCCTTGTGAATCAGGAACTTTGTCCGCTGACATTCGTCACAATGCTTGACGAATCGTGCTACGTCAGAAAAAGTGTGGGCCACCACAATTGAGACTGCAGCACCTTACGGGCTATCCTGTCTCTGCTAAAGTGTCCTCCAGCAATTTTGCTATGCGCCTCTGTGAGCACATCGTGCATCTCATGCTCGCATACGCATCTACGCAATAACCATCTTGCCCTAACCTATATAGTTGGCCTGCTATCAACTGATAGGGTTGGATTTTGAGGATAAGTCGCTTAAGTCGGGCCTTTTCTTTCGGTCGCTCAAGCAATCCGTGCTCCAGCATCTACCTAGTATGGCGTTAGATCAGCCTTGAATAAATCCCTCTCACTGGAAAGGTTAAACAAATGGGCATCTGGCAATTCATCGGCAATGTCTTTTTCAGTGGCCTCTCTCGTGGGGATGTGTGATACATGGTCAGCCATGTACTGCTATTTTCCCTTTCATATGACCATGGAGAAGTCGAATTCTAAAAGCAGAAGGAGCCATCGAGCTATGCGTCCTATAGCACAGGGTTTGTTCACTATATACAGCAAGGCTTGATGATTCACAAAGAAAGTAAACAGCGTAGCCAAGATATAATGCCAAAACTTCTGCAAATACCATGGCTAAACTCTCCCTCTCGGTCGTCGAGTAGTTTATTTCGGTCTCAATGAGTTATCTTCTAGCAAAGCTCACTGGATAGTCAAGGTTGTGTTCACCAAGTTGGCACAACATTGCCCCCACAACGAATTTCGAAGCATCAATATGCACGTGGAAGGTAATGGTCCAATCTGGGGCTCGTAGGATCGATGCAGTAGTCAGAGCCCTTTTCAATTCCTTGTATGCTCATTCACATGCTTCAGTCCATTCGAAGATGATCAACAGCTTGTACAAAGGTCTGGCAATCAATGCATAGCTCAGCACAAACCGTCGATAGTATCACGTATGGCCTAAGAAGCATTAAAGTCCCTTATAGTTGATTGGGGGTGGAAGATCAATAATAACCCTGACTTTCGAGAAGCCAGTGGCAATGCGTTCTTTGACACCATGTGCCCTAGGATGCATTCATGTTTCACCCAAAACTGGCACTTTAAGGGGTTCAAGGAGAGACCATATAGGTGAGACCACTCAAAGACTGCTCAAAGTTTGTCTAAGTGTTCTCTCCAGGTTGAGTGAATACACAAGTCATCCATGAAGACCTTCAATTCCTTGTGAAGCATGTCGCGTTGAAAGGTGGATGGGGCATTAGTCAACCCAAAGGGCATGACTATGTAAGCAAAGACACCCTACTCAACGGCGAAGGAAATCTTATGCTTGTCGGTAGGATGCACTTGCACGTGATTGTATCCAGAGAAGCCGTCCAAAAAGCTGTAGGCCTCTTTGCCACCACTCTTTTGAGCATGTGCTCGGTGTACAGCAATGGGTAGTTGTCTCTCTTAGTGGCAGCGTTCACCTTCTTGTAATTGATGCACACTCTAATCTTTCCGTTTTCCTTCATCACTATGACTATGGGCGATACCCAGTCTATGTGCTCGATTTCGTAAATGAATCCTGCTCTCATCAGCTTGTCAATCTCCTCTTTGACTGCATGAGCATGCTTTGGATTCATCGGGTATGATCATTGCTTGACTAGCTTTGCGTCTGGCATCATGGGTATGTTATGAGTCACTACACTCAGATCCACCCCCTTAAGCTCTTCTAAGAACTAAGCGAACACATCTATATACTCTCGTAAGAGAGCAACAAGACTCGTCTCCTCTTCCTCACTCAAGTCATCAGCAATTAAGACCGGTCGGGGTGTCTCCCCCTCCTGTCCAAGGTTCACCTCCTTGACCTTGGCTGGTCCCTCTCGATGGGTTCACTCGTTTGCCCTTGGCATTTAGCACCCAACAAGATTACCACCTTGTCACCCTTCTTGAATTTCGTAAATCTCTTTGAAAGATCCTGCGGCTTTCTTTGCTCTTCCGGTTGTGTGCCCCTAAGCTTCTTTGCCCCTTCTTCCTTCAATCGTCTGCGCCTCAAGTGGACGGATAGGTCCCCCTTGGTGCGTCTGGTCTTGGATGGTCTAGGTATTTCTGGGTCGCTATTTGAGTTTACTTCTGACTCAGAATTGAACTCGCCATTTTTGCTAGAAGAGGTGGTTTCTCCTGGCGATTACAGCTCAAAGGGTGACTCTATTCTAAGCATTGGTGTCGTACCTGGTTGGGTTAGGCCTGCTTGTTCGAAATCTATGGCTCCTATGTGTTCCACCCAAGCGCGGTCACAATCCATGCGCATGATTCCTCGTTCTATCTTGAAGACACTCTTTTTATGTGGCTCGGAGTCTGCTTGTATCTGTTCTATTTCTCATCCCTCAGTGTCATATTCCACCGTGTCTATCTCACCCTCACTTTCATCACTGAAAGAACGGCAGTCTTTGTGCTCGTTGTTGGAGTCTTCTTCATCTGTCCGCTCATCATCCCCTAGGTTTTGGTATATCTCTTGTTTCTGATCGGGGACTAGAACCCAATTGTACATGAGGTTTAAGTCATGCACCCTAGTCCATTGCCACCTTGGCTCATCTAACAAATCTTCGAGTGGCTTGAAGTTTGTTGCTAGATTGCCACCTAGCTTGCCAGTCAAATACTCCAGAATCTCTTGGAGGTCCCTCTTATTATTTGGTACTTGGAATGTGATAGGTTTAGGTCGCCCACAAGGGGTTCCTGCCATCATGCAGACTGGTACGGAGGTTGTGCCTTGTGACTTACTAACTATCTTTATGGCTTGCTCGTATGCCTCATGATCCAAGAATGCCAGTGTAGTCAGGACATGCATCGAGTCCCACTCATCCTCCAAGCATAGAATATACTTGGTCAAGGGCCCATAGGACTCTTTGACTGGAATGTTACCTTTAAGCATCGCAGAGATGGCATCCAAGTCCACTAGTGAGGTCTTCCACGTGTCCATCTCTGCCCTCACAGCTTCCGTTCTATTGCCCAGGAAGATTAAGCTGTTATCCCAATCTTTGATGACTCTAGCATTGCGCATCCAGGGTCGGGCTAATAGGATATTGTAGTCCACTCCTTTCATGACTATAAAGTTAACCAAAAACTAGACTCCTATGACTTTCACTGGCCAAATTTTAAGTACCCTGAATGGTTTCACTCTCATACCATTTGCTAGTGTGACATTAAACCTGGCGGACTCGACAGGCAGGTTTCCCCAAGTCTGAAGCACTACATGGCTCAGAACACTAACCCCCACTCCTGTGTCTACAATCCCCTTCCTCGTTGTGTCGCATAGTGCTAAGACAAGTAAGACTGCAAGCATCTCGATACCTTTCCAAAAAACATTAATGTGCAACGACTTAGGCACAAAGTGCAGCATCAGACTCGATATTTGTGTCTCTGCATCATGGTCGTGCAGGTCTACAACAGCTTGCTCTCGTGATCCTTCAACCCACTGCTTCAAGTCTAGCCATAGAGTGGAATGCGCCTAAGCAGGTCTCCCAAGCTCAATGTCATAGGGGTGGTCAATAGCATGGTAAGGAGGTCGTTGGCTGCTCGTTTCCCTCATATTTCGAATTGTCCTGGTCAGTGGTGGCCGTGACTAATTTGCTGGCATGTAGCGTCAAGGCTTTGCCTAAGCAGTACCGCTTGCAGCGCAGTCACATCTCTTGATTTTGGTCGAGGGGGTGAGACTGGCATGCTTATGCTGGAGAGATCTTCAATCTCGTCCTCTATGATGGGCTCAGGATCTTTTAGGTGCTCTTGGGCCTCTTTTACCCACTCTTTCACTTTCTTGATTGCCTCTAGCTGGCGCTTTGGATGCGAGTACTCCCCTACCTTAGCACTTCCCTTTTCAGCCATCTTAGGAGCTGAGGTTTCTGCCTCCGCATCAGTGACTTTCTTTCCAGCAGGTAGAGTAGTGGCACTCTCGGTCTTCAGCGTGGTCTTAGCTTCAGGTTTCTTCTTTCTCCATCTATGGCTCTTCTTCCCGATTGAGGCTGCATCGAGGTTGCTAGGACCTGGTAACGATATGCCGGCATGCTTCGTCTATGCTTGGGTCATGACACGAAATGGGATAGGTGTGGCCTCCCCATCGAGGTTCTCGACGCCGAACAGCCCTAATGGGATAGATGGCACATTGGCTAAATTTGAAGATGGGTTTCACTTGGGACAGTCAATGAAGAGATGAGTGATTCCGCACTCAAGACACCTTAGATCTGCCTTGTCTCTATTTGGTTACTCCCTTTCAGGACAACGTGATGAGACATGCCCTAGATGACCGCAAGTCCAACATGTGACTGGATCCTACGTATGCCCTCCTAGGCCTCTACCTCAGCAAGTGCCCCTTGGAGTTGATTCACAAAAAAATATAGATTTAGTAGCTTAAAGAGGTTGCCAATGGAAGCAAGGTGTGACCGTTTCCATGTGTAGAAGTAATGGAGTACCTAGAGCTACATGAGGGAAGAGATGATGAAGCCAAATAGATTCTTTTGAGTCACGTTAAGGATGGTGATGTGGAGGAGGTTGCTAAGAGGTCCCCATTCTCTCCTTCCCTCCCTCTCTCCCTCTCTCCCAACCTATGCACATGAAGGTTGGTAGCAAATCACTAGCACCAAGAGCAAGGTTGTAATATCTTATGTGTCTAGGAAAAAGCAAAAGGAAGGCCCATTCGTATCAGTGGATATAAAACCATGACTACACAAGCAACTTGTCCATGGACTAATAGTAGAAGAGGTGTCACCTATAGGCCCACTAATAGTGGTACCATCCAAAGTACAAATTTTAGCATGAGTATCATCTAATGGTCCATCCAAAATAACCACTTTTTGACCGCCATACCAAGAAGCTAGCTCTCAAATACAACATCTCTACTGAACAATGTCCAACATGTAGAAGGTTTTAAGCATTTGTATGTGTTATTGTCCTATGCATAATCAACAAATATAGATTCGACTGCCTTTGGATCTATCTTCTTCCTTTTCTCATATGGTATATGCTTATAGGAAATACATCCAAAGACTTTTAAATGGTTGATATCAGGGTTATGTCCATACAATTTCTCATAAGGCATAATGTCACAAATATAGTTGTAGGAGTCCTATTTAGAACATACATTGCAGTCACAACTACTTCAACCCAATAGTAGTTTGGCAAATTCTTCTCATTTAGCATAGCTCTTGCATCTTCCATAAGCACTCTATTTTTTCTCTCCACTACACCATTTTGTTGCAATGTATAGCTACATGTAAGCTACCTTTTGATTCCACCCTTAGCAAGATACCTCTCAGACTCATGAGAAACATATTCATCTCCTCCATCTAATCTCAAGCAAGACATATAAGACCCAAACTCTTTTTCAACATTACTTTTGGAATCTTTAAAGACATCCAACAACATCCTTGTGCTTCAAATATACAACCAAGTGTACCTGATGTAATCATCAATGAAAGATACATAATACCTTGCATCACTAAATGACACATTATGTGCTAAACCCCACACATCAGAGTGCACTAACTACAATGGTCTAGTCTTGTTCCTAACATGTCTAACAAATGAAAATCAAGCTTTCTTTCCAAACTAGTAAGCCAAGCATACATGTTCTAAGTTCACATACTTAAATCTTGGAAGGCCAAGTACAATCTCTTTCTGCTGCATAGTTTTCAGATGCTATATATTAACATGCCCAATGCACTTATGCCATATTTCAACATCTCTAATTGCTCCACTATCATGAGCAAACATGGCTACCTTTGGTTCAGGAATAGTGGCATCCAAAGTAAACATTTTTCCATTTTGTTTACCTTTGCAATCAGCTTACAACCATTCCCATATTTTTCTATGAAATATCCATCTTTATTGAATCTAACATGTAGATTCTACTCATCCATTTTTCCAACAAACATCAAATTTTGGTAATAGACAATACATGCAAAACATCATAGAGATTCTTTTTCTTCCCATCATGCATGACTACAGGTACAACACCTATATGCTTAATGTCATCCTATGTATGATCACATGTGCATATATAACCATGAGCTCTTGTAGTCATCTCATCAAATCATTCTCCATGTGGAATCATATGATTCAAACCATGTGAGTCAATGTACCATTTCTCATCAACTTTGCCTTGCTTAGTCATATTTTTGGATACATGTTTCATTGCAAAAAATCTATCTGATTGATCATCATTAGCATTACTAGATGATGCATAATGATCATGTTGTCTGCCCTTAGCTTTCATATCAACCTGCTTCTTATGACAACCTGCTTCTTATGACAACCTTTTGTAATATAACCATACCTACCACAATAATGAAAATCCTTGTCTCTATTTGATGGATCAATAGAATGCCAAGCACCTCTACCTTTACTAATCTCCCCCTACCTCAAAAAAATCCAGAGCCCCTCTAGCCCTGTGCATTTTGACCATTCCAAGAATTTTGTTGTTGTCTGCCCATAGCTATTTCAAGTGTCATCATGACCTCGAGAGGCTCCTCAAGCCCTACCACCTCTAGCTCTCTGACTAGAGTAGAAGACTATATCTTTTCTCTAAGAGGCACTAGATCTTATGTTCAAGCCCAACTTGACTTCTTCATGTAGCAACAATGCAAGTAGCTCATCCCAATCAGGGGGTTTTGATCTCACAAAAATAGATGTATCAAAGGCCTTGTGTTCTTTACCCAAACCATTCAAAGTAACTACAACCATATCAAAGAGTGAAGACTACCATCAAGCCATAAGGAAATCTGCAAAACAACATAAGGAGGGAAAAGAAGAGCAAAAATTGAAGGTCCACCTAACCCACCCCAATCTGGAGCAAATAAGAGCACAAACAAAGTAGGGGGCTCATGTAGCGGGAAACAGCATAAGATTGAAAACAAAGGGAAGGAACTATCCCAACCATCGCCGCCACCCCTCCCACCAAGCCAACAAGTGGAAAGAGCTACCCTACCACTAAATCAACCACCTCTACCACTCCTCTCACCAAGCCAACAGGTGGAAAGAGCCGCCCTACAACTAAATCGGACACCTCTACCACTACCCCTTGTAGGCGCAAAGGGAGCAACTGAGCGACCTTGGCAGCATAATGGCTTGATGCCATTTATTCACTAGTCTCCAAAAGTAGACCGAAGGAACCAACAATCACTAGGTCAAAGAGATTGTCCACAAAGGAGGCAGCATCAAAAAGTAGAGGTGAGAAAGTTCCAAGGGTAGAAGAAATGTCATCTCACATACCACTCATAACTCGAGGTCCTGTGGACAAGATTTCAATGATTTGCTAAAGACCCTAAAAGAGCAAAGAGACCAAAAATAAAAAGAAAGGAAAAAAGAAGTGCTTGCATTATAAAAAGAGAAAGAAGCATGTGTCACCCTGCAAAGGCAGTACACAAGGGATGTCTATGCTCTAAGGATGGAGATAGTTACATTAGTAAAGAGAAGAGTAGACAATGCTAAGTATAAAGAAGTACTACTGCTATATGCACATGAGAAGGAGAGCAGGGAAAGAAGGGAGGCATAGTACAAAGGAAGCCATGGCCATCATGGCCCAACTGGAAGATGAGGTGAAGCGACAAGAAGATCACATCAGTCAACTACAGCGGGACAAGGAGGAGACCATAAAAATGAAGGACAAAGTGCTCTAGTTGGAGGGGCAACAAGAGGAAGCCACTAAAAACCAAGATAATTTTGAGCAAAGGGTAGAAGAGCTAATTAAGGAGAAAGAGGAACTCCAACAAAACATGGGGAAGTAAGCTACCACTTTGGAAGCCATGACCAAGTGGCAAGATAGGGGATTGGAGTTGGCCAAAAAGAAAATTAAACAACTAGAAGAAAGGAATAAATAACCCTTGCAGGAGCAAGCTTGCAAAGGCAAGACATGATAAGGAAGTGGCTTTGGATAGGGCTAAGGTGGCAAAGAAAATAATGAAGATTTAGCAAAGAATATTCATAAAAAATTTATTGAAATCATGGGACCTACAGAAGGAGACACAATGGAAGGCCTTAAGAGGAAATTGCAGATGTCCAAAGAGGCACTTTGGAGCACTTTAGGAACTCTATCTCAGCTACCAAAGTATGGACTTACAAGAAATGAGGTGGTATGCTAGCTCAAGGCAAAGGGGCTCTGAGATGAAAGACTAATTAGATTGGGCTTCATGGAAATAGAACATCCACCATCATCACCTTTGCTACCAAAGGTGGATGAGTATGGTGTTCCAAATGTTGAAGACACCACTCCCCCTAACTAGCCTACCACATGAAACTTGTTAAATCAATCCACTTCACCAGAGACACTAAAGGATCCAAAGCAAAAAAGACTAGCAAGAATAAATGAGCTCAAAGAATGGCACAAAGTAACACCCTGAGAGGTGTTACACACCCCCTTACAAAGGATGAGAGAGGTAGTTGCAATACATTGGGAAGAGGAGATTGCTACCTTGGGGAGGGCTATGTTTAATATGATGGCAAGGAAGCTCAAGGTAACACTCCATGTCAGCATAATGAAACACATAATATAAACAAGGGAAGCCTTGGAAAAAGCATTGGATTGATCAGAAACTACAAGACCCAAGGTTGCGGTGCTCCAAAAAGAAGGACTATGATAATATTGGAGAAGTTCCTAGAAGGGTTCGGGGATTTGAAGCATAATTGACCTAGTGGAGATCCATCTTAGAGGCTAGTAGCATGGCATGGATGGCCTTTTGTAGTGCTACATCAATAAAGGGAGGAAACCCCTCTTTCATACTTTACCCTAGGAGACATGGAATTGACTATGTGTAATGTGCCCGCCCCTCAAATCGCGGGACATGTCTTAGCAACCCATCAAGAGATCAATCTAGAAGACGTCGCCCGACACTCCCAAGGAATGACATGGGGTTTGCCAACTAGGGTCTCTCAAGTCTACCTCGCAACAGAACTTGTCCGGCCGTTCCCACTAGGATCAGGTTCCTAGAGTCGAGTCCTCGTAGCAGCCTTCTAGTGTCAGTTGACAACTGCTCCACTTTGCGCAGATACATCTGGACCAAAGCAGACTCATACCGCACTTGGTTCAAAGAGAATGGGAAATGAGAGGGATGCATCGCTCGACCTCTCTGCCTGTAGGGCATAGTCCCATTCCGGTCCCCTAAAACGATATGAATTAGGGTTTCAACTTACAAGTTCTAAGGTCCTTATCTAACTAACGTTCACAACAAATAAATTCCATTGAGGAAAGCTCTCGGCTAACCCAGACCACCCTCCTGTAGGATGGACCCCACAATCACATCCACCACGCTTCCCTCGGGGGTTGTTTTAGTTATCTAATTACCTACCACATTATGTTTGACACATAAAAGCAGCTTTCTTAATTAACCCATTAATCACAGGTTCCTTTACGTAATTTAGGGCACTGACACGAAAGCAAGATCAAACAAGATCAAACACTTCCTTAACTTATCTTCAGATTAATGTTTGTCTCCCGCCCATACAGGAGAATTAAGTGTTCCTTTCTGCCTTCGCAAAAAAATCCTTCTGTCTCCTGGCAACAAAACCCGAAGGTTTATCCTACCAAGATTCCTCCTTGTAACTAGTATCAAGGCCTCGAGATCCCATCTGAGTCACGTAGAACACTTGTGTAGGGTCCGGAGGCATTGGGATTTACGGCCAAATCCCCCACTGGCACCCAAGCGTCCTCCTACGCCAAGTAATTTCCACACACAGAGACCTCTCATGGTGGGTTCGCGGTCCACATTCCCGGCACGGATTCATAACCCTCTTGGTTAGGGTTTGGTGGTTCACGGGGGGTAGCTAGCGCCATCCTTCCTTAATTATCCCTTTAGAAAATCAACCACAGCTAAAGCAACCAGCTTAGTAACATTTACTAAGGAAAACATCCCTTTTGTTCCCATGGCAATCACTCATCACAGACTCGGCCATGAAATCATCAATCACAAACAACTTGGATTAGCATCCAAAACTACATCAACAGACAGTTGAATGCACAACCTCTTGCTTCAAGGCATCGCAATCCCATTGCATGCACAACCAGAATTTAACTTGGATGTATCAAAACACTTTTACAACCTTTTCAAACAACCAAGCATAACTTGGGTCAACAATCCGTCTTTAACAAGATCGGGCTTCGCTAAAACCATTTCAACAGTTCCAAGCAACATGCTTAGCATAAATCGACTATCATAAAGTCTGCTCTCCCCCTTGGGCTAGGGCTTTGCAAGGACAATTTAACATATTCCTTCTAGATCCTTCAAATGATCTAAGTGATTTCATCTTGACCTTCATTAATCCTGGCTACCTATTTAGGGTAGAAGATCAACCCAATTCCTAGAGTAGCTATCTAATATCACAGGTCACCAAGTGCTAACCCACCAAGAGTACATTAACGAGATTCCAACCTGATTTGCCATAGGTTATCCAATCTTCATCTATCAGCTAGAGTTCGGACAAGGATCTTTAGACGAAATTTCTTTTAGAACTACTGTTCTAACAATGTTTATCATGCAATCCCATTGTGTGTGCAAGTTAACATATATCGACATGTGCATGATCTAAATGTTACTTTAATGTACTCTATCATCTTTCGCTTAAAGAAAGCTATCATTTCATTCAAGTCTATATGTCATTTTCCTTATCTATGTACTTTTATCATGCAAATCTTCCTTTCCTCATGACTACGTGAGATGGGATTATTTTCAATTTCAAAGATCTATTTACATGTGCTACTATATGATCAAGAGCAAGGAACCTGGCCTGAGCGGTCAGGGAGGGGTGGCATGTTATTTGCATTCCTGCTGGTGTTCCTAACTGCATTTTCGTCTACTCATGATGGTCCTGCAGCTCCAGTTGTTTCCACGTCTCTCAAGCTCCACCTTTAGGGGGGCCATGGCTCTGAGTGTACCTCTATCTCTAAGCCCTCTACTCTATCTCTCCCTATCTCCTTCTCTTCTTCTCTCTCTCTCCTCTTCCTCTCCTTCTTCTTCCCTTCTTCACCTCTCTCTCTCCCTCTTCTTCCTCCCTTCTTCTCCTCTCTTACTCTTCTTCTTCTTCCTCTTCTCCTTCTTCTCCTTCTCCTACTCTCTCTCTCCCTCTTCTTCTTCTTCTTCTTCTTCTTCTTCTTCTTCTTCTTCACCTACTCTCTCTCTCTCCTTCTCTTCTTCTCCTACTCTCTCTCTCCCTCTTCTTCTTCTTTTTCTCTTCTTCTTCACCTACTCTCTCTCTCTCTCCTTCTCTTCTTCTCTCCCTCTCTTCTTCCTCTTCTTCTTCTTTTCTCTTTTTCTCCTACTCTCTCTCTCTCTCCTTCTCTCCTTCTCTTCTTCTCCTCTTCCTCTCCCACTTCTTTTTCTCCTTCTCCTCCTTCCCTCTCTTCCTCTTCTCCTTCTCTCTTCCCTCCTTCTACCTCTTCTTCTTCTTCTTCTACCTCTTCTTCTTCTTCTTCTACTTCTCTCTCTCTCTCTCCCTCTCTCTCCTTCCCTGCTTCCCTCTCTCTCTCTCCTTCCTCTTCTCTCCTTCTCCTTCTCTTCTCGCGAAAGGGGGGGTGCTGACGTCACGGAGGGGCAGGGGGTGGCGCCTGCTCACAACGAAGGGGAGGGGAGCTTGCCCTCTCTGCGGACCACCAAGGGGGTGCAGTTGTTGTTTCCACAAGCGGAGGGGGGAGACGCTGTGTGTCAGACTGGGGGGGAGCTATCAAGCTGGAGGGGGTGCTGTAATCGCCAGCAGGGGGCGCACTATGTGTCAGACAGGGGAGGGAAAGCTTCCTCCCTGACGACAAGCCCTCACGGGGGCTTTATAGAGGGAGGAGGTGGGGGAAGAGACGGTTGTCCGCCGCCATCTGGGAGGCTACATGCCCCCCAACACACAACTCGCTCTCTCTCTCTCTCTCTCCCTGCCATGCTCACGGCAAGGGGAGAGAGAGGGGGGTAAAAAAATTTAAAAGAAATTTAAAAATTTCTTTGGGTGGGGGGGGGGGGGGGGGGGTTCTTATGGGAACATTACACTATGACCCTGACACTCATGGAAAATGCCACTTTCCACTCATCTACAATGACAAAGCCATAGGGCCAGATGATTGCCTCAAATTCCAAGAAAGAGACTTGATACCGAAATTTAGAAAATTTGTGGATTTGTTCCAAAATTGTTCAAATTGAGACTTCATCATCACATGCAATTACCTCAAGCTACTAATAGTCTTACTAAACTAGAAAAGAGCATTAAAGGAGGAGGGGCTTTACCCCTTGTTCTTTGATGTCAATGTAGGTATTGACAAGTATGCTATGGCTAAACTCATTTTATGTACCACCATGTTGCCAATGTACTGTCTAAACATGTTAAAAGACATGAATACCACACACTTCACAAGTTATGGTCATCCCTTCCTACCTACGATCCCTCTTACAACAATTCACATGGCCATGAAGACCTACCTCATGAGTAAACCTTGTCTTGAACACTCCCTAAAGCCTCTACCTCCTCCATCCTGGGAAAAGAGAAAAGAAAAGAATAGTTGGAAAAAAAAGATGGAGAATAAGTGTGTGTATATATATATATATATATAAGTACATCCGCACTTGCATAGCACCTAGGGTTCCTCAAGCTTGAGAGTGCTTAGTGGCCTTCGTTGGTGGCAGGCTCCATCCTCAATACTCTAGCCCATTTTTCTCCACAACATGTTCAAGTTCCTTAATGGCAAGACACCCAAAGAAATTGGTAAACATGTCTCCTTGAACATCTTTTCATAGCATACCTCATCTCTCATCGATCCATATTCCAATTGCACCATTCACCCACCACACACCAACTATGCATTGCAAGTGTGACCTAAAAGTCTTGGCTTCTCTAGTGCAAACCCATATTCCAATTGCACCATTCACCCACCACACACCAACTATGCATTGCAAGTACTTGAGCAATAGTGAAGACCCATCAATAGCCTCCCTCCCTTTGTCATCACATGACCTCTTACCTTCCCTTCCATCATTCCATGCATGTTCCATGCACTTTCACCATTGCCATGGAACTGGCACTTCAATAGTGAGAGGGATAATGTTAAGCAGTTTGGCAAAATGGAGTGAAAATTGAGCAAGTGAGAAAAAATGACTAAGAAGTAAGAAAAAATGAGAAAAATAGAAGAGCAAGTAAAAGATTGGAAAAAGAGTTAGAGTGCAAGCAATGAGAAAGGGACAAGAATCCCTATGACACAAGATGTGTTGAAACTAATTATCATGTCACCTAAGGGTAGAAATTGTAAAATTACATTTTCTTGAGTGCCTGTGCAAATTGTAAAATCAAAGTGAAATTAATTATGCACATGTGTGTGAGTCAATCTCTTTTGAGAAATAGATAGCCTGATAGGCTATAGGGCCCTGAATGTGAATCTCAAGAGAATGGGCAACATGCACTCATAGAGAATTAGGCCCTGCTACCCAAGGTCTAACAAAATAAAACATCATATATAAGAGGAAAAAACTTATTATAAAGACATTCCATGAGTAGTGCAATCTGAGCTTATGTTTTTTCTCTACCACTGGACTGATTCTCCATCTGTGAAGCAATCTGTGCATGCAAGTGTTTTGTGAAGCAAGGAGAGAGGATTCTAGGAGGGCTTGTGAGCTAGCTCTTGGCTTCCTATTGTCTACTCCTCCATCTCTTCTCCTCACCTTATTGGGATTCCTTCCTAGTTTTAGAGGTAGAGGGAGAAAGTTTCTACAATAAAGGCAAAGTTTGAGGGGGCTTGAGATAGAGAGAGAGTCTGTGTGTGTGAGGGAAGGAGAGATCAAAGGCAGACTCATTTTGAATTGGATAAACAAGCAAAGGGGATCGACTTGTTGCATGCAAAGGATGGTAGATCAAGAAGCATGAAGCACATGAATGTGGCCATCGATGGAGTCATTGAAGATTTGAAGCTCACAATGAACATCTAGACTATATGTTGGTGAGTTCCTTTGACCTAAGTCTTATCTTGTATTATTCTTATTGCTTGGCAAGGCAGGTAGCGGGTAGCAATCTATAGCTAGCCGAGTGAGTGAGAGATTAGATGGTAGGAGATCTTGCAAGGTCAGAGACCTTGAGAAAGATAGGCTTGAGAGAGCGTATGATCAATATGCATGACCCATCTAGATCTGGCAAGTAAGAATTTGAGCCTACAATTATATTCTTGCTTGTCACTCTCCCTAAGTCATGGAATACTTTTCACATTGCCATCAACCCATTAATGCTCCTATATGTGGCTTTATATTCAAAGATTTAAAGGGTGCATTACTTATTGAGGAAGTAAATAGAAAGAATATTGATGCAACATGTGCCTCTCATTGACTCACTATTAGAGGCTATAATGATTGCATAAATGGTAATGACCACTGTGATAGAGATGCATAGTAGGGTAGATCAAAGTCTGGATCTTGTAGGCAGGATCACAGTAAATCCTATGGTCCCAAGTCATCTATGATATGCCATTATTGTGGATAGCAAGGTTATATTTGGCCTCAGTGCCATAGAATACACTAGCATAGGTGTGATAAAGGCAAGGAAAAAGTGCAAGAAAATGGTAAGACATTGGATGACCATAGCATCAAAAGTCTACTATCAAGATTGATGAGATAAATACATTGGATTATAGTTCATATGATTATATTTTTACTACTTCTTTACTTGGTGCCATGTAGTTGACTAATGGTTAGTCTTCTTTCTCTTAGTATACCGACTACTCGATTTAAGTGATTCCTTCCATGTGACCCTGCGTTATAGTTGGTTTTATACTTATTATACTCTTTTTGGTTCAATATGCCTAGGGGATGACCATGTCTATGATATTGTCAGCATCAACGATTTGCATTGTCAAGCATTTTTGAGAAAATTGAAAACCTTTAGAAAAACTTTAGTTTGATAGGATTTTTGTTAGGTTGGTTATTTATGTGATTGTTTGATTTGTCATTTTGTAGTTGGATTTTTTGTGTTTGTTTAGTTCAGGAATTGTTTTGATCATTTTTGCTTGGACTTTTAGTGTGCAAACTTGATAGCCTTGGTCGAGATTGGAGTTTTTTTTTGACAGATTGGAGCTAAAGTTTATTGATAGTGGCCGAACATTGTGAAACTAATATATTTTCTTGCCCAGACTCTTGCATATCACGAGGATTATGGGTTCACGAGCACTCACATTGCACTTGTCTAATGCACTACACTCAAGGGTTTCCTCCTAATATTATCAATTATTTACATGCCAAGGATTGGATTAATGCATGCTTTGCACCATTGTTGAGAGCTAACACAGTATGATGCCCCGTACAATTATATGCAGTAAATATTAGATGCATGTGCAGTTAAGAGAGCAGCTTTTACTGTGCATGCACAATTTCTTACATGCACGAGAGTTGGGATATTCATCATCAAATTAGGAATTTTTGGTTGAGTGGGAAAGGTGATAGGGTGCGTGAAGGATGCCGCTAGTTGTGAGATGGGTTGTTTTATTAGTCAACATCATGAGGACAATTCTTTTTTTGAGAGAAATTGTGAGACTTGGGTGGGTGGAGCAGTGTACAACATTTCCTTATTGAGTGATGAGAGGTGAGATAAAGGATTTAATCTAATGAAGGAATTGTGTTTGCATGTTGCATGACACAATGGCACATGTAGATAGGCTAGGTACTATTTTCCAATGGATACATCTTTTTGTGTGGATCATTGCTTGTTTGATTATATAACATAGATCCGACTTTGTATCTCTTCTCAAATCATGAATGACTGGGCACAGAGTTTATTTTCAATAGCATGTTTCCACTAGGTCACATTCCATGAAACCAAAATCAGGAGGACAAAATGAGATTATTATCAAAAGAGAAATTGTAGGTGCTATGAAGGAAACAAAGAATTGGAGGATACATCAATGAAAATTTTGGAGTAAAGGGAGGCAATTGGAAGCATCAAAGTGCTCATTGAGGATTTAGCATTTATTGTTTTTAGTTGTAGGAGGTCATTTCATCAGGTTAGTAGAATTTAGAGTGGTTGCACCAACAAAGGGAGTTGTTGGGTCACAAGTGTTTGTAGCTTATGATCAAGGTTATGATGTCTTTCTTGGCAACTTTCGAGGTCTTGCTTCTAGGGAACATGTAGACAAAAAATATCTCTACTCAAAGGGGTTCGTAGCGTCTCAAGTCTAGTGATTCTAGTGGCATTATTGATCCTATAATGCCCATAATGCAAAGATTTGTAGACAGTGTTTTGGGAATTTCAAAAGAGTTATTGAGAGTTTTTAGCCAATAGTTATTTCATAAGATTATCAAATTGATCAATGGTATTTTGACTTTATTCTGAGTTGCTTCTAGAACCTCTTTCAGCTCTCTTAAAAACAAGACCAGATTGTGTGGCAATAGTTGGATAAGAGAGGTGGACTCCACTTTCCCATTGAGAGGATGGAAGGTTGAAAGCACTAATACAGGGCACTACTGTAGTATCAAAGGTTGCTTAAGGAGGATTCCAAATGTGAGACTCATAGTAGAGAATTTGAAGGGCAACACATTAATTCATAGGTGTTATTATTGGTTGTGCTTCACAATTACTCATGCCTGAATAGATTTTTTTGTTCATTTAACACATCATTCTTATAGTCTACTTGTGAAAGATGAGTTTGTTTAAGTGAAGAGTTAGTGTAACAACTGTTACCTTGGAGTAAAGGCACGGGTTTAACAACAATGACAAAGCAAACACAGAAGGTGATGAGAGGTCAAAACGAAAAAGCTTTAAAAAGCTTTACATAAAAATTATAAGGCTTTTGAGTTTGTAGTTTTTAAAGCTTTTAAGCTTTATTAACGATTAAAAAGCCTAAAGCTTTCAAAGCAAAAACACAATGTGTGTTGTTATGTGAGAAGAAACCTATATCCAAATTTGTATCTAGTGAGAGGAGAGTAAAGGGTCACATGCAAGTGTGTGGAGGCTTGTCATGTTGGTCGAAGAGTTCAAGGATGCAAAGATTTCAAAGTGTTGTAATAATTTTAGACAAGTTATGATGATTTTTTGCTATTGTTTTTTTCTCGAAGTTTGTGTTTGATGCTTTACCCAGTGCATATTTTCATTGCTACAAGAGGCACATTTTTGTTGGTTCTTAAGCTACAAGGGGCATAGTTATTCATTTGTGCTATTGTGGTGGTTGTGTTGTGTTTGTCACACTTAGAAAATCTTGGTTTTTGTGTTGAACATTGACAAAGTCAATTCCCTAACTGGCACTCCTTATTGTATTGTTTTTGGGTTTTAAGAGAGGCTTGTCCTCAATCACTGCTCGCTAAAAAGCTTTTACAATTTTCATTGATACTTTCTTTGTTCTACATGATATACAATATATCATGTACTAGCTTTGACCAAAAGCCTTATCTCTATAGGACAATTGGACAATGCTGGGTATCATGTTTCTTTTGGTGATTCTACATGGAAAATCACTCGCAGCAACCTCATTTTGGCTAGAGGTACTAAGATTAGCAATCTTTATCTCTTACTTATTCTAGCACTACTAATCATGTTTTGTGATCTTCTACATGTATCTATTTGGCATCGTCATCTTGGTCATATGTTTTTCAAAGTAATGAAAGTCTTGACTCATTTTTGGAGTATCTCCCACCCCTAGACTTTTCATGTTTTGATTCATGTGATCATTATTTGTATAGTAGGTAGACTCATAACATGCATAAAAATGCTTTATGTGTATGGGTGAGCCATTGGCTCTTCTTCATTAAGGTGTTTGTGGTCCCATGTTGTGTCATTCCATGGGTGGTGCTAAATACTTCATTGCATTAATTGATAACTATTTGCATAAAGTATGGGCCTATCCCATAAAGTAGAAGTTAGGAGTTTTACCTACTTTTTAGCACTTTCTTGCATAACTAATTTGGGATAGGTTGACATGCCTACGATCTAACAATGGGGTGAATATATCTCACACGCTTTTGAGCAATTTCATGATGAGAGGGGTATAAACATTAGTTGACCACCCCTTACACCCCACCCTAGAATGGTGTTGTAGAGCATATGAATAGGACTATTCAAGGAAGAGTCTACAATATGCTTAGTTACGCAAGCTTACCACATATATTTTCGAGGTATGTTTGGTCTTTTTCTTCACTATGGTCTTCATTGACTTTGCTTGCATTAATCTTTGTATCAGTCTTCATGTCCATGTCCCCCTCAAGTAAAGGTACCATCATCTTTGAGGCAACGAAAATGTCTTCAAAATCTTGGACTATCTCTAAGGTAGAAAGCATGTCTTCAAGTTCTTCAAATGAATAGATTGATTGCTCTTTGGTGTAGGCAACTTCATGTCCTCTTGCAATTGGGTCAAACAAGTCTTCTATGTAATGCAAATGAGCAGCAGGAGCCATGTTACTCTTCAAAGAAGATATCCATTTAAAATTCTTCATGCTTGGCACTCTCATTAGTGAGAATTAGCTTAGAAAGGCTAAGAGTAACCAGTAATGAGCTAATCTTAAGTGTGTCAAAGGACACAATGAGGTAGTGTGAAAGCACACTATGGAGTATCAAGAGATACTGCGCTTGTGTTTGATGATGATTCTTCTTGCTTGACGATTTGATGTGAACTCTTCAATGATTAAGTCCCCTCCTTGCTGGTAAAATCTTGCTGGTAAATTAGTTCAAAGAGAGAGAGAGGCAAGATCTCTAATGAGAAGAGTGGGAAGAGTGAGGTTGAAAAGGAGCTTGAGCTCCTTGTTGAGCTTGAGATCTTGAAATCTTCAAAAATCCTCAAAGACTTGTCTTCCTTGTTGATTAATCAATTGCATTCCATAGATGAGAGTTGCAAGGGGTCCCTTGAGCCTTCCAACTAGCAAAGATAAGCAAATGAAGTGAAAAATGAACTTTGGCTATGGTGGATTGTGATTAGGGTCCCTTGAGCCTTCCAACTAGATGAGAGTTGCAAGGGGCCCCTTGAGCCTTCCAACTAGCAAAGATAAGCAAATGAAGTGAGAAATGAACTTTGCTTATGGTGGATTGTGATTAGGGTTCTCAGCCCGACTAGTTTTTTTTAACACAGCAGTGAGCAGAAACGACCATTTAGTAATTCCTCTAAGTGGGTAGGGCTTCAAATTCCCTAAGCTCACGGGACCATTCACACTACAGAAAGAGAGATTAAGCTGTAGAACTAACAAACAAGTGTAGATATGGTAGCAATGACAAATTTTTGTAATGCTAGGATCCAAGGTGAACAATTCACACTTTGATGTGATAAGAAGCTGCACTAGGAGTAGAGGGAGAGTTTCCTAGAAGACACTTCAAGCTAAAATCGCCTCTATGATGGGATCTAAGTGCTCAACTAAAGGTAGGTGTAGTCTAGCTATGGTTGCCACAAGCTCCAGCTAAGATTTGAAGGAGACATGAGTTGAATGTGAGCTCGTTAGAGATCACTAGAGGTGAAGGGAGACGAGATTCAGAGTATGAGCTGTGCCATGCCCAACTGGGCTCTGATACCATGTTGAAAACGCGTGGATCGAGAGCATGGCGTTGGCGGATGCAACTCAAAAACAATGTTCGTGATGACATAGACTGGAGAGACCAACTGTTACTCAAGTGAATTAGGTTCCAAGATGGAAGCTTGGACTCATAAACACAATCTTGAGTATGACACAGACTATGACTGAAAGGAAAAAGTACAATAGTATTCCATCATTGAATGATAAGAAGGTACACCACTTGATAGGCTCATGATGGTTCCCTTTTTCTCCACTGTGCTTATAGGATTCAAGCATCATTTCTAACAAAATGCTTGTGTCTTGCCCTATTGCTCCATACAAAGACGTTGTCACATGGGCGTGATCGCATATTTCTCAAAAAATTTTCCTTTGTGCCATTGAGAGAGAGAAAGAGAGACTGAGATAGAGAAGCTTGGACAGCCAGAGCTTCCTATGAATCAATCGACTCTTATCAACGTTGTTAACAAATCCCAGGTATATACAAACCTTGCCTTGTGTTCATAGTTGCATTCTAGAATTCCTTGACTGTTAGCTTGCTCTGAATCATATCATTGATTCAAATTTTTGTCATTTCGGCCCCTCGGCCAAATCGGACCACCTTACCAGTGTCTGATTCCCAAAATCGAATGCTCAGACACCCTACACCTGTCCAATTCTAAGAATCACATAGCCAACAATCGAACCACTACCACGACTCTGCTGCTAAGAATCAAAAACTTGGGCCTGTGACCTCATCCAATTTTGTAAATCGAATTCTCGGATCATCCTGTCCAATTTTGGCAATTGGACACACTCAAATCGGACACAAAAATTGGACCATTTAGAATTGGACATCTAAAATCAGACACCTATCAAATGGAATGCCCAATTCCTGAAATTGGACACCACAAAATCGAACTCTGTAAAATCGGGCCAGATTTTGACACATCAAAATTGACAAATTTAATATATTCGAGGGACGATGAAGATTACAACCCACAACAAGAAAATTCATCAAAAGAATTACAGGAAAATCTAACCCTAGAAATCGCATTCAAACGGCCAGGAACAATGCTGACACTCATATTAGTACATTTGGCACGCTTAGAGCCATAGGCTAACTAACAGACCCCAATTCGACCTTGAATGAGTTGAACGACATAGCACAGACCCTAATCACCAGCAAAAACAGCCAAGGACCGAGCCTAGAGCCCCATTAGACTCAGTACATAAACGAAAGTGCAAGAGCTACAATTGTCACTTTGTATTCACAACCACATTGTTTTCTAGCACTTGAAGTGCACTTAAGAAAAGCTAAATGCCTGATTTCTCAGGGTATGGAAGAGAGCATGCACACATACCAAATGGGTGTAAGTTGAGGACTATTTGTAAATAATAAGGAACTCACTCAAACTTAACAACCAAAACAAACCCACCAATAAGAGAAGACCCTGAAACGTTTGGGTGATCGAGAACCCCAAGTGTAGGACCAAGCAGGGATGCGACACAGGAGTTAGACACAGCAAGGACCGACACCATTGGAGGAGGGGAACTACCCAACTTGAAAAATCTAATTGACAACTTGGTGGAGCACAAGACCATGGATATGGCAAAGTCAAGTACTTATTACAAATGCATCAAAGAGCTTGATCTAGGAGATTTCTCGATAGAAATCTAGCAGCTAGTCACCAATTATACGATCTGCGGACCCAGATGGCGGACCACCATGGTAGGCCAACCGAAGATATCATAATGGACTTCAAAGAGGAGAGGAGACTAGCACGGGAAGCTTTGCAGGGCATAGTGGCCTACAATCAGGAACAACAAGCTAGAGGCTTGTGATAAAACATAGAAATGTGAGAGATCCAACAAGTGTTAACCGTAGCAAATAGAAATTGATCGGGACCTGATGCGGAGAGAGAGAGAGAGAGAGAGAGAGAGAGAGAGAGAGAGAGAGAGAGAGAGAGAGAGAGAGAGAGAGAGAGAGTGTGTGTGTGTGTGTGTGTGTGTGTGTGTGTGTGTGTGTGTGTGTGTGTGTGTGTGTGTGTGTGTGTGTGTGTGTGTGTGTGTGTGTGTGTGTGTGTGTGTGTGCAACAAGGAGACTTTACATTGAGCGAGCTTCTTATGAAGCTACTATTGGACAACACCCCTCCGTAGAGCAGAGTGCGGCAACACTTGTGACCTCGTTGCTCACAGGGCTAGGAGTCAATCAAGGCTTGAAGAGCTAATAAAAAATCACTGACATTGCTAAGCTGTTGGACAAGTACCAACCAAACAACAATCCCTATAGCTTCATAGAGAAATTTGAACATGTCTATGAGGCCAATGCCCTCATCGATCTCACCTAGCACCCGCAAGCCTTTAGTCTATGCTTAGGCGATAAGGGAAGGACTTGGTACAGTAGCTTAGATGCTGTAGAACCATAACAATTTCAACCATCTCAATAACTCTTTATTAAGAGATTCTTGGAGGAAGGGTACTCAGACAACCTGATCATATGGCTCATGAACATGGAGTAGAGAGATAAGGAGGATATCATGGATTATGTGACCCATGTGAGGAGTCTCTGTAAGATAATCCTGACAAATGAATGACCCATGGAAAAAGCTGTGTCCACAGTCTTCATTAATGGACTACTAAGTGAGGATCTCTACAAGGCCTTGGTAGGCAACTCAAGCTTGCAATGAGATGCGCTAACTAGGGTCTTTGAAGAGGCCATTCAAGTGGATGACTAGCTCAAGGAGAGGAGCTCCAAAAGCTCAAACTAAGGCAAGGCTAGCTCTAGAACTTCAGAAAGGGCAACCACATCCAACAAACGGTTGGTCCCAACTAGCCAAGATAAGGGGAAGATCATTGATCAGAACCAAGAGCTAGCAAAGATGAAGATGGAGATAGCAAGGCTACAAGAAATAGTGAGGAGACCGATGCACCCACAAATCTATTGCGTGTATTGTGCCACCTGTTAGCTGATTGTCATGACCTTAGGTTCCAACCTTGCACCAATTGCGGTAGGTTTGATCACGATGCCATGCAACCTTACAAGCAGTCGTACATAGGAAATAGGCCACCAAACTTTTTCAGGAGGGGAGCCCCATTGGCTCTCCCGACACCCAACAACACCAAACCGACTTTCCTAGAATGGAGATAAACCCCACAAGCATCCCTCGACCACCTAGACCTTTCCTAACCCATCCAACAAGCGACACTCCAGTCCACTATGTGGAGGAGCCAAATGATGACAAGCCTCATGTGAATCCTTATGTCTCGTATGACAAAGAGGGCAATCCAATCCTCATGGATTATCGACTGGTGCCAGTGATGGTGCTAGATAGAGGTAGAGGATTAGGGGGGGCAAACCCAAGAATCGATTTCTTGTTGGAATTGCACGGAACAAAGCTCCTCACGCTACCCCAAATAGGAGTAGGCTAATTGAGAAAAGGTCGGTCTTAGATTCCCAGAGTATGGAATCAATCACATGTTTGCAGAATGCCCTAGATAGAAACCACCCTTTAGTGTGGTGAATGAGCCATCAATACCATTGGGGTTGTTTGGAGTTGAGACATTTAACGGAGAGGACATACCTATCCTGTTACACATCATGACTCGGGCATAAATGAAGCAAGCCAGCATATCACTGCCTAAACCCAACAATCTAGACGCAACCTTGATAAGGAAAAGGGACTATAGGCAAAGGAAGAAGAGGATAGAGGCCAAGGCCACAGTTAAAACAAAGGGTGCTATGACATTTCCCACAGGAAAGAAAGTCATCGACGCAGAGGCAAAGACATCCACTCCAAGGACTGCTGAGAAGGGGAGTGCTATGGTGGGGGAGTATCCCAACCCAAAATACCAACTCGAAGCCATAGAGAAGATCAAGGATTGGGTGAAAGAGGCCCAAGAGCACCTTAAGGATTCTAAGCCCATCTTGGAGGATGAGATTGATGATCTCTCACACATAAGCACACCAGCTTTGCCTCCATGACCAAAGTCAAATGACATGTCTGCACACCACAAGCAGTGCCACTTAGACAGAGTTTGAACGCTATGGGTCAGCAAACCATTCAAGGCCATTGGCCAAGGAATGCATGCCTAGAAGAAGAGCAAGCAACTAGCAATCTTCTTACAATGCTAGTAACCACCCCAATGACTTTAAGCTTAGAATATCTGCTTAGGCAGCATCCATTAATGCTATGGCAAGAACTGAAGTAGTGGGTTGAAGGACCAATGGAGCAAGGGAAAACTGACCTACATTATCATGACGAGTAGCTCAAATACCCAGTCTAACACTGCACTCAATGCCCAATTCCTTACATGTTAATACTTTTTGGGAGGGCACAGAGATGCATGCAGTCCTACTGGTCCTAGCATTAGGAGATGCCACACAAAAAGGGATCATGGATACAGAGGCAAGAATCAGTGTGCTTAGCCATGCAATACTCCAAGCTTGGGGTAATCCACCTATTGAGAATGCTAGGTTTAATGTTACACTAGCCAATGGAATGAAAGTTTGGCCATTCAAAGTGTTGAAGAATTGGCCGTTGAAGATTGCAAGTGTCTAGTTTTTTGTGAACTTCATTGTCATGAAGGGAGTGGATTACGACATCCTATTAGGCCAACCCTAGATGCACAATGCACAAGTCATATAATACTGGGGCAATGGTCTAATCTTCCTAGGGAACCAAATGGAAGTGGTAAGGGTAGAGATGGATACTTGGAAGACTACACTAGTAAACTTAGATGCCATCTCAACCATGCTGAAGGGTGATGTGCAAGTTAGAAAATCGTATGGACCACTCACCAAGTATATCCCTTGTCCTAAAGATGAGTGAGATTGGATGCATATGCTAGCCACAATCGATTTACCATTCACAGATAGTGAGGAGTAGGAGAAAGTTGCTAAGGCAATTGGCAAGCCTAGTGGCATGCCCCCAGTACCAATCTGCATGATGGCAAGGAGCTCGCATAGACAACCCAACCCTCTCAAGGTACGAGTGGCCAACATCACAGAAATTGAAGATGAAGATGAGAAAGTGATGGCACCTACCTACCTACGCATATCAGTGACTGCCCAGAACACACACGTCTTTGACGCGCTCATTGATGAGAGAGCTGATTGTAACATCCTTATGCACAATCATTGGATCCTCATTGGTTAACCCCAACTGCATCCTACCAACACTAAACTCAATCCATTTTGAGGATTGTCCTACTCACTGCTAGGAAAGTGCAAAATAGTGATCTTTATCGAGACTAAAAGCCTACATGTGATCTTCTATGTGATGCCTAACACTAAGACCACTGGTAAGGAATCACTGCTAGGATGTGCATTCAAGAAACAAGTACACTGCAATGTTGACTATGACTTGCACTACATTCACCTTGCCATTGGCAATGTTCGAATAGTGACGATTTTCAGCAAGGGTAGCATAGCTCCATCAAAGCCTGCAATGACACCGATGGTGGAGGAACCTAATGCAAGGTCTAAGGAGGGGGTTTGTAACTTGACCCATTCGGCAAAGACAAGTTGGTTGCAACCTAAAGGAGACACATCCAAGACCATTGAGCAAGAGCTTAAATGGGTGCCCAAATGACAACCGCAACCACCTAGAAGCTAGTCCTCACAAACCCGTGACCACAGAATACCCCGTCCTAGGCCTAGAGAAGGCAAAGTTGGCACTACCAAAGTAGATGAATAGTCAAGCTGCGATGGGTACCCAAAGACCTATCGCATACTTTGGCATAAACTGCTAACTGGTCCCTAGACAACCAGGATTCGAGGACCGCCACTTCTAAGCAACTCCAGGTAGACGCACCACTGATGGGACCTAAAACGGGCCGGCACTAGCTCATGCACTAGCCGGACCTCTATCATGCGTTCAACAACCCCACGGCCTCGCGGCTAGGAGCGTGGATGACACATACATCATTTTCCTAAACATCTTGCATTTGTATCACGTCTCATAGTCAAACTCTAACCCAATTAACACTCCTCAGAGGGAGTCCTAACACATTGCCAAATAGCACGAAATACAAACATAGGAGGTCCTCCCACGGCTGACTGCCGCTACCTCACTGCAACTCTCCTACACCTTGGGGATTGGCCCCTCGATGCGTCACTAAACATATATAACACAACATCGCACACATTTCCACTCAAGGTACCAATTGATCGTATCCATGAATGTACCATACCTCACTTTCTTTCCCCTTAGACCCAACGCTTAGCCTACAGCTTAGAACAATCTTACTCACTCAACGTTGGTCATGTCTCTAGAAAGCAATTGCCATGCATCCAGGAGGTATTATCTGATACTTTTTATCATTCATGCTTCATGTATATTGTGAATGTCCACGTGCTCAAACAATTAAGAAAATCAGCATTGGTGCACATGTGAAAAACATTTCTTTCAATGATTTCAACTATTGCTCGTATGTGGCGTTGCATGAACCTAGCACCGAGAAACCCTCGTGCTACTAGGTTTTTAATTTTTAATTATCGACCAACCTAAATGGTATGCATGAAACCCAGCAAGCTTTTCATCATTTCATTCAACATTTAAACACTTTTTATACACTCTACCCCCTCACCCGTTTAGGTTGTGCATGGTGCATAGGTTTAGGGTTCATTTTCCACATTTTTATTGTACATCCACAAACATGATTCTTATTTTTCCTTAATTTTCGGCACTCAAAATCCATTTTTCCCCTATTTTTACCCATTTTCTCTATTTTTCTTGAATTTTTTTCCAATATTAAATAACTAAAAATACGAAATGAGTTGTGGGCTGTGGCCCTTAGGTTCATTTGCATCCAAAGCACAAATTTAATTGGTGTGTCTTATTATATTTTCCATTTATATCTCAAAAACACCCAATTTTCCCCTATTTCGCATATTTTACGGGTTTTACACTATTAATTTCATCCACAACACTTATGATTTTCTGATTTTTTGATTTCAAACAGTTGGAAGGCATTGCAAACAACATCATAATGCATAATCATCCCATGGGAACAAGTATCCATGAAGCAAATTGCATAAAACATCAATTTCCTTTGTAAAAATGAGATTACCGTTCTTTGCGGGTTGCGGGTTGCGGGTTTGCCATATCTCGGGACTGATTTCCAGCCACCACGGAGCAATCCAGTCTTCATTGGACAAGCATCCGTCATCCATTCTTCTTTTTCTTCTTCTTCACCGCATGAATCTGCCTTTAGGGGAGAGAGAGGGAGGAGAGAGAAAGACTGAAATCAGAATTCTTCATAGAGACCGCCATTGGAGGAGCGAAGCACGGTGAAATGATTGGCATCCAGGGGGGAATCAAGGCCCAAGATCCATTGGGTGGGTTGCTCACAGGCTGCAAGTTGCCTCCTCCAAGATTGGGCGCAAAAATCGGGCGCATCCTGACATCTCCCTCCCCACGTTTTTTGCTTCCTCTCTCTCTCCACGTTTTGATGTTTCATAAAATGTTGGGGGCTCCCAAAAATCATGCCCACTTTGGCCACTCTAATGTCCACCTCTTCACATCTTGACCGGTTTCTTGGCCATTTCCCCGTCCGGACTCCGAATTGAGCTCTGAAAAATCCTGGGCGTCCGGCTCGGCATCTCGCATTGGCTAGTAACTCTTATCAACCCGCACGATAGTTTGAAAATTTATGAAAAATCAACAAGTGTCGCTCGAGTGCCTTTAAAGCACTTTGGCGCTTAAAATCGTCCTAGATCGAGCTGCTGCCTTCGACGTTGAATATTTTTCCCTTGATATTCATAATTTTTAGCTATTTTTAAGCACTTCTCGGCACCAAAATTCCACTCTCATTGGCGACCACGGGATAGGGCAACTCAGCCCGTCGAATCCCATAATAGATCTGTACAAAACAACCAAAGGAAGCATCAAGCTAATACAAAATAGATACATACTAAACACAACACAATGCTCACCCTACCCCCTGACAAAACCAAGGCATGATATCCACAAGGAGTAGGCCTAGCATAGTTGGATAAAAAGTCCGAAGCTAGTCACTAACCAACTGCTCCAACACAGCCAAACGAAAAAGACTATCAAAGAGGTTGCCCTAAGTGGTGGTCTGAACTACCTACCTAATTAAGGACAACACAACTAGGAGCTCCTACTAGGCGAGGACTCCTATAGCCTTATCAAGAAGTATTGTCTTTTAGCACATTTCTTCTCTTAGGTTTTGATTTTCTATACTTGGGCATGTAAAAAGGAGGGAGCTGAGCATAGTGACCCAAGGAGAACAGGGCATCGGCCTCAGGACATGTCTCGGTACCTAAGAACCTACCAAGCCCTTGCAAGGCGACACTTAATCCTTTTCTAACGCTCACTTTTATTTTCGCTCCAACCTTCCTTATTTCTTCTTTTCCAGCAACAAGCCACCCCTAGGAAGACAAGGCATCGGCCCCCGAGTCTGACTCATCCCCAGGAACCTACCAGGCCTGCACAAGGCGATGATCAACTGCTCATAAATTTTTCTTTCTTTTCTTTTCTATTTTTATAGGGGTTAGAACCCCTTTTTACACTTTTCTTTAAGATATTCAGGGTTTCTTTTCATCATCATTATTTTCTTCTGGTAGGCTTCTCTAACTACCTCACAACTAACAAGAACTCCTAGAACGTTCGCCTAGCAGGCTAGCAGAATAGGGTCACTAGGACTCCCTACTAAAACAGGTCCTTCAATGCCTGACAATGTCTTCACAGGAGGCAACGACTACTCAGACCTCCCTCAAACATACTGAACCTAAACCTGGGACTTCATGCCTTGGACGCCGGTCCCCAATAAGAAACAAAAAACCCCCTTAACAAGTACACAAACACATATAGCACAAAAACCACAGTACTCATAAAGGAAGGATATCACCTAGATAGGGCCACAAGAAGCTTTCACACAACAAAAGTCTCCTTCCAAGCTCTTCTTTGAACTTGTTTAGCACAAAACTCAAACAAGAAACCATTAACTGCACCTGCACTAAACAGACAACTGGCCCTCTGGCCTAACGAAATAAAGCAGTTCACTACCAAACTGAATCGGCCCTCTTGGCCTGATGAGATCAAACAGAATAGTGCCTACACATCCCTCCATGGAAGAATCCAGATATACAATAATAAGCTCCTTTCCAAGGAGGAAAAACAAGCTCATAGACCTAAACTAAATGCATAAGGTTATGACCCATCCCTCCTGCATATATAGCAAGAGGCGTACGCATGATATGTTGTCTAATCAACCTATGGGTCCCAGATAATAATGGTAAATCGGTCTCGGCTACTCTCTGCATCACCCATATCAACCATCGTCTGCCATATATCGCATGTTCTGATAACATCCCCCACAAGCGACCGGGTCATGTTTCATCATTGATAACAATATCCAAACTAGGACCACAATTAAAGAAGAGGTCTTCCTCATAAGCAAGATTTGCTAATGAATCCGCAAATGGATTCCAGTAACGTGGAATCAGCTGAAAAGACACACTCTCAAACTCTTCAAGTAGGGTCATCGCAGTTCGATGATACATGCAAAGAATGGGATTCCGCACTGTGTATGTCCCATCTAGTTGACTTAGGATCAACTGGGAATCCCCTTTTACTAACAATCGACGAATACCACCTTGCTTGGCAATATGCAGTCCCATAATCAAGGCTTTATACTCCGCCATATTGTTAGTGAATCCTACCCCGAGATAAGAAGCTAACTTCATCGTCACTCTACGTCGGGGATCTCGGATTACTACTCCAACACTCCCTTTTTTATTAGGGCCCCTGGACGCTCCATCAAAATATAATGTATACGTCCATAATGGGTTTACACAGCTGGCCATCACGAACTCCTCTATTCGTAATTATGGTAATCAAAGTTTAGCACGTTGAGAGGATGAACTGACGGCTCCATCCTACCTTCTTCATTAAACTCAACAGGGATACTCGTCAACAGTCGTAAACAGTGATGGCAAAAGACTTTAATCTCCCACACAAAGGTTCCATCTTCTTGCTCAATCACTTTGTACCCTTTGCTCCACTAGATGAGTTTCCCCTGATGGTATCTTTGCTCCAGATATGGGTGCTCCAAATAAGGGATTAATCGACCCATTCACCAACTTTTAAGCTCTTTTCCATAGGTTTCAAGTCATCCCTAGCATGGACATGCAATGCATTTTCTTTTTATTAGCAGACTTAAAAATAATAAGGTTTAATATTATTAAGATTAACCTTATTTTTAAACTCTACTTCCTGTAGATCAGCTAATAGGGCTATAGACCTGTTCTTCCCTAACCTAACAATCTTGTAGGGGCCATCCCATTTAGGTTCCAATTTCCCTGGGAACAGCTCCCTACGTGCATCATAATATAAAACCAGTTGCCCCTTCTTAAAGGTATACTTCTTCGCCTTCAGGTCATGCAACTGTTTCATGCAACGTTTAGCCACCTCTTGGTGTAACAAGCTTTGCAACTTAAGTTTATCTAGGTGCGCTAAAGTCGTAAATCGCTCTAATAGGGCATCTTCACTACCCAAAGAATGGTTTATTGCGAATCTAATGGTCGGTAACTCAATTTCTAAGGGTAAAACACACTCCTCACCATAAACTAGTTTGAACGGCGTGTGACCAGTGGCTCGCTTGAACATGGTATTATATGCCCATACTGCCACATACAGCTTCTTGTCCCAGTCGCGTTTATTTTCAGATACGACTTTCGATAGGATACCCACAAGCTACTTGTTGGTACTTTCAACTTGCCCATTTGCTTGCGGATTATAAGGAATCGTTTTATTGTGTTTTTAATCACTTTGTTCAGGAAATGGATTCCACGGTCTGACACTAATTCTTTCGGTGGACCAAAACAGCATATTATCTGCTCTAAAAGGAAACTAGCAATTTCTTTAGCATCATCTTTCCTTGTTGCACGTGCTTCTGACCACTTTGTGAAGTACTTAGTTGCTACAATAATATACCTCTTTTGCGCAGTTGACGACGGAGTAATAGGACCCACAAAGTCTATTCCCCACTTCTCAAATGGAAGTATCGCCATAATAGGGGTGAGTGGTCTTTTCCTATTCTCTCGACTATCATGTCGTTGACAAATATCGCATCTCTTAACATACGTGAACGCATCCTGGAAAATGGCAAGGCACCAGTAACCTGCTCTTAAAGCCTTTTGTGCTGTAATCCATCCAACAAAATGGCCTCCGCAAGCGGAATCATGGCACTCTTCCAAAATGAATGGCACCTCATCAGGTATCACACATCGGCGATAGATGTCATCAACCCCTTGCCGATATAATGTACCTGCGATCAAAGCAAACTTTAATGCATGCTGCTTAATTTTCCTTCTCTCAGCTTTAGATAGTTTGGATCCAGCCTCTCTCGTCGATAAATAATGCGTTATGGTAGCGTACCAGGAGGGAATAGACGTCGTATCTATCTTAAATAACGACTCCATGTCACTACCTTCAGCCACAGATTCTTTCGGCTCTCCAAAGTCCACAAGACATTCCACAATACCCTGTAACCTTGGTGGCTTACTCCTGATCTCATAATCAAACTCCTGCAAAGTGATTAACCACTTCGCTAGACGATCAGGCGGCTGCAGCTTATTCATCAATAATCGAAGCCCCTCCGCCTTCGTATAAAGCACAACTTTCTCATAGAGGATATAGTGCCTGAATTTCTTGGTCCCAAAGACCATCGCAAGACACAACTTCTCCATATAGGTATAATTGATCTCTGAAATGCCCAATTTTCGACTAGCAAAGACTATCGGATGATACTACTTTTCCTCCCAAATTTGGGCTAAACAGCAGCTGATACTATGCATGGTGGCTGTGCTGAAAATATATAGAACACCTCACCTCTTTTAGGCACTTTTAAAACAGGAGCTTTTACTAGCTCTTGCTTCACATCCTCGAATGCTATCTTACAAGGGTCGCTCCATACAAACAAACAGCTAAAGGATAACAGATTTGTAAGTGGCAACGTTCTTTCTGCCAAGGCGTTTATGAATCTACAGTAATAACCAACAGAAGACAAAAAGCTATGAACTTCTTTCGGAGTGTGTGGTGGACCCATGGCAACTATGACTTTGACCTTCTCGGGATCTGTCGCAATTCCTACCGAACTGACCACATGGCCAAGCAAGAGCCGATAAGGTACGCCAAAAACGCACTTTCGTGGGTTTAGAGCGATGCAAAATTGCCTACACCGCTCAAAGCACTTTCTTAAAATGATCAACTGCCTTTCTCTCACGGTGGCAGCCCCTAAGTCATCAATAAACACCTTCAACTCTTCAGGGGATATGTCACCGAATGTCTTATCTGCTGTTCGTTGCCACGAACCAGGCGCATTGCATAAACCAAAGGCCATCACATGGTACGCAAAAGTACCAAAGACAGTAATAAAAGTTGTTTTCAACTTGTCCTCTTCTGCAATTGCCATCTGGTTATATCCTGCAAAGCAATCCATAAACGAATATATCTCCCTACCCGCTAATTGATCCAAAATCTGGTCAATGAATGGCAACGAGTAGTAATCCTTAACCGTCTACTTATTTAGCTCTCTAAAATCTACACATAATCGGATTTGGTTATTTTTCTTCTTCTTGATCAGAACTGGTGAACACCATTCTGTGTGTTGAATAGGGAAGATTAAACCAGCTTTTCTCAGCTTCTGTAACTCCTCAAACAGCCCGTCCCTCAATTCAAAAGGCATACGCCTTACCTTCTGACGCACAGGACGACTGCCTTCTTTTACAGGAATAGTATGAACAGCCAGGATGGGAGAAATGTCTCTCAGCTCATCATAACTCCAAGTAAAGATATCGCGGAATTCTTGAATTAAGGACACATAGTCCTCCCTTTCTACTGAACTAAGCATAGAACCTAATTTAATTGGCCACGAATCATTTGGCGTGCTACGGTCTAGCTCGATAACATCTGCATCTCTTATACGATCTTGGGCCTCTATCGGCTCGTTCAAAGTGATCTGATGGATGTCTTCCATGGTGGATCCCTCTTTGGACTCATCACTCGATGATGTCTCACTGGCGGATAAATCCTCTAATGTCTCAAATTCTGTGGAAGATAGAGGAGCTCTCTCACTCTGCGGGGACTAAGGATAGGCATCAATCACCACGCGCTGGACACCTCTGCCGAATATCAGTCGACCGGCGGGTATATCCACTTGGCAGTCTGCTTGCAAGATCCAAGGTCGTCCAAGTAATACTTGGTAACTTGGACGCCCTACAAAACGAATTACCCTAAAGTCCAACAGGCATTCTACATTTGCATCTCTGACATGGACCTTCGTAATGCAGCCTTCCGGCTGTCTCAAACTATCATCTGCCATTCTGAGGATTGTGGAGGTATCTTTCTAGATCACAAGACCCAACCTTTCCATCAGTTCAGAACTCATAATGTTAACTGATGATCCCGTGTCAACAATGGCATAATCTACTAATATCCCATCGACATAGGCTGCAACCCTTGGGCAATGCTTCTCAACATGCTCGAACTAGTCATCACCAACTCACGCAATACCCAAAGGTTCTACGATATACCCGATACGCATGATCTTTCTAAATTCCTTGCGTACTCCTAGGGACAGCTTAATAAGTTGTAAAAGGTTCACATCCGGCTTGACTTCGCAAAGAGAGCTCGCCAAATCGAATTCATGATAGTTCGGTAGAGTTCGCTGTTCACGCCAAACCATCCGCTCTTTAGGTCGCTGAACCGGCTTTATTGCTTCTTTTTTAACTTTCACCTTCTTCCTCAGTGGTTCCTTATCCTTCTTAACATCGACTTTACTCTCCATGGGCTTCAGAGGTCCCCCTTCCATGGCAGGATCTAGAACTTGCATTCCTTTGTCGCCCCGTTTAGGGTTTCCATCGACAGGCTTATCCTTGTTGGCCTCTCTACCCTTTTGACCTCTTGTAAGGACAGCTCACAAATTAGAGGTTTCAGTGTCATTAACGCGCACAGCCTCAATCAAACTAACCCCACTACCACTAGGCAGCTCCTCCACTGTAGTCTTTGGTCGTTGGAGTATTTGTTTAGGCTCGTCTTCTCGCTGGGAATCATTTCCTTGCACACGATGATTAACAGGCCCTGGTTGCTGACTACCTCGCTGAAGGGAACTAATCTTACTCCAGCAAGTGCCTGCTAAATGGCCGGATTTTCCACAGATGTCGCACTTGACATTTAGGCAATTTCGTGGATAATGCTGCCCACCACACCATTTGCAGCTAAACCTCAAAGGTGCACCCTCATCTAGGTATCTACTTCCTATCAAATTTTGTTGTTTTTTAAGAAAGTTGACATCAATGGCTATTTGTCGATACTGCTCCGTAATCATATCGGTATAATGCTTCATCATGTCCTTAACCTCGCCAAGAACATTGGAAGCGCTCGACTCGTAGCCTTGATCGTTACCCTGTCGTTCCATCGGCCTAACAATTCGATTAGGCACTAGTTGTTGAACCACAAGCATGGTACTAGGATTAACTGCCTGGCCTCCACCATTTGGAGCCATTTGATTGCCCGTAGGCATCGACATGCTAGGGGGAGCTAGTAATAAAGGCACATTCTGCATCATGTTCCCTCTCCCATTAGGATTAGCCATCGCTATCCCTTGACTACTACTGCCATTGGCCGTCGCCATATTATTTCCCAATGCTAGACCCATATTCGAATTGCCTCAAGAGGCATAGGCTGCTTGTAGTCGGGATTCCACTTCTTGTGCTCGTGTAATGGCAGTATCTATATCCCCCAAAGGGACACTACTCAACTGCAACTGGATATTAAAGTCCAAACCATGTAGAAAATATTGCAATTGGGCAGCTGCAGGGATAGGAATAGAGGTGTCCAACTTACGGAAAACCTCTTTTAGTTTCTTCGCATAAGCACGAATATCCTCGTGTGGTTCTTGGCGGGTCATGTTGAGTACACGCAACCAATATTGCCCGCCCCTTTCAGGGGCAAACTCCCTTCGAAAAGCTCCATAAAATGAATCAATATTCAATATGGTTCCGGCTTCTAAACCATGATACCATATGGCAGCTCTTCCTTTGAGAGTCATGTTGAAGAACATCATTAAATGTCCTTCTTCTTGGATGCGACAGTTAAACATCAGCTTTTGAAACTCCCTGATGTGGAGTTTCGCATCTTCCTCAACTAGCCCATTAAAAATGGGTAGCGGGTAACCTAGAGCGAGTAAATCCATCGTTCTTGCAGGAATTGCAATGCGCTGCGCCATGACAGAAATTGGGTTTGCACTAGGAATAGGGGACGATGGGGTTACACCTCCTGCACTTGATGTAGACTGCCTTATGGAAGAAAGGGGAGCACTAGAGCTTCCACCTTCTCCTAACTTACTGCTTGTGGCACCAAGACCACTAGATCCACTCCCTCATAAGGGTTCAGTACCGCTACGCTTAGGAGAATACCTCGTAAGAATTTCAGCACGTCGCCTAGCTCTTTCGTCTCTCTCTTACTTTTGGATTTCGGCTAGACGATGCTTATTGATGAATAACGGATCAATCTCAGTATCCTTTGGCATAAACTACTAACTAGTCCCTAGGCAACCAGGATTCGAGGACTGCCACTTCTAAGCGGCTCCTGGCAGACGCACCACTAATGGGACCTAAAATGGGCCCGCACTAGCTCATGCACTAGCCGGACCTCTATCATGCGCTCAACAGCCCCATGGCCTCGCCACCAGAAGCATGGATGACACATACATCATTTTCCTTGCATTTGTATCACGTCTCGTAGTCAAACTCTAACCCAATTAACACTCCTCAGAGGGAGTCCCAACACATTGCCAAATAGCACGAAGTACAAACATAGGAGGTCCTCCCACGACTGACTGTCGCTACCTCACTGTAACTCTCCTACACCTTGGGGATTGGCCCTTCGATGCGTCGCTAAACATATATAACACAACATCGCACACATTTCCACTCAAGGTACCAATTGATCGTATCCATGAATGTACCATACCTCACTTTCTTTCCCCTTAGACCCAACGCTTAGCCTACAGCTTAGAACAATCTTACTCACTCAACGTTGGTCATGTCTCTAGAAAGCAATTGCCATGCATCCAGGAGGTATTATCTGATACTTTTTATCATTCATGCTTCATGAAAATTGTGAATATCCACGTGCTCAAACAATTAAGAAAATCAGCATTGGTGCACATGTGGAAAACATTTCTTTCAATGATTTCAACTATTGCTCGTATGCGGCGTTGCATGAACCTAGCACCGAGAAACTCTCCTGCTACTAGGTTCTTAATTTTTAATTATCGACCAACCTAAATTGTATGCATGAAACCCAACAAGATTTTCATCATTTCATTCAACATTTAAACACTTTTTATACACTCTACTCCCTCACCCGTTTAGGTTGTGCATGGTGCATAGGTTTAGGGTCCATTTTCCACATTTTTATTGTATGAAAAGCAATAGAAACTCACTAAAACATAGAGGTAGGGCTAAACTGAGGCTCAACCTCATACTTCAAACCCCCCATACATCCACAAACATGATTCTTATTTTTCCTTAATTTTCGACACTCAAAATCCATTTTTTCCCTATTTTTTCCCATTTTTTTTATTTTTCTTGTATTTTTTTCAATATTAAATAATTAAAAATATAAAATGAGTTGTGGGCTATGGCCCTTAGGTTCATTTGTAGCCAAAGTACAAATTTAGTTGGTGTGTCTTATTATATTTTCCATTTATATCTCAAAAACACCCAATTTTCCCCTATTTCGCGTGTTTTACGGGTTTTACACTATTAATTTCATCCACAACACTTATGATTTTCTGATTTTTTGATTTCAAACAGTTGGAAGACATTGCAAACAACATCATAATGCATAATCATCCCATGGGAACAAGTATCCATGAAGCAAATTGCATAAAACATCAATTTCCTTTGTAAAAATGAGATTACCGTTCTTTGCGGGTTGCGGGTTTTTATTTGCCATATCTCGGGACTGATTTCCAGCCACCATTAATGCTCATGACAGTCACAATCAGCAATCTTCCTTCCTCTTGAACCACGGAGCAATCCGGTCTTCATTGGACAAGCATCCGTCATCCATTCTTCTTCTTCTTCTTCACCACATGAATCTGCCTTTAGGGGAGAGAGAGGGAGGAGAGAGAAAGACTGAAATCAGAATTCTTCATAGAGACCGCCATTGGAGGAGCGAAGCACGGCAAAATGATTGGCATCCAGGGGGGAATCAAGGCCCAAGATCCATTGGGTGGGTTGCTCACAGGCTGCAAGTTGCCTCCTTTAAGATTGGGCGCAAAAATCGGGCGCATCCTGACATCTCCCTCCCCACGTTTTTTGCTTCCTCTCTCTCTCTACGTTTTGATGTTTCATAAAATGTTGGGGGCTCCCAAAAGTCATGCCCACTTTGGCCACTCTAATGTCCACCTCTTCGCATCTTGACCGATTTCTTGGCCATTTCCCCACCATCCGGACTCCTAATTGAGCTCTGAAAAATCCTCGACGTCTGGCTCAGCATCCCACATTGGCTAGTAACTCTTGTCAACCCACACGACAGTCTAAAAAAATTATGAAAAATCAACAAGTGTCGCTCGGGCGCCTTTAAAGCACTTTGGCGCTTAAAATCATCCTAGATCGAGCCGCCGCCTTCGACATTGAATATTTTTTCCTTGATATTCATAATTTTTAGCTATTTTTAAGCACTTCTCGGCACCAAAATTCCGCTCTCAACTACTACAAAGGCAACAACTGGATTTGGTTGCCCCAAGTCCAAGAATGGTATGCATGTTCCTCAATCCAAGCACTCCAGTCCATCTGCACGCAGTGGTGAGCCAACTAGGGATGAGAAATCCATTACCTCAAAAAGCACCAAATCCATAGAATTTCACAGAGTCTATCAACCAAAGCCACAACCAGTCGGCCCTAGGTCAATGCAAGCTAACACTTCTAGTGTTCCAATTGCTCCACAGGCTAAGTATAGTACATCAACCGAGCCGCAGGACCAATCTATCACACAAGTAGCTAACATACTCCCCATTGAACATCCCAAAAGACAAGCATCAGTAGTTGAGCTATCCAACTCCAACCTCTCGCAGACCTCAAACCCTCCTATTGTTGGGGGTAAAGGCGCCTCTACCTAGCCGCCCATGTATTACTACACTGATAGTACCCACCACTACACACTACAAGTGGCGGGCGCCCATCACCGTCACTTTATTCTCTTTTAGTACAGTTTGAATAAAGGAAGGCCCGGTCACACATTGTGACTGTTGGAGTTTCCAATTTGTGTCTCTCTCTTTTTCTCCCTTGCTTTCCCGTGCATGCTTTGATCCTTCTCACCTTTCAATTGGTATGAGAGCATGGTTGCTCGACCATTCTGACTTGGTTCCTAACTCCTTCAACTTCCTATCGATTGCCTACACTCATTGGGTCTCCTTCCTGGCAGCCATAGCTGAGTTTCTCAAGCTCCTATCACTCCCCAGCTTCCTCCGGCCCATTTGGGCACCCTCAGGGCATTCCTTCAGAGGTATTGGAGCTCTCTTTTGTTATTTTACTTCATTCCACAGGTTTTGTGAAGCAGGGCAGCCATGTCCTCTTGCTTCTTGTGATGCATACTCTCTACCAGTGACTTTGCCCTTCAAGAGGGAGCTCCTGGGGGTCCTTGACTACTCCCCCAGCCTTGTCTTGACCTTGCCCAACCCTTCCATAGGGCCAAATCAGTTTGGGCCAGCTTGAAGACCTGCATACTTCAACCCTCCCTTGGCACTCATTGGCAGCTTGAAAACACTTCATTTGGCACTTGGGAACACCCCCTTGATGCTCGGCATTGGTGGTTATCATTGGCATTGATTTGTGGCCTACTTTACCTCAGTCCATGATTGTTTTCCACAGTCCATAGTAGCCACAAATAGTGTTACGTCAACACTTTATTTTTATGCTTGGTTGGCATTGACATTGGTTGCTCGGTTGTGGTCCCGAATGCACCCCGAATGCTAGGGGAATGTATACCTATGATGTGAGATGATTTTGGGGCTGAATTTGCTCAGCCATTCACTATTTTACACAGTCCACATGCAGCCCAAAATAGGGAAGCCTCCTATCATTACATTTTATGCTTGTGCTACATGGTCATTTGATGCCCGATTATGCCCGATTGGTACATATACATATGGGAAAGTATGCCTATGGTTTGTCTATGGTTTTGAGCTTGGATTGAACCACTATTTGCTCAATTTTTGACATTTATTTGTTGCTGGAATATTCAGGGCTAAAGCTTATTTGCTTATGTTTGGATATGCATGTTGGATTCGGGCTTTGTCTTGGATATATACATTGATGTAGTGACTCTCAGGGATCGACATAGAGCTTGGATTTGCTCTCAAATCATTGGTTTAGCTTGAGCTCACTTCGCATAGAATTGGATCTTCATCTCTACTATACTTATGGCATGTACTTTGCTTATGTCTGACTGGTCTTGACATGCTTGGTCTATGCCACTACTACATGCCTGTTACATTGTTTGGACTTGGATGCTACTAAGCCTTGCTTTGGCTTGACATTTGATTGCCCACAGCTTACTTTGGCTATATATCGACTTGCCAAAGTTACAATTTGGATATAATTGATGTCTATGGATGCTATCTATGGACGCTACACGGCCTATATGCTCATGAGGTCTTATTGATGCTTAATCTTGGATCTTTTGGCACTAGTGCTATCATATGCCCTTGTTGAGCTTCTTTGCTTGATATTTGCTTGATATTTATGGCTTTTGTGCTAGTGGGAGCATCTTGATACACTTGGTAGACATTAAGCAGGCAGTTTATGCTACTTGAGCATTCGGATACTTGAGACTGGGATCTTCACTTGGATGTTGCATGGTTGATATGCGGTGGTCCTCACAGATATACTTGGGCTGATCTAGGCTTTGCACTCCCTGAGCATACAACTCTTTGTGTCAAGTCTTGCCAGTATTGTGTACACTTTACCCTATTACACAGGGGTTTTGTCGGCTTACTAACAAATTCATTTGACATGCTTGGGTATTTGCTCAATGTCCGTATGACTGTCACATGCTTATTTATTCCCACTTGATGTTGGTTATGCTTTGACAGTCAGAGGTTGACTTGGTACATTCATTTTGCCTACAATTTACTCTCATTGTACATGGCTATAATTTATTATAGTAAGCAATTATGCATGGACTGGCATGGAATTTTCATGGTGAATCATCCTGATTTTATGTACTTTTCATGATACTTGGTGGGTAGCATCATTAGCTATCAGTTCTTCATGGTCATTTTACCTTGGTTTTGGTGGTATTTTGGTTGTTTACAGCAGAAAACAACAAGTAGTTTTGAACTATCTGCACCGTTTTGGACTGCAATATGGCATCTTCTTCTACTGATGGTACTATCTTCAACATCACTAAGCTTTTATTATCCCTACTAGAAGAGCCAAGTTTGGCAATTATTGGTGCAGAATTCGCAGATAAAGCCACTAAGGATGCATGGTGAGCAGCCTGAAACTATGACTGATGACGAATGGGATGAGATTGATGAGTTATGCAAGTCCACCCTCATCTTGTCTCTCACTGAACAGGTGCATTACAATGTGGTTGAGGAAGCACAACGTGCTTGGTAGCTTTGGGATAAGATCAAGAACCTCTATGACAAGAAAAGTCTAGTAAGTCAGATGTATTGGCTGAAGCAGCTTATGGACCTGCGCATGAAGGAGAATGACAATGTTTGCTCATTTGAGCCAGTTCCATGCTATTCTCAAGAACTTGACTTCACAGGGCATTACCTTTAATGATGAGGTTACTCCATTGTTTTTTCTTGGGACTCTGAGTGAGTCATGGGATGTATTCCACACACTGCCTTATGTGCTCCTGCTACTATTTTGAACTTGCCTGATGTAGAGAGTGCTCTTCTGCAGGAAGAGATCAATTGTAAGAACTTGGATGCCTCTCGTGTGTCGCATGCTTTGACTGTTAGAGGTAGAGATGGTACTGGAAAGAATGACTGTGGGAATAGCCATGGTAGAGACTCGCAAAAGTCTAGGTCTAAGTTGCATGGTTAGTCACGCAGCAAGTCTCGTGGGAGAAATGCTAATGTGACATGTCATCATTGCAGCAAGAAGGGTCATATATGCCCACAGTGTCATGAGTTGCGTAATGAGAAGCGCAAAGAGAAGGGGAAAGACAAAGTACATAAAAAGTCCTCTTATCGCAACATTATGCTTGTGAAATCCTGTGTGAAAATTGAGGAGATAAATGTCATGTAGGGCTGATGACTCAGATGGGAAGCACATACTTGTAGCTAGTTCTTGTGATTCAGTTAACTGAGGTTCACTCTATGTATGTGTACTGCTGGCTTTTGGATTCTGGTGCTTCATTTCATGTTACCCCATGTAGTGAGTGGTTCCATTCCTACCGCATTGTCTCTAGTTTAGTTCACTTGGGTGATGACAGGTCACTTGCTATTGTTGGCATTGGGAATATATGGATGCAGTTCTCTACTGGCAGTACTTTTCTGTTACAAGATGTACGTCATGTACATGTGCTTACATGCAGCCTTATGTCTGCAAGGCAGCTTGATGATGCCGGATTTCATGTTTCATTTGGGGATCCTACTTGGAAGATCACCCGTGGCAGACTTATGCTTGCTAGAGGTGCCAAGGCTAGCAGCCTCTATCCTCTTGTAGTTGATGGATCCTCTGTTTGACCATTGTTTGTCAGTCAATTCCATCCCACATGTATCTCTTTGGCATGCCCGTTTGGGCCATATGTCCTTGAAGGGAATAAAAATGCTTTCTCGTTTTGCAGTACTTACCTGCCCTTGACTATGCATGTTTTGATTCATGTGAGCATTGTCTTTATGGCAGACAGACTAGGAATATGCATAAGAAGTCTGGTAGGACATGCATGAGTGAGCCTCTAGGATTGGTATATTCAAATGTCTGTGGGCCCATGCTCTGTCAGTCTATGGGTGGTGCAAAGTATTTTGTGACATTCATTGATGATTTTTCGCGCAAAGTTTGGGCTTATTCCATTAAGCTTAAGTCAGAGGTCTTGGCTATGTTTCAGAGATGGCTTGCATTGGTTGAGAACCAGACTGAAATGCCTTAGGACTTACAATGGGGGAGAATATGTGTCACGTGCCTTTGAGCAGCTATGTGTGACAAGAGGGGTATTAAGCGTCAGTTGACCACCCCCTATATCCCACCCTAGAATGGTTTGGCTAAGTGGATGAATAGAACCATCCAGGAGCATGTACGTAGTATGCTTAGCCATGTAGGCCTACCATAGAGCTTTTGGGCGAGGCAGTTAGTACAGTTGTGCATGCCATCAATAGATCACCTTCTAGTGGTTTAGATTTCTAGGTTGCAGAAAAGATATGGACAGGGAAACCTCCCTCTTATGCACATTTACATGTCTTTGGACGTGAGGCATCCTACCATGTGCCTAAGGAGAAGTGGACTAAGTTAGGTCCTAAGAGTGTCAAATGCATTTTTCTTAACTATGGAGATGCAAAGGCAAGATGGGTTACCACCTTTGCGATCCACAGGCGTGGAAAGTCATCTGCAACCATGATGTAGTCTTCTATGAAGACAAGATACATAGGAAGCCTGAGAAGGTGGTAGAGGTACGGGGTTATATTTTAGGAGGAGCCACGTGCTCCTACACAGCCATTTGGACAGCCTGCAACAGCAATTGGTACACATGGCCAAGGTGTTGGACAGGATGCTAGACATGCAGCAGAGCCTGCAATTAGACGGTTGACTAGAGCTAGACATCCACCTAATAGATTTGAGCCCTTGATGTATTATGTCTTGGTTACAGATGCAGGAGAGCCTCTCACCTATGATAAGGCTATGTGCAGGGGTGACAGTCACTCTTGGGAGAGGGCTATGCAGTCTGAGATGGACTCCCTACATAAGAACATGACTTGGGATTTGGTTTCTTCGTGTTGGCAAGAAGGCTCTGCCATGCAAGTGGATGTACAAGCTGTAAAGTACCCCTGGACACCCCAAGCCGGCTTATAAGGCAAGACTTGTTACTAATGGTTTTAAACAAGAGCATGGAGTTGACTTTGATGAAGTCTTTTCTCCTGTGGTCAAGATGACCACCCTACTCTTGGTTTTGGCCTTAGTCGTGCAGTTTGACTTGGACATGTATCAGATGGATGTCAAGACTGCATTCTTGCATGGGGATTTGCATGCTGAGATTTACATGAAGCAGCCTAAGGGCTTTGCAAAACCTGGCAGGGAGCACCAGGTGTGCAAGTTGAAGAAAAGTTTTTATGGCTTGAAACAGACATCTAGGGAGTGGTATCATAAGTTTGATGTCTTTATGCAGTCACAGGGCTACAACAGGAGTGTTATGGATCCATGTCTTTACACGAAGAAAACCCGTGATGGCTCATTGCTTATTTTGGTACTTTATGTGAATGATATACTGATAGTAGGGAAAGCTCATGATGAGCTGGATGCTCTTAAATCTCAACTAAAGAAGAGCTTTGAGATGAAGGATTTGGGACCAGGCCTCTCACATTCTTGGTATGTGCATTAAGTGCAACAAGCATCAGGGACTACTCTACCTCTCACAAAGTGAGTACATTCATAGAGTCCTTGAGCGTTTTCGCATGCAGGACGTGAAGCCTATTGGCTGTCCGTTACCTTCTTATGTGAAGGTCTCACAAGCCGATTGTTCACAGACAGATGAGCAGAGGGTCTAGATGGCCAAGATCCCTTATGCATCAACTATGGGCAGTTTGATGTATGCCATGATAGCCACTTGACCAGATATTGCCTTTGCACTTGGTGTTGTGACACGCTATATGGCTACACCTGGCAGGAAACATTGGGATGCCGTGAAGGGTATCATGAGGTACCTGAAGGGCACAACAGATATGTGTATTTGCTATGGCAGCCAGGATACAGGGGTCGTGGGGTACACTGACTCTGATTATGCAGGACATGCAGATAGTAGGAAGTCCACTTCTGGCTATGTATTCACCTATGCTGGAGGTATTGTCTCTTGGATGTCCATGGTTCAAAAGTATACGGCTCTCTCTACCACTAAGGCCAAGTATGTTGCAGCCACTGAGGCTTGCAAGGATGCCATATGGTTGGGCAGTTTGGCTCATGACCTTGGGATCGATTCTATACCTACGCTGCATTCGGATTCTATGAGTGCTATTCAACTAGCCAAGAATTCGGTCTTCTATGCGAAGACGAAACACATTGAGGTGAGGTATCACTTCATACGTGGTGTCGTGGAGGACAAGTCTGTTGACCTTGTCAAGATCTCCACTGACGAGAATCCTACATATCTGCTCATGAAAAGCCTCACTACTGAGCGCTTTGCCTTCCTCAGGAGATTGATGGGCGTGGGATGAGATGTTGCCTTTCCTCATCCCTTGTACCTATGTACAGTTGTACTGTCTTTTTCTTTTCTTTTCTCTCTCACTGGGGCAGATTCGCCTTTAAGTGGGAGGTTGTTGGGGTAAAGGCGCCTCTGCCATGCCGCCCCGTGTATTACTACACTGACAGTACCCGCCACTACACACTGCAGGTGGTGGGCGCCCATCACGTCATTTTATTCTTTACGTTCATTTTAGTGACTAGTAAATAAAGGAAGGCCCAGTCACACATTGTGACTGTTGGAGTTCCCATTTCTTGTCTCTCTCTTTCTTGCTCTTGCTCTCCCACCATAGCTCACATGCAAGCTTTGATCCTTCGCACCTTTCATGCAGGTGGTGGGCACCCGTCACTGTCACTTTATTCTTTATTATTTTAGTGATAGTTTGAATAAAGAAAGGCCTGGTCACACATTGTGACTGCTGGAGTTCCCATTTTGTGTCTCTCTCTTTTTTGCTCTTTCTCTCCTACCATAGCTCTCCCGTGAAAGCTTTGATCCTTCTCACATTTCACCTATAAGCGTAAATCTATCCTTACAATGGCCAAGGACATAGCTGCAAACACATGGAACAATTTAGTGACCTACATCAGATGCTTGGATGCCACGTTCACCACACTAGTCAGGAACTATGAACGGCTAGACTTAGGCTTAGGCCTCCTCAATAAGACATTAGCAATGGAAGTGTGCTCCTTGCCATGCGCTGGGGAGAACTATGAGTTCGTGTTTGTCAAGATTCCTGAGGTAGCCAAGGAACTAATTGACAATGAGATCTCTCAAGACCAAGCTTGCACACAATGACTGATCCCATCATATCATAGGAGCAAAGTCGTCGCAGTAGGCCAAGAGCTAGAAGAGCTAACAAAGCTAGTCGACTCTTCTAACTCCTTCTTCTTGAGGAAATGGTATGCTCTCAGACTTCAATGGGAGCAAAAGGGCTGCCAAATCATGACCAACGATGAGTAACAACATGCCATCAAAACCTCGAAGTATGACCCCACTTATGTAGCTCCAATCTCCTACAGGGCATTGACCACCATTCATAACCGGCCCCTAGAAGAGCATCTCCTGACCCACCCATATTTAGATTGCATTTTGACTGAGGAGAAGCTACACATTGCTAGTTAGATAGACTCCGGTGACTTCCTCACGAATGCTCTCACCTACATGACTCAAGTAGGCATCCGCCCTTTTGACATGGACTCCTATGCTAGTCTAGAATACAATCTGAACTTCTATGATTAGCTCATGCAAAAGTGAAACACTGCAAGCGCGCATTGAATGCCCTTGACCTCTCAAACCTTAATCCTAGGAAGGATTCTTCTCAACTCCAAAGGGGAGAGGGTAAGGTGAAGCAATCATGTAAGATGAATGGTGAAGCAAACTGTAAGATGAACGGAACCAAAAGTAGAAAAGAATGAATGAAAATCAACTTGTAATTGAGGAAAAGTAACAAAAAAATTTGTGAAAAAACATGGATTGTTTGAGAGAAAATTTCTCGTTCTTAAATTGAGCATTTCAGTTTCCATAAGCATTTCTTCCATTGCTTACTTGTCTTTCTGTAAGAATGATTTGAAGAATACTAATGGTGAATTATGGTATAATGACAGATACCTAGAATGGCAGATCAAGAGAAAATTAGTAAACTTCCATTCTCAGAGGAGGAGGAGGCAAAGTATGGCCTCTCATTGGAAATAAGGGCTTACAATCAATTCAAATTCACACATATCCCGAATTTGGAAGACATAGTCATGGAGGAGCCATCCATCAAGCAATTGGTGAAGCAGTGCAAGCTGCAAAAGTATATGGAGAAGGTGGGCCAAGCCATCAACTATGAGAAGTGCGTGGAATTCCTTCGAACCTTTAATAGAAACCGCGGTAGCATCACGGTACATCTAGAGAATGAAGCCCGCCAAGTAGAAATCGATCTGAGCCTTGAGTTGGTAGAGAAAGCACTAGGCCTACCCAACAAAGTGAAAAGATGGCCAAAAAGGAATGCATACAACATGTTGGAAATGGACAAAGTGATAGTGCACACCAATGATGGCATTAGCCTAGCTAACATCCCCAACCCCGAAGTCCAAATTTAGGCCAAAATGGTGCACACCCTATTCTCCAACCAAAGGTACTGCACATTGATGAACCAAATCAACGTCCCAATGCTGGAGAGCATCGTTGCCCATCCAGTCCTTCAACGAGGTAAACCTAAATGGCTTTGTGAGGAAGACAATAGAAACATCGGCAAAAGCATTGGCCACTGAACGGAAGACCCAAAGAGGGAGAGTCCTCGGCCTCCAAAGCTAGGAAGTCGTCGTCATCAAAGGCCTCTACCATTCGCTTCGGAGGGGTCTTGAGGCCATCATAAGAGAGGCATTAAGGTAAGCACAAGAAGACGAGGAAGTCAGTGAGACACCAAATAGGTCCCCTTCGCACCAAGGGTAGGAGTAGTCCAGCAAAGGGATTGTGAGTGAGGAAGAAGGAGAGCGAGAAGCACAATCTGGCCAAGGAAGAGCCAAGAAATCAAAGAAAGAGACTCTACAAACAAAGAACAAAGAAGAGAGTGGGAAGAAAGAGAAAGAAGACTTACATAGAACCCAAAGTAAGTCCAAAAGCATGAAAGAATGAAGAAAGAGAAAAGAAATGGATGAGGCAAAGAGAATAAAAGAGGAATCCATGAAAGCTAAGGAGGAGAGAAGGAGAAGAGATGCAGAGCTCAGGAAGAAAGAGGAGGAAGACATAGCCCTGTCTGTCTGCCTCTCTTAGTGGAGCAACCTTCAAGGCAAGAAGAGTTGGATGCCATGAGTCCACCCAAAAAAGAATGTGCAAGCACCAACTCCAAAGCACCCAAGAGCTTGCCACCCCCAGTAATTGAGGGTAAGGGCAAGGGTCTAATCAACCCCATCCCACCCGTCCTACTACCTGCCACCCCAGTCCACTACACCCACCCAAGACTCCTCTACCACGGTGGATGCCAGCAATCTTGTGGCCTGGGTGCGGTTCTTGGTCACAATAAAGAGGCAACTCAAGGTACAAGCATAGGAACCCTTGTGATGGGAGTAAAAAGACAGGTAGATGTGGATTCAAAATCTAGATCGGACCCCAAAAGCCAAAAAATAGAAGAATCTACAACCACTGGCCCCACTGCACTACCTCTGCCTACAAACTACAATGACTATGTATAGGAACTCCTATCACAATTGGAGTGGGAAAAGGAAGACCATGGCTACCTCTCAATTAGAGAGAACCCCTCAAGCGGCCATGTATCAAAGAGAGATCAAGGAGCTAAAGGAGAAGCTTGAGGCCAGGGGAGGAGAAGAAGAGAGATGGCAAGCAAAACTTGCAATGGAAACACAAAGCTTCATGAGTCTACAGCATAGTTATGATGAGCTGGTAATGCTATATAAAGACGTGCAAAAGGAAAATGAAAAGATACAAAATGTCATGGAGCAACTCGCAAAGGTAGAAGAAGAGAGAAGTCGACGGCAACAAAAGTGCATAGAAAATCTAAAAAATAGGATGGCCTCGGAGCTTGGAGAGTAACAACACTTGGAAAGAGAAATCAAGGAACAGGAGAGGAGGCTAAGGGCATTAGCCTGCAGGCACAACAAAAGCCAGGAAGAAATGAAGAAAAAAATAGATGAATGGGTGGACAGGAGCGAAGAAAAAGTGAGCAACTTAGCGTGCTAGCTAGCCCTTACAAAAGGCGACAGGGTGTTAGCAGAAAGCAAGACTGAGGCTGCACATGTGACTTCGGAAGCCCAACAACAAGCCTTCCCTCACACTCTCTTAGATGCCACACAATCTGAGAAAAAGGAGGCTGTTGAGTCATTAAGAAAAAATCTCGAGATCACCTATAGGGCTTAAGGTATGGGCTACACGTCCAGCTGCAAATTGCAGGGCCTAAAGAAGTAGAGCCACCAGAGCGCAGGGGAGAAGAGAGGCAAAGGCCGACTAAAGACACGGGCCCAAGTTTTAAAAGGGGGCAGCAAGCCGCGGCTCCTTAGTGGGAGGTTTTTAAGACAAGACCCTACTTTGCAAGAATGCCGCCTCTCCCATCACTCTTTTTTGACCTCAATGCTGACAAGGATATCTGTGCAATGGCTAGATCAATGAGTGGCTGAAAAAAAAAATGCACATAGGTCACAATCACTACACCTAGGGGTCCTCAAGTTAGAAACATTTAGTGGCTTCAGTCAATTGGCTCCATCCCTAACCCCCTAGCCTGTTTTGATTTCCCACTTCATGCTTAGGGACACCTCAAGGGTAGGACTTCCAGACCAATCTCCCTAAGATGCGCACCGCACCTACAACGATGCATGAACTGGGTTCTCAAGTGTGGGACAACACCCAGACTTCGACCCAACTCCCAGTTCCACTAACATGAGCACAATGCACCACATGGTAAGGTAGACACACCCCTAGATAGTGCACCTTCTTTTCTTTTTAGGTAAATACAAATGCTGCAACCCACTAACCTCGAAGGCCCCATCATCCACTGAATTCACTCTCGGTCCCCCACCACCTCAACTAGTTGATCAGTTTCTTCCCAAGACCAATCCCCACGAAACCACATCATTATCAACTTATACGATCACTGTTGCACAACATGCCACCATGCAATCGAAAAATGAAATAGAGGAAGACCAAGGAAGCCCAAGTCAAAAGTGAATGAAGAAGCTCATTCTACTCAAGCCAGAAAAGTGCAGGAGATGGCAACATCAGAAATAACATGGGGGAGCTTCAAATATTTTGGCAAGGTCCTTTCAAGGATGAGGGAGGTCCTATTAAGGATAAAGGATACTCTCTCAAGGATGAAGGAAAGCACTGAATATTCTAGCAAGGCTCTCTCAAGGATGAGGGAGAACCACCGAGGGCTCTCACAAGGAAAGTGCAAGGTGCAATGTAATTCATTTTATAAGAAGTGCCAGGTTTCCTCTGTGTAAGTGGTAAAGTCTAAACGGTCATAGGTGAAGGGATAAGGCAACTTGAAGGAAATAGGAAAAAGCTATGTTAAGTTCGCGTCGTAGCAACCTCAGAGGGCAAGAGGAGGGATCCGTCCAATACCATTGTCAATTTCAAGGACAGATTTGCCCACTCGCCAATCTCTAGGGGAGATCCATCCAACACCATCTTAAATTTCAAAGACTGATCCATCCACCCACCAATCTCCAAAGGGGATCCATCCAACACCATCTTAAATTTCAAAGACAAATTTGCCCACCTGCCATTCTCCAAGAGGGATCCGTCCAACACCATCTACAATTTCAAAGGACTGGTCCACCCACTGTCAACGTCAAGGAGAGACCAGCCCCAACACTATCTTCAATTTCAAGGGATGACTCATCCAACACCATCCCCAACAAGGGCTTGTATACAAACTCAAAAAGCCATCTGGCTACACCCATCCCACCTTTCAACTACTATCCATCAGTGCCATGGGATTGGCACTCGACTATGAGGGGGATAATGTTAACCTCAACGCAAGAAAAGGTAAAAAAAGTGAAGAAAAAACACCAGTTGGGAGCTGAAAGAGGTGGCCCAAAAGGAAATTGGACACAATAGAAGAGGCAAGAAGGGAAACATTCGAAAGTACAAGGGCTGCCTCAAAAGCTAAGTCAAAGGCAAAAGTGCATTTGTAAATGCAAGGCGCCCCTGAAACTTTTGTAAAAGAGCCCCAAGCTCCCTCGTGGCAAATTGTAAGGGTAGATGAGCAGTAGAAAGAAAGCTAAGAGGATAGGAGGATAATGGAAAAGAGGGCCTAGGCCACGGCCAGCCATGTAAAAAAGAAGATAACCGCCCAACAAAAATTAGGGTTTTGTATATAAACTCAAAAAGTGAATGAGAAGCTCATTCTTTGGTGTGTGGCAAAGTGGACTCATCTTCTTCTTTTCTTGCATGCTTGTGTGTGCTTGAGATGAGTGTGAGAGTGTGAGGGAGTGAGTGTATGAGGGTGAAGGATCTTGGAGGTGAAGCTCTCCATCATCTCCTCTCTTCTTCTCTTCTCTTCTCTTGTCTCACACGTGGCTATGGAGGATGGAGCTTGGAGGTGGAGGCTTAAGGATGTTTGAGCTTGCATCTTAAATCGTGGAGCTACCACTATGCTTGAGGAAGGAGGCAACTCATTCAAGCATTGAGGTAAGCTCACTACACCCTAGTAGGATTGAAGGTGCGTCAGCTAGGTGAGAGATAGCCATAGGGTTCACTTGAACAATAAGTGGTCCATGGGTCTTGGTGGCGGCTGAGTGAGAGCTCGCCTCTACACTTTGCATGATATATGCCATATTTTAGATTTGACCAAAAGGCTATTGTGGATAGTTGGATGTTGCAGGTTACTTTGTATCCTTTGGGGATTTCTCATGGAACATTATCCATGGGAATCTTGTCTTGGCATGAGGTGCCAAGTCTGGCACTCCTTATCCCTTACTTATATTTGGATTTATCAACCATGTTTTAGCAGTGGCTACAATACCACATGTATTGTTATGGCATCGTTTCCTTGAACACATGTCATTAAAGGGAATGAAAATGCTTACATATTTGCAGTATTTCCACCCCCTTGACTATAAATGTTTTGATTCTTGTGATCATTGTTTTTATGGCAAGTAAACACGTAGTTCATATAAGAAGTTTGGTATTATGCACATGGGTGAGCCTCTCACTCTTATTCATTCTAATGTTTGTGGGCCTATGCTTTGCAAGTTGTAGGTGGCATGAAGCATTTTGTTACTTTCATTGATGATTCCTCACATAAGGTTGGGGCATGCTCCATAAAGTAGAAATTGGTGGTGAGTATGTATCTAGAGCCTTGGAGTAGTTTTGTGATGAGAGGGATTTTAAACATCAATCGATATCCCCATACAACCCACCCTAGAATGGTATGGCTAAGCACATGAACATGATGATTTAGAAGCAAGTCTATAGTATGGTTAGGTAGGCAAGTTTACAATAATATTTTTGTGCTGAGGCAATTACCCTACTGTCGTACATTTGATTAATCAATCCCCATGCACTACACTTGACTATTAGGTTTCCAAGGAGATATAATTTGGAAAGCCTACATCATACGCTCATTTACATGTCTTTGATTGTGAGGCTTTCTACTATGTTCCCAAGGACAAGTAGAATAAGCTAGATCCTAAGTCCATGAAATGCATCTTTCTTAGTTATGGGGATGTAGATGAGATGGGCTATCACTTATGGGATCCATAGGCTTGGAAGGCCATATGCAGCCATTATGTTGTTTTCCATGAGGAGAAAATGCATAAGTAGCCTAAGCAAGTTATTGAGGTACACAAGGTGATATTTCAAGAGGAGCCTCCCATTATTGTATAGCAATCTAGATAACTTATAGTAGCTAATGGTTTAGTGGCCCAGGACCATGATGTTAGACAAGATATACAAGCCCCATAGTTTGTTTTGATTCAATCTATTAGAGATAGACATCAGCCTAATCCGTATGCATACTCCATAGATTATGTTATGGTGACAGATGCTAGTGAGCCTCTTACCTATGATGAGGACATGTGTAGAGGTGATAGTCACTCTTGGAAGAGGACCACGCAATTAGAGTATGACTCACTGTAGAAAAATCATACATAGGATTTTATTCCTTTGCCTAGTGGAAAGAATGCTTTGCCATACAAGTGGGTGTACAAGTTCAAGAGTAACCTTGGATGGCCCAAGCTAGCATATAAGGCTAGATTGGTTGTTGCTAAGGGTTTTAAGCAGGAGCATAGTGTTGACTTCGATGAAGTCTTCTCTTATAGTCAATATGACTACCATACACTTGATTTTGGCTTTGGTTGTGTAGCTCAATCTAGACCACTATCAAATGGATGTTAAGATGGTTTTCTTACATTGAGACTTGCATGATGAGATTTATATACAATAGCCTAAAGACTTTGAGGAAAAAGGTAGGGAATAACTAGTATGCAAGTTGAGAAAAGAGCCTTTATGGCCTTCAGTAGGCATCTAGGGAATGGTACCACAACTTTGATGATTTCATGCATTTAGAGGGATATGCTTACAATGATTTGAATCCGTGTTTATACATGAATAAGGCCCGTGATGGTAGCCTTATGATTTTAGTACTCTATGTGAATGATATGTTGAGTGCTGGAAGTGCTTATGATGAGTTGGATGCCTTGAAAAGTTAGCTCAATGAGAGCTTTGAGATGAAAGATATAGGACAAGTGCCTCACATATCCTTGGGATATGCATCATGCACAATTTCTCCAAGGGGCTCCTCTACTTGTCACTAAAAAAGTACACCCAAAAGGTCCTTGAGTGGTTTCATATGAAGGACATTAAGCCTATTGGTTGTCCTTTACCTTCTCATATGAAGGATAGTCACGGTGATTTGATGAACAAAAGTTCAAGATGGCAAAGATCCCTTGGGCATCCGCAATGGAATATTTGATATATGTCATGATAGCCACTCATTCTAACATAGCATTTGCAGTGGGAGTTGTGGCATGTCGTATGGCAACCCTTAGTAGGCGACATTGGGATGATGTCATCATGAGGCTATAGGTTTATTAAAGAAAAGTTAAGAAAAAGGCATCCATAGAAATATTTTGAATATGTGTTTATAGATTACTTAAACAAGATCCTTATTGGATTTTTAGGGAGTAGAACTGACCCATCAAAATAGTTTGAATATCCATTATTGAGTTCTAATAACTTAATGATAACTTTGGATGGATCCAAATATATAAGGACCTGTTTTGAATAGTACAAGTTGTCCAAGACTAAAAATATCAAAAGGCGATGTGTTTTACAAAAAACACCATTTTTAGCATTTTTTAGGAAATTTTTGTAATTCTGCCCTCAGTAACTTGTAGATCAAGGTTGTTTTAATTGTTTTGAGTACCCAAATGACTATATTTGAAGTTCTTATGACAAAGTTATGGTTGAAACAAGGCATAGCTAGACTCAAGGCTTGCAGAAAAATGAAAAGAAGAAAATAAAAAAATTGTTAACCGTTAGACGAACAAGGTGGAAAATCTAGAAAAGCTAAAGCAGAAGACAAAGGCCAAGGCAAAGTGAAACGGAATACGAAGGCGTGCCAAGAAAAATCTATAAACACAAGAAGCATAGAAAAGTCCTAAATAAGGGAAAAAGGCGCACAAGGAAAAGTGCAAGTCAATACTTTTGTAAACGAGCGCAAGCGCATTATGATTTAATTTAAGGAGCACCGGGCTCTCACCCGTGCAATTTGTAAATGTAGACAGGCGGTGGAAAGGAAGCTAGGAAGATAGAAGGACAATGGGAAAAAGGGCCTAGGCCACGGCCGCCACGGTCGACCATGTAAAAAAGGAGATAAGGGGATGACTACACAAAAGGGATTTAGGGTTTTGTATATAAAGTTGAAAAGTGAATGAGAAGCTCATTCTTGTGTGTGGCCAAAAGTGGCTCTCCTCCTCTTCTTCTTCTTCTTCTTGTTCTTGCTTGCTTGAGCTTGTGCTTGAGAGAGGGAGTGTGAGAGTGTGAGGGAGTGAGTGTGTGAGGGCGAGGGACCGGGGAGGAGAAGCTCTCCATCTTCTCCTCTCTTCTTCTCTTCTCTTATCTTATCTTCTCTTGTCTTGCTCACAGATGGAGAGCTTCTCCTCCTCGGTCCCTCGCCCTCACACACTCACTCCCTCGCACTCCCTCTCTTAAGCAAGCAAGAACATGAAGAAGAAGAGGAGGAGGAGGAGAGCCACTTTTGGCCACACACAAGAATGAGCTTCTCATTCACTTTTCAACTTTATATACAAAACCCTAAATCCCTTTTGGGCGGTCATCCCCTTATCCCCTTTTTTACATGACCGGCCGTGGCCAAGGCCCTTTTTCCCATTGTCCTTCTATCTTCCTAGCTTCCTTTCCACCGCCCATCTACATTTACAAATTGCACGGGTGAGAGCTTGGTGCTCCTTAAATTAAATCATGATGTGCTTGCGCTCTTTTACAAAAGTATTGACTTGAAGACGTGGGCGAAAGGGACATTGATGGTTGCCGTGGAGGAGTGTTGGTGGTGGTGTGGAGGAAGGTCGTTGGGGGCACGTTGGTGGTCTAGGTGGCTAGTGGTAGGGTTTTTGGAGTTGGTGGTAGGGTTGTTCTTTGTTGGGGATTCCACTGATGGCCAACACAAGTGTTGGTTTGTTGGGGATTCTACACATGACGATTCTTGGCGGGCTTGCAAGATGATAAAGGATAAGAATTCAGAGTTGGATGTTGATGAAGAGTGAATGACACTTTCGTTGGAGTCTTCAATACCTGCAATTGAAAACCTCTCATAGGTGTGGTCTCTCCCTAGGGGTAGTGCTAGTCTTCTCTATCGTGAACAAGACATAATTCAATTAGTTTGGGAGACAGGTCGAACAAGCTGAGAGTATTGTCCTACACTTGAGGACCCAAACTGTGTATATACTTCAGTGCATATATTATGTGAGTGCTCATGCATACTTAGATATTACGTAGTTAGAAGACCGTGGGCTAGTTTCTCGTAACAATGTGTGGATGAAGCAAAGTTGTCCATGTTGAGAAGAAGTACATATGAAGGTGTATGAGACATCCTTTGTGTTATGACTGCACGACGTAGCATAATTGAACATAGGGACATCGCACTTTCGGTAGCTGGGAGTTATTGGACTTGCTTGATGAGGACGGTGTACTTATCATGGCCATTCATTCGGTGCTTACCACAATGGATTGCAATGGTATTAAGGTAGAGTGCAAGAGGGAATCGTGCGAATGGGTCAAGGTGACAGGTCTAACCCATAGGAGAGACAAGCTCCCAGGGTATGTCATGCCCTTGATGTGCCTTGAACAATTGTAGGTGATGCGAAAGGGCGAGGGGACTAAGGACGGAGCCAACCGACCAAGGTCACTAGATGTACCTAATTTGAGGACCCCTGGATGCTGTAGTGTGATCATGGGTGCTTATTATCTTTTTTTTCTTTTTTTTTTCTTTTTTTTTCTTTTTTCCTTTTGTGCTTTCTTTTTCGTTTCTTTTTCTTGTTCCTTTTTCTTTCTTTCTTTCTTTTAGACTTGCATGAGTACAACCATTGCAATATGTTGAGGCTATCAGCCTTTCAATGGGTTGGGAAATGTCAAGCTTCGAAAGCTCAAGAAATGGATATCAAAGACATGTATCGTCCTACATCCACTTATCACTTCATGAGAGTATATGCAAGTCGCATGCATCAAGTACAACAAACAGATGCAATCATTCCAAGATATTACTTTATCAAAATTCTATGATGCTGATTGCGATGCATATTCCGGTGCTTGTTAAAGATGTGGCATATATTAGCAATAGGTAAGGAAAGTGTATACAAGTGGGGAGCCTGCCCCTTTAACCATTTAAAGACAAAAAGTTATGGCAATATGGCCTTTGTTAAGCTGCTTATATATCATAGGGGCTACTCTATTTGCATGAGGCGGGGCGAGTCCGGGTGGTTGGGCGACTGAGGCTGTGCCGAGGGGCTCTTATAAGGCTGGGCGGGGAAGAAGTCGGCCGGGACCCGGATGGTGTAGTCCCTGGCCGCAACTATTTCCAGAATGTTTTTAAACAATGCATCAAATTCCTGCTTATCTCGAGCTGCCCTCTCCTCTTTCGAGCACCTAGTGCCCGAGCGTTTGGTGGAAGCCTGCACGGCTCGTGTTGCCACACCCCATGTGCTCCCTTGAGCGTCCTGGGCTATGTTGCTTAGGGCCTCTTTTCGGTGCATACCTCTTCAGAGTAGGCACCTAGCGTTCTGGTGGGGTGATAGTGCCTTATGCTCTTTTCGATGGCGGAGAGCTTCCTTGCATGCCAGCTGCACTATGTGGTCCATGACTGCTACCATAGGGGGACCTACAAAATGCAAACCAAGGATTAGGCCCTGAGGCAGGATAAAACTATTCGCATGGAAGGGATCATACAGTGGGTTATCAAGTGCATATGACGAGGAGGGGAGGGGTGAGGCATGCAGTGTTTGTTGTAGAGGAATGGCCCCCATGATGATGTTCATTTTGCCTCCATCCATTAGCAGATCTTGGCTTATGCTAAGTTGCATGGACTGGTCGTCATGGAGGGGGCAGGGCTCATCCTCGGAAGAATAGGCCGAAAAGGGGAAAGGTGTATAGAAAGGGACGGTGCCCCATCTACACCATCAAAGATGTTGATCAGGGCTTCCTATGGTGGTAATGAGGGTTGTGTGCCCTCCACCTGGAGGCGGGAATGGTCACACAACTTCTAAATGTGTGGTGAGAGGACGACTCAAGGAGCTCAGCCTGTCAAACCCAACTCTTCTCCCTGTGCTTGACTATCATTACTTATGTGTGTTGATATTATCTATACAAGGTCACGAAATTCATTGTTTATTTATGTACATATTTATGAATCCATGTCACTTCACGAGGATAAAAACCAATTGTAGAACTCCGGGTTGTACTGGAGTGTGGCACACGCATCTAGTACTCATGGCAAAGTGAATAATCTAGGCTCCTAGTTCGGCCATTGCAACGAAGTTTTCAAACCAACGTTTTTCAAATTGACTTCGACCCTCTGATTGTTGCTTTAGTTGCTCTATCTCTAAGAGATTTGGTTGGTAGAGCACATCATTGAATGTTACAATTAAGTGTAGTTCGTCGGCTTCCTCGTCAGAGGTGAGTCACATGCGTTCATGCAGGAGCCTGTCATAGTGCTCGTCAAGATGTTCTTGCTCTTCCCAAGATAGGGAAAATGGCAAGTATTCTTCGAGCTGCTCCTTAGGGAATGCGCCCATGTCTGCCAGGACATAGACACATGCGAATACTTTTCACCGCTATTAGGAGAGACATCAATGGGTTCATTGGTGGATGGACTCGATGCTTTATTCCTCAACTCTCAAACGCTCTTGGTCTCAATGTTCTTGGGGTCCACAACCACCTGTAACTGCTGTTGTTTTTGCTATTTTCTCCTCTTTTTCTTGGTTAGTGAAGGTGCATAATTTAACAACTCAGGACCCTGAACTAGGTCAGCCGTTGATGTGCTTGGTTGGGCCTCAAGCTTTCCCCTTCTCTGGTGTGTCCTCATGGGACGTAGCTGCACCCTGCTGGACAGCCTTGCTAGGTTGATTGGTTAGATACGTCATCTCCTTGGCCACATCTTTGAGAGATTTCTCCTCAAGCCTAGGCTTTAGGTGCTTTGGAAGGGTTGGAGTTGTCAAGGATACTGGTTGCGGCACCTCCTCCCCAGGTGAACTGCTAAGGACACATTCCGCAAGGGGCGTTGTCACCACCAAGGGTTGTGACTGCTGTGATCCCTGATTGGAAGTAGTAGTGGCTAGTCCAGTGGGCTGGCTACTCTTGGTGGATTGCGGCGTCAAGTCCCTAGGGCGATCGGAAGTGATCATGTCTTTTTTTGTTGCCCTTTGAGCATTCACCTGTGTAGATCGAGCATGAGTTGATCTAGTCACATTAGGTTGCATGGGCATATCCTTGGGCCGAGAGCTACGGATGGTGTCATGTCCCACCTCTTGGATATTTGGAAGCTTAGATGGAGATAGAGATTGGGATTGAGCAGCCGCCCTTGATGACTGCTCTTGTGCTTCCTGTGTCCGTTTAGGATAAGAGGGTGTAGGAGATCTAGGACTCTTAGGTGGACTTGGCACTGGTTGAATGATTTGCTCGAGGCTATTAGACGATTGTGCCATGTGCTTTGTTGAGCAATCAGCCTTCTCACGAGTAACGTTGTGCCTCTGGTGCTCATTATCCTCTTGGGAAGCCAAAAGCTCCTTGAGCACTAGTGGTCTTTGTGCATGCTCAATGGGTTACATATGATATCTGCTTATTAAGCATGCTAGGCTGAGGCTCTTTCTTTCGAACACTCATGTTTGGTTTCTTGCCTCTTGAGTTTCTCTTAGATTTCCTTCTATGCTTCGTTGCTTTTGATGCAATCTGGTCTTCAGCTGATAGAGGTGGTTTAGCAGGGGGTTTTGGTACCCAAATCCATCGGTTACTTGCATAATACCCTTGAGCACGTAGCAACGCTTTGGATATCCATCTCGAGGTTGTATTGGCTCTCCATCGATACCTTCGTCTATAAGGCTTGGGCTTCTTTTGGGGTCTTCTACGATATTTATAAGTCCAATGCCTATCCCTGGCATTGGCTCCTGACCTTCTTGTTTCAGGCATGGCCTCACTCACTGGTTCTCGTTGTTCGACCTGTGCTTCTATCAACTCTTCCAACAAGTCCTTGCTCTTGTTAGCAGGCTTGAATGTTATGTCAACACCTTCCTTGCCTTTCCCTCGAGGTTCGATGAGGTCACCCTTGCTAAAGGTTGTGACTATCCTTACACCCGATAGTGTCAGGTGTAACCTTTGTGCTACATAGTCGGCCTCACACTTGGTTGCCCTTTTAAAGGGTCTTCCTAAGAGGGTTTCCTTTCCACAATTAGCATTATTTGGAGGAACACAAAATAGGATATGCAAGCTCTCAGTTTCAATTGTCGCGAGGATTTTGCACTTCCCTATAAGTGCTTGTGGGTGTCCCTCGTAAGGACTCAGAGTTGCATTATTCGATGTGAGCTCTGGTTGGCCTAGTAGGGTCCATGCCTCATAGGTCAAGATATTAAAATCTGCCCCTTCATCAATCAGAGCATCGATAGTGTGCTCTCTTTTTGTGGTGAGTTTGACCCTAAGATAAGCAGGTGGTACTATATCTTCGTCTTTCGGGTCTTGGCTTGTAAATTTAAGCCTTCTGACAAATGCCCTTGGGTCCCCAACTGCACGACCAAATGTGGATTCTCCACTGATATCTTAGATCGTATGTGCATTGCTATTCAAGGTGCATCTATCATCAAGACTATCATATCTAGTCACCCTCGCAGTTATAGCTTGATGTTGTTGCTTTCTGCTTTGACTAGATGCAGTCCAAATGCATACATGTTTTTGCTGTTTGGCCTTTTTGCCCTTGTAGGCTAGATTCGCCCATTGAGGTTCTAGGGTCTCTATTTTTCTCTGTTCGGGTATGGGCTTTTTGTTGCTCTTTTGCAAGTGAAAATCCATGCTTGTGTAGAGCCATTACTACACTAGGGTCCAATTTGGGGGACCTGTCACGGCGCGCTTTTTCTCTCCAACCTACTCAGGGGAGGTGCGGAGGGGTAGAGCCCCCTCTATGGGGGTCTTGGGGGGGGGCAGTCCCCCTCGGCCCGTAGGGCCATTACGGAAAACACCATGCACGATTTGAAGGACCATTTATAGCCAAATTTTGAACTACTTGCTCTAAGTTTCAGCCCCATGATCGATTTATAATATGCTTTCGGCTCTATATGGTCTCTCAATCAGTTTTAGGATCTATATATTAAAATTTGAAAAAATCCAAATTCGGCCTAATAGGTCCGAATTGCAGGGGTGGAATGCCTGATTCGGCTCGTCCAAGGGCCAAGGGCCGAATGTAACTGGTCCGAATGTCAAATTCGGCCAATCCGAGTGTGGTTGTCCGAGGGCCGAGTGGTTGAGTGGGCTGAGGGCCGAGTCAGGTGGGCCGAGGGCCGAATGGTGAATTCGGCCGGGCCGAATGTCAACTTGTCCGAGTGGGGTTGGGCCGAGTCGCCAGGGCCAAGGGCCGAATTTCAAAGTTGGTTCAAATGGTCGATTTGGACAGGCCAAGCGGTGGGTGTCCGAGTTGAGTGGGCCGAGGGCCGAATTTCGACGCGTCAAGTGGTCCGAGGGATAGTAGGCCAAGGGCTGATTCTGGGACTTGGCCAAGAATCGTCGTCACTTGGATTGCCTGAACGCGGCACGACTTTGGCCGGCGCAACGATAAATCACTCGAAACACACAATTCAGGTCACAGCCTATCACACACACCTCCAGATCAAAGCTATGGATGGAGGGGAAGAGTTGTATATACCTGGAATAGCCAATAAACTCCAAAATGCAAATCAGTAACCGAATCAAACCCTCATGCCTTGTTATGACAACAGAAACCCTGATGCTTGTTTTTCTTCTTTTTCTTTGTTTTTTCCTACCCTAATGCACCCAAATCACAAAGCAAATAACTACACTACTCCAACATGCTTTTCCAAATCCAAAAAACAAAAAACCTACTTGCTAAGGAGATCGAATACCTCTTCAAACTCCCTCACTTCCTACCTATCTACCTCAAGCATCGGTTCGGGGAAAACCCTTACTTCGATGCTCAATTAAAAGTGCACAAGCGCTCAAGGCTTGAATCCATTGGTCCCAACAACAGAACCAAAATGTGGGGGCTTTCACTCAACCGCCAAGACCTATGGACCGCTTATTGTTTCAAACGTTCCAAGCCGAGTACTAATGGCTACCTCTCACATAGCCGATGCACCATTCATATCTACAGGTATAGTGAGCTTACCTCCATGCTGATCGAGTTACCTCCTCTCTCGCGCACTTCAGTAGCTCCACAATCCAAGTGCAAGCTTCAAGCAAGCTCCATCCTCAAGCTACACGCTCCAAGCTCCATAGCCGTGAGCAAGACAAGAGAAGAGAAGAGAAGAGAGGAGAAGATGGAGAGCTTATCCTCCCCCCCCGGTCCCTCACCCTCACACACTCACTCCCTCACACTCTCACACTCCCTCTCTCAAGCACAAGCTCAAGCAAGCAAGAACAAGAAGAAGAAGAAGAGGACGAGAGACACTTTTGGCCACACACAAGAATGAGCTTCTCATTCACTTTTCAACTTTATATACAAAACCCTAAATCCCTTTTGGGCGGTCATCCCCTTATCCCCTTTTTTACATGGCGAGGCGTGGCCTAGGCCCTTTTTCCCATTGGCCTTTTATCTTCCTATCTTCATAGCTTCCTTTCCACCGCCCGTCTACATTTACAATTTGCACGGGTGAGAGCCCGGTGCTCCTTAAATTAAATCATGATACGCTTGCGCTCTTTTACAAAAGTATTGACTTGCGCTTTTCCTTGTGCGCCTTTTTCCCTTATTTAGGACTTTTCTGCGCTTCTTGTGTTTCTAGATTTTTCTTGGCACACCTTCGTCTTCCGTTTCACTTTGCCTTGGCCTTTGTCTTTTGCTTTAGCTTTTCTAGATTTTCCACCTTGTTCGTCTAATAGTTAACAAAAACAAAAGGAAGGCAAAGGCAAGATTTTGTGTTTGGAAAGTAAGATTTTGAGTCTGTAAACAAGGTATTAAATAGGAGGGCTAATCTCAAACCCCAACATTAAATGTGTTTTTACACCAAGCTACATCAAGCATAAGGAATCCAATTTAGGAAGCAAAGGAGTTATCATACTAAGGCCCCAAAATCATAAATAAATCGATAGAAAAAAAGGAACCGGGAAACACTTGAGAGAATCACAAAGATTGTTGATAATAAAAAAGATTAGTCAGATTAGGTGGATTAAGAATAAAATTATAAAACATCGAATATGTAAAAGAATATTGCAATCAATATACAACAACCACCTTAGCACTAAAATTATAGTAGGCAAACTTTGATCAAATAATTTAACAATAAAAGTAAGTCCATTAGTAATAAACGATAAGAGGAATCTAGACTAGTCAATACATAACAATATTAAGTTTCTAACTAAAGAATTGACTAAAGTAGATTAGATGTTACTATAGTAAATAAATCAAGATAGAGTTAGTAACAAGGGATTAATTGCTTGCAAATTAATGATATTAGCACAATAGTAGACTAGTAAAACAAAGTATCAAAGAGCATCCAATTCATGGCAAAGTCACAGTATTATACCATGAACATAAAGGTACAAGCCAAGATGTATTGATAATCACTATCCATTTTAATGTTGTTAGAGTCATAAAAGCCAATAGGAGTGCATCAAGAATATTGCATATATACCAACTATACTATTCATGTAATGTGAGGGAGATAATGAGAGAAAGGTTTGGCCCTTGTCACTAAATTTACACTACTACCCTCATTGTCCTCATCATTGTTTCCATCATCTTTCTTTCCCCCATAAACTACTTGAGTAGGCACTCCTCATTATCATCTTTGAAAATCATCATTGTCGTAAATATCATTCTACTCCATCATCATTATCATCAATATGATTACAATCACCACCTTCTTGACCTTTGTTTCTTTGAGCTTTGCCTCATCCCTTTTACTATCATTCTACCCCATCCTTAAGTGAGCTCAACTTCTCTAATTCTATTTCCATGAAGTTGCTTTATTCCTTCTTTGTAAATCTATCATGTTATTATTGACCTTAGCAACTGCTATCACTATTATGAGCTTAAGGGAACAAGCACATGTGAATCCAAGGTGTGAAAGAGTGAGGGTTAGTGAGTAAGAAAGGAAGAGAAGTACTAGAGAGACTAGATTTTCTTAAGGAGGGAGAGAGATAGAGTAGTAAGGAAAGAGAATGCTACTCCAAAATCCCTTCAATTATATTAGTTCAATTAGTACTTTTGCATATCCCTTGTTACCAACCATTAGGGGGAGATAAGGGTGGGGGTTGGGATTTGTCATGTGGAGGGGGGGGGGGGGGGGTTGGCAACCCACGGTGGTTGACCACCTCCCCATTTATCCTTTTCTTCTTCCTTGACACCTTGTGTATCCCCTGCCCTAGTCAATTTTTATTTTCTTATTTTAAGTTTTGCTTTCTTTTTTGGGGTATGGGGTCCATGGGGGTACATGCACACATGCCTGTACATGCGCGTGCACACACACACACACACACACACACACACACACACACACACACACACACACACACACACACACACACACACACACACACACAGAGAGAGAGAGAGAGAGAGAGAGAGAGAGAGAGAGAGAGAGAGAGAGAGAGGTAGGTGTAAATATCTACAAAATGCCAAAATACCCTATGAGACTTGAGCATTTAGTATAATTGTGATGATATCTTGTTATAGATACAATGAAAAGTGTAGTCAAAGTAGACTATTGAGCAAACCAAACTAAAAATGGTAACTTGGAGAGATTTATAGCTATAATGAAAGCTAAAAAGTTGATTTGAGAGAAACAAAATCCTAGAAATTACAATAGAGACTATTACTGAGATGTCAATATGTCTATGTAGCATTTGCCTCAACTCAAAATCTCCCTCATGGGTTGCTGCCACAATAAGCATAGGATGGTGCAACAATTGCTGTAACATAGGAGGGTTGATGTATAATGTTGGATGTCTCTTATGATGGGAAATAATGGCTTGGATCTATTGATGGTTAGGATGGCTAGTTCATCACCTCAGGGAATGTGGCATGCTCCACATGCACACGCAAAAACATAGAAATATTAAATGGGTGTTGCTCAATTAACATTTCGAATGGCTTGAGTTCAATCTCTAGATGAGTACACTCATCTAGGAAGTAATAGCAAAATTTGAGCTCAAGTGAGTGGGTTGATAAAGGAAGTGGTTTACCACTAGGGTAGCTACTTGAGAGAGAGAGAGACAAGGAGGTTTTTCATGAACACTTGATATCGATTGGTCTTCGGGCCATGTCACTCCCCTTCTCATCAACGAGATCCAGGAACTTGTTATAGCTTGCGAGTCAGCTAAGACTAAAATTCCCTCCCTCAAAAATTGCTTCTGCACGCTCTCTCTCACGTCTGTTCCACGCAGAATACTCGACTGCAACGTCTGCCTTGAAGAAGCGAACGAAGCAGCGGAAGGTTGCGCTTTCTCGTGGACTAAGCAAAGCCTCTTCGCGTAACGATGCACGGCCGACCAAGGAAATCTGCTGCTCTCGATCCTGCTCGACTCAAGGAGGAAGAGGCCAAGATCGCCAATCTGCAGGCAGACGTCCTTCGAAACCATCGGGAAAAGAAGTAAGGCTCAAAACACTTTCAATATCGATGCAGGTTAGTTTTCAATAATCGACTCATACTTTAACAATGCCATCCTTAAGCTTCATCCAGCCAGCAACAAGCTCGGCTTGCATTACAAGCTCATGCTTCAAGCAATTCTAAGCAAACTATCGACACAAATTGGCTTGCTACTCACAATGAGTTGCCTTTCAATGTACATGAATTAAGTTTGACTGATTCCTAAGCAAACAATAGTGCTTCCACAAGAAGTTTTAGACATTTTCCGAAGTGGGAAAAGAGCTCCTTTTCCCTTGTGTTTCCCTATAACGTTCAACATCATGAGCTTCTGATTGGGAGGCTGTGGTCAAAGGGGCTCTTTTCCATCGTTTCTCCCTATAGTGTTCAACATCATGAGCCTCTGCTTGGGAGGTCCTGCGTACCTAGAGGGTGCATGCGGTCCTCCCTCGTAGAAGCTCATCACGTTTTGTAATTGGCAATGTGGGGATTATAGTGGGAATTTGTCTAAAACGTCTTCCATAAGTAAACAATTACTCCTTGCTTGTGCACGTTGTAGAATGCAGTTCATGCATGCATTTGATCACAATATTAAATTTGATTTGTGTTCTCCCCTAGTTTTTTTAATTCTCCGTTTTGCTTGCTTCAAGTTATTCCAAAATTGCCCTTCAGCAAAGTGCTCGACTGCTTGAATTCAACCCTGAAGTATACACAGCTTGGAACTACCGAAGACTAGCAGTTAAACATATGCTGGAGCCAGAACTTGATGATGTTTCACGCAAAGCCATCCTTGACCAGGAGCTTCAAGTGGTATTATCTGCATTCCACCTGCTAAGATAATTTCTTGTATGTTTCTTCCATATCAGTCTTATGTAATTTACATCTATTGAAAATCAAAGTAAGTTCGTTGCTTGAAACACAAAATGCCTTCTCATTTAGATGTGACATCAGTGACACGGAGTAATCTTCCACTCCCTGCGTTGTCAATTCTATACGATAACTAAAGCCTATGTACACGAAACTCTATAATTCTTTATGCACATCGCCCTTGGTTGTCTGGGCCAGTAGGTTGATTCCATACTCTGACAGATCATTCAGACGGAGCACTTATCTGTATGTACCAGATTGCTGCTTAGTTGTGGCCCACACTTATTAGGCCAAAGGCTTTTGAAGCATCAGTCTACCAACATCAACTTTTGTGACATCAAACTTTTGCCTTTTGTGTTTAGACTTGAGAAGTTTAGATGCAAAATGGTAGATGATAATATTTACAAATATTGCTCACATATAACTTTTGAGGATTCTGAATAATTTAGCAACACTTCCAGTTTACCCAGATCCTTCTTATCTAATCTCCCCACCAGACATGCTATACTTCAATACCTCCAAGTTTTATATAGAATTTTGCTCCATTGGACTTCCTTCCTGGTCCCTTCAAATAAGAGCTTGGTTCTCACTTCCCATATCTCTTGAAAGACCAGAACTGAGAGTATGGAAACCCATTACTTGAGCTTTCTGCAACTCAAGCTTTCACCAAAAATATAAGATTGCGTGTTTCTGCTATCCTGCACCACAAAACCCAGATGGGAAAGGATTTGTTGCCATGCTGCAGCTGCAATGCAGCCGTCATAAAAGAGATGTCTCATGGATTCCTCTTCCCAAGAAGTGCATTTCCAATCAGAGATGCCTCTTCTATCTAATTTTCCAGCTGTCATTAGTGCCCCTATGACTACCTTCCATGCCAAAACTCTGTCCTTGAATGGCAATTTCAAGGTCCTTATGTTTTTCAGTATTTTTCTGATCTGCTATCACAAATTTCAACTTTCCATGCTCTACTCACCCTATCAGTTTCTACACTCTTCACCATTAGCAGCAATTTCATTGCTGCTGTATTAAGACCAGCTGAGATATTTTTATCCCGCACTTGAGAGGAGGAATCTTTTCACAAGCCGCGTGGCATCCCCTGCTCATCACCAAAGACAATTTCCCTGATACAAAATTCCAAACAGGACTGAAAACTCTAGTTAGGCTCCATTTGGACAAGCCTTGCCTATGTAGAATCACATTATCATTAGACTTGAGCCGTTGCCATATCTTGTATGCTCCCCTTTTAACCATAGAGTTTGCTCTTCTTCCTAGCATACTTGCTAATGGTGGGCTGAACTCCCGAAGCCAGAAAACATTGTCTTCCTTATGCACTTTTTGAACCACATTATTTTGCTCTACTTTTAAGAGAAATCTTTTCCTAGAAGCTAACAGACTGAAGATAATCCCTCGAGCTCTAACAGCAATTATTGCTTGAGTAACTAGAATGTCCGGTCTTTCTAGGCCCCATGCATTACGAAACCAGCCTTCCTTGAGTGCATGGGTGGTAATTCCTTGATTACAACTTAATTACAACACTAAGCATTTATTGCAAAACTGAAAATACACAAATTTACCTACTAATCTTTGGACATTGGACACTTGGTTGGCCCCAAAATTGGTGCTCCTTTCGGTATTTCTTTAGCTTTATTGAAGTAGAAGTTGATTAGCAATGGGATACTTCCAATCCCCTTCGCAATCCAAACTCCCCTTGTTGTCCAAAGTGACCAGCAAGTCTTCAATCTGATTTGCCCCTTGATTCAGGCGCCTTCACTCCCTTCGAGAAGAGTGGAAATGCCCCAAATTTGATTTAGCTGAAAATTCACATTTAGCCCTGAATAATTCAGGTCGTGGAGTCTTCAATGTTTGGCATACTTTCCGAGGCAAGTGGTAAACCCTAATTTTTGCTGTAAATTAGAGTTTATAGCAGAGATTCACCCAAAATCTTCACCTCCATTGGTTGGATTGCTGTAAAACTTGGTCGAAAATGGTTGGAAAAAGAGAGAGAATGCTGTAGAGAGAGAAAATTTAGAGATTTATCATGAGAATGTAGTGAAATTGAGCTACTGACCTAGGTTGATAGCCCCAAATGGATTCACCAAGAGTAAAGGGAGAATCAGACGTTGTAATCTTTAGGAGAAAGTGCATCAGCCGCAATCACCAACTTCCCATATTTAGGAATATGCAACCAGCTTCACCAAATGGTTTCCAATGGTTAAGAAATGGCCCCACAAGTAGGCAGCAGCAGCCCAGTCTCTCTTTCCAATAACTCCAAAATGCAAAAACAAGATTTTCTTCTCCCTTTAGCCCCAATTAGGCTTTCCTAAACTTACATGGGTTTTGCCAAGTCGCAGGTTATTTCAATGCTCAAAAAAATAGTATGACTAGCCAATAATTAAATTGGCTAGGCCACTTCATCTTCAGAGTGTCCCTCTGCTATTTTTGACTACTAGATCGGCGTTAAGTACCATTAAACGCCACATCTCTAGTGTCACTAGCTGACACTTATGCCCGAATAAATGACTTAGACCAATAACTAGCATTAGATACCACTTAGTAACTATGTGACATAACTAACTACAACTTTTGCGGTTGACATCTGTTGATTCCCTCGGGTCCCAGGGTCATTTATTTGCACTAATCTCAATTGCACCTCACATGTGCAGCATTTACTTAAACATGTGATTAAAAAAAAATCCATATGTTAAGTGAGGCTTGCAAAATATATGTCCTCATGACAGCCACTGTGCGTTGTAGGTATATTGAATTGATTGATCGATTTGCTATTATCCATGTTCTTGAGGCTGTCTCCACTTGTTGGATGCAAAGTTTCAATGTTGTTTCCACATGCATCACATTGCACAACAAATGATTGCATTAGATGCCAAAATTTTCACTGTTGTCCATCTGAATAGCACTTTTTTTTTTTGCAAAGCATGCAATGGAGAAGCAGTTTCAGCAAAGTCCTATACATACGTCTTGTAGTACGAACAAAGGCCCATAAAACTGTAAATCTCATGAACATTTTGAAGATGTGGGCATGAACGAATTGCCTCAACCTTAGTAGGATCCATACGAATGCCATCAGCCGATACAATGTGGCCCAAAAAGTGAATCTCATGCAAAAAGAATACACTTTATTGTCATTCATCAAAACTGATGCATGCGCATCTCATTGAATGCTATTGCCAAATGCTTGTGATGCTCGACCTCATTCTTCAAAAAGACAATCATGTCATCAAAGAAAGTGCCCACAAATTCCCTGCTGTCGAAAGATGCAATCCATCATTCTATTGAATGTGGTAGGAGCATTTGTAAGCCCAAATGGCATAACAAGAAACTCGTACAAACCAAAAGATGTTCGGAAGGTTGTCTTGGATACATCCTCAGGCCTAATCTGATTCTGATGGTAACCACTTTTCAAATCTATGCAGCCGAAAATGGTTGCTCCTTGCAATATGTCCAAGATATCATTGATCCTAGGCATCAGGAATCTGTTCTTTATTGTGATTTTGTTTAAAGTATGATAGTCAATGCACATGTGCCATGACCCATCCTTCTTCTGCACTAGAAGCACTGGAGAACAAAACAGAGATGAATTGGATATCATTGATCCTAGGCATCAGAAATCTGTTCTTTATTGTGATTTTGTTTAAAGCATGATAGTCAATGCACATGTGCCATGACCCATCCTTTTTCTGCACTAGAAGCACTGGAGAACAAAACAAAGATGACTTGGGCTGAATCAGCTCTTTCTCTAACAACTCATTGACCTGTCTCATTATCTCCTCTTGCTGGGCTGCATTGACTTTGTAAGGTGGCTTATTCTTCTTTGCCATAATCCTGAGGCCTTTCGAGTGGCAAGTGTCTCGGAAGTGACAGGGAAATCAGCATACATTTGCAAAAATGACATGTGATCTTTATCCAAACAAGTCACATTTCCAACATTTTCATTATCACTTGTTTTCTTAGTGAAAACCAAGTAAGCTAAAAGATGATTTTTCATTATATTGGACATAGTAGAAGTAGATATAATAGGGATAGATTCCCCTTTTAACTTTACATCCAAAGTACGAACTTCGCCTGGTCACAATCTTACCATGAGAATCAATCATTGCATGCTCATGATGGAATCAAGGCATACCAAGCAAGACATCACATCCTTCCAAAGGAGCAATAAAGAACTCTTCGCTGTCCACATAACTCTGAATGTGCAAATGAAGCTTTTCAATGATAGGAGTGACCAGCTTTGCGTGTCCCTTACATGCCATACTAATCTCACCCACGGGCCCATCTCATCCTCTGATGCCTAAACGGGCTGCCATATCAAGAGAGAGAAAATTTGATCATGCCCTTGGATCAAGAAAAATCAATGCTTGCTGATCTCTAATTTTGATCCATGCCCTACAAAGTTTAGTACTATCATCAGTGAGTTGATGTGCCACTATATTAGACACTAGACCAGCAGTGGTTTTTTGCCTCTCTTTCCCCTATTATCATCCTTTTCAGATTGCTGCCTATCTGGACAGCTCCTTGCCATGTGCCCTTCTTGCTCACAAATAAAGCATTTATTTGCAGCCATCGATTCCTTACGTCGTGCATCATTTCTCCCACTCTTTCTCTGCCATTTGTTCCTCTTTCCAGCCCTATTTTCAGGTCTGCCCTGATTTTCAGTCTTTATTTCACTCTGCCCTTTTAACCAGCCTTAGCCTCTTTGACATGTGAATTGGCATTTGTGTCCTAGAACCTTGCATCTTTTCTACACAGCAATGCATCAACTGTAATAGCAGTTTCTATGAGCTGTGACATGCTAGAAACAATGGGCTTTATGCGAAAATGCTGTATACCCTATCCTTTGGCAAACCACAAACATACTTCACTCACTAATGGAGGCTTGAGGGGTACTAACTGTTAAGAAGTAACGAGCAGCAAAGCATTCCAAGACTTCTTATTTCACTGATTCAAGTTCTTGCAATCCTTGGAATCCAATTGATTCCATGCTTTCATAATGCCTACTTCAAAGGTACTTGTCAATCAAATTGAAGCAAACATTTGCTTGAACTTGACCCAAGTGGTAGGCACCTTTCCTTGAATGAGAAGTGTAGACCAACACTACAATGCATTTCCCTTCAAGAATGTGGTTGCCTTGCGTATCTTAGATGCCTCTATGAAGTTGCCTCCAAAACAGGCTATATCAAACTGCGAAATAAAAGTAAGTGTTTTCAGCCTATCTTGTGCACCACTGAAAGGCTCAAACTTCACACTTTCACCACCTTCATCATAGTCCTTTGGTGGTCCTATGGGTGACAAATTATCATAAATTGGCTGTTGCAAAAGGGTGCATTTGCTATATTTATATGAAAACTAACACTATCGTGTTGGGAATAAAGGGTCATCGTGCCTTTTATATGTGCACGGGTGTGAACACACCCTTAGCTCATTGTACTTTCATATATATATCTATCTAAAACCTAAAGTGGTACACTCATCATTGTACCAAAAACGTGCTCACACTCTACACTGCTTGCTTTCGCTCTCTCTCTCTCTCTCTCTCTCTCTCTCTCTGTCTCTCACTGCGCATACGACAGTCTGCCTCGATCTCCGTGCTTAATCGATTCCTACAAACTGGTATCAGAGTTGCGGTTGAGGCATTTTGTACTTCTCAAAGTTTGTGTAGGTCAACAGGTCACGTCTCTGCCAGGCGACAATTCCATGGTGTAGGCACATGACAAAAACATCATCTCTAGACAAATGACAGGTCGTTTCGTGATCTGGCAAGCAGGCGTGAACCAGGCGATAGCTTTCAGGCTCGTGGTAGGACAATGATTGGCAGGTGACATGCGACTGGCAGGAGACAGCTCCTGTGGCGACTGGCAGGCATCAAACGAGCTGATGACACGCACCACGGTGGGGCAGGGTAGCGGGCAGCAGCCGTCGCGTGGCAGGTTGTAGAACGACGGCGGCTACGCGATTGACTTGTGATAGGCGCCGTTTCCAGCGGGGCAACTAGCGCGAACGGCGCACGACTGACAGGTCAACACACCCGTCATCAAATTGTTTTTTCTCTTCAAAGTCCTTTGAATTTCCCCCCCTCTAACCAAGGTGTTCGTGCGCGCACACATAGTGTGCAAATTTGTGAAGATTTTAGGCCCAAAAATTTGGGGCTTTTCCCAGATTTGGGAAAGTTGATGCAGGACAAGCAAATCTGTTTCGGAAATTGCAGGAATTTGTGACATTCTGTCCCTGAGATTTGGGGCTTTTCATGTACATGCACAAATTGGGTTGAAATTAACCCAATTTCTTGACATTGAGGTACACTGGACCCCCAATTTGGGGCTTTTACAATTTGGGCAAAATTTGTGCAGCATTTGGTCATTTTATGTACATGCAGGTTGAATTCTGTGCAATTTGGATATCAACACTTGGTAAAATTTGGGGGTTTTGCTGAAATTGCTTTATATTGGCAAAATTGGACAGTCCTATGCATGACAGAGGAAATGCAGATGTGTGTTAGACACTTTTGAGCACAAAATTTTGTGGCTTTTGACCGTTCGTGTCAAATTTTATGCCCGTGGGTACATGTACAACAGAAATTGCAGTTGAAATTTTGGGATTTCTCATGTAATGTGATGCACATGCCCTTGGAACAGCTGTAATCAGTTGGATAATGCTGTAGCACTTGGTTTGGTGCTTCTGAAAACTTAATTACAGATCTGAAATCTGTACTTTTGCGTGGTCATTTATTGCTGATTGGTACTTGTTTGTACCTTGGTCACTTGGCTGACAGTTTGGGTCTGCATTTGCTGGTTTTTTGGTCACATTTGGGCTGAAAATCATGGCTGGCAGCAATGACAGCAGTAATTTGATGCACATAAAGAAGCTTGAAGGCACACATAATTTTGCAATGTGGCAAAAACAACGCTACAATATCCTGTTACAAAAGAAGCAGGCAAAGCCGATCAAAACCAAAGGGGCAAAGCCTGCGGACATGGATCAAGACGATTGGGATGAGTTGAATGAGCTTGCACGCTCAACCATAGAGCTATCGATTTCTGATGCCTTGCTCTTCAACATTGAAGGTTTGGATTCTGCATATGCTATATGGACTAGACTGGAAGAACTGTATGCACAGAAGAGTGCCGCAAGCAAAGTATATTGGCTGAAAAAGCTTATGGATTTGCGTATGAAAGAAGGTACAGCAATGTCTACTCACTTGAGTGAGTTTAACTCCATTTTCAGCCAGCTGGTTGCCTTGAAGTTCATGATTGATGAGGATTTTAAGGCTATATTCTTGCTTTGCACTCTACCAGAGAGTTGGGATACATTCGGGACTGCTATGAGCAATTTTAATGTGATCCTTTTGTATGCTGATGTAGAGAGTGCTCTACTTATGGAAGAGATGAATCCGCAGAACAATGCATCCAGTAAGTCTTCCAATGCTTTGCATACTAGGGGCAGATCACAACAAAAGGGTAAATATGATGGCAAGGGACGTAGTAAATCACGTGGCAAAGATGTTGAATGCCATCATTGTGGCAAGAAGGGTCACTTTAAACGTGACTGCTACAAATGGAAGAAAGAGAAAGGAAAAGGCAAGAAGACAGATGATAGCAAGGAAGAGAAGAAGGACAGTCGGCCTAAGAAGAGCAATGTAAAAATTGAAGAGGTGAATGTAGTCACTCATGACAGTGACAGTGGAAGTGACGTACTCTTTGTCTCTTCACACTTTGGTGCACATGTTTTACTTGCAGATACAGATAATGACATGCATACATGGATTCTTGATTCAGGTGCTTTCTTTCATGTCACCCCTCATCGTGAGTGGTTCTCCGCCTATACAGGGGGTCAACATGGTGTTGCCCATCTTGGGGACGACTATGCATGTGAGATTGCAGGTATTGGCAATGTGCAGTTACAGTTTCAGTATGGCTTTGTCTTTACACTTCAGCATATACGCCATGTACCTCAACTCAAGAAGAGCTTGATTAGCACAAGGCAGCTAGATGATGATGGTTTTCATACCACCTTTGGCGATGGAAAATGGAAGATCTGTAAGGGATCTAGGGTTATTGCCAGAGGTTGCAAGAGTGATACTTTGTATCCACTTCATGTATCTAGTGTGCGTGACCAAGTTGTTTCCGTGACCAAGCAGCCAAGCGTTTCTTTGTGGCATGGCCAGTTGGGACACATGAGTCAAACAGGAATGAAAATGCTTTCTCGTTTGGGTTACTTGCCTTGTCTTTGTTATACTGATTTTGAGCATTGTGATCATTGCATTTATGGCAAACATGCACATATATCACATAAAAAGTCTCTTTCTTTGAAATCTTCTCTTGTAGAGTTAGTACATTCGGATATATGTCAAATGCTAGGATTATCTTTAGGGGAAAAGAAATTTTTTGTCACCTTTGTCGATGACGCTACACAGAAAGTATGGGTTTATCCTGTTCGTAGCAAGGATGAAGTGCTTGATAAGTTTAAAAAATTCTTGGCATTGGCTGAAAATCAAACAGATAAAACACATAAGTGTCTTTGCTCTGACAATGGTGGGGAATATGTGTCCAAAGCCTTTCAGGCATTTTGTGACAGCAAGGGGATAAAGAGGGAGTCCACGGCCCCTCATAATCCGCCCCAAAATGGAGTTGCAGAGCGTATGAATCGGACCATACAGGATAAGGTCCGTACGATATTGTCTCATACTGCATCATCCCATGGTTTTTGGGCAAAGGCTGTTATGACAGCCGTTCACTTAATTAATCGGTCACTAAACAGGTATTTGGGGGGAGGGGGGGAGTTCCCCAAGAAGCGTGGTTGGGCAAGCCACCTTCATATGCTCATCTGAAAGTGTTTGGCTATGAGGCTTTTGTGCACATTCGTAAAGAAAAACGCATCAAACTTGAGCCAAAGTCCTATAAATGCATTTTCCTAGGATATGGTGACGAGGGTGAAATGGGGTATAAATTGTGGGATCCCGAGAAAAGGAAAGTAGTACACAGCAATGACGTTATCTTCCGGGAAGATCACGTGCACAAACAGCCCGAAAAGATTGAGTTGGTGGATTTGTTGCTTTTTACTGCTGTTTGAAGAGGAGAAAGACTGAGTTTTCAGCTTTCAAGTGCAGGTTTTGCTTTTTCATTGCCTCCGGCGGGTGAAGAAGGTTCGGGACGCAGAAGAAAGAGCCCTAGCAGGCTGCGTTTTCACAGTCAGAGGGGGTTGCTTTTGCGTTTGTGAAGGCATTACAGGTGAAGATGTCTATAGAGATTGACTTGGAGTTCCAGACGATCATGGACCGGAAGATGCCTTTGTCTTACCGGCTCTTCCCGTAGATCAAAAGCTCGATGGCGACAATTACCGCATCTGGCGCGTGATGATGTTGGCTATCCTTGAGTCCTATGATTTGGCGGAGCTTGTACAGGAGGAGATCGACCGGCCCTCGGTAAGAGATGAGTCCAAACTCTCTTCCGATGCTCGTGCGGAGTTGGCCAAGGTAGAGTCTCACTGGGACAAACTGAATGCTCGGATTCATTCTTTTCTTTTTCTGTCTTGTACTACAGCCGTGATAGCCCACATCGAGCACTTGACGGTGGCTCGGGAGATATGGCTAGAGCTTGATCAGATGTATAACCGGATGACCCTTATGAAGCGGGTTTCTTTGGAAGTGTAGATGCGGACTTTGTCCGTGAACAAGTCTTCTTCGTTGCGGGAGTACATCAGCAAGCTTAGACAGCTTCAGATGCAGGTTCAGAATGCAGGGAAGCCGATTTCCTCCGAAGACATGGCGATCACACTTTTGTCCTAGTTGCCGCCACGATTCGGTGCTTTCTACTCCGCTCTTATTGCTTTGGGGCGTGAGTATACTCTTCGTTGGAAAGAGTTGGTTCCTATGGTCTTGGACCAAGAGGAACAACTGAAGGGACAGCATGCTTCCAAGTCAGAAGCCTTGACAGGTCAAGCCTCTCAGAAGAAGGGGAAGGACCAAAAGAATAAGAAGGAGGACAATAAGTCAAAGAAGGACAAGGACAAAGAATCCACATGCCATATTTGTGGAAAGACCGGCCATTGAAAGAAGGATTGCCTCGACAAAGACAAGAAGGACACCAACAAGAAGGACATGAAGGATTCTGGAGCGGTGGCTGCACCCTCATCAGCTGTGTTTCTTCATCTAGCTATCATTGAGGACTCTACACCGAATGCTTTTGATGCTGTAATGACAGCTCCCCAGGCTCGAGAGTGGATCGTTGACAGTGGTGCCTCCCGGCACATGACTCCTTTATCAGTTAGTGTTGCCCAGTTGCGACCTTCGCGTGGGCAGATGCTCATTGGAGATAGCTCTTCGGTGTCTATTGCAGGACGGGGTGAGATGCAGCTTATTCCAGATGGATGTGGTGGTACTCATACCTCAGAGGTCTTGCATGTGCCAGGTTTGGGGTATCATCTACTTTCGGTTCATAAGATTTGTTCACTTGGACTTTTGGTGGAGTTTGACAGTGATTCGGTGCGAGTCCTTGATCATGGGTCAAGTAAGGTTCTCTCATCAGGATATGAGGAGAACGGCATCTACAAATTGACGTCTTCTACCGCCTTCCCTACTCTTCTTCTTACCTCTCAGACACAGTCAGAGCTGTGGCATGCTCGGTTTGGTCACCTCAACTATGATTATCTTCGGAGGGCGTCACGTGGATAGCTTGTTTCGGACATAGTGGTGAGCCAGTAGCCATGCGTCTCCTGCATTTGTGGGAAGCAGCATAGGGATGCGATTCCCAACAAAGCTTCGCGGCGGTCTACTTCCCCGATGGAGCTTGTATCTACGGATCTTTGTGGCCCTATGAGGAACGAGTCCTTGAGAGGAAGCTCGTACTTCATGTTGATCGTAGATGACTATTGCAGGATGACTTGGGCCTATTTCTTGGCGTTGAAGTCAGAAGCTTTCTCTCACTTCAAGGATTGGCTTCTTTTTGAGGAGAATTGATCAGGCCAGCGATTGAAGACCTTGGGATCCGACAAGGGTGGTGAATTTGTTTCTAATGTGTTTGCTCGTTTTTGTGCAGATAAAGGTATTCACCAGGAGTTTGCTAACACCCACACTCTTCAAGAAAATGGCATTCTTGAACGGAAGAACCGAAGTGTGATCGAGATGGCGCACACCATGATGGAGCACCGACAGACATCTCAGTTTTTGTGGGCCGAGACTGTGGCTACTGGCTACTGCAGTCCACATCCTTAACCGATCCCCCACTTCGGCCGTTGATGGGATGACACCTTTTGAGGCTTACTTTGGGACCAAGCCCGATGTTTCTTATTTCAGGGTTTTTGGGTGTGATGCCTATGCTCACATTCCCAAGACTCATCGTGATAAATTTGAAGCAGCTTCCTGAAGACAGGTGTTCGTTGGCTACAGCTCTTAGTCCCAAGGCTATCGTTTGTATGATCCCGTCAAGCGGGATGTGTACACCAGTCGAGATGTGCGGTTCGTGGAGGTTCCGGCCATAACAGCGGGTGAGAAGTATCCCGTTCTTGGAGATCCAGGGGAGAGTTGGGCTCCCGAGACCGTTCCTTTGGAGCCAACGCCTTTTGATTCCGATTCTGTTTTCGATACAGAGTCTACTGTTTCACCGGTCACCCCCGAGGAGTTACCACCGGTGGATATCCCAGAGTGTTCAGCTGATGGAGAGAGACGAGGAGAGGTCGAGCCTCCTCCTCGCTGGGCCCGTGACACACTCCATGATTCAGGGATCGAGGGGGTCTCTGAGGAGTGGGGACCGCAGGATGGTCCACGGCGGTCACGGAGGCACCAGGCACATTCTACGGAGCTTGTTTGCTCTAACTATTGTTTGATGACCCGTGTTATGCAGGATCGAGAGCCCATCTCCATGAAGGAGGCTTTACAGTCCGCACCATGGAAGAAAGCTATGGAAGCCGAGTTGGAGGCTATTGAGAGGAATGGCACTTGGTATCTCGTGCCTCGCCCCCCGAATAAGAAGGTGATTGGCGTCAAATGGGTCTTCAAGTCCAAGTACCTTAGCGATGGTTCTTTGGACAAGCACAAGGCTCGCCTTGTTGCTAAAGGTTTTGCACAGCGCCCAGGGATTGATTGTCATGACACTTTTGCCCCCACTGCTCGTATGGCGACTATTCGAGCTGTTCTTGCCTTGGCTGGCCATAGGAGATGGCCTGTCTACCAGTTGGATGTGAAGTTGGCCTTCCTCAATGGTGATTTGAAGGAGGAGATCTATGTAGAGCAGCCTCCTGGCTTTGGATCTTCAGATGGGAAAGTCTACAGGTTGAAGAAGGTCTTGTATGGCCTCAAGCAGGCTCCGCGTGCATGGAACGAAAAGATTGATTCGTTCCTTCAGTCACAGTTGGGATATCGGCGTTCCAAGGCCGATCCGTAGCTTTATGTACACACTTCCGAGGCTGGTTGTGTGCTTTTTGTGTTGTATGTTGACGATTTGATTGTTACAGGTGATCATGCACAGAAGGTCAAAGAGACGAAGGCAGCTTTACATCAGGCGTTCGAGATGACGGACTTGGGTCTACTCCACTTCTTCTTGGGCCATGAGATTTATTAGTCTTAGAGGGGGATTTTCATCTCTCAGCAGAGATATGTATAGGAGCTCTTGGTTTCTTTTGCGATGGAGGATTGTCGGGACCATTTCTACTCCTATGGATCTGAACTAGAAGGCCACTTCACATTCAGCTTCTCCCATGGCGGATGCTTCCCGCTATTGTCAGTTGATTGGATCATTGATTTGGCTCCTCAACACTCGTGTTGATATTTGTTTTGCTGTTGGTCTCTTGGCGGGGTTCATGAGTGAACCTCAGACGGTGCATTGGTAGGCTGCCCAGAGGATACTTCAGTATTTGAGGGGGACATCTGATTTAGGGATTCATTATCCAGCAAGCACAGGTGGGATCTTGTACTTGCAGGTTAGAACGACTCGGATTGGGCTGGTGATGTGGACCACAGGCGGTCTACTACAGGTTACTGTTTTACCTTGGGTGTAGATGTTATCTCATGGAGTAGCAAGAAGCAGCCCACCGTAGCCCTTTCGTCTACTGAGGCGGAGTATCGGGCCGTGTCTTCCACCACATGTGAGGCTGTGTGGCTTCGGAGATTGTTGGAGGAGTTTGGCTGCCCCCAGACTCGTCCTACTTTGCTGCAATGCGACAATGAGAGTTGCATTGTCTTGGCACGGAATCCTGTTTTCCATGCCCGGACGAAGCACATAGAGATCTAGTACCACTTCATCAGAGAGAAGCTTCTGGATGAGACCATTGCTGTGGAGTATTGCAAGACGGAGGACAATCTTGCAGATTTGTTTACGAAGGCGCTTCCCCAGGCTCTACTTCGGAGACATGCCAGATCCCTTAGGCTTCTGCCTCGTCCAGGCTCTGAGAGGGGGTGTTAGCGATGTCAGATCCGGCACGGCGACTGGTCGGACTGACCAGTCGGACTGCCACGTGGCAGTCCGACTATACTGCACCAGTCGGCTGCATTAAGCCGACCTGCCTATTTTTGGCGCATTCTGGCTGGCTATTTATAACCGATCTTTTGCAGTCTTCCACACACTTGTGATCGCAGGTGTCAGGCTGGAGATTCGTGCAGATTATATCTCTGTTTGCAGATTTCAGGTTTGAGATCGTGCAGACCGCAGCGGACTTCGAGGTGAACAGTAGGTTGCATCGTCGAGGTGGAGACACGCAGTCCCGCGCATTGCGCCCGTGTACATATCTGCATATCTTTGTATACATCACACTTTATACAGCAGATCTTCATCTTCCACTGTCTCTTTCTCTCTCTCTCTTCTCTTTGCGTTCTCTCTCTCTCTCTCAGTCTTGGTCCCACGCTTCCGCATCGCTTCACTCTGACAAGCCCCTCTATAAAGTCCCTCCAGTTGTCTTATGTTTTTCAGGGCAAAAACTCTCAGGGTAGGGATGGAATGTAACGAGTGGGATACACGAGAACTAGGGGTTAGACACCCAGTCACACTGATTGGGGCATATAAGGTGTAAGAGGCCTAGTTTAGGGCATCCAGACATAATTAAGTACTAACTCTTCACCTTCTTCTTGAGCTTCCATGGCTTTCTCCTCCTTCCTCCCCTCTTTCCTGTCTTTCTCTCTCCTCTTTAGTCTTTCTCCTTCTTCTCTCTCTCTTTCTCTCTCTTCTGCTCATTCTCCTCTCTCCTCTCAGCTTCATTCATTACACTTACCGTGCCTTCTTCGTCTTTGGCTCCTTCCCCTTCTCCTTCTTCACCTTCTACACCGGCTTCCATACCACCTTTGATGGATGCGACTACTTCCATAGTCACAAGTAATGGGTGGGACAGGCCCTTAGGATGTCGGGATGCCATCCCTATGACAGTTGCATAACAGGACACGTAACATTCAGAAGTGACGGATCAAAAAGTAATGTCACAATGTGACGGGGTGAGGATGTGTTATGGGATGGGATATCTTGTGTGTGATGTGACAAGATGAGATGTGGTCAAATTTGGCGCTAACATTAACCTATGTAACACGTCTGAACTACTTGTGTAATATGTCCGTGCACATCTAACGTGCAAAGGACTCATTGTGGACCCAAAAATGATCAACATGTAGGCTCCCTTTATGAAGTATAATGTATTATGAATACCATGTTTGCAAATTGCTACACCACAACACATTCATTGTTAACTGTTTAGTGACCAGTCTTCCTTTCATTGTTCATTGCTCTGTCCACAGTTGTCAACCAGCCCATGCTTGTTTTCCATGCCCATCTTGAGACTTGAGTCTCCACGAGACATGACTATCCGCACTATGTAGCCTCTCTCTCTCTCTCTCTCTCTCTCTCATTTGAAACGAAGTTAGTGCAACAAATTTGGTTTTTTTTTTGTGTATCTATATATGTATGTGTGTGTGTGTGTGTGTGTGTGTGTGTGTGTGTGATAGATATATATAAAATATATGCTGTCCTAGTCCTCTATCCCCCGTCTCCTATTTTCGGCTGTCACCATCACGTGCCTGTTTCTATCCCCATCCCTCGTTACTTGTGACTATAAAGTCTTCTTCTTCGCCGAGTACTTCCATCCCTTTAGTCTCCCCTCCGAGTCTTCTCCAGACGCTTAGCTGTCAGAGGGGGAGCCTTCTTTAGATGAGAAGGATTTTACCTTCCCTTAGTGAGGGGAAGTCTCTTACACAAACAGGTGCATTGCTGATATCGAAGGCTACTCAGTCTCTCTCATAGACGGATGAGCCTTTTTGGATTCCTCTTTGGTATAGGTGACTCATGCAGGATTTAGGCGTTTCTCACTTTCCTACTTCTTCTACAAGTCCATGCAGATCAGCTCGCTTACAGGCCCAGTGGGATAGTTCACCATATTTGAATGATGCTCTTATGTGACAGATTCTCCATGATGTTGGAAGAAGAGGAGTACGACTGAGAGAGATGGAAGTCGATCAGGCGTGAGCGAGAGAGAGTGTGACGGCTAAAGAGTCAATGAGCTGAGTGAAAGTATGAAATCAATAAGAGTGTACCAACAATGTGTTGGTACACAAAGAATAAAATGTATTTATACTTAGGGCATGTAAAGGGTGCATTCACATGTCCAATGTGCGTGTACTATACACGGGGGGCTTAGAACCGGGCCTTTATCCCAACAACCTCCCACTTAAAGGTCCGATGTGAACCTCTAGCTAACCAACTCCCACTAGTCGAATGCAATGCTCGTGCTGAACTATGCTTAGAATTTTAGTAAGAACATCTGTAGGGTTATCTTGTGTTTTAATCTTGGTCAATGTGATTTGACCATCTTCCAGAATTTGTCTGATGAAGTGATATGGCATATCTATATGCTTTGTGCGTGAATGATACATGGCATTCTTAGCCAGATACATAGCACTCTGGCTATCACATCCCAAAACTGTAGTACCCATAGATATGCTGAGATCATCTGTAAGTCTGCTCAACCATATAGCTTCCTTAGAAGCATCAGTAGCTAATATGTATTCAGCTTTAGTGGTACTCAGTGCAACAATGTTCTGCAACCTGGAACACGAAGAAATAGCCCCACTAGCCTGTAAAGACATACCCGCTGGTGGACCTACGAGTGTCCAAGTCACCTGCCATGTCTGCATCACAATAACCGTGCAAACTAAGTGCACCCTACCCATAGCAAATACTTTTTCTTTGTGTACCCTTAAGGTATCAAAGAATACATTTGACAGCCTCCCAATGTGCTTTGCCAAGATTCGACATAAACCTGCTAACAACTCCCATTGCATGAGCAATGTCTGGACGAGTAGCAACCATAGCATACATAAGAGAGCCACAAGCTGATGCATAAGGAACTCCCTTCATAGCATTTGCTTCCACGTCATCTTTTGGGCTGTTGGCTTTGCTAAGCTTGAGATAAGGAGGTAAGGGTATCCCAAAAGGCTTAGTTTCAGCCATGTTAAATCTGTCCAGCACCTTTCCAATGCACTTTTCTTGAGATAAAAACAACAATTTCTGCATTTTATCTCTATGAATCCTCATGCCCAAAATATGCTATGCATTCCCCAAATCTTTCATGGAGAAAGCTGATTTCAGCTGATTTTTTAGAGTATCCAAGCTAGTCTTTCTTTTCCCAGCTAGCAACATATCATCCACATACAAAACAAGTATGATGGGGCTGCCATATGTATCCTTTTTCATGTACAAGCAATGATCTGCATGGTTGTGTGTAAACTCATGAGATAGCATAAAAGTGTCAAACTTTTTGTACCACTGCCGTGGTGCTTGCTTCAGCCCATACAGGCTGCGTTTTATCTTACACACCGTCTGCTCTTTTCGAGGAACTACAAAGCCCTCGGGCTGTTTCATGTAGATTTCCTCATCAATGTCACCATGCAAGAAAGCTGTTTTTACATCCATTTGATACAGCTCTAATTCCAAACAACAGTAAGAGCAAAAAGCACACGTAGAGTGGTCATCTTCACAACAGGTGAAAAGACCTCTTGGAAGTTAATCCCTTCCTTCTGTGCATACCCTTTGGCAACCAGTCTTGCCTTGTACTTGGGTTGCCCATCAACTGTCTTTACTTTGTATACCCATTGCAATCGTCTTTACTTTGTATACCCATTTGTTTAGAAGTGGCTTCCTTCCCTTGGGCAATGACAGAAGATCCCAAGTATCATTTGCATTTAGAGATTTAATCTCTTCCTGCATAGCAAGCTCCCACTTATTGCTGAACTCACATGACTTAGCCTCTTTGTATGTAAGAGGCTCACCCTCATCTGTAAGCATCACATAATGCAAGGAGGGGGTCAAACCTATATGGTTGCCTTCTTACACGTGTAGACGTGCGTACCCAATGATCAACATTTTCAGGAATTGGGTCTACATCTGGAGGTATATTATTTTCAGCATTTATTGGCTGCTGTAAGCCATTTTCAGCATGCTGTTCATGCTGTACATCACCTTCATTTTCATAATCGGCACGCCTATCTTACTGTCCCTGACCCCCTTGTGCTTCTATTTGCTGTCCATCATCATCTGGCTCAAAAATAACCGGCTGATCATCAGTTTCAGCTTGTGGTACAGTACCATGAGGCTCACTTCTGAACTAATAGGTGGCTGCAAACTCTGAAAATTCACCTTATATAGCCCATGAAAATGCCTTTGGTGGATTTTGGGTCAAGTTTGTTCCTTAGCTCATCCCTAGCATGCACAAAAGCATCACAACCAAATATGCGTAAATGGTCATATGAGGCCAATTTGCCAAACCAAACCTCCTCAGGGATGCCATTATTTAAGGACATGTTTGGAGAGCGGTTGCAAATGTGAACTGCAGTTTTGAGTGCCTCTCCCCAAAATGCATGAGGGAGATTAGCAGTGAACAGCGTGCACCGCACTCTTTCACATAAAGTCCTATTATATCTTTCAGCCACCCCATTTGAAGAAGGGTTGTAAGGGGCTGTAAGCTCCCTCTTAATACCACGTAAGTCACAAAAAGAGTTGAATTCAGTCGATGTGAACTCAACCCCATTATTAGTTCTCAAGCATTTCAGCTTTCTAATTGTCTGAGTGGTCATAAATGCATGAAAAGTTTTAAAAACAGTAAACACTTCACTTTTCTTTTTTAGCAAGTACACCCAAATCTTCTTGGAACAGTCATCAATAAAGGAGACAAAATATGCAGCACCACCCAATGATTTCATGGGCATACTACATACATCAGAATGCACTAAGTCCAAGACATTGGGCTTACGTGAGACACCAAAGTAAAAGGGATTTTTTATTTGCTTTTCAAATTGACACTCATTACAAAAATCAAGTTTAGAGCCTTTTCCATCAACCCTCTTCAGAGAGGTAAGAACATCAAGTCCTTTTTGGCTCATATGGCCTAATCTCTTATGCCATAACTCCAAGTGGCTGTAAATTTCAGCAACTGCAAGAAACTTGCCATTCAAGGCTTTACAGTGCAAACAATACAAAGTGCCCTTCTTGGTTCCTTTTGCAATCAGCATGGAACCCCTTTTCACTTTTCACAAACCACCACCAAACAGTGTGGTGTAGCCATGCAAGTCAGGCTGACCAACAGATAGTAAACTCTTTTTAATGCCAGACACATATTTGACATCTTTCAACACAAGCTCTTGACCATTGTCTAAAGACAAGTGTACTGTGCCAATCCCATCAATGTTGCAAGCATAGTTATTTCGAAGATACGCCTTTCCATAACTGCATGTATTGAATATAGCAAAACACTCCAAGCAAGGAGTCACATGAAAAGAGACACCAGAGTCTACAATCCAAGTTTGAGTGACACCATCATCAATTGACAAGAGTGCATCAATCACATCAGCCTTGGTAATCTGCATATCCTGTATGTGACATACAAGGGCATCATAATCAATTGCACATAATACATCAGCCTCTGTATCTGAAAGCTTTTCTATGACCACACTAGAGGCCACGTTGGCCTTTTTGTTTGCCTTTGATTGCCTCAGATGCATTTGTCTTATCTTCCTTCTTCTTTTTATTTGCTGCATTTTTCTTTCTTTCTTGTTCCTTCTTGTAATACTTGCAATCAAGTTTGTTGTTGCCTTTCTGACCACAGTGACAGCAAGTAATGTCACTCTTATCCTTTCCTTTGCTCTTGCTCCTATTTCTATGCCTTGCATTTGCATTTTTCTTTTCAGCCCTGCCTCTTACATTGTAAGCTGAGTTGGTGCCTGCTCCACTAGACATACGTCTAATTTCTTCATTCAAGTTAGAACCCCTCACCCCATGATATGAGAGATTGGGGTTATTGCTGGCTTTGACTCATCCAGTCGTATATTCACCAACTTGCGCATTAAATGCACATGATTAACAAGTGTGGTGATCTCATAAGTAGTTTTCAGCTTCTCCCATATTGCATAACTTGTATCTAAACCCTTAATGTCTGTCAGAATGTCATTAGTGACACCTATCTTTATGTAAGCCACAGCCTTTTTATTCACTCTGGCCCAATCTGCATCAGACATTAGTGTGGGTTTATCTTCCTGCAAAGCGTCCTCACAATCCTTTAAGAACAAAATGCCCTTCATACGGTCTTTCCAAAGGTCAAAGCCATGACCATCAAACCGTTTGATCTCCATCAAACTCTTGATGTCTGAACTGGAAGAAGTTGCAGCCATTTTATTACGAACACAAGAGTAAATGCACTAATTTGGAAAAGCAAAAGCTGAACTAGGAAAATGCACTGCTGTTCTTTCTCAACCAGAAGTAAATTTTTGCTGTTTGTACATGAACTAGCCACCAAACGGGCAAAAATGCAGAAATTTACCAAATTTTGCAAAAATCCCCAAAATTTCAAGTCCAAAATTGCATAAATGTCAGCCAATCTGACCCAGGTGAGAAAAACTTTACCAATACATGAAAAGCCCCAATGTTTTGGGATCCAATGTCAGGAAATTTTGCTCAGAAGAGTGAAATTCTACAAATTTGGCAAAATCCCCAAATTAATTGAGGTCACCACTCGCAATGTCAGCAATTTTTGACATGAATGTCATTGTTAGGCCTAGATGAGATCAAATTTGGGAAAAGCCCCAAATTTTCTGGCCATATTTGCATAAATTTGGAAATTGTGCTTCCACGCGTAAACTCCGTCAGAGAAAGATGATAAAAGGGATTAAAAAAGAAAACGAATTTTTGATTATAAAAAAAAACAAGAGGGGGTCTGTTGATCCGTCAGGCGGGTCGCGTGATGCCGCCTGCCTGTTGCGCAGTGTCCGGCTGCGGGCACGCCTGACCTGTTGTGTGGCGCCCGGCTATGGGCGACTCGACACTCGTTGCCTGCTGGCGTGCTAGTCGCGCTGGTCGCTGGCATATCTCGTCTAATGCCCATGTGCCCTGCAAGTGGTGCCCACTGTCCCATAGTCGCTGGTTTGCAGCATGGTCATGCCATATGCGTGCTAGTCACCTCGAGCAGTATTTTGTTGGTCTTCTTCACGGTCTCTTCATTTGTTGACTGCGTATCGCTTGACAGTTGTGTTTGTCGACTGACAATTTGCAGTTGTGTCGTCAGTTGGTTTGATCTCGGGAAGCGTACACAAATTGTGCTCTGATACCAGTTGTTGGAAGAAGAGGAGCACAACTGAGAGAGATGGAAGTCGATCAGGCGTGAGCGAGAGAGAGTGTAACGGCTGAAGAGTCAACGAGCTGAGTGAAAGTACGAAATTGATAAGAGTGTACCGATAATGTGTTGACACACAAAAAACAAAATATATTTATACTTAGGGTACGTAAAGGGTGCATTTATATGTACAATGTGCATGTACTATACACGGGGGGGTTAAAACCGAGCCTTTATCCCAACACATGACAGAGAGTCCACTACAGTTGAGGAGGCTTTTGTACAGGATATTTGGTGTTAGGCTATGTAGAAGGAGCTCGATTCTATTGAGGGCAATCAGACTTGGGAGTTGGTTCTATCTCCACACAAGCAGAAGGTAATAGGTGTGAAGTGGGTCTATAAGACCAAGTACCTTGTAGATGGTTTCTTGGACAGGCACAAAGCTAGGCTTGTTGCCAAGGGTTTTGCTTAGAGGACTTATCCAGAGTTACACTCAGAGTTTGGTATGGCTGAGTGTTGTAAAGAAATACTCTGACAGAGAAACACAATAACAATCGTACGACAAAGCACAGACTGATAAAAGAACTTAGTTAGGGTTAGGGTAACTTAAAGACAATGAACACAGAAAATAACTGAAGTGATATAATTGTTGAATATACAATGCTCATGCAACAAATACACTATGCAATGAATGAATACTGAATCTCGAACTCCTATATCTCAAGGATCAAGGCATGGGTAATGAGCTGGAGAGTGTGTCGTACTTTGAACGGATCTAGAATTGAAGCAAGGCAGCCTCCGGATGTCGAACATCAGCAAACGTAGCAGTGAGAAGCTGGATCTGATGCAGATGGTAGTGAGGAGAGAGAAAGACTAAAAACGCAGGCAAGACAGCCTGCAGGAGCTGGGTGACAGCTGGAGGAGAGATAAAACTGCCAAACGCAGGTTGCAGATGATGTGGCAGGAAGTACGACAACAGGATTGTGTAGGAACAGCATTCGCCTGGCTGGGATCAGCTCCAAATTGCGAGAAGAGGGTTGGAAATTAGGCGCCAACTGATATAGACAGCAATGGACAGCTTCGGCTGAGATGTCCTCCGCAAACGGGGTGTGGGCAGTAAGTTGAAACACCTGAAATCTGCAGTAACGAGATTGAGAGCTGAATGGAGGGCAGCATACGTATTTATAGAAAGTTTGGGCCCTCCCAAGTGGGTTTGTGCTTATGGGACACAGAAATTCTCTAGGATCGCGTTTCTTTTAAATAAACTAGGTTTCTTCATTAATTAAGCAAGTTTTGGGGCTGTAGCAGTAGGAGATCTCCTTATAGATGCAACCGGTTATAGGTGTCTTGTTGGCTCTCTTATCTGGCTTATTCACAATCTGTTGAATATTTCTTTTGTGGTGGCTTTGTTGTCGTCTTTCATGAAGACTCCCACTTAGGAGCATCGGGGAGCGGCTTTGCGCATTCTTTGTTATTTATAGGGGTACTCGATCCTACAGGATAATGTATGGGGAGGGGGTTTACTGTTTTTGGTTGGAGTGACTATAATTGGGTATGTAATATGGATTCATGATGCTCCACTATAGGTTATGCCTTCTTCCTTGGATCGGGAGCTATCTCGTGTGGTAGTAAGTAGCCTATTGTGGCCCTTTTTTCTACAAAGATAGAGTATAGCTATGGAGGTGGTTTGGCTTCACCGCATGTTGGCGGAGATTGGCTTTTCCCAGCTTGGACCTACAGAGCTACGTGTGGACAACCAAAATGCTCTAGATTTGGCGAAGAACCCTGTGTTTCATGCTCGTATGAAGCACATTGAGGTTCAATACCACTATGTTCGAGAGTGGATTGTGGATTCTGAGCTAGTGGTGGTCTAGTGTCCTACAATGGACAATGTTGTGGATCTCTTCACGAAGCCTTTGCCCGAGGCTTCTATGCTTCATCACATGAGGTTGGGCCTTTAGACACTCCCAAGATCTAAGAGGGGGTGTTAGCCTACCTATTTTAGTCATGTTAGTCTATCATCTCTTGGTTGTCAGCTCTTGATAGAGTTGGATGGAGACGTAGGAGCTTTGGTAGTTTTAGGTGCATTTCCTTTAGTTGTCAGCTTTCTGTGTATATTTCTAGGTTAGTTTCTGCTTTTCCTAATTTGCCTCCACTTGCTCGACATTGTCCTTGCTAGTCGGGATTTTTCTGTAGCCACGTGACATTTTTTGGCATTTTATTCAGTGCGACCAGCATTAAATGCTGGTCAGCCAGCAGTTATGGCACTTACAAGTGCACGTAGCCAGTTTTTGGCATTCATGGCTATTTATAGCCAGTCCCCCCACTTGGCAGACACTCTCTCTAGTCTTCATTCCTTCATTTGGGGGTGTGCACTTTGACACTTAGATACTTCGTGCTTGGGGTTGCCATCATCATGAGGCTGATCTGGTGCCCTCACTAATGGTGTGGGCTGTGTGCAGGGACTGGTCAGTCCATCCCCTTGGTATCAGCATTCTTCTTCAGTCAGTGTAGTATTCTTCCATCATCTTTTGCTTTGTCTGTGTGTGTGTGTGTGTTTCTCTTCTGTTGTGCACTCTCACAGATCAGGCATGCATTAAGGCCAACCTATAAGCATAATGCAGCCACAGGAGGATATATTGGTTGATTGAACATTGTTTAGGGATGAGCATTGGTTTCTAGAGCATGCAAAGAGGTTTGAAGCTCGGAGAAGAGACCAAAATAGTTGAAGCTCTCCACAAAAATTGTGGAAAGTAAGTTGCCTTTGGAATGGGTATTTCTTTGCAGATGTATCGATAAATCTCTTTCTTCTCAGTTCTGCAATCTTAGTATTTATCCCTCTATGATTGTCATCAACTATAGCACAAAGTTTCAAAAAAAGGCTAAGTCAGATAGATTAGCTGCTGTTTTCAAATGCTATCTTATCATAGGAGTATAATTAGGAAGGCCTCTCACATTGAGGGGTCTTCTTTGTGTATAAGCATGAGTAGAAACAATGGATTTGCCAACACAAAAATGTGATCTTTAAGTTTCTCTTAACAAATTTGTGAGCTTATAAACCTTTGTAGGGTGGATCACAAGTTGTTTGCTCTTGATCATTGTGGTGCTTGTAGTATAAGTGCTAGGCGAAACTTGAAAGTAGTATTTGTGCTGTGTGTGAATGCGGATATTTTTACCAATCAATCTTTTCAAGAGCATGGACAGGCAGAGAGAGCTCTGGCTCGAAATTTCAAATGCTATGGAGCTTGGCATCATCGAAAGTGGATCATAAATCTTGGTGTATCTTCATTGGATCGGGAAGTTCAGCTGCTTGAAAAACTTTTATCTGCAGATTCTCGGAACTTTGTTGCATGGGACTATCGGAGGTATTGCTGCAGCTGATCACATTTTCCTTCAGATTTTTGTGTCCCTTCACTTCTGAAATGATGTCTTGTGTTGCAGGTTTATTGCAACTGTCAAGAAAGTAACAGAAGAAGAGGAACTGAACTATACATTACGAAAGATCAATGAGAATTTTAGCAATTACTCAGCATGGCATAACCGGAGGTATCTTAGATGAACCTGCCAGCTGCACCTGAATTTGTATCATCTCTAATTTTTGAGTCATGATCTGGATTACATAATGCAGTGCACTTTTGTCGAAGCATTTTTCAAGCAGTGTGGTTTCAGGTGACAAGAGACCAGAGATTTTGACAGAAGAGTATAAACTTGTAGAGCAGGCATTTTTTACAGAGCCTGATGATCAAAGTGGCTGGCTCTACCTTATGTGGCTTCTCAGCCAAACTCTGCCTTTGGTTTCAGCCTCTACAGAAGTTGAGGTTTCAAAAGATGGGTCAAGTTGTGACATTAATCAGCCAAACCCTTTCCAGGCTGTTGATGTTGCATGCCACAAAGGCATTATATCAGACACCCCTGCTGTATGGCCTGCTAAAAATTCTGTACAGCTTGTTACACACAAAATAAATTTGCTGGGAGATATGATGAAAAGGTTCACATTGGAAGTGGATGAAAGGTCTGGCACAACAGCTGGGTGGCAGCTTGAGACATTAGAGAACCAGATAAGAACATGTAGAGATCTGCTTGACCTTGAGAACAACAGGTGTGCTCGGCTACATGCATGGTTGTTGATTGTTTCAATGCTGTCATGATTTTGGACTCTCATGCTAATGTGCTGTCTTGCAGCAAGTGGGCAAAGTTAACATTGGCGAGATTGCTTATCGCATATGACACTGTTAGCAGTTCCGTGTGTGGTCAGATGCAGCACATGGACGAAATAAAGCAGCTCTTTAAAGATTTGATAAAAGTGGATCCTACTCATTGGCACTATTATGATGAACAGCTTGGTTTGCTGTTGCTCAATGAGGTAGTCTATCTCCCTCCTTTCTGGTTTTATGTGAGAAGTTAAGAGTGTTATTTAGAAGGGGGGTGTGGTTGGGGAAAATGGTCTTCACCTCAATCTACCCATAAGCTTTTGATGGTGTTAGTGTGTTATTGTTTCCATGATTTCTCACTGTTGAAGATGCCTATTCCTGCTTTCTTTACCTCATCTTGTCTTGGTCGGGGGGAGTTTACTTGTTTTGGTTGTTTTAGAAAGTAATTGTTTGCGATTAAACCTCTAAAGTTGGTCAAGTCAAATCAGGCACTTGAGAGCTGTGCGTGCAGGTTGCAGTTGAGGTTGCCTTCAAGGCTTGTTGCAAATGCATTTGGCTGAATTTCCGAAGTTGATTGAGTTCTTGCAGGTGGTTGTGCACCTGATGCGCTATGCTGAATGCTGTGTCCTATAATCATTAGATAGTAGCAATATTAGCATTTGGGCCCTTGTGCAACCTATGTAACATATCTCCCATCCTTGACTAATCAAGCAAGCTCATCTCTTATTATCCTATAGCATGTAGCACAGTTGATCTGCGCATATGTGATCCTAGGCAAGTGTGGATGAGCCAGGCTTCTATGCTTTAGTTATGATAGATTTGATTAGTTGTGGTTCTTAGAATGTTTTTGGGTTGTGGGACCGTTTAGATTGGTATTTCGTGTGGATACCATTGTTGTGGCTATTGTCAGGGGTTCACGTGTGCATTGGAGTTTGTGGCAGTATGCATTGAGGTGGTAGGTTCTTTATGATTTGTGGATTGACTTAAGAGTGCAGGGTAGCTCCAGGGTTGTCTCTGTACATAGTATGGACTGATTTGTACGGTATGATCCGTATGGTACCGTACCGCACATATTCGTACGATTTAGTACGAAAAAACTGGCATTGTTTGCCCACTCTTCCTCAAGGCTATAACTTTCTTTCTTTCTCATTTCTTTTTTTTTTCTTCTTTCTTCTTTCTCTCTTCCCCAAGTCTTTCTCAAGCTTCTCACACCCTCTTTTTCTCTCAAGCCTCTCTCTCTTTCTCTCTCTCTCTCTCTCTCTCTTTGTATCTCTCTCACAACCTTCTCTCTCAAGTCTACTCTTATTTGTATGATCCTTCATGTATGATATATCCACTCCCATCTATGTACTGTACCATATGTATTCATATGATTTAGTATGAAAGAATTGGCCCTTTTTGGCCACTCTCCCTCAAGCCTACATATTTCTTTCTCTCTCTCTCTCTCTCTCTCTCTCTCTCTCTTGCCTTTGACACCCCCTCTCTCTCTCTAGCCTCTCTCTTTCTCAATTCTCAATCTCCTCTCTCAAGCCTACTCCTATTTGTATGATCCTTCATGTATGATGTATGCACTCTCATCTATGACATATGTACTTGTAACTTGTAGGTAACAACAGTGCACGTTAAGCATGCGGCATGAGGTTTCGGCATGTTACCCTTAAATATTCATCTTATATACTCTCATAGCATTGCTATTTAGACTTTAAACATCTATTCTATTATCTTTAGTCCAAAATAATCAAGTTATTTTTTTTTTGGTACTAATATCGTACCGCACCTTACAAAATCTCAAGGTACCATTTAATACCATATTTTATTGTACCGTACCGTATCGTACCTGACAACTATGAGTAGCTCTTATTAGCTCCATTTGATCCATGAAGATTGAGTCTCTTTGGCTATGGTTTTTTGAGTTATTGCAGTGTTCTAAGGTTTTCTATGTTTAGCAACAAGTTGTTTGTTTGACTACTACATTTTGGAGGTTTGCCTCTGTGATGATGAAGATTTTGTTGCCTTGGCAGCTATTGCATGGAAGAGGGCTCAGCCAGCCCATGTTTGTTCATTGCTTGTGGTGTCTTAGAAAACAACAGTTGTGCTAGGTCAAAATTAGTGAGTTCAATTGTCAATCCATGTCGCTTGGCTTTGTGGATGAGCCATGAGATTAGTGTTGTTTTTTATTCGCTCCTTCTCTGTAGTAGAAATCATAACAATGAAAAAAACTCAAATTTACTCAATACTCGACTCATCTTTGTGTACAAACAATCTCTCTCTCTTTCTCTCTCTCTAATCATTGATACACATAAAATATTGTTCAACTTTACAATATTGTTTGTGTCCCTCCCCAGTAAGGGCTTTGTAGCTATACCATGGGGTTGCTACTAGAAACACCAATATAGGGAGTAGTAGTGACTCTGAGCTCTTCTTGGTTTCCACTATGTGTGATTTTCTGTATCCAATGTGAACCCTTATATGTGCGGCGTCAAGAGGGTTCAATCTTGGGATGTGCCTATGTTATACCACTTCTTTCATTGAATAATACAAGAGTATACCTTGCTCTCACATATTATGTTACCTTTTTGTGCCATGTTAAGTGAGTGAACAAGTGCAGGTGCATCACACTTGGTATCAGAGCAACTCTTGCTCAGAGTGAAGGAGCACTCATGGAAGCAGGAGAGGAGATCCAATGCCCCAAAGAAATCGTACCAAGATGCCCCATGTCGTGATGCCCCACGTCGTGTTGACCCCGACACCAGCTAACATCTGAAGACATGACGCAACACGACCACAATCCGAAGGCGAAATGTGGCTTTCTCGTGTCGATAATACCAAAAGCCAAGGCGCGACTTCCCATGACCACATGGAGGACAACAGAGAGAATGCACCCATCCCAACAATGGAAGAGAGGAAGAAGAGCAGAGGGCAAGAATGGAGAGTAGTTCAAGAGGAGAAGGTAGTCGGACTAGAGAGGCAATTGGAGGGCATTGAAGATATAGAACTCATACAGATGGATGTAAAGACTACATTTTTACATGGTGATTTGCATGAAGACATATATATGCAGCAGCCTAAAGGGTTTGTGGAAAAAGGGAAAGAAAAGATGGTTTGTAAATTCAAAAGGAGCTTGTATGGGCTGAAACAAGCACCAAGAGAATGGTATCATAAGTTTGATACATTCATGGAGTCCCAAGGCTTTCATAGAAATCAAGTGGATCAGTGCTTGTACACCAAGAAGGCAGCAGATGGCAGCCTGATTATCTTGGTTTTGTATGTTGATGACATGTTGATTGCTAGCAGGGATACTCATGTCTTGGATTCACTGAAGCAAAGTCTTCATGGCAGCTTTGACATGAAGGATCTTGGTAATGCAAATCACATTCTTGGTATGCGAATACTTAGAGATAGATCAAAAGGCTTACTCTATCTATCTCAACAGGAGTATATCCCCAAGGTTTTGTAGCGTTTTAATATGGAGGGGGGGGGGGGGGAAACGATTGGGGTTCCATTGCCTCCATATGTGAAACTCAGTGCAGAGGACAGCCCTACATCTGATGATGAGAAGGTTGAAATGGCCAAAATACCATATGCTTTAGCTGTTGGCAGTTTGATGTATGCTATGGTTGTTGCATATCCTGACATTGCCTTTGCGGCGGGAGTGGTTAGTAGATACATGGCGACCCTTGGCAAGAAGCATTGGGATGCAGTGAAATGTATTATGAGATATCTGAAAGGCACAAAGGAGTTGTGCATCTGCTTTGGAAAGTAGAAGGCATTTGTTGTTGGCTTTACAGATGCAGACTATGTTGGTCATGCAGACTGCAGAAAGTCCACTTCTGGGTATGTGTTTACTTTCACAGGAGGAGCAGTCTCTTGGATCTCCAAGCTACAAAAGTGTGTTGCATTGTCTTCTACAGAGGCAGAGTATGTGGCTGCCACTGAGGCATTCAAGGAGGCTTTATGGCTTTCACGTCTGGTGGGAGAGCTTGGCATCACAGAGTTACCTGTTCTCCATTGTGATGGTGAGAGTGCTATCATGCTAGCACTTAATCTTGTCTTTCATGCAAAGACAAAGGGTGAAGTACCACTTCATTAGAGATGTACTTGAGAGCAAGAGCACTGAGTTTGTCAAAGTGCATACAGATGATAATCCTGTAGACCTTCTCACGAAGGGTCTTCCAGCAGAGCGGTTTGCTCATTACCGATAGATGATGGGAGTTGGATAGATATATGTATTTCAGCTTTGTACATACCTAGACTTAGCTGATTCTTTTCTACTCTTAAGACACATTGCCTTTAGGTGGGAGGTTGTTGGGAATAAAGGCTTTCATGCCTTAAATGTCCTCAGGTGGAAGGACACCCTTAGCACTTGTACTTACACATATATATCTATCTAAAAACCTAAAGGTACACACTCGTCATTATACCTACAAACGCGCTCACTCTCTGCTATTGCTCTCTTTCTCACACTCTATCTCTCCGCATGTAACAACTGACTGTCTCAATCTTCGTGCCTAACGTGTCACTACAGGCTATAAATGGGTATCACTAGGCTCTAAGGTTATTGGTGGCCAAAATCCCATCTTTCAAGTTTTGGTCACTATACCCCATGTGACAAAGGCGATTCAATAATCTTTCTTTGGTAGGCATATATGATATGAACTTGAACCTAGTTTCTAATTTCAACTATATCAATGCTACGATGGCAAGATCGAGTTAAACTTTTAGCTCCTTGAATCTACTTTTCTGAGCTTCTCATACAAACGCTCTAGTATGGTTAAGCTTCTAGCTATAAGTGTGAGTTTTTTGGCTTGTGGCTTGTTCTTGTGAGTTAGAGCTGACTTGATGGGTCATTGTTGGTCTCCTTGTGAGGTGGTTGTGAGTTCAGTTGCCAACTTTTCTTTTCTTAGCTCAAGCGATTTGAGTATGGATGCTCTATATAGTTTTCATAAGTTGCTGCATTTTATAAAATTCATCACTAATCTTACTACTATAATTGGAGCTTTTTGCCCATCTGACCAATTTTGCTTCACCTTTTTGTGCTATGATTTCATCCTTTGTGTGCTTGTCTCCTTGTTAGGATAGTCACATGGATGTAATAAGATCTTTTTTCTCCTTGAGTTTGCAATATCTTCTCATTGCATTTTCTTTTTAGATTCTTTTATTGCTATGCTAATGGCATCTTTCTTGTACTTGTGAAGAGTGTTTTTATTTTTGCCCTTTTTTCTCTCTTCTTCATTTGTCTCTTTTGAGAAGGAGTTGGTATATTCTTCCCTTCATTTATTGTCTTGTCTTTTGCTCTCTTGTTCTCCTTTCATTGATTTTGTGTCTTTTGAGGATGCATTCACTTCAAGTGGTCTTAGATATTCTAATGGGGAGGGGATTTTGGGAGTAAACATTGTTGTATTAGGTGCACTTATGGTTGTGCTAATGACTCTAGTTAGGGTGGTAGCATATACTTACTCTTGCCTTTGCCTTGATGTTTGTGAGTTGTTTACTTGGTTGCTTATGGACTATGGTGTAGGCTATCATGATCGATTCAATCACTCCATCCATGTTTAGGTCATGTAGGTTTTGTTTTACCATTCCTCTTGTCATGATATCCTCCATTCGCCCCTTTGGAATTATATTGGCTTGTGCACTATGTATAATATAAGTAAACATTATGTGGAAGACCTATTTTGCAATTTGCAAATCGTCATTTGGGATGATGTTGAACAACAAGATAGTTGTCGCTATCCTTGTCTTGTGATACTTTTATTAAGTTTCCAGAGCACATGTCATTGATTGTGAGTGTCATAAGGGATGTCCTTCTTTCATTGCCTACTATGAATCCAATTAGTGTAGATTAGGATTTTGGTATGAAATTTCTAATGTAATCCTCCACACATGCCAACAAAGGTATACTTGATGAGGCCACATTGATGTATCAATCCCTTTTTCATATCCTTGCTTTCTGTTACCTTATCTAGGTTGGTTAGGAGGCACAACTTTAGGTATGATGTTGAATTCTTATTGATACTCTATTGTAAATACCAATTTATTTTGTCTTCTGGTATCCTTGATAGGGGTTAAGCCTTAGGTTGGTCCTTGTCCTGTTGTCTAGAAAAATGCAGGATTTTGATATGAGGATTTCCAAGTAAATGGTGATCATATTTTTGCCTTTAATTGATCCCAATAAGTGAGTGTATATATTTTGTTCCCCATTAAAACCATTTGCAGAGCCTTCTAGCTTTACAGTGTGGAAACATTTACATTATCTTGTTTGGTGTGTGCATAACATTTTAAAAGAACGAGGATTGTTGTTTGTACATAATGGTAAGAAAATTGATTTATCCATAAGGTTTTCGGGATTCAACTTTTAAAAAGCCACCAGTGGTATAATTGTGGATTGCATTGTAATTTTGTGAGGAGTTCTAGATTGAACATTTGCATGCTACTAGATAGAGATATGTGAGTGTCAATCAATGATGAGCATCCATTGAACTAGTTATGTGAAGCTCCTTCTCAAACAAAACATTGTCCAAGAGGGGGTGATGTTCAAGCTTTAGTAGATAGACCAAGTTCCTTATGAGAATGAAAGGTCTAAAGAAGATCATACTAGGGTGAGTGGGCCAAATTGGAGTGTCTTGATAGCTTATTGTTCCTCATCCTTTGACATGAGTTGACTTCCATCACAAGCAATCTCAATCCTATGCTCGTACCATTTTCACATGAAATGGATTTGTGAGTCACTTTTTTGCTTAAGCTCTATTATCTCAGCTTGGTCTTGAATTTTTGTGACTACTGCTTGTAGTGCCTTTGCATCTCTTTAGTTGGAAGAACATAAAATAGCATGGGGATGCTTTTTGTTTCCACCATCATCATGATCTTACACTTTCCTAGGAGAAAGGACTTGCCATCACAAGGGTGGAGCTTCATGTTAGTCGTAAGCACAACCAGTGGTGGGCTGATCCACTTGAGTCAAAAACGGTAAGGAAAAGTGTTGAAGTTAGAGCTTTCATCTATAAATATGTCTTCATTGACTTCCTTGGTGGTAGTCAATCTAAACTTGAGGTATATTGGTAGAATAAGATGTTTATTATCAGCATTTAGGCTACTACTTGCCAAAGCTATACCAAGGAAGCTTGAATTTTGGCAAGAAGAATCTGAATCGTTTTAGCATTATGCTTTTGTAGAGAAGATTTTGAGGGTTTTCTCCCATGGCTAGTAGGGCTTTTGGTGGAACCACAAAGATCTAGTTTGACTTTTTTGAGTTGATTCTAGACTATGGTTGGTGCATGACTTGGGGCCTTGATATCTTGAGAATAGAACATGTTTATCATCATCAAGGTGAACAAGATAACATGAAGGACTTGAATGAGTTTGTGGTGTGTGTATGTGGTTCATGATGCTTATATAAAGTCTTCTTAATCATGATTACTATGTTGATTGCATTGGTGTTATCCTTTATTAGTAACTTGTGTTAGTAACATGGGGCGTAATATTTCTTTATCGTGTTGTCATTGAAACTAGATAGAGTCTTAGGCCTTTGAAATTAATTCTCTATTTATGTCCTTTGAATGAGTATAAGAAAACTCTCCTTTGTCAAATATCCTTTATTGTACTTTCTTGTCAAACTAATCCTTGTGCTAGGTCCTTTCAACAATCAAAGCATGTGTTGCTAATAGACGAGTTTAAGTTAGAGAGAGTGTGGTTCACCAAGCAGTTTGTCGAAGCCTTGTTTCCCTCCTATTGTTCTTGTGCTACTATGCACAGCCTAGGGATTATGAACTCTATTGGCATTATGACGTCGGTTCTATAAGTCAACGTAATTGGGGTGTTGCCTATAGTTGTTTTACATACTATTTTGTAAGCTTATCGTACTGCTATGAGTGTTTTATCCCAGTCTAATCAAGAAGGGAAAATTATTTTGTTAGAATATTTATGAATATTTTTTTTTTTGTAAGCTTAGCTTGGTTGTTTACATGTAGATAGGATGGCGTTGATTGTTTATGAATGGCTTCTCATTGCATGTGTTTATGAATGGCTTCTCATTGCATGATCATGTGATTGCATTGGATGTGACTATCTTCATTGGTAGAGTGGTGAGTCCTTCACTTTTTGTGATGACTTTAGCTTTAGCACACTTCCTCCTTTTCTTAGATTTCTTCTTCTCTATTATGGATCCTCTTGTAATAGAAGAGCAAGATATATTGACTCCTATCTTTTTTTTAAGCGCATCTTATCTAGTGTGGAGATATTAACCATTGCCTTGTAAATTATTTTGTCGTGATACCCTTGACAAAAGCCTTTGTGATGGCTTGTTGGCTTTGGGTCTCTCTCTAGTGGGACCCTCTTGAATAGACTTTGGATCTTTGAGATAGAGTCTCATATTCTCTCCCTCTCATTATTCAATATTCATAAGCCATGTAATGAGGTTATCCCTATACTTTTGCAAATCGCATTATGAAGAGGTATTTTAAGGTGAAATATTGTGACTTCTCACTTGTATCCAAATCCATGAATTCACTTTTCACCTAGACAAAGATTGAAAGCTTGTGCCCTTTTTGAGTTAGTAGTGAGGTTGTTTGCTCACACACTTGCTCAAACTACTCTATGAAGTTGTAGGGTCATCTTTTGCTCTATATTTATCTAGCTATTTGGCTATCAAGAGAATCTTGACTTGCTTTTTGGTTTTGGTTGTGACACCCATTGTTGTGAGTAGTGCGTTAGCTATATGCTTTCAAATTAGTAAAACATTTGAGTTGTTGAGAATTTTTATATATAAAAGATTGGGTATATAATCATTCAATGACCTTACTCGACCCATGTTAAGTAGTAGTCTCCTTACATTAGGGGAATATAGATTCCAAAAGGGCCTCATAAGAAACTAATTTCAGAATCTTAAACTTGGATTAGTCCCTCAAGGATGGTCATTATTGCATGCCTTTTTGTCCCCTAGACCTTAGGGCCAATTTTAAGGGAAAATGGGCCTTTAATTAGTGTTCACTAATGATGAGTTTAGTAAATAGGCTAATGGGACATTGCTATGTGTGGTCAAATATATGTTTGAGACAATTCTAGCCAAATGACCTAACCTTGATGATGATGTTGTTCGAGTTACCTTTTTTTTGCTTTAAGCACATTGATATGTTTTTTTGAAAAGTAGGATTCTTAAGTCACCTCATAAGTAAATAAATAAATAAATAAAATCTTAGTTTGAGATAGTTTAAAATTTCTTGTAATTTGTGTCCTTTTTGCATGCATTCGTCTCGTAACTCTCATTTCTTTTCAACTCTATTCTAACATCATTTCTCATTAATACTTGATACTTTTTTTTTCTCATTAATACTTGAGACTTTTAACTTTTTCTTGGCAACTATTTAACTCTATACAAGCATGTAATGCTACAATGCAAGAGATAATGATATCTAGTATCAAATAACCTACAAGCTTCACCATTGGATAACAAAACTTTTCTTGTGTAAAGTTCACAAGTTTAAATAGAAAAGAAAAAATGTGAGATTTCACTACAAAGTATGAATTTTGGAATTCAAGTTTTGTAGAATTAAAAATGACATGCAAACATTCAACACATGTAATTTACAAAGGATCTTCACTTGGTGCCTTATACGCGGTAATATTTTTGACCTTATTGTAAGGTAACAAAATTTATATTTCAAGAAATATTGTTTTAGTATATGACTCTTTTCTTGTCAGTATCTCAGAAATTTGTCATGGCTTATTATAGGAAACCATATAGCTTTATATGGATATACATAAGTCAAAATACAATATGGAATGATGTATACAATCCAACAACCTACAAGATCCACAATGGGACAAGAATAATCTCCTCTTACAAACATCCTCATAAGATCAATAAACAGAATAAAGATAATGCAACTTTCACAAGAAAGGATGGATTCTTAGCTTTATATTACATGATGAAAACATATATGTAAAAAGTTAACAGATATATTCTATAAAAGATTTTTTATCTAGTATATTTGATTCATAGTAATTTTCATCTTATTGTAAGATAATAATTGTGTTGGATCTTGTAAGGTAATAATTGCATCACTTATTTGTATTATTATTAGTTTAATTTTTTTTACATCTAACTGTATGAACTTTGTGCAGATATAGTCATGCTAACAAGTATGGAGTGGCAAACATTGAAGTCATTTACAAGTATATTAAGCATCATGCATGTAGAAATTAGCTATGTTATTTACCATGGCTATCATTTATTCATCTTTTTAAAAAAGAATTGATTTTTTACTCTATAATACGTATTTTTTCAACAAAGGCACAATGTATGGAAGATTGAAAGAACTTTTTATACTCAATCTTAGTTCACTTTAAAATTGGGATATGCTCGACAATAGACATATCCAAGCTTTCAACCCATGAAGATTTAATAAAAGGTACTTTATTAATGCCATAAGAGTCATAAATGATAGCATGGATGATAAAAATAATGAAAATAAAATTCCAACAACTAGATATATTACTTATAATCATCATATTCATTATAAGTATAACTTTACTTTTAGAAAACCTTTGTTATTATTCTCCATTCTTGTCCAAATGGTGAGAAACTTGGAGTACAACGTTATTTTTTAATCCCTTTCTAAATGGGACTTCTTTTGTGTAGTATACACTCCTTTTGAAACCTATTTAAAATTTTATTGAGATCTCCTTGAAAAAAGTTATTAACCACATTTACGTGAATTAGAGATATGCAATACCTTGAAGGGAGCTTCATGGACAACCAAGATTAGGCTATCCAAAGAATTAAACTTATTTATTAATAAATTTTATTTTTGTGTGTGTGTGTGATATTTAATTAAAAACTTTAATCCTCATGATAAGGTTTTAATATTGAAAGATGTCACAAGTGTAATAAATTTTGTTTGAGAAAGCTTTGAAACTTTTGTAACTATCATTTATATTTTGGTTCTTTGAGAGTTCATGCACTACATGAACTCTTATCTCCTCTTTAATATTTGGATCTTCTAGAGTCTACATGACCAAATAATATAGTTATAGTTATGTTTTTTCTCTTTGATACTTGCATTTGTACATAAATGAGAAAAACATCTATACATAGGATAGATTAGCAAAAATTAGGCTTGAAACTAACATGAAATTTACAATATGTTAAGATGTAAAATAACATTTTAGAAAATATTTGGGATATTTAAAGGCCTTCCATTGTATATTGATGTAATTGTTAATGTTATATACGAGATCAAATAAAACAATCTTAGGTAGCAAATATGATAAATATATAGTACATATATAAAATCTTAGCATCACATGTCCATTAGATATATTAATATCGAATCTTAACAATAAGTAGTACTTACAATGAAACCTCCAATATATGGATTTCAACTATAAAATATTTATGCCAAATATTACTACTAATTGTTAAACATGATGGCATACTATATATTGCAAGGTATATTGAAGATTTTGTTAATATTGTTAAAGCACTAGATTTGTTCTAACTTAATAAATGAAGAAAAAAACTTCACTTGGAAAATTTTCTTTATTGATAGTTTTTTTATTCAATATAATTATAATTTATGTTAGGATTATATGAGGTTTTTGTATCAACTTTAATTTTCTTTATATACAAATGACACTAATTAGTTTGGAGAAAAGGATAATTGTTTGAGATAATATTATAATATATTAGAAATATAATAACACTAATTACTTAAAGAAAAAGATAATATTATGAGCCAAAATTTGAGATGCAAGGTAGACACTAGTAGAAGTAAAATAGTATCATGAGCCAAAACTTGAGATACAAGGTAGACACTAGTAAAAATAAGATTATTCTTAATCCATATTTTTTGGGTGAAAGTTTGATAATTTTGAGGTCATAGATGAGCTTAAAGAGTAATTTTGGCCATTTTTAGTATAAATATGATCTCATTTTGAGCTTTAGAATGAAAGTTACGACCCTTTTTGTGACACAATTGGACTCTTATCATATGGTGTGCAGAAGACTAATTTGACATGACTCCATTTCTAGCTCTAGAATAATCCCATTCCACAATACAAACATGATCCCATTTCGAGCTCTGGAATGAAAGTGGTCAGATTGGTCCTATGTGTATTATAGGGTTTAGATAAATTGCATCATAAAAAGGGAAGTAACTTTTGTTCCAAAGCTCAGGATGGGATCATATTTGTACTCAAAGCAATTGGAACATGCCTTTTGAGCTTATTTATGGCCTTAAAGTGGTCAAATATCCAATATTTTTTTCGTGAAGAATTATTTTATTTCCACTAGTGTTTGTCTTGCATCTTAAAGTTTATTACATGAAACTATTTTTTCTCCAAGTTTGGTCGTATTCTTTTATTGTGATAAAGTTCTAGTCTACTACATCCAAGTCTACTACTATATCATCTAAGTCTAGTCTACGATATCATCCAAGCTTGGGTATTTAATGAAGTTCACACACACACACACACACACACACACACACACACACACACACACACACACACACACACACACACACACACACACACACACACACACACATTCTCATTCTTCCCCACTCGGACCCTATGGTGAATAAGGATGGAATCCTGAGTCATCAAAATAGCCTCATGTGTGTTGTAAGGCTGAAGATGTTTTAGTTGTGTTACCACTTTTTGATTAGGAAAAATCTAGCATGAAAAAGTATATAGGACTTATTTGAAAGTTTCCATTGTCTTTACTTATTGAAGTCAAAATTATCTCAAAATTTTTTATGAATTTAGGTGAGATTGGCTAGTTTATGCTTTAAGAAGTATTGAATAGCATGCTTATGAATAAAAAATATGTGTCAAAGAGGTGGAGATTCTTATCATCATGTTACTACCCATAAGAGTAATAGTTTTATACCCAAAAATCTCTAAACCGATATGGTTGTAAGACCTTGAAAACATTCAATTATTTATCTTCTTTCTTGGTGCATTCACTTAAATTTTCTTTACTTGCAAAATATTTCTCTAAGATAAAAAGGACTCCATTGGACCCTATTTGCCCCATCCTAGCCATGCGATATGGTATTTGGTGTAGGAAAAATATGATCCTTCAGTACTTTCAAAAGCCATGCATGATTCTCAACAAACACAAGTGTCTAATACTAAGTACTTATAGGTTGGTCAAGCAATTCTTGGTCTCATTCAATCTAAAAGGTTAAGTGGCGATGACAACAATATGCTAGGATAGATAGTATGCTTTCTAGAGGAATGATAGTCCTGCTACTATCTAATGTTTTGTGTTCCATAATCCTTGTTACTTCCTTATTTAATAAGTATCCACAATTTGATCTTTAGTATCCCTAGAGGGCACCTTAAAAGATGTCGTTGGTTGGAAATAAGTAGTAATCATATTGGTTAGGTAGCTCTCAACATTTCAAAATCTACAGCATGAGTAATCTATGGCGATAGTAACCATATTAGGATAATGAAGAAGACAACAAGGACTTAGAAACATAAAGCATTGTGTAATAACACTCATTCAGCTAGGAAACTAGCTATCCTTTTTTATCATTACTCTCAACAGTGATGCATGTTTATTGGTACTTCTACTTATTGTCCATATTTTGGTCCTTTATAGGCTCTCTACATTCTCTAACCTACCACCTCCATTAATTGCAAGTGGAAACAACACTCTAATATTCATATACATATACGGAATCTTAATTTAGTGATTCAATTGTTTAATTGTTTGTTTCACATTTTACGACTTATTGGATGAGGATCTTTACCATCTCACAATTGGTATTCTCCAATAGTCCACTATGTTGACAATGGTACTCGAAGGAATACTTGTGTTGGATCTTAAGGTTATCTTTATAAGCATTTTTTACTTCAATTTTGCTACATCAACCAAGTCTATTACTATATTATTTGTTGAGTCTCCTATATAATCCAAACCTAGGTATGTGATGAAACTCTCTCTCTCTCTCTCTCTCTCTCTCTCTCTCTCTCTCTCTCTCTCTCTTTTGTACCTAGACTCTACAACATGTAGGGATGGAATCTGAAGTTGTCAAAATCTTTCCACATGCACTATAGAGTCTAGGTTGTTTTGGCCATGTTGTGCTCCTTGTTTGAATTAGTGTAAGTATTCATAGGCTTCAAGCTATGCATGTTACAATATACTTATAGGCTCATTAAATATGCCACTGCAAGAGAATATTTTGTATACACATGACAATAGATATGATTATGAGAGACACTCTCTTGCCTTAGGTAGCACCTATACTCTATGAATTTTCAATCCTCTATATTCCTAACAATATTTAGATGCACTCATTCAAACAATAGAGTAGGGGCCACAACAATGGACTACTTAATGGAGTCACCTTATTGATGTTGGACATATAAGACTTCACTGTATAGGTAGACCTATGGGGTTGGCTTGCAATTACTCAAGTGGTGTTGTACTTGCTCAAAATGCTCACCTAGGTAGTTATGATGTTCTCACTTTCTTTCTCATATTCTCCCCTACCTAGACCCCATAGTGCATAGGGATGACATCTGAGGTCATTTGAAGGGCCATCCACATGTCGTAGGGTTTGAGTTGTTTCATTGGCCATGTTGTCACCCTCCTTTTAGAGTTGTTATGGCCATGACCGTGTTGTGTGTGTGCTATGATTCGTGTGCCGTGATCCTTTAGTCAAAGCATAGCACAAGAGAGAAGATGTAAATCTTGAGAAATTAAAAGATCTCATACCTACTTACATCTACTCTCCAAGATCTTGAATGTCCATAACTCTTCTTCAAGATCTTCTCGTGACTCCCTTTAGAATATGTCTATGACTCTTCTTCTAGATTATGAAAAGCACAATATTTAAAGATTGTTTAGAGTATAATCCCAATTTCTAAAGACTCCCTTTTAAAGTATGTCCATGACTCTTCTTCTAGATCATTAAAGTCATGACTCTTCTTCTAGATCATTAAAGTTAGAAGCACAACCTTTAAAGACTCTTTAGAGTACAATCCCATTTTCTAAAAGTTGCATTTAGAAGAGTCCTTTTAGATATTTTAAATGAGCAAAAGTGTTGGTGTTGATATTTTGGTTTAATAATGCATGAAAATGATGATAAACTATTGTCATATAATTGTTTAAATGATTTTATATTCTTATTGCAATGTTTCTTAAAGGTTTATTTGTCATACTTTTTTCACTATAAATGGAGACCAATCAAGTGAACATTAGGTTCGTGATTTTATAGAGCTTGAAGACATAAACATTAGAGAGGAGATTCTAGCTTATTAAGAAGGTTTAGAAATTGGAGAGGAGACAAGAGCAATGCTTGCAAAGCCTTTAGATCTCGACATTGGGCAAGACATCTATGTTGGAAAAGAAGTCATTGTATGAGATGAGTCCCCACTAAAATTCACAGGGCTCCAAAAATTACTCGAATCTTGACATTGGGGAGGACATCTATGTTGGAGAAGAAGTTAATGTAGGATATGAGTCTCCATCAAGAACTCAAAAGCTCCAAAAATTACTAATTGGTCACTTTTTAATGGTGATGATGGCTTCTTAACTGGTTTTGGTAGCACATCAACCACATTTGGGTAGGACTTTATCCTCGACATTATCTTCCTAAGCTTGATTCAAACATTATGAAGATTTACAATACAAACTATTTTGACAACCCAACAATGCCAATATTTGTTCTCAAAACTTTGTCTAGATATTTAGGATATTCCCATAAACTTGTAAATAGAGACATATGGATTGAAAAGTATTCTACAATTAAGTATTTTGCCTATGCTCCAAGACACAAAGGTTCAAAAAGTGGATACTTCTATTGCTACAACACTTATGCCTTGGTAGCTAGTTCTCAAAAGAATCCCCCATTGCAAGGTTGGAAGAGATAAAAAAACCTCTTGTAGAATAAGAGGAGCACATTCTTGCTTAAAGATAAAGATGGGTAAGTAGAAAGCAATTAGAAGGATAAGAACATTCTAGAAATGAAGTTACAAAGAAGAAAGCAAACTCTTATGGGCGACAAAGAAAGAAAATGTCTATTATTACCAATGTTGTAGCTATCAATGAATAGTAGAGCACAAAAGAGACATGTGCAAGCATTGAGGTTAGTAATATCCCATTAGTAGACTATCTTGATTCACTATTTCCAATTGACATTGAGAATGTCCACTTTTGCACTGTGCATTGCATCATGCACATATTTGACAAGCTTTTGAAGTTGTATATCAATTGTATATACACCATGAAGCCTTCCTCTAGATGTGAAGCGTTTATTAAGAAAATCGAAGAGCTAATTAAATTCATTAGCTGTACATGGAGGCAAAGTTAAGATACAAAAGGAGTGGGATGATGACGAAGAGATTTTTGAGCAATATGATTGGCAAGCCATCAAAGGTAATTTGAAACTATGAAAAGATTTGTGCAAATGCAATACCGATTTGGAAAGAGATCTTAATCTTAAGAATACTTGTGCCAAATTTTTGTATTCTTCCAATAAACTAGTGTGTATAATGCTAAAAGGATCAACAAATTGTTCCACTCAAGTTGAATTCCATAAAGTAGTTGACAATTTTACAAAGTTAATAATTAATGAATTTGGAGAAACCAATATTACCCACTACATGGTAACTTTTTAACTTTTCTACGTATGTGTTCTTTTTAATTTGGATAATTTGACATGCCAAATCTAATTACAATGACCCATACTTTTGTAGCATGTATTATATGCTTATAAATTACATTTCTTGGAGAAGTATGTGTCTTTGGAAATATGGAGTACCCAAGGTATGGAGAAGTCTCAATATTAGGCTCATGGTGCATATTTCAAGAACACTTGCCATGGAGATGGTCACATCAAGACTAGCTACCTTGTAGAAATGTTTAAATGGTTTTACAAATATACCTTCAACTGCTCCATTACATTGGAGAATGCAAAGGCTATTGTGTTGGGTAGATCTATCAGGTAGAGAATTCAAGTACATAACAAAGAAAGGTGGCAAAATGCATTTGTAGCAAGTACACATGTAGCATGGTGTATGACGAGGCCAGCATTCCTCCCTTCCCTCTTCGATCCAAAGTTTTGAAGACCCGCCCTCAATTAGCCTGGGAGATTTTAAAAAGAGCTCGTGAACAAGAAGACTCTTTTGAAAATGATACTAACAACTACAAGGATATGAGAGAGGAGGGAAACACCTCTACTAATAATGAAGGTGGCAATAATGATGGTGAGGGCAACAATATTAGTTAGGGTCACAACAATAGTGGAATTGAAGAGAGAAAGGAAGGGGACAACAATACTAAACAAGCCCAAGAGTGAGATAGATAGTGTGAGGCAAGTGTAATTGTGATTGAGGGACACTTAATGGGTGACAAGGGTCACATGTGACACCTCAATCTACAAGTCAAGAGACCTAGATCACTTCCTTCTTGTACTTGTTCTTGTCAACTAGCCCTCATCATTGCTCTAGAATCAAACCTAAATGAGCAATCCCAACCTCATCCCAAACATGTACATGACAATGAAACATAGCGCGGTCCAACTGACTGAGTCCCAGGATAAAGGCTAAAGAGGATAAATAATTATTACTTGGTAGCACTTAGGGAAATACGCAAGTACCATAAGAGCATAAAGCAGTTGACTAGAAAAGTGCCCTTTGCACATATAGTATAGGTGATCCTTTGGTGTTATGTAGATCAATTTGCATGCAACGACTAGCATCGAAGGCTATCTAAGAAGCTTGAAAAGGCTATCTCATTTACTTTTTTGAGCATGTGTATTTGTGCAAAATTTATGTTAAGCAAGCCACTATCATTTAGAGAGGCATGCAGCTAGTTGGAAGGTTAAGGGGGGAGAAAAATTAGTGATGCTAGGTGTTTAGAGTTTTTATAGTTTCCACTACAGTGGAAGCACCTTTGTATACTTTAGCATGTAATAAAAAAAATCTTTGCTTTTAATTCAATATCAAATATCTCACATTATATTTACTTATGATGGTGTAGTTATTAAATTCAATTTGATATATTAAAGTGCAATGATAATAAAAAAATACTACGGTTAATTAGGACCGTAAGTTGGTTACTAAAGTAGCTCAATGTATTCCCATCCAATCTTAGTAAATGTCTTGGATTTTAAAAATAATTTGCTTTCTCTTCCCCTGCATTGGTCGAAAAATTCAGTGTGTGCATATCTAAGCAATGAGATATGAGCATAATTTTAAAAAAAAGTTAAAAAATAGTTTGAGTACCTAGATAAGATAGTCTTGCTCAAATTGAGAAAAAATGCAAAAAAAGGCCCAAGAAGCCCTAGGCACCCCATGCTTACTATAGCACATGAGTTGCCAAGACGGTAGTCATCTTGGTAATTCACACATTGTAGTGGGCTTAGGGTGATTGGGGCTTCTTAGATCCTTCTTTTTACATTTTTTCTATTTTCAGAGAAAAACTACCTAATCTAACTACTCAAATAAGGCCCACCATGTTGTGTAGAGCACCAAGGCATGGAGCAGTCTCATTATCAAGTTCATGGAGCATATTTCAAGAACACTTGTGATGGAGATGGTTGCGTCAAGAGTAGCTACCTTGTAGAAATATTCAATTGGTTTTATAGATGTACCTTTGACTACTCCATCACATTGGAGAATGCAAAGGCTACCTCATTAGCTAAATATCTTAGATAGGAAATTCAAGTACATAACAAAGAAAGATGGAAAAACACATTTGTAGTGAATACGAATGAGCTCTCTATTTACTTTTATATATTATATACATAGGGCATCTTTTGGGGTGGCACCCTCAATCTTTGTTCTTCTTTTACCCACTAATAATCTTTAGCTAAGCTCTTCATGAGTTGAAATAAGTTAACATTACCCTTGTTATGTGTTAGTCTCTCAACAAGTGTTGGAGGTCCAAAACGTTCACCCAAGTGGACTTCAATATCCTTAGATGGATCTAGTATTGATAGCCCACCATATTCTGAGTGCATCTACAAGGATATGTGTGTAATTCCTAAGGGGTGTGCCTAATTTTATTGTGGACATAGGTGGGTGGGTGTGATTAGGTATATGGCCCACACTTGAGACCCGATTGGTGAGATAATTAGGAGGTAGTGCAGTGGGTTCTAAGATGACAAGTCCATTAAGGAAGCCCAAGATGCCCTCCCTTTTATGTGCCTATGAAGTGGAAAAGGACCAGGGGGTTAGAGATGGAGTTGATCAATTGAGGCCACCAAGAATCTCTAATTTGAGAACCCTTAGGTGGAGTGAAGGTGTATGTTCCTATTCTAAGGTGAATATGTTGCTCTATGTACTTTTAAGAAAAAAATCAAGCTTGCTTCTTCCCAGGTATGCTTTGGGAGATGGTTGTGCCATTAGGCATGTTTATGAGAGGAATGGAAAGCTACAAAGGCTTCCTCTGCAAACTTTTCTCCCTAAGCTCAACTAGATCTACATGATGGACAAAGGTTGCTCCATCTATTCCACACAACCATTTCCCAACTATAAAGGTTTATTTCTCAAGTGGTGATTGACAATGAGGATAGGAAGCATTCTTCTAAGATCTTGTAGATCACAAAGGCAACATGATTGGGTGTCATGTCCAACTTGCAAACTTACAAGTTCCTCAATATAATACTCTAGGTTGTCATCATCAACTTTTGATATAGGCAATTCGAATGGAACTTCAGAGACAAATTGGGTATCTAACTTTAACATCTTGATGAGATATTTGAATGTTTTTGGGTCTAGTTGGGGAGGCAGGATTGTGTTGTTGAGATGAATAATCATTACCATTAGATGGTTTCTCGAGGTGCTTTTGATAGTTCAAGATTTGGATTCATGGGAGCTAGTGATTCTTTATTAGTGGTTTGAGCCATTAGTAGCTCACCCTCCAAAGTACCATGATAGATAGCAAGTGATAAGGCTACTCTGGGAAGTTTGATTGATACCTTTTCTACTACATCAAAGGATTATGGATAGTTAGAATGTGAGATTAGGACTATGTACCCCATCTCCTTGATCTCTCACCTATTTTTACTTATCATCCTAAAATTGAGAATCATATGTTCTCTGGCATAGTTATATACAGCTCTTGGGATAATGTTTTCAAAGTTATGATTGAGACTTGGTTGAGAACAATTGGCATTGTTTGCAATTTGACCTGTAAGCTCTCAATATCATAATCTAAATCTACTATAGAGTTGTAATAGTGTTGATGGCTTTGTGAAAGAGTTATTGTTTGGATAGCCATGAGATTGCTAGTGACCTTTTCTTACTCTCTTATTGGACCTCTTTTATTCAACATCATCACTAAGTCCAAGAGAGTTTTGTAAATAAGGCCATTCCTCTAATTTTGTAGTTGATGGATCTCTTCTCGTAGTGATGTGGATGATTGGGCATCCCTGATGGTACTCTAAGGTCCCTTGAGGACTAGAACAAGTTGTTTCCTTGAGTGCACTACCTCTTAAAGTTTGATTTGTAGCCTAGTACTTTTCTCTAGTTCTTGTGATGAGAATTCTTGAAGTTTTGCACTTGTTATTTCGTTGTAGCTTTCTCTAGTATTATTGCATGCATCAAGGCTCTTAACTTCTAGCCTTGTCTCTTATAAGCCTTGGGCTATCATTTTAATTTTTTGTTACACTCTTTCTTTCTCCGAAAACCTTTGTGCTTGTCTTTCTTTGATTACTTTGTCCTCGTCAGCTATTGCTCTCAAAAGAGGTCCTTATAGAAGGGCATGCACTTATGCATGTGACCACCTTGAGAGCTCATCATTCAACCTCAATCTATATTGCTCCCTTTTTTTTTCTCATGCCATATGTTCACATGTCTTAGTGCTTTTATGTTAGTCCTTTATCATGTTGTAGACTAAATCTTGTGTAGAAGAAGAAGAATATTTGAGCCTATGTGTTAGAGTTATCCCAGAGCTACACAAAGCCTGATTGAAGGCTAAATTGAAGGAATATAGTAAGGAAGAAAGCAAGCAAGCAACATGTAAGAAGCCCTTCTATCTTGTTCAATTTGCTTTGGAATACAGGCATTGTAAGGGGGACTCCGAAGTTTTGCATGTGGAAATACTACATATTTTGAATATGTAAAGTTTCAAGTATTTGCTAGATTATAGACACAAATTGTATTTGCATATAGATAGCAAGTTATAGTTATTTTTGCATAGTCACATTTTGTATAAGATTGCATGCTTGGTTATAGTGCACATGGTATTGGCTTACTATATTGTATTGCTTGTAGATTGTAGTTTTTTAATAAGGTTTCTTGGTTTGCCAAAATGTTTGAAAATTTCAAACAGATTATTGGTGTGAAGTTTCCTAAGATTAATTATTTTGCATGGAAGTTTAGGATGACAAATTTCTTGAAGAAAAAGGTGTTTTGAACTAATAGAAGGAGATAATGCAGTGGTACCCCAAGTTTCTCTTAGAAATGCTACTACAAAACAAGTAAAGGCTAAGAAAGATTGGGAGTAGACATAAAGTAAGGTATTGATTGTCGATGAGTAGTGCAAATAGCTTAAGGGACTATTTGTAGGAATTTGAAATTTCGCCACTACATGGAAGAATAATCTAGTAAGACTATTTGAAGTACAAACAAAGGCCAGAAAGCTAAAATCCAAGTTAGAGTTGAAGAGGGGATCTATGCATAATTGATTATGCATTAAAGATTGATTGTGAAAAATATTGGGTCTATCAATGTAATAATTGGTGATGTTGATGTTGTGCATTTATATCTACATGGCCTTGGAGATGAATATAAGAGCTTTAACTTATATATGATTTTTTAGATTTGATTTCTATGTTAATATTTAGGGAGAAGAATATTGGTTTCTCTTCTTCTCAAAGCAAGAACAAATCTGAGCGGATATTTTACTCTACTAGTAGGGATAAAGATGACACCTAAGGCCAAGATAGTGGTTATGGTCAAAGTTATGATGCACAACACAATCCCAAGAAAGAGAGAGCTAAAGAGGTCAAGCTATAACTTCTAACAAACAATAGGATCAGAGGGAGTGCTATCATTGTGGTGAGAAAGATCACATTTTCAAAAACTATTTTAAAAAGAAGATCGAAATTAGAGATGGCAAAAGAGACGGCAAGCTTTTATTAGTAGAAGTAATAACAAAAGTGAGTAGTTGTTTGCCATGTAGCACTTCATGAATACTACAATTATTGATGATTCATAGACTAAGAATAATATATGGTATGTAGACTCAGGTGCCTCTAACCACATGACTTTTCATCAAGAGAAATTTAGAGAGAGGTGCAATCCAGAGTCTTTGGACTATGTGGAGACAAGAGATGATATAACTCACATATTGAAAATGTTCCTTTGAGTATCTAGGATGGTAAAAGAAAATACTTGATTGACGTGCTACATATACCAAGTATAACTAAGGACATGCTTTTTGTTGATCACATGGTAGAATAGGAATTATAGGTTTGGTTCATATTTGATGGTTGTTATATTGAGGACCTTACAAATGGTTGCAATTTGATTGCAAAGTTAGGTGTATTGGTAGATTTATTACCCATGATGTAAGTCTACTTGAAACAAATGCTGTTATGGCTACAAAAGGTTCAAGTGTTGTGATCGATATTGACATTTGACATAAGGATTAGTTATATAAATGTGTAGCATCTAAAAAATATTGAGTCAAAATAGATTGTGGATAGCTTACCAGATTTTAAGTTGACAAGATGCCTAAAGTATGTGCAGTATGCCAATTTAGAAAGATGGCAAGGGATGTATTTTCACATTAAATTTTTTATATATAAGAAGCCACTTGAATCGATACATTTTGATGTGTGGGGTCCTATACGAGTTTTATATCTCCTCCATTAACAATGATACTAAAAAAGTATGGGTTTATTTAATGCATTAAAAAAGTGAGGTTTTTAGTCACTTTAAAAGCTTTAAAGATTTGGTTAAGAAGGAGATAAGCACTACATATCAAATGAATGAGGTTAGATAGAGAGGGTGCATGCTACTCCATTAAGTTTTTTAAAATTTTGTAGAAAAATGATATGTGGACATAGTTTACATGTAGATATACTCCATAATGAAATGAAGTCATTGAGTGAAAAAACAAGTATTCACACATGTGGCTTGTGCATTCATGTCTAAAAGAAGCATACTTTGTTTCTACTCGGCTGAAGTAGTTAACCAGTGATGTATATATTATGAGTAGGATATCTACGGTTGTTGTACATGGTATGATAACACATGAGGAAAAGCCTACGGGTAAAGATCCAAATATGTCCCACTTGAATATATTTGGATGTATTACTTATGTGCAAATGGTTTATGAGTTGTGTAGTAAATTTGTTATTAAGATAGAAAATGTGTGTGATAAGTAGATTGGTCATGTAAATGTGTAGCATCTAGAAAATATGAAGTCAAAACATATGATGGATGGCTTACCGAAATTTAGAGTTGATGAGATGCATAAAGTATATATAGCAAGTCAATCTAAAAAGCAAGCAACACATGCATTTTCACATAAAAATAATGCATACAAGAAGCCATTTGAGTTAATACATTCTCATGTGTGGGGTTCGACAAAGATTGCAACTATTAGTGGATGTAAGTTTTATGTCTCCTTCGATGATGATGATACTTAAAAATTATGGATTTATTTTATACGTTAGAAAAGTGAGGTATTCACTCACTTTAAAAGCTTTAAAGCGATGGTTGAGAGGGAGATAGGGTTACATATCAAATTCCTAAGGTTAGATAGATGGGGGAGTCTTTTTAACTCTTTTGAAATTGAAAGGGTTCATTTTAATTTCAAATTCAAACTTCCCCCTTGTCATTTACATGATAGTGAATTTGATTGAGTGGATTGATATAAATAACTTCTTTTGAAACCAAAAGGACTCCTTTCAATTAGAAATTCAAACTTCCCCTCATTTTCCTTTAGATGCGGCATTCCACAAGGAGACCTAGAGAAGGTAGAAGCTTTTTGAAACTAAAAATTGAGATTCTTATTCCCACAACACTTCTCCTCTTTTGAGAAAAACTAGGTATGGTGGACCAAAGGTGTGAATTGAAGTGGTAAAATGTGCACACCAACCCCTCTCATGTTGATTCACATTATAGTCTTCTTGCTTAGTAAAGTGAGCACCTTTGAGAGTTAAAGGGCCTTTTGGGATCCATATCTCCCCTACTATGTGGAATGCATATTTATTAATCAATCTTTGTTTTTAAAAACTATATTAAAAGAGAAATGCATTTTTGGATGCTTTGCAATATTTTGAATCTCAATTAATGGCACTTTATCATAGTAATGTTAATGACCAATATTATTTCTTTGATGTGCTATCTTGATTGACTCATGCATATAAATTTGGGGCTACTACAAAATCATAATCTTACATTGTATCACTTTTTGGCAAATATTTTATGTCTTTTGGTAAGCTACATTCTTTATTTTAACGTGGCTTCTCATGTAGTTTGGCAATGTTTTGCATTGCCTAGGGTTTGGTTTTACTATTAAGTCTAATTTCATTTGTACTTGCTTTTACATTCTTTAGGCCCTCCTTTAAGAAGACATTCTATGTTCTTACATATCCTTAATAAGCAACAGGTATCTATCCATGCACCAACTCCTCATTGCAAGATCCTAATTATAGGTTCATGCTAGTTTTTGGGGAGGATATATTTGAGGTCATCTTAGCCATTATGAGGGAGGTGTTTGGAATCGAGGGTGAGTACACCATGATTAAGCTCAAGACTCAAAAATTTCCATGCATTAAATTGGAGGCTCTAAAGTTGTCTTTTAGGGAGGATGGATCATTTTGATCTAGCTACCTATAAATATTATTAAGTTGAGAGGGGAATATAGTTGGTTGTAAATATGATTGGTCGAATAGCCCTTCTATGACTAAGTTTGAGAAGTCTAGCCTAACATGCAACAATCTACTAGTATTTTCGCTATTGCAATAGCATCTTTTTCCTTTTGTGGGTGGGTGAAAGCATGCTAAGATGGACCACTTTGGGACTTATGTAGTTAGGTGCTATAGTCATTGGGCATAGTTGACATTACATTGAAAAGACTAAAAGGATTTGATATTAAAAATATTCTAGATTGAAAAGAAAGAAAATTAAAACTTTGTGCGTGCCCCATCAGTGTAGTAGTGTGGCCCAAGTGTAATCAATTTTAGATTAGCGGCTCTCTCAATAGGTCTTGCATGTCCTCAATCGTCTCCCTACAAGCTGTGAAGTCTCTTTTCCAGAGGCTCTCTATGCTATGGCTCATAACTAGGTACATTCTCCTTCATGTGCAATAGGAACTACTTGCATGGAATATACTTCTACCTAGCTTCCCTGTTTCGTCTTCTTCTACTATGTCTTCTATAGGCACAGTGTTCCTTGTTATCATACACATCCCATGCAATGAAATTAGAAATAGATGCAAACTTGATGCACACGTACAAGGTAAGTCAAACTGATGAGTGGCCTTCTCCCCTCCCAACTCGTATGAAAATCACTTCTAAGAACACACACACATCCATTAGATTGACTTCTCTAAGATAACCATATATTATAGCTTTCTCTAGTGAAGCTAGTAGGCCTAACCTTGTGTCATGATTAGATAGGAAAGGGCTCAATGGCTGAGTGGTTAAAAGCAATAGACCATTCATGGCTTTTCTCCCAACATTAATCTACTAGTGATACTTCTTGTTAATTGCAAGAAGTACACTGCATGCAAGGTGCAAGCAAGCACGAGAAGGAGTCTAAATTTTCAAAAATGGTCTTTGGATTGTTGATCATAATATAGTGTGCATAAAGCACACAGATATTCAAATTGCCAAATGGTTGACTAATTGTAAATCTACAAGCTAGGCGTGATCCCATGCAAGTTGTATTGTTACCATAGACTCGTGTGGAAAAAATTGCAAAGGTTCCATTTCATTCTCACCATAAAAAAAGCATGCAATAAGAGATGACTAGTCTTGAGGCCTTAAGGAGGAGGGCTGGATGCCCATGGGAAAGGGGCATCCTAACCCTAGAATTTATGTGTAAAAGTGTTGAGCTTGAATGAAAATGGTTATTCTTGTGTGTGTAGCCTTGCTTGTCTACTTTCTTCTTCTAAATCTTTCATGAGAGAAGGAGGGTGTGTGTGAGTGTGAGATTGAGAGAGAGTGTGTGTGTGAAGGGTGAGGGACAAGGAGAGTGAAACCCCTAGCCTTGTCTTACTGCTCTCTCATGCCACCATGCTTTCTCTTGTGTGATGAGGGCCGCAGAGGATTGAGGGGGTGATGGAGTGTTCTCTTGGATTGTGGAGCTAGGTCTCGCGACCTTCTTGGTGGGAGGCATGCGATCCTATGCTCAAAACAATGGTTTGTTTCACCCACATGTGAGTGACTAGGTGAGAGCTAGTTAATGATGCATGAGTTCAAACTCTTGAAAGAATAAGAGTGTGTCCAATGGCCCTAACATGTTGAGCATGTAGCACAACATTTTGGTTCTGTAGTCGAGACCAGGACATGTGGATTGTAGATCACTTGTATGGTTTTTCCCGTAGAATAGTAGGATGGCAACCACATCAACTTTGAAACATGTGTGAAAACTAGTTAGTTTTGTTGCCTTTTATCGATTTGATTGTGACGTTTGCATTGCAAACTATCATGGATTTGGTAGGTTGACCTCATTTTGACTAGTGTACGATATGTTAAATGCATTCCTTTCTGTAGTTATCTCCATCTTTAATTTTGGTTTTAGTATCAACAATACACTCTCTTATGCACATGTGGAAGCACGCCATGCAAATGAACAAGAATTGCACGAATTTTTTTAATTGATAAGCTTCATTGTACAACAAGTAGCTCATGCCTTGTAGCAAGAGCAGCTAAGATTGGGAAGAGGAAAACACCACGAGCTTGCAGTACATGAAGAGGGGCTAGGAGGAGTGATTGCAGGTGACACATTAGGTGGAAAAGAGGGCTTGTTGTTCACCCACAAAAAAAAAAAGAAGAAGCTTAAGCACTTTTTAAAGAAGCATTTTCTTTCTTTCTTTCTTTAAAATCTCCAGCCCAACCATCGTCGTCGTCTCCGACACGCTCTTCATAAGGAGATCAATCTCCATACCCATCGTCTCCCGCCACCATACCTGTTGTCTCCAGCAAGCCCTTCATGCGGCTCCCAGTCAGCCGTGAGGGCCACCACCAGTCCACGGTGGACACCACCTCTGCACAGCTTCCAGCTCTCCATGTGGCTCCAGTTGGCTGTGAAGGCCAAGGTCGGCCACGAAAGGCGCGAAGGCCACCATCCATCGACTGGAGGCCGCACACCGTCACCACCTCTACTCGCGATCGCCTGTTGGCCATGGCCGACGACTGCCACCGTGAGTCCCGCCACGACCCCACCACAACTTTGCCACATTAACCTGGTTGTTGCCACCACCGTCCGGCCACGCAAGTCCACTCCCCCTTTCTCCACCACCGCCGTTGTCCCTCTTCCCGCCTACCAGATTATTATGGCTGCACATACTTGACCCCTCTCCCAAGTTGGGAAGCTTGACTCACTTCTGTACGAGGGTGGGAGACCATACCAATAACCAACATGCACATGCGACCAACCAACAAATCTATGGACCCATGAGAACCCTACAACCCAACCAACTAAATCCAACAAGTAATAATTTTTATCATCAAAATGGTAAGGCGGCGAGTAAGCTGTGAATCCCAATTATAAATAGATGGAGGAATTGAGTTATTGGTGCACGAAAAATAGTTCTCTTTAACCAATTTAAAAGGAATTCCTCATAACTTGTTCCTTGGGCGTGTAGGAGTTAGAACAACGAGTGATTGGAAACATACCAGTATTAGTCTCAATGAAGACAAGAACATATTCTCTCCTTTGCAATAGGCCAACTTCGGCATCCAAGTGAACATGTTTGAAGTGGAGCAAATCCACTTCAGAGGTACAAGTAGCCTCTACCACTTCATCAAGCACTAAAAGAGATTATCATAAATTGTGAGTTAGCTACCCTCATCAAAGCATCTGCCCACCCTATTAATTTCACAGCTTATGAAATCTATGAACACCAAGTAGAATGAAAAGGCTTCTGGATACAATTTCGTAGAAAGAATGGAGATCACCGGAAAAACTAGGAAAAGGTCATTGAACCCAAACCTAAACTAGTGGAACAAACATTGTGATCAAAAAGAAAAATAGTTAGATACAGCAAAATAACAAAAGTAGAAATGGTATCCTAGGCTTGGAACGACCCAGAAGTGGTGACACTAAAGGGTGTGCTCTTTACAAAATTGGAGGATGAAGAATTGATGGCTATTGCACAAGTCTTGCACCACCTCTTCAATTACAACAAGCCTACCTCTAGGCTTCTAAGGATTCCAAAATGGTTCATGGAGGATATTACGACAGGAAACATAATGAACCAGGATTTGAATGCACCATGGTTGGAATGTATTTTTGAATCCTTGATACAAGCTCATTAGGTTTTTGAGAAAGATATACCCTCAAATTGAGTCTCACAAAGGCCAACAACACAATCATCAACTATGGATTAGTTTTACCCACTTGCTAGCTGCGCACCTTGGAGTCGCTCATCAGCAACATTGATTCTTGGCCCCCTATCGATTGATCCTACTAGTAAAGAATCAGAAAAAGAAAAACAACGGAAGAGGTCAAGGGAAGACATGGCCACTGAGGAGGAACAAAGACTGTGTCAGATGGTAGCCAGAATCTCCAAGTCAGAATTTGACAAACTTGAAAATAATCACGCACATCAAGAGAGGGAGGATCTCATTAAGGCTATCCAAGCATCACTGGGGACCTCCATTTGAGAACAGGCCATGACTATGATGGCCCTTGAAAAGAGAGAATCTAGCTCCAAGAAGGGCAAGGAGAGGGCAAATGAAGAACCTATCCCCTTGTCCCTTTCTTGCTTGACATGAAAAAAAAGATGGACAAGTTACAAGCATAGATATTTGAACTAGCCAAAGCAAAGACCTACAAGAGACCACCACAAACAATTAGTAAGAAAAGTAGTAACATGTAGAATCCATGAGGAGTCCCCATAACCATCCTAAACGACATGGGAAGGGAGGAGGAATAGAAACCTTAGAAAGGATGTGCGAAGACCTATGCACTTAAAGAGAAATAGGATCTGTAGGAAGAGCTAGATGAGTTTCATGAAAATTATAGGAACTTCATTATAGAAAAAGAGAAACAAATAGTAGAACTACAAGAACCACTCAAGGAAAATGAAGCACGACTACGAGCAAAGATAGAAGAGCTTGACGTGGCCGGAGTCATGTGGGATAAGGACATCCAAAGGGCGTTACAAGAAAAGGAGTTTCCCTACAAGTCAAATTCCAAAAAGTTTGGTTACAAAAAGAAAACCTCTTAAAAGAGCAATCCCAAAAGGAATTGAAGGAGAAGGAGAGGGCCCTACAAGAGAAACACCAAACTGCTAATTAAAGGGAAGTAATGTTTCAAAAAGAGATCGAGTATAAAGGAGCCCCCAAAGCACCAAACAAAGACTTGGGAAAATGTAAACAAACTAGAAAGCATATCAGATGACAGAGAATGGAAGACTCAAGGAAGAAAATGTACAATTGAGCCTTGCACTCACTGAAAGTAAGGTGGTGATTTCCCAAGAGAAAGCCAAAGTGCAACAACAAGAAAGGGATCACCAAATGCATTCGTAGGAGCAAGAACAATGGAAAAAAACCTTCAATGCCCTACAATAAACCATCATTAGTCAACTAGGACAAGCGGCGGATTCTCTGGAAAAGGTAGCCTCTTGAGACTACAAGGAGAAATGCTCCTCAAATTGTCCACTGATCAAGATAATGCCGTGTATCAAGAAACCTAGTACAAAATCCAGTTAGATACCTACAAGTGTATCCTTGTCAAACAATAAGAAATCTACAAGGAGACAACCTCTAGAGCTTGCATACCACTCTTCAAAAATCCTAATGAGCATAAGACACAACTAGGGATAGTAAAAATTTCTTGGAGGGGGTGAAGCAAATAAAGAAGCTATGGCTATTAACCACCAAGCCAACAAGGCAGGAGATCAGAAGGAGATAGAAAGGTCGATGGGATTAATTGAAGAAGAATCTTCTCCTCCTAAGTCTCCATTAACATTGGAACTAGTAGCTCTACTATGACCCCTCCTACAGATCTACCTGACCCTCCTGATTTTGACTTCAGGGAACCATAATAACTAATGGATAAAATGCCATAGCAAAATTAATATTATGAAGCCATGATCGAAGAATTGAAGGCACAACCATAGAAGGTTGTTGATTGCCCTCTTCCTCCAGAACTTCAGATTGATAGAGAGCAAGTGAATCCTGAAGAAGTAGTGCAAAAATACCAAGCACACTACCCCTATCCTCAATGACATGGTAAGGAATACACAAAAGGAGAGCATGGTAAATATAACTTTCCCAAAATCCCCAACATAAGAGCTGTTGCTAGAGATTGGTATTTGGATTAAATGATATTTTACAGTGGATACATTGATTGATGAAGGCTCATCAATGAATATAATGATGGATTCCATTGGAAACTTAATGGCATGTACTAAATGCATGTATATCAAAGCTTCTTCATGTCAATCCATCAACCTAAAAGAGACACCGTCCATTTATTTGTACCAATGTCCTCTAACCACATAAGTATTTGTAGCAATCTTATTTCTCGAGTTGTTTGTCATTACATTAGCGATATGCTCCTTTTGTGAGATGCACTTCAACATAAAAATATAGGCCATTCTCATTGTTCTCCTATGCAACAATTGCAAAGTTGTCTTTAAACTCCAAAGCATTAGAAAGGATGTCATGGCGTCCTTCATAAAATGGCTCATCATCATCCTCAAAGTCAACTTCACTATCTTCTAGTAGAGGCCCAAGAACATAATATGTCAATATTTCAACGTATAAACTATTTGTGCATCATCTCCACTTGCTTTGCATACAAGCACCACAAAAGCACGCAAAATTTCTTATTCTTAGTTTTGTGCTACTTGAATAACCACAAACAACATGGAAGGAGCACGAGCTTGGAATGGGTTTACAATCCCATGATTTAGTTCTATCAACCTCATCAAGTTGTACTTTCCTAGAATACTTTGTTCACATGGTCTTTATTACTAACAGATACATCATCCAACCATGTGTTCATGTATTGGCTCAAAAAGCCTATAAAATTGGAAACATATTGTGACTTTGTTCCATCCTGTTTAAGTTAATCATGAGTCAATGTCCTTTTCACAACTACAGCAACTCCATCATGTTCTCCTTTCCCATGCTCTAATCCAAAACAGTGATGTATCATGGTTAAGCATGTCATTCCTTTATACCTGGACACGAAATAAAATGATCTTTTTATTTTGAATTGAGATGTGGACATCCCATCCAACCAATGCCTCATCCTCATGGCATGGCTTTTTTCACCAACCCTCTTTTTTATAATGCATTGGTAGAATGATATTATCAATATTGGAAAAATATGTATATACAAAGCCTATAGTTAGGCCAATTTTAAGATATCAATTCTACATCCTTGACAAGGCTCTATAAAATACTCAAAAAACCTTGTCTGTCTTCCAACATTCTTTAATTGCTATCAAGACTTCTCCCTTGAGTCTAGCCCAATGAACATGAGAGCTTAAAGTATTTCTATTCCTACGAAAAACTCTCATTTCTCATTCTCCATATCTCTTGGAGAGTCATCGCTCTAACTACATTCCACATTTTCATCGTCTAGTCATCTTTGTTGCCCTGGTCGCCAAACAATACCATCTTGACATCAATTTGCTCAACGAAGCCCACTCTTCTAATCCAGGTATATAGTTGTCTCCAAGCTCCCGAACCTCCCTGCATTCCCAAAAAAGATGTTTTACTGTTTCTTTCTCATGTTTGCACAACCCACAAAGAGGTGGGACATCCATGGACTTGCTCAACCTCTCTCTAGTGGGGAGCTTGTTCATTACAATCTTCTAGAGGAAAACATTCGGCCTCTCTGAAGGTATGGCCCGCCTTGTTCTTAAGATGCGGTAGACTCAAGTCTTTTTCTTAGCTCGCAAATGCCATTTCTTCTAGTACTCTGCAACACGGAGTATGTTGGAGGGATCCTTCTTGACAAAGTCCTTACTGCTCTTGCATTTCCACAGTACCTTACCTGCTGGGTTAGCCATAAACTTGGTAATGTTACCCTCTAGCACCACCTTTGAGATAGGCCAAACTGCGACCGTCCATTATGCCTTCAACAAACTCTCTTTCCGTATTGGATAGGGCAAACTTCTCTACCATATCAACGATGCTCATGAATTCCATTCTACCTGGGTCCCATTGATCGTTCCATTTGTTCATACCTCTATTGGCTTGTCGCTGCCAAGAGAGCAGGGACCATTCTTGAAGAGGTTTATGTGGAGGATCAAATGTCTCCTTAAATGTGAAGATTACCTGCTTAAGAGAGGAGTCACCCCTTCACCTCTTGCCATGCTTGTGTTAAACCTTGTGCAACTTGTGACTGTGAGATGGTTAGCTTCCTCCTCACCTAGCAGGATGTTAGTCCAAGAGAGGTCGGGGAGCCCAAGGCTCTTACTTCTGTTTAGCACTAACTAATACTTGATGAGGAGCACCCATGGTTGACTCCCTTCCATCCTCTTGGCAAGACTGAAAAGGAGGGATCTCGCTTTAGGAGCAAAGCTTGGAATGCCAAGCCCACCTTTAGATTCTCTAGCTATGATCAAAGACCAAGCAATTCCTCTCCAACCATGTTGACCAGTTTTCTTATCCCACAAGGCTATAGAGAAAAGCCTCTCAATTCTCGTCCATGTAGCTTTGCTAAAATAGAGAACTGTGGCAAGAAAGGTGATTGTGGGTGCTAGCATTGTCTTAATCACCAATAGCCTCCCAAGAAAGGAGAGTTGCATTCCTCTCCATGTCTCAACTTTGACCTTGACCTTTGATTCCATCCACTCCGCCCTTTGTTTCATGCTTAGGCCTACCCCCAGTGGGCAACCTAAATATCTGAAAACTTGCCCATGCTTTATCAGCTTGAAGCCCACATCCTACATCCAAGGGGGAGGTTCATTGTAACCAATATACACCAGTTCAGTCTTTGTTTTTGACTTATACAAGAGCCTAATAGATCTGAAAACTTGTCATATACCTATAGCAGTGCACTGACTGCAAACTGTAGCTCTGCCTTCACTATATTTGAATTATCGTCTATGAAAAATTGCGCAACAAAGTGCTTGCCACCATGGATTGGAAGGGCATTGATTATGCCCTGCTAGACCTTTAGCTCTAGGTTCCTCAGCAATGGGTCTATATAATGATAGCAAAGAGCAACGGGGCTATTGGGCATCCCTATCTGACTAACCTCTTGATGTTGAAAGGGAGGGACGTAATGCCATTAACCTGTACAATAGCAGTGGCATTGGTGAATAAGGCACCCACCATTTGCAGGAACATCTTCTTCATCTAGTATGGCGAAGATGTTTCTATCCACTAGCGGTTTGCGTGCAAGCTGCTTGAGAGATGGCTTTTTCCTCTTAGCCTTCGCATCTTTATGCTTCTGAGATACAAGGTTTTCCTTCCTGTCTATCGCACCCTTACTCAACTTCTTGCATGTCGCATCTTGCTAGTTGCCGCTCGGCTCTTATCTTTTCTCCTTCCCTTTGCCCTTAATTTCTTCAGTCTGACTAGGCTGCTTCTTCTCCCCCACCTGAGAGCTAGTACCTTGATCAGCCTTTGACTGCTGTTGCTGCCCATTCTTGGGTTGCTCGCTTGGGGTAGTACTCCCCTTCTTGGGGCACTCTTTGGCATAGTGTCCAGCTTCCCTGCAATAAAAGCAAGTATCAGTAAAGGAGCCAAACCGTACATCGACCAGTAGGTCCATGCCATTCAGGTCAATGACCTCAGGGACCTCTGGTATTTGCTTCTTCCAATCCCACAGGATGCAAGCATGCTTCTCAGCCTTGATAGCACCACTTGCTGCTGCCATTAACAGAACATACAGGGTCTTGCCAAGAGCCTCCGCTAGTATTGCCACCTCTCCATTGAGCCATGCAGGAAGCCTGGGGAAGCTGACCTACACAGGACATTCAGTCTGTAGCACTTCCTCTAGGTTGAAGTTAGCTTGCCAGGGCATAGTGTAGACGAGTTTGCCTTCATACAATTGAAGAGCCAAGTACAAGATCTGTTCAGCTTTGGAAGCAACCAGGGCTAGGAAGAACCTCTTCCCCACAAACCTGTATTGTGCCAAACATGCTTTGGTGCCATAGGTGGCATAGAACCACCTGGCATACTCCTCTTCCATGGGGGGGTTTACCCATGAAGAACATGTAGATGCCGCAGAGGGCATATTCAGTGTACCTCTCCTTGATGATGCGAGGCAAGGGGAAGGCCACAGGTACTCATAGAGTGTGCTTCAATCCATCAAGGGCAGCCTTCTTCTTGGCATTGAATGCCTGTTGATCCTCTCGAAGTCTACGTTCAAGCTCGTCTGTGACCTCACCCACGAGAAGCAGCCACATAAGCATAGTCCATCTCCATGGAGTCATAAGACTTCAGATGCTTCAGCGATCCCCCCAGCTCAGTGTGTCCATCCGAGAGGCGTTTAGCTCCCTGCATTCATGCAGGGGAGCTACCGGAAAAATGTTGCGCTGGTGTTGATCCGGCGAGGGTGAGCACTGGGACGTATCCGAACTCGCGCGGGAGACTCGAATGTCATCGAAATCGGACACGTCTGGAGACTCGGACCAGACTCCATCTCCTCCAATTCTTCTATCCTCTCCATGTCGCCAAAAAGCGAACGCGTTTGGCGGCTCGGACAAACTCTATCTGTTTTGATTCTCCTCCGAAGCGATCGCTCCGCATCCCACTCAAAGGCCCTACAGGCTACTTCAACCTACACCACCAGCCCTCTTGGGGAGAGGTGCAGATGGAGGCAAAGCCTTTCTTTGTAGGGGTTTGAGGGGCTCACCTACCCCCAGCCCAAAGGGTGTAATTCATGGACTTAGTACTATTAGTTAAGGAGAGATGAGGTGCAGGTGCCATGTGGCAGCCCCCCACCTCCCCCACCAAAAAAAAGAGAACGCGGGGGCGGATGCCACGCGTCCAATATCTCCCCCCCCCCCCTCCCCCCCATATCAGCTTGTGGCTTGTTTTAGTTGCTACAACCCACACTTTTCTATATACACAACCTTTGCCCTCGTCTACTTTCTATATACTATCAATGCTTTGCTCTCATCTATTTCTTGTATACTATCATAGCTTTAATAGAAGTACAAGTAGGGAAGCATTAACTATCTATTGTAATCGACAATAATCAAAGTTTTTGATTCTCCATATTCTTAGTTCATCGCTTGCTTACAATTTTCTAGAATTCTACTATGTCATGTTCTCTTATAGGCCCCAAAACTTGCTTTTATAAGGTAAACACATCTTTTTCTTGATTTTCTCATTACCCTCCTACACCTACAAAAAGCATAGGTTTAATGGGATTTCAAAGGGAATGGCATCAAATAGCATTCTTAAGGAATGAATAAATTTACAAGTTTCCCCTTCTCCCTATTATTGATGTGTGCTCCTCATCTCTCACCTTCATTTTCGTAGGCTCTTCTCCCAACTCATCTTGGGTGGTGTGAGGCTTTTAACCTTCAAGGGGGTTTTGCATGCTTTCATTTTTGTAGGTTCTTTCCCCAACTCATCTTGGGTGGGGTGAGGCTCTTAATTCGATAAGAGGGTTTTGCAACAAGCTTCCTATTCTTTGATCCTTATAGGGGCCTCAATTAGGAAGAGTGGCAACACTTAGGGATGTGCATTTATTCTATGGGCAAATTGTAACTCAAAGGCCAGGTCAAGGAAGTTGTGAGATGTGGGTGATGCATACAACTGTTCTTTAGTCTTCCTTGCCAAAGGTATTTACTATACACAATGTCCTTTAGTGGGCGCATTGTATACATCAAATGACTAGCATGCAGGCTTAAAACTGTAGGGATTCTATCCATAGATTGAGCTGCGATCATCTGTCTGTTTTCCCATCGGCCTAACCACTTGATGAGGAAATTGGCCTTGGCCTACTGAAGTTGTGAGAAACTCACTCTTGGGTTTACCCATTATCTTTTTGTACATTGCTTGATTTATCTAGGCAAATAAACTCCTTTGCCTAGTACAAACACCATCTTAGTGGATATGTAACCTCTCCCCTAATTTTTCTTTTTTAACTTTTAAACAACATCTTAGTGAATGTGTAATCTCTTGGGTTTTAGAGGTTGTGATAGGGCCCTTTCTGGTTATTTTACAAAGCTTTGCCTAAGGATTAGGATAATACCTTGAAGAACGCTTTGAGTTGGCAACGTAATATTCCATTTTTGTTCGTAGTACATATCACATATTATCAAAGAAAGCTTTTAATAGAATTATCGCTTCTTCTTAGAAAGGGGGAAAAAGGCTAGCTTGGTTGGTTGGCAATTTGACCCCTGGGGCCTGGAGCCTAATAATAAGCTTTGATCGTGCGGAGGAGTTTATGATGTTCTTGCGTCAGGTACGGGTCACCCTTAATGCATTGTATGTATGTGGTGGCAAGGCTATGCGCCAAAGCATAATTTGCTACGGTAGACATGCATATAGTTAGTTCTGAAGACTCTGAGAAACGAAATTACGTTTGGAAATAGAAAATTACATCAACCGGTGAGTAAATACTGGAGCAGCTATACTTGTCATGCTGAACATTTACGGCTAATTGATTCCTTTGTTACGGGCAATCAGAATTAAATATTCACTTGCTACAACGTTGTACGCCTGGCTGGCTAGCTGGCAGCCTGGCTGGCTGGGTCTCTCAGCTCTCTCTCTCTCTAGGATTTCTTTGTCTTAATTCTTAAACGAATCATTTCATAATCACAGTATTCATTGTCTAAGCCCATGTGCAGTCATCATCTCGACTCTCCAGCCAGCTGATGAGTGATCACTGCACAGTGCACACTGCATACATCGAGAGAGAGAGAGAGAGAGAGAGAGAGAGAGAGAGAGGCCGCCATGTTCAAGAGCTGCCTGCTCGAGTACTGCCAGAAGGCCGGCTGGCCGAAGCCCCTGTATGCTCACATCCAGAGAGGCTCTGGGCACACCCCCTCCTTCAAAGCCAGTGTCCTCGTCAATGGCGCTTCCTTGTACCTGTCTTCTCGCGAGTGGTCCACCCTCAAGCAAGCTGAGAATGAAGCCGCCAAAATAGCACTCGAGGCCCTCTCAGACGTGTTGATTCAAGTAATTCTTTCTAGCGAGCATCTTATGGTCTCTCACTAGGTTTGATGTAAGATTAATTCTAAATGCTTCAAAATCAAACAGAATTTAAAGATGAAAAATCTAAACCCTTGAATTTCACATAACCTTTAGTCATAAGTATGTGTAATTTGAATAAAAAATCCCTCCAAATTTTCAAGCTAAAGGCTTCTATATTGTTCTTCTTGAACACTGGAATTGGTAGGATGTATAAGATTGAGACTTTACAAATGAATGATTGCTCCTGTGTCCTACTAACGTGCTTAAAATCCTTCTTACGTACATTATGTGTAGGGCCTAATTGGGGCATAGCCCAACTAGTTTGTGGGTTAAGCTTGATGGGTGCTATGGGTTCAAATCTTGGGCAATGGTTCCCCAACAATGTATAAAAATTATATCTACATATGCAACTTTTATATGCAATAATGTTCTCAATGTGCAATGCGCCACTGAAATGCTTGCGTAAGGGAGTAGATTTTATTGTGGACTACTATAGACCAATTTTCCTTGCATGAATGATGGACTAATTTGGATACCCACTATGTTGGACTACTATGGATTTATTTGGAGGTCTACTATCTTGGAGTTCTATGGACCAATTTCACTTGCATAACTGATGCATAACACTCTTTCATTCATCATTGTAGGAGGATTCTGGCCTTTGCAAAAGTCTTCTCCAACATTATGCACAAAAATTGGGTTTCCCACTACCAACATACTCCACAACTAAGAAGGATGATAGAGAAGAGGTGAGATTCACTTCTATAGTTAAAGTTGGAAACAATCTCTACAATGGTCTACCTGCTCAGAAAAAGAAAGTAGTTGAAAGCAATGCTGCAAGGCTGGCATTAATGGATCTTTATGACATGGAAAATCAAGCTTGATGCCTTAAATGTATTCCTTTCACTTCCTCTCCTCTTCACAAAGGACAAAAACACATGGCTATGAACCATGCTATCGAGGGTTTGAAGCTCTTTTATTTCAAATTATGTCATTTGGTAAATGCATCTGCAATTTTCTTAAGAAAAATGTGGAAACCATCATTAATTAGACTCTATGTTTCTATGGTTCGCTTCTTCAATTTTTGCAATATGCTTGGTTAGGCTTATCATTGTCCCACCATGCTTGGTTTCTCTTATCTTTGGCGTACCATGGTTAGTTAGGGTCTATGTTTGTAGAGCTAGCTTATTCAACTTCTACCAAATGCTTGGTCACCCTTGGCATCATTCCGATCTATACTATAATGACCATCTTTGTGTAAAGCTCTTGGAGATTACTATGTATTTATCTTAAGTTGCTTTGCATTCATCTAGAGAATGCATCTCAATCTAGAAATTAGGTGACATATTTAATAAGACTAAAATCATGATAACATCAATCAAATACGTTGTAAAAGCTAAGGAAATTAGTTATGCATTGACCATTCCCTCGAGACCACTCTAGGCCTACGCAAATAGTAACTCCATGTAGGAAAATCAATGCAAGGTCTCTCATGGTGCATGTATACCAAAGTCTACTAAGGCTTCTTAATGGGTTTCCTTCAACAATGATAAAACCAAAGTAGCAACACATCCTAAGGTTTTGGGTCCATAACTAATGAAAAGAAAAGCCTAGATATTCAATGCAACTGTACCATTGTTTTTACATAGATAAACCAATGGAAGAGATTCCCTTATGTGCAAAGCCAAAAATTTACATGATCAAACAAGCCCATAATGATCGATAATTACAAAATACAATAGAAGATTGCATGCCTCATCAATTTGAGAATGTAACATATAAATGAGCAATTATATTATTCCATGTAGATGTGGCATATTTTTTGGGAATAGTGCCTTTAAATTGGGGGCCATTGCCCCACCAAAATGAGGACATTGGTCATCATGACATTAGGGACTTCTTGCTTTATTTAAATGTTTCCATAAAAGCTCATCACTACAACAAGTAAATTGTATATTGAAGAAGTGACTGAATAAAAATAAGGCGTGCCAAAAAAATTGTATTCATATTCATAACAATTTACATGGGGTCCATTACAACTAGGGTTTTACAAAATCTCTTCAGAAGCCACATTCCATAAATGTTAAAGTAGTATACCCCTATCATTGTTGGTCTCCACGATGATTATCCTTCCAGTGCCAAAAGAACCTCACTATCCGTAGATCCTTGTTGGTGATAGTGACCCTCATTGCATGCACCGCTATATATAGACTGTCTCCGAACAAGTCGATGAGATAAGCTTTGGCAGCTTCTTATAGTGCAAAGAGGGCCTAGGCAATCTAGCGAGACAATTGAGTTGTTGCATGTGTGATCCATTTGGAAAGTGCCTCCTACTATTCATAATCAGTATGCCATCCATAATCTCCTGCACCAGCTTCTGAATGGAGCCTTTAATATCAGGTGCATGGTCTTCTGATAATGACAGATCTCACAAAGAGTCAATGTGCTTGGCCTCCATCGACGCTTACGATGCTGGGGGAGGTGGCATGTGCATGGGATTTCTAGGGGGTGCTGCTTGCTTGGTGCGTGCCATGTCTTTTAGGAGAGACAACTCAAAACTCAAAAGTGAAATGTGTAAAATGAGGTGAAACTTTAAACTTATAGCCAAACTTTTTAAAAACCCTTAAACTTGAATTAATGTATCCAAGATTTGCAAAAATATGACTAGTGATCCAATTGACGTGAAATTTTACTTGTGGAATCCTCTAGGACACATCAACCACAAAAAAAATATATGCAAAAAAGGTCCCATTCAAAGCCCCAAATGCGAGCCTCCAGACAAGTGTCCCAGAGGCTTTTGATAGGGTCAAATTTTTAATATCCATGAGTTTTTATGATTCCTGGCATGTGGTTGAAGTTTCACCAGATTCTGATTTATAAAATTGACGGTTCAATATTTTTTTTTGAAAATGCATTAACTGGATAATAATTTACTAATAACAGAAAAACTCACCACAACGAGTGTGCATAATTGCATATTAAATGTATTGTCCAACCAAGCTGCATGAAACATTGAAAACTTAAAAATTCACAAAAAATGAATCATGGGTAAAATGGAATATCATATATTGGATATAGTGTTGCAAACAGTAAAAGATATAGTGCATCGGCCCATGTACAACTAATCACTAGCATGTGCATGATTGCACATTGAATTTATCCTCAACGAAACTACTTACAAAATTGAAAACTTGAAAATTCGCACAATGCAAATCATGGTCAAAATAGATTATCACATATTGGATTTAGCATTATGAAATCATGAAATACATGGTAGATAGTGCATTGCACCAAGTACAACTAGAGCTAGGCAAAATTTAGCTCCATTTTGCAGGCCATTGCTATCAAATACTTGAAGGTCTACTAGAAAGATAACCCAAAACTAAGCTTCTTACAATCTACAACCAAACCTGAGCTAAAAACATAGATCCAATTAGAAGGTAGCTTCTCAAAGCATATTGTTGACATTAAGATTAAATGCATCCTTGTTGTTGTGGATCTTGCAAACAAGAACTAGATCTATGGGCTTAATAGTGATACGTCAGGCATGAATAGCTAAAATTTGACAATCACTCATTAGATCAATCAAGTAGCTTTCAGCTGCTTCTTGGAGAGCGAGCAAGGCTTGGCTTGACCATCGTCCCACATTCCTTGCCTGGTTCCTTGAAAAGAACTTGTGATGATGCCCTAACTACAGATCTTGTAGTATTTCTTACACCAACCTAGAGAATGGTGCCTTATAAATAATCATGTTGGCACTCTTCTAGAATTTCCCTATCTCATGTAGCGCATATGTGCCTAGTCTCCATCTTTACTTCTTACATATTGGAGAATGTGTATTACTAGCTAGAGCAATAGTGGGAGGTGGAGCAACTGGAGCATGTGGACCACCATATCTGGACAATTGTGAACCATCATTATTGACCACACTAGGGCCACCATTGTTGGCCATAGTAGTGCCACCATTGTTAGCTACAATAGTACCATCGTTGTCGGCCACCAAGGGACCTTTGTCACTTACAATACGCTCATGAGATTCTGAAGAGTGTTGAGCTCTTGCTCTTGCAGGCGTTTTCTTAGTAGGAAGCTTGGAACATGCCATGGTTGTGATGATCAATGATAGAAAGGTGGAGGGTAGAGTGAAGAGTAATGGAAAAAAATGAAAGGAGAGACTTGACTTAAATACGAAACTTTTAAACTTACTGTAGTGTAAATAAACTTTAAAATTATCATTTCATTTCATTTCTCCACCCCATCCCTACCTCTCTCTATCTCTTGCTACCCCCTTATGCCCCTCTCTCTCTAGGCTAGTGAATGTTCCAAGGTTTGGAGTTTTCATATCTTTGTCTTAGGATTTTAAATTTGACTTTTTATAATTAAAAAACATAGTTCAAAATTGACTTTGAAAAACATAGTGACAAACCTTCAAAATTTTAAATAAAATTTGTAAGACATCTCATGTTAAAGATAGGAGTATTGATGTGTCATATCCTTAGTACTTGTGCTCTCTCGTGGACTCTAAATGCATCAAAATTGTTATCTTTATCTAGGTTCCCATCTCTCTCTCTCTCTCTCTCTCTCTCTCTCTCTCTCGGGTTTCCAACCATTTTGCGTGGCATTGTCTAGCTATGTTGTTTTCATATCTTGCTTTTCTCACTTCATATATTGCTCTACTTATAAATTCTACTTGAGAGGTTTTGGACTTCTTTTCTTTTTCCTCATATCATTTTTCTAATCTCCTATACCACCATTGGAATAATTGCCTCATAGAATTGGAATCATTGATGCCACCTCCATGATCAATTGCCTTTCAAAAAGCATAGCAAGCTTGCCAGTGAGATTGTTCCATGCCTTGAATTGACCAAACTGCCAAACTTCCTTGATTTGCAAAGTATAGATCGTGTGCTTTAAGTATATATTGCACAAGAAGAGAGATTATAAACATGGAATAATATGAAATGATGAATTTTTTTGTAGTGGTGACAATACTGAACATGTAGTGTGTTATGTTATTTGTAGTCCATGCCTCCACCATGGACTTATGAAATTTAGCAACTATCTCTTTAAATGTATTGGCATCACCATCCCTAAACCTCAACTTTTGTAAGTGAGCTACTACTCTATCTAGGCGTATCCACACTTCTGCCTTCTCAATCCTCGTTCGTCCCCCATTGCTCCAATTCGGACAGCAAGGTGCAACTTTTTCCATGCTTCATACTTCTCTGGTTGTTTCACAAGTATATTGCCTTCCTCATCTCGAGGTGGAGATAAAAACTTATTAGCCTTGGGTCCACCAAAGCATGGTTTACAATGGATATTTTCATTCTTGCCCGATTTTTTCTCATCCTTTTTTATTTCTACTTGGCCCTCATGAAATCCAACTTTAGAGAGGACTTGTTCTACCTTTTTGCATGTAGCATCAACTTCTGACATGGGCTGCATCTTGTATGCAAATCATATACATTCATATACTAGCTTCTTAATTATTCTAACCAAAGAATGTAATGTACAAAAGTGAACCCTTGTTAGTGGTATTTTCGAAATAGGGTACCAGTTTGGATCCACTAGAACTAGCATTCCATTTCTCATGACTTTTTGATTACGTGTTGGAGTACCTTATTGTCTTGCCTTGGCAAGTCATTCTTTCTTTCTATCTTTCCCTTTCTTCCTAGTTTGCATGTAGTGTATGCATGAATATTTTGCATTTGCTGCATTTGATAAACCAAACATACACTTCAATGTTTTTAAATCATTTGTAAGATGCCATTCAACTTGATAGTCTCTAAACCCCTCGACGTGTAAAATTGCTCCATTATTTTGATGTTGAATAACACTGGGTATATTAGTGAGGTTTAAAAAAACTTTAAGTACTTCATGGTTCTCCTTTGATACTTCAAATGCTGCAAGCCACCATATTTCATTCTCTAATTGCACATTGAAGCATAAAGGATGATTTAAATCGATGTTGGTATCCAATGCTCCATTCATAAGTGTTATACTCACATGTTCAAGTTTTTTCCCCTTAATAATCTTAGTCTTATCAAGTTTGAGAACAAACTTAAGCTTGCCTCTACATTCTTCCTTAGACATATTGTAGAACTTGACCATAGCAATCTGAACCCTACATATATCCAATACAAAGTTACTAGATGCATTCAATACAAATGAAACTTCTTTGGAACCATACTTCAATGTGTGTGTGTGTTCCAGATGCGTAGGCTCACCAATTAGTTCTTAAAATTTCTCATTTAGTTGTTTTTGAGCTTTCTTCACGTAAAATGGTTTTGGCAGAGGTATTACTTGCTTAGTTTTGAAGACTTGCTTAAAACCTGTATCCAAATGTTGATAGAGTATACTGTATGACTCAAAACTCATTCCCACCTTGTCACATAATCCTTAAGCATCTGTGGCACAATAAATAAGCTGCTCATATATCTAAGATGTTCACTTGTGACACCATCTACAATGTCCATGAACTTACGATTTTCCAATGCATTTTTTACTACATCCTTGCTTAAGTCTTTGGCAATAGTATCATTCTCTGCATGAGGAAACATATTTCTCATTGTAGCAAATTGAGGATATATTAGTCTATGATATTGTCCACTTCCTTTGGTTAATTAGTGAATTGGTTTAACTAATTGGATGCGCTGACATGCTTCTTTGATTTTTAAAGTGGGCCCAATCTCCAAAGTTTTTGTGAGATTCCTCTTCATGTTTCGATTCTCCTTCTCCAAGTCCATAACTTTAGATTGAAACTCCACATTCTACACATGTGTAGCATGCATATTATCTTCAATGATAGACATTGCTTGTTGTAGGCTCTAGTTATTCCCATCCTTCTCAGCCAATAATCTATTCTTTTCCATCAAAGACTACATATTCCCTTGTACTCTTGTTTGCATATTTGTCAAGGCTTGATGAACCCCTACTAATCCTTGTGTGACAAGTCTGTATGTGTATCCATACAATCCTTCATTTCCTTCACAAACAAACTTTACAAATGATGTAAGCCCTTCAAATTATGGTGACCTTTGAGTGAGTGGATCGGGTGGATAAATGCACCCATTAACCCAAAGGTCCACATTTTTTAATGTGTATTTATATATTATTGCATCATTCCTTTCCAGAGTTCTTTTGAGCATTGGTGCATATTTATCCTCCAATTGAAAGTGAATATCTCTCTTTCTCTTGGTACGTCGTGCACCTGCATTTTGCAAAGACAAATGTATGTCAATTTTAACTTGGATTAACATTCAAATCACACAATTATACTCCTTTGATTCACTATATCTGTGTTTTTTAAAACCCAGTTGGATCTTGTCTCTTTCTGTTGATTTCAGTCATGATAGACCCTAATCAATCCCTAATTAGCCTATAATCTTAGCTTTTAATCTACCACTAATTAGCATCAAATCTTATCTTTTGTTCTATCCAAAAAAATTCACACACACACACACACACACAACAAGAATTGATCAAAGATATTTAACCACATTTATACAGAAGCTTGGCTAGTAGAGAACAATAACATCATTTTATCTTTTACCCTAATTTACACTCTGTCACTGTATCACTTATTTTCTTAGCTCATCTCACACGTTCCTCTCTCCCCCCCCCCTCTCTCTCTCTATATATATATATATATATATATATATATATGAATTGATGCTTAAGGATTAAACAACAACTATGAAGAATAATAACATCACAGAGATTAAAAAAATAAAGATACCTCCATTATCACTTGATTGCTTGTAGTATAGACTGTTGAAGAGGAAGATATCTTATAGCATAGTACTGAAGAGGGAGATTGCTTGTAGCAGGGTAGAGATTATTGTAGCTAGAGATTATTTGATTTCAACAAATGGTATCAAAATCACTCCTCAATGCTGCTTCAGAATTTGTATGCAAGAAACCATATTCTGGAGAGAAGGAGAAGAGTACACAAAATTTGGGACAAAAGTATAGCTTTCAAATGGAATGAAAAAATACCCAAAAATAGGCATATACTTGTCCAAAAAGGATATAAATTTACAAAAAAACTCTTGAGTCAAAAAGGTGTCTCTAGGTAAAAAATACTCTTAAAATATGATGTGTATGTCATTTTACATCGTTTTTTAACTTCTGCCCTTTTAAGAAGTGAGAATGAGAATGATTCTAATATCTTTTAATGTTGAAAAGTCAGGAGGGCAATAAAAAGTCATATATCAATGATTGGCTCCATTTTTAGAGAAAATAGATTTGTATTTTTTTTAGTTACGAGGTTTTTGAGAAAAAGTGACCTTATCCTACAATTTAAGAATAAAATAATAGATGAAATCTATTGAAAATACAAATACAAGATTTTTTTAATCGTAGAAGATATCTTATTATAAAATTATTTTGGAATCTCTTTTTAGAGAGAGAGAGAGGTGAGAGAAACCTCTTAAGGGGCAAAAAAGAGAGTCCATATATCTCCTAATGAGCTACTTAGTGATTTGGGGATCCAGTTGGACAAGAAGGTTATTATCTATTGTGATAACATTAGTAGCATTCAATTAGTTGGGAACCCATTGTATCATACATGGACCAAACACATAGAGATTCATTACCATTTCATTTGAAAGCAGGTGAGCTCAAGTGATACTGACTTGGTTTATATCAGTATAGAGAATTAGGATATAGACATTTGAAAGCAGGTCCTAGCGACTGATGTTGACTTAGTTTATGCTAGTATAAAGGATCAAGCTACAGACACCAAGGCATTGGGAGTTGAGAACCTTTGTCACTCCATGGCTATGCTTAGAGTACATAAGCTCATTTTGAGCTCAAGTGGGAGTATTGAGATGTTAAGCTCTACATAAGTTGACATCTACTATATATCTTAGTGATGTGGCATTTCTTTACTCACTAGCATACTAGATGATCCATACACAGCATATACTAGTGATTCTATAGTTGGATTACATCCACATAGTCCACTCTTTGTTACGTAACACATTCATTGTGCCACTTTTTCTATCTTTTTTAGGGTTCACACTTAGTGATCATATGTATATATGTCTTTGTTACATATCACATTCATTGTGCTACTTTGTCTATCTTTAGTGGGTTCACACTTAGTGATCGTATGTATATATGTCTTGTTAGTTTAATGCTAGCCTTTTATCGTACTGTAAACTAGGTCTTTTTTGTGGAAAAAGAAGAATAAAGAAGAAGAATATTTCAGCACTGTTTCTCTATGTGCTCATTTGAGGCTCCAATGTGTATTTGTGCTCTTGGTTTTTAAACCTTTCTCTCTCCTCTTGTTTGTTTATAAATCATTTATTTTTCATTAATTTTTTTAACTTTGAGTTTGATTTTATGTAGCAAGGTACTATTGTGCCTATAAATTTTAAGCTTGAATTCAATAGCAAACCTAGGAAAAGAGGGCCAATTGTCCACTAATAGCTTAAATATCTTTCCCATTTGAGAACATTCATATCTGCTAAGGCCAAATATGTCAACTATGACCTTTAATGGGAGCCAATCTAACTCTCCCAAGTCCCAAATATCCTTCCACACCTTGAATCCCTTCTTCAACATATGCTTGTAATGCTTAGGGTTGGCATGACCTTCTTTGAAATGTGGTTAGTTGCACTATATAGAGAGATTAGGACTCATGAAACTTTCTCATCTAGGAATCCCACTCAATCTTTGTCTACACTTCACCCTAACTACCAATAATGATATTAACCATATTCTAGGGCTTACCTTTGAGAGAAAAGGGATAACATTAAAGTCTATCCCAACATTTGAAACAAACATTGGTCCCATTAGCAACTTCTTAGTCTATGCATGGAGCAAGACTGTCCATACTATATCACAATCCAAGGTTGTTGAACTACTTGCAAGAAAACATTTGAGCTCTCTCAAATACTCTAGGGGCCCTAGACCTTTAGAGTCTTGGTGTGAGTCAATATTTTCCCAACTAATAGTATGCCACATTTTCTTATCTTCATTTGACCAAACAAAATCCCTTGAGTGATTCTTTATCTCCTCCTAGCTAGATTCGTAGAAAGGGAGAATCAAAGAAAACAAGACACTCAATGACTATAGAATATGTTTTACCACAATAAACTTCCCTACTAGAGATAGAGGGAGGGAATTTCAATACTCAATCTCTCCTTCAATTTTCTCTTGCACAACCATTCAAATATTTGATTGCTAAACACCCCAAATCTCATTGGACATCCCAAGCGCTTAATTATTTTCCCTAGCCCAATGTCTTTCAAATGAAACTTGGAAGCAAAGAGTTATCTTTCAAATACTAAAGCCTTAGCACTTCAATCTCCAATGTACTGGCTTGGAACTAGAATCCTCACAAACATCTTCATATAGTTTGAAGGAGGCAAAGATACTACCTTCCTCCCCACAAATGATATTCATGTTATCATAAAATTTGAAGGAAGAAACAATACTACTACCTTCCTCCCTATGGATTATACTCATGTTATCATATCTAAACATTTGACCACTAAAAACAATTCCATCAAAAAGCGGAAGCCCCTTTAACACCTTTTTTGGACAAGCAATCCAAATTTCCAAGAAAATGATCCAAGATTGGTGTAAAAAGTAGGCGTTCTAGGAGATGCCCTTGGTAGATAGGGGATTTGAAGGTGAAAGCCTCCATTAGATAGCCATTAATACACAAATAGGTTGATGCATTCGAGAATAGTGTGTTGATTGCCTTGCAAAATCTAGGGCTAGTGAAACATGATGAAATCCTAGAGCAAGCTCTATTGTAAGATTTGTCTAGATCAATGTTGATGAGCACAAACCTTTGGTTAGATGCTACGGCATGGTTGACACAGAGCATCAAATTCAAGATACCCTCTTGGATCTTGCACCCATGTAGAAGGCCAATTTTTTTGGATGGACAATATTTTTAGAGAGCAAAATTTTACGACAAACTAGAGCTTTTTCCATGAACTTGTAGGCTATAGTAAATGGAGTAATATGTTGTCAATCTTTACATTGGATTCTTCTGGTAGACTTGGGGATGCCTTTCATTATACCATAAACAAAGAAAAAGTCCCTTGAAGTGGTCATGATATTAGAGAAGTATTTTCCTACCTCTATCCTCACTATTCAAGTGCATTTACTAGTAATAGCTTTTAGATGAGGTATTTATAGTAGGTACGGTATACAATAGTTAGATGTTCTTTTCTTGAATGCTTCATGATAACACTAAAAGGCTTTGTGGGGCAAAAGGAAAGGCTTGATAGCTCCATGGCGGAAGGTTGGTTGATCCAAGAGTCATTGGTCTATACTATAAAATAGTTAGTAGGGGACCAAGACAATGATATGCGATCCCTATGGCATCTATAGGAGGATCCTCAAATTTTTGGAGAGATGGGGACCAAGGCCAAGGGTAGGGAAAGAGGATAGATAACTCCCTTGCCAAAAAGACAAATAGATTTTATATGCGACATCATCCAATCATGGAGAAGTGGTTGAATTTATGTGAGATACAAAGGAGGAATGAAGGCTAGTGAGAAGGACTTCAAGGCATCTCATAGAACATGACCCATACATTATTGATATCATTTTGGAGGCATTACCCACCTTCATGACCCTAGGTGGTTGTATGAAGATTTAAGAAGAGCTACACAAGAGGGGCCAATATAATCATAGAGGAATGGGTGTTTTCTAGAGGCTATGCACTCAAAGTAGACAATTGGTGGGGTAACTTGCTTTGGTATGTATATCTATATGATAATAATACATTTTCTCATGGTTCATCTTCACTTGTCTTTTTTAATATGTCATATTCTAAATTGTAGTCTTATGGGTGACATTTTTGGGTGGAGTATGTGCAGACAAAAAATGATACACCTTTGATTGCAATGTAATAGCAAAATTTGAATAGGAGAGCTATTGTAGGGCTATGGATGCAAACATTGTGGTAGTTGAAATGGAGTACTTTGCGATTCAGATCCAAGAGATTTTGGAGATCAATTACCGTATTTTTAACATGTTTAGATTGGATGTCTTGAAGATATACTAGGGTTTGCACTGAGGAAATATAAAAGGTGTAGCCATGACTGAAACACAAAGGCTCAGATAGTGACGTGCAAAACTCAAACCCTAAATGCAAAGAAAAAAAACTCAAAATGTAAAACTCAAACCTTAAATGCAAAGACTCAAATAGACACTCTCTAGAACCACTCCCCATTTAATGAAACTGTTGGCAATTCAGTATTTTGGGGCTCTTTTAAAGAGCTACTCTTAGTGGGTAATGATTTTTTTGCTCAACAATCAAGTGGTGCAAAGTGGTGATGGAGAGTCTAAGTGCAACTATTTGAAGGTCACCTTTAAGATTTATAGAGATGGACTCCACCAAATTTTGGATAGACCTCAAAACCTTTGTGATTCTTAAATATTGTGAGCAAGTTTGGAAATCTCATTGCCATCCACTTGTTTTGTGAGACTCACTCTACACAACTTTATTATAACCTTTTTGCATATATGTTATTTTTTATCTTAATCCATTAGATAAGATGTGGTTGGCACTATGTGATGCAAATTTCTCCATGCTCTCATAGGTTGTGCAAAGAGCCCAATCTAGTGGAAGCTAGCAATTATTACACTTATGGTTGGACCAAACTTTGATATAGATGAAGAGATGGAAACTCCCAATTAACTTGAAAAAGAGTCTAAAATGACCAAAGTATTCACCACGACGAGGATGAGCAAGTGTAGCTTGCTTGTATGGATGAGGAACCAAGATGAGCATGTTCACATGCCTAGTCAAAATGGCAAAACTTCTTGGAGCGCACTAAATGTTCCTTTCAAGCAAATGAATGGACAAAAATAATGTTTCAAGATGGACCTAAACATATAGATAGGGACCTCATTTGAAAATGGGCTGCTTTTCGATCACAAATTCTTGCAAGAATAGGTAACATTGAAATTGAATCTGGACTCTAATGCAAATTGCAAACTTTCATAGTGTTACGAGATATCTTTCTAGACTAAACTCGCTGTTCTCAGTGAGGGGTATGATGTATTATCAACAAGCACTTTAGCTGCAAGTTTTCATGGATACAATATTTGAGGAAGGTAATACAGTCTTCTCTTGTGCTTTAGTTTTTAATCTTTAATGTTTATCAGTTTGATTTCTCAGATGTTGTATGTATTAAATTGGTTTCAAACAGAGATCAAACAAGGATTCAAAAGTAGCATTCAATATTCTCCTAGAAAGCCAAAAGTTTTTAGGGTTTGATCAATGTCAAATTCAATTATGTGATCACCTGCCAGAATTTTGCTCAATATAGGCGCAATGCAGACCCTTATGGAATGTCTATCATCCAATTAATGAAAGAGGAAGTCAAATACCTATCAATCTTCTAAGCACAGTTAAATGTCTGAGATAATGCCATACTTTAAGCATGCTTGTAATTTATGCTTCATTGTAGAGTTCTTACGATCCATGCTTTTTTTCCTTGCAATATTGGTCTAATGCAAGGATGAGATCTTTGATTAAGGAGTGCTTCTAATATTAGGAGTTATGATTTTATGGAGATATTCTTTTTTTGCCTTTTTGTACTTATGCCATTTGGACATATACTCTCATTTGCTCATATATAATGAGAACATCATTGCATTTTCTTCTTGTTTTCACGTACTTTGTAGTATCTTTCTTGTGTTATGCATTTATGTTGTATCATAGTTATTCATACTTGGGGTTTTATATAGGCTTCAATAATAATCTATGTTTGATAGGATAGATGATATGGATGATAGGGATCTTCGTATACGTTGGTATAAGCATCAATAGATTTTTTCTGGAATTGTTGATGTAAGCACTAGTATATTCCTTGGGATATACATAAGTAGTTATCATGATTACAATCACTTATTCCTATGTGTATTTTGGCACATATATTGACACATTTGCTGGCACGATCTGTCCATAACTTATATTGGCATTTATTCTAATGGCATGGGTGACATTTGCATCAAGTTTTTGCTTGTATTGACATTAAACATGCAACCCCTCAAACTCCTCATCAGAGATCTCATACTATGGCACCACATTCTCAATCTACTCTTGGATGCTCACAATGGCAGAGATGTCATCGATGCTCATGCCATCATATCAAGCCACCTCATCAATATATGCTAGGGCATCCTATATATCAAAATCTATAAAATCATCAGGTGCATCATGCACCATGATACAATATAGTTCTTCTTCTCTTAGCTCCAAAATCTCTAATACATCCTGCATGAGTAGATATTCCACCCCCTCGATGGTGACAGCATGGAGAGAAGCGAGAGGTAGCTCATTGCTCATCGGCGTCTCGTCAGGGCAGGGAGGTGGATTCGCAATGGCTAAGCTCTGATTTGCCTCTATGCTTGGATCAAGAGCAATCTCAAGCTTCCTCTCAAAATACTCCAGCTGTGGTGGTCGAGAGGGCGCGTCAATGTCTTCATTATTATCATCTTGCACCTCATTGCATAAAACATATATGGCAAAGGCTGCATCGCACTCGATTAGATCCATCGTAGCATGGTCCTGTGATGAGGTGGGCACTACTCTAACACAAAGATATTTCCCCACATGCACCAATGCTCGATTTATCACCTTATGGCTTGATCTGGCGTGTAGACTATACAAGAAATCTATGGAAATCCACTTAAGAGCAAAGTCTGGAATAGAGCAAGTGAGAGGGTTTGCCGCATCACAAAACAATGCCACTATACTAAAGCTAGGGTATACAACAGAAAGTGATCTCTCTAGACTCAAGTTCATGCAAAACCTAGGAACACAGTACTAGGGAATATGGAAATTTCCCATAAGTTTGGGACACGTGGTCAAATCTTTAACTTGAACAATATAACTCCAAATCAAGCACTCTATAGCTCAATAGATTCCATTTTTCAAGCACTTTCCAATTATAGGGCACATCATATGGTTTTGAGAAACTTATGGGCATGTTATCTAGGTGCCACCTTTTTAATATTCAAAAAATGAGAAATAGGAACTCACTAATATTGTGTTTAGGGTATATCTCATCTCCTATGTGCGGTAGCATGTGAAGCTAATCCATGCGACAAAGGTGAGAGTGATAGCCATGGCACAGAAAGAGAGAAGGAAGGAGAGCACAAGAGTAAGGAAGTAGAGAATGAAAGTGAAAATGAGTTTGGGGTTATAGCTTTTATGTATTTAGGGTTTCAAATAAAGGTTCTTAAAAAATTTTGAACCCTGCAATTTCAAATTAAAACTCTTATCTTAGTTTCTTTATTTCAATACTTTAAAGTCACCGTTAAAATTACTCATATAGACAAACGCTTTGTTCTACATTATTATATCCTTGAATATGCTTTGATTGTTGAGTATATTCAAGTCCAACTAGAGAAAATATAGAAAATTTTTAAGAAAAAAATATAAAAAAACCTTCAAAATCCCTTTGAATCTAATTTAATATTTAAATTTAAGAAATGAGTAGAAGAGATGAGCTACAATATATCATTATACGAAGAAAATATTCCATAGATTATAAAACTCCATTCTACAATTTAATTATGATTTTAACCAACACGATTGACTGATTAGAATATGTATTATTGCACGCTTGGATCACTGTAAACTAAAATTATCAAAATTAAAAGTACTCAAAAGTATTAAAAAGGTTTTTATTCGCTCTTTATTTAAAAAATTTACAAGGATTCCACTATCTCAAGGATATGTGGAGAAGCACATTGTTTACATGTCATAGATTGCTCATTATGAGTCCTAACTTTTCTATTATCTTTGAAATAGAAGTTGCACATGGGGCTCATTGGACATTGATTGGATTTCTTGTCTCTGAAAAGAAATGGACCAATGACTCTATGTACTGAATTACAAAATGATTATGACCATTCCACAAGATAACCACATCTATGAGAGCTGTATGTGTCTCATCTCGAGTATCTTGACCACTCCCCTCACAAAAGTCGCCATCTTCTATATCGAAAGCGAATGCATAGAGTTTTTCTAGAGATGAAATACATGTAATAAAAACAAAAATAATGGTAAGTAAATGTGAGTAATATAACAATTCACCTAAGCAATACCTATGTCAATTAAATCAAGGTATGCAAAGATGTAAAAAAGATTTACATGAATGTAAGATCAAATTGGTTGACCCTGCAATTGTTTCATCAAAATGTGTTCTTTTAACTTGCCAAGATTCGCCCTAGCTGACTCATCCATTTGTTGCATGGACACTTGCATTGATAAGTAATTTTTATTTTCTTCAGAACATCACATGAACCAAACAATTATGCAAACAATGAGAATGAAATAAACCAACTAAGGTGCACATCTTTGGAGCATTTGGTGGGTTTCATAGCATTATTGATGTCAGATTTTATATTGGACTTACATGCTCCTGACAACTCCAAGCTACCAATCAACTATTCACCACTAGATAGAATCACTAGTATATCATCCATATCAATCACCTACTATGCCAGTAAAGTAAAGTCTTACCACATCACCAAGGCATATAGTTAATGCCAATTCATATGGATCTCAATATCTCCATACTTGCCCTTCATCTCAACATAAGCTCACATATAGAGCTTCTTAGCTCTCAAGGCCTTGGTGAAAATGTAGTAAGAATATTTACAGCTTGATCCTTTGTGATATCATAAAGGTCAATATCACTTGCTAGAATTTGCTCTCAAATGAAATGATAATGGACTTCTATATGTTTATTCCATACATGATCCAATTGAATGACACTAAGGTTATCACGATAGTTCTTAACCTTCTTGTCCACCTATAGACTCAAATCACCAAGTAGGTTGTGTATCCAAGCTATCTTACATTGTATAATTGCAATACCCATGTACTCTATCTTGGTTGTTCCATATCCACCTTACAAATGGATGTAAGCATGACCAATGAGGCTGAAACCTCACAAAAGAACCATCAAAATTGTGTTAGAAGAGCCCTAAGTATCACATATACTGGGAACAACAAATCTTGCTTCTCATGTTCAAATCTTTGGCCCCACATATTGGAGTAAGCAGTGGTGATGACGGACCTTGAGATTATATATACATGCATATCCATGGTTGAGGGAAAGATTGTTGTGCTCGCATCAAGTATAATTGGTACCAATTTTTGAGAACAAAGTTTGTAAGATAAATAATGCATTTTATGGGCTAAGATAAGCCCTTAGAGCATGGTGCTAATGGATAGATAAATTCTTTTTAGGGTTGAATTTTAAAAGATATACCTCAAGTTGCTAACATGTATGTTTATACAGATGGTGAAAAGCTAGTAGTGATTGCCCTATATATGGATAACCTTGTTATTACAAGTGACCATGAAGATATGATCCATCAGACTCTCAAGGCTTTGAGCTCTAAGTTTGAAATGATAGACTTGGGCTTATTGCACTATTATTTGGAAATTGAAGTTTGGGTAAAATCTTCATCTCTCAAAAGAAGTATGCATGGGAAATCTTAAAAGCATTTGACATAACCGAGTGTAAAGAGATAGCTACACCTATGGAGGTCAATGTAAAGTTATCCATTGAGAATAGATTAGCACTAACAGACATTAGGAGTACAAGAGGTTGGTTGGCAGCATCATTTACTTGTGCAAAACCAGGCCAGATATTAGTTTTGTTATTGGTGTTTTGAGTAAGTTCTCAAAAAACTATGAGAAAGGAATTGGAAAGCTAAAATGCATGTGCTCATATATTCTCTTATGGGGAATTATGACTCAGATTGGGTAGGTGATAATAATTTCAAGAAATCAATTTTTGGATATTGTTTCTCTTTAGGTTCACAAATATTCTCTTTGATTAGTAAGAAGCAACTAACTGTGGCATTGTCTTCTATCAAAGAAAAGTACAAAGCATCTTGTTTTACTACATGTAAAGTAGTAGTATGGTTAAGGAGGATCCTATGGCATACAGGAGTACAAGATAAAGATTCAATTGTGCTAAGATGTGACAATCAAAGCTACATCGCCATTGCTAAAAATCTAGTTTTTCATGCATTCAGCAAACACATTGAGATCCATTATCACTATGTGCATGACTTAATCGAGGATGGGATAGTAGAGTTTGTCTACTCTCCAATAGAAGATAATGAAGCAAATATATTCACCAAATCTTGTACGAAGGATCTACTTCAATTTAATCTTCAGAGACTCAACGTTGGACTGAGGATGTAGTTCACTTGCGGATAGATATTGAGAGGGGTGTTAGATATGCTCAATGCATCACCCTCATGAGGTGCCACCAATGATCCATGGACCTCTAAGTTGTGAGGAGAAGTCATGCGTGAGCCTGGGCCCTAACTTATATGTCAAATGAGATCTATGTGACCAGATGGCAAAAAGGTGATCTTTATGCCTGACGATAGTAAATGAAATATTTTTTAAAATATTCCCTAGGGCCGACTAAGAAAGATTCATAATATGGTCAAACAAGCCAACCAGAGACTATCTTCTCAGGCTATAAAAGGAATACCCCTCCAAAGCCATCATCAATCTATATTTCACCTAGTCAAAGTTCTTTTAGCTACCCTTAAGCTCTTTGCTTATCATTTATTTGAATCACCATCTAAGCTCCACAATGGAATCACATGGATGGATAGAGCCATTTTTTAACTTTTTTAATTAAAAGAATTATTCTTCTCATATTTCTTATGTGTTTCCTACTTCTCACTCAGATTTTGTTTGCTACACCATGTAATTTCTGCATCAACTAACATAATGTATGATCAAACAATAAATTTATAGTAGATACATACATGCATAATGTCTATAGGTATTAGCATAAGCATACGTACACAAACACACACACAAATACACATGTATGCATGTATGTATGTGTGTGCACACACACATGTATATATACATACATGAATATATAAATATATATGCATACTCACACATGTGTATGGATATAAGTCTTTATGTATACATTTAAAAAAAGTTAAAATTAAAGTAATTTTTGTTCTCATATTTATTATGTGTTCTCTATTTCTTAGATTTTATTTGCTACACCATGTAAATTCCACATTAACTAATATAATATATGATTAAATAGTGAATTTATAGTAGATACACACATATATAATATCTATAGGTGTTAGGATAAGCATGCATACATAAGCACACTGCGCACACATACATATACATATATACATACATGAATATATAAATAGATATGCATGTTCACACATGTGTATGGATATAAGTCTACATGTATACACAACATTTTACTTTGATACAAGACTATATGTATGTGGTCTAAATATTATTGACAATATGTCTACTTGGTTGAACAACTATGCACGTGATACACAATCACATGACCCTTTGAAATTTAAATAAGTAGTCTTTTTCTACTAAGACCTTAGTTGAACCCAATACACATTGAACAATCTTGGAACTAATCTTGCTTGATGAAGGATGACATAGTCTAATCAACATGTTTAAAAAATCAAACAATCATGAACTGAACTTGCCCAATGTACAACAATATACTCCAATCAACACATACAATAGTATGCTACACATGAACTAACATTGCTCAAGTTTAGGGTGCTAAGTCTAATAACTATGCAATGTACTCATTCATTCACCTTCCCCAATTATTTATCTTTAGGATAAGTATGGCCCATAACACGACCAGTCACACAAGTGATAGAACATTTAACATCAAGGTAACTTGAAATGCATGACCCAAAGAACTACCAAACAATCAAGGAGGACTAGCTTTTGCTCAAATTAGAATAGGTAACCCAATCTTGCTTGAACTTTGGTTCAATGATTTTAAGTACCTCTATGGCTAGAATGGAATCTAGCTCATCAAAACTTTATGAGAATCATCCAATCCATGCATAAGATACTCGCAAATTTTTATCCCATAGGAGAGTTATTCACCCAAGTAAGGATGCAAACCCTAAGAGACTCTCTTGGCAAAAAGCCACCAATTGGGTGGCCTTCTTACTTAATAAATAGTTGCTCGCTTGTATTATTCCATTTCTCATTAGCTCAGTTGGGAAATTGCAAAATCTTGGTAGGGTCATCAAGAAATGGATAAAGCCTAACACGATTACTTGCATAGCTAGTTTCAATTAGCTAACATAAATATAAACATTAGTAACATAAATTTTCGACGTTAATGATATCATAACGTAATCACAAATTCACAATCATGTTATTGTGGTCCATGGCTCCAAGTGCGGCTAGATGATACTCACGAGGCTTACACAAATTCATAATGCAAACTAACAACAAATAAAAGATCTCCAAGCACAATTGGACCTATTATGGCTAATACAATACTCCATTCACAATAATTGCCTACCTATTCTAACAGCAAGTCAAATTGACTATCTAGTCCGAACCAAAACCTATTCAATACTCACACTTGTACCAAGATTTCATCAAATCACTATGTTCAATGAAGGTTTAATAAGCATGCAATAAATTTTTGCCCAAATTTTAGTATTTTCAATCCTCCTTATGGCTAACATAACTTTCCAAAGTAGTAGGCACATCGAAGGATTTATCTTACCATGGCAAGAATAAGTAAGAATGGGGTTTTGTATAGAGGAAGACTTAGTAGGTACTATGGGCATGAAAGTCTCCCATAATTTCTCCTTACTTTGGTGGGCTTCCGTCCATCGCTATGTTTCCAAATCCAAAGAAGGTGATTGCTAGTCTTTAGATTTGACTAGATTGAAGTGTTATGGGTTGGGCAGGGGTTGAAGGTATGTTTAGGTTCTTGTCCATGGGCTGATCCACCAAAATACTCTTTCAGTCTAGAAATTCTACCATGAAGTGGCCCAAGTTGCCACACAAGAAGTAATGACCAACAAATGTGCCCCATTTTTGTCAAAACCAAATAGGCCGCATACCATTGCAATTGAGCTGCAACCAATTGGGTTGTAGTATCTCATAGTACATAGAGTCAATTTCTATTGGTTGCATTCAAACTTGGGGATCTCTCCCTCCCTCCCTCCCTCCCTCCCTCCCTCCCTCCCTCCCTCTCTCCCTCTCTCTCTCTCTCTCTCTCTCTCTCTCTCTCTCTCTCTCTCTCTCTCTCTCTCTCTCTCTCTCTCTCTCTCTCTCTCTCTCTCTCTCTCTCTCTCTCTCTCTCTCTCCCCAGTTGTGCATCAAAATAACAAACAATGAATAGCATAAGCCTTATTCTGAAGACTCTATATAGCTTTCATTCCCTTCTCTACCCAATGCCCTTTTCTCGACCATTATCAAGGGGTAATTAGTGTGTAAAAAACCTCTTTTTGATGCCCCAAATCACCCTAAAGAGGGATCTTTGTACACTTCAAGGATACATTCCCTATGGACAAGCAAATGCATCTAGTTTTAATCCCTATGTTCAAATATTCATGCTAAAATTATAGGATAGCAGTATGTAGCTTAAATACCCTATTTCACACAACTCATATGAGCCACAAATCACTTCTTTCGTGCTCCCAATCAAAACCTTGAAGGTGCAAGAGTGTTCAGCAATAAGACACCACCTAGCAAGCTCACTACAAGTGAATTGCCATATTTTTGGCACACAAATGGCTAGAGCCTAAGTATTTTGTAGGTTGAAACTCCTATAATAATAGATGTGTCTCCATCAGTCCCAACATTCTCATGTAGCACAATATTATGATTCCATTGTTAGGACCAGCCTCAAAGTCACTTATATACAACTTCACATTGCAGATTAGGAGGTGGAACACTTATGCCATATTCGAAACATGTCTGGATAGCTAGGTTGTGATTTTATCTATACAATTGAAGTAATGTTGTTGTGTGATATGTAATAAAGTTGTTGAGAAGAAGACTAGAAGGAGTAATCACTTTTAATGAGAATGTTAGTAAGGAAAGATGGAAGATATGTGAATAGAAAACAAAAAGAGAAAATGTATATTTAGATTTGCTTAAGATTATAATAATATTTGGGATGTCTTCACAAATTGCAGGGATCCAACCATTGGTAGAATGATGAAAAATTCCCAAAAAAATATTTTTCCTGTTAAAAAGTAAAGGTAAAGGGAGGATGACAAAGACCCTAAGTAGGAGAGGAAAAGATGCAAGAACAAGGGCTTGTCTTTCTCTCCTAAAAGTGTTCACTTGGTTGTTACATAATATTTAATTTATTATTTTTTAAAAGCAACAAATGTCTTTGTATTTGCATTGGAATAAAGAAACTCTAGTTTTGATTTCTTTGCTATAGTTATTAGTTCTAACATCTCATCGATTGCTCCTGTCACCATCATCCTCGTGATATGTAGCCTGACATGCCACCTAATAGCAATCAACACATCACCCTATGTGCCTATTGTAGCCTGATACGTCACTCAACAGCCAACACGCCACCCTATGTACTTACAATGACATGCACCCTGTAGCTAGAGAAGTTTTCCAAGTTTCCATTTCTATTCTCAGTGCATCCTTCCTAATCCTAAGGAAGACTAGAACATTGCCCCAATCATTAATAAGTCATGCATTTGGCATCCAAGGATGCCGAAGCAACATATCATAGTCAATACCTTTCATGATGATAAAGTTAACAAAAAGTTTTACTTTGGCTATTTCAACCAACCGGTCTTTTAATACACCTTATGGGTGGACCTTGAATCCATTGGTGACAATCATATTGAAGTGGACCAATTTGGTTGGAGGATTTCCCAAGCATGAACCACATTCTCATTAACGACGCTAACTCTAGCCCCAATGTTGATGATTCCCTTTTTGGTGGAGTCCCTAAGGGCTTCTATTGGAAATACCGCATAGCATTTTGCCCCTTTTCAAAAGGTGACCCCAAAAGGCCTCTAAGATAGATCCACATGGGCTTTGAATTGCGAGTTACCGGTGCAAACTCTATGCCATCCATCCAACTTTTGAACTCTTGCCATATGGTGGGGCCTTACTCTCGTGAGAATTCTTAGTGGAATGGAAACATTTTTGGATGCAAGGGTTGAGATCACAGGGGATTCTATCTCTTGATAATGAAATTTGCATTGTTCTATAGTGTGCAAAATTTTAGTTTTCTATTTGTGTGATTGTTGGCCAAAATAGAGTGCCTTTCTTGTGGAATTTCCAAGGTTTGGGGTTTTTGCAAGCGCAAACTTATGTGCAAAGTTAGAGAGGATGGGAAAACTAGTGGTTTCCATGGATGCCTTTGATGGTAGTTCCTTTTATACTACTTCTACCCATTGACCTTATCAATCATGGTCAATTGTTACTGGGCCAATTGCTACTTAGGGTCAGGATATTATCCTACCTTCTCTATCATAGCTTTCTCCATTAGATGTACGGTTGTTGTGTTTTTTGCACTCAATACAAGAGCTATGCCGTGTTGAGTGGTTAAGCCTTCACTTTTTAATTACAGTCTTGCACATTTCCATCTATTTCTTATTTTCTTCTTGCCTATTGTTGTCCCATCTACTATGGTTGATCCTTGGATGGCTATTCTAGATTTCTTGCCTTGTACTTGAGTACTAGTCTTGACTAGAATAGGAAGGACATATTTGTGCTTCATCATTTCAATAGTGAAGAGACTCAAGAGCATTGAGGGTAGGATTAACCTTGCTACTACTAGCTTTCCATAGATTTGGGAAATCTTGATACATGTGGGGTATTCCACATTTCATGTACCATGGTCAAAATCAAAGTTGGGGTTAGGTCGCATGAGCCTACATGGAGCTTTGTAATAGGCAATGTCATGCCCAAAGTATCCACAATTCATGCAGGTGTTTGTTGGCTTTGAGTACTTCGAAGGAAGGTGGTCTTTGGCACAATGTATGCACTACATGTTTTGTTGGTAAGGTTGGGGCAACTACAAGTTCTTTAGGGTTCTTGAAGGTTATCTATAACTTTCTTATATTTGCTTCTTTCATGGTGCAAATCATCAATGTAGATTGCTTCATCATGCACATCATTGATACTAGAGCGATTAAGATTTAAATTGCTTGTCATGGTTTTATAAATCTTTTCATTGCGAATTCTTTTGATGAATGCTTTGTTGGAAATGCAATCCGCACTTGCTAGAGAAAACTAGGTTTGAATCCTAGGCCAAATTGAGGAAGATTTTTGGAGATCATCCATCACCTTAAAGTTTCGGGGGCTAGATGGTTGGCCCAATGATGGGGAATTGTCACTTATGCATGCACTGGCATGAACAATACTGAGATGGGTGACCTCCCGAGAAGGGGAGGTACAAGGGTCCCCACCTAGCTTCTGACTTGGTATTAGAGCTCAGTTTGTTGAGCTTGGGTGGTACTAGGACGTCAACCAAGGTGTGGCTTGAGGGGGGGTGTTGGAAATGCAATCCACACTTACTAGGGAAAACTAGCTCACTATTGTTGCAATAGCAATGTATTGAGACTAGGTTTGAGTCCTAGGCCAAATTGAGAAAGATTTCCATAATTGGATAGACTAAAGGTCATTTGTCACCAACCAAGGTGTGGCTTGAGGGGGGGTGTTAGAAATGCAATCCACACTTGCTAGAGGAAACTAGCTCATTATGGGAAACTTTAGGTTAAGTGCGCACCAACATGAATATTATTGGGATGGGTGACCTCATGGGAAGGGGAGGTACAAGGATCCCCACCCAATTTCTAACTTGCTCTAGTTATATCCTTAGAAGTGGGTCTCTCAGCATAACTAGTATACATATAAAGAGGCTTCTTACCTTGAAGACATAGTCTTGCGTGCTCTCATCCTCTTGTTGCTCAATGTTTATTAGGTGGATGATGAGATTATCACCATAAGCAACCTCTAAAAAGTGTTTAATAAAGAGGTCTTTGAGTAGGATGAATCTGGATTTTTTTGCAGCATCCAACCCCATGAACTAAGCTATTCCCTTCTCTTTGAGGCACAACCCAAAGGCTTGCATCTTTTTTGTGTTGCGCATGAGGTTAGTTGCCTCAAAAACTTGCTACTTGCTCTAAATATTAAATGAAGTAGTAAGGGTCATCCCCAACTCAATATTTATCTAAAATTTTTTCCACTAATGGGATTTTAGCTTGGCCTTTACTTCTAGGTGTATTCCCCATCCCTATCAAAAGTAGCTATGTGCAACATATCAATGTGGTCAAACAAGCATCGCTGCACTAGATTTGATAAAGAATCTTGTGAGGATCCCCTATCTCGATCATTCAATAATTGTACAAAGCTACCCCTCATGTTTTAGCTCTCCATTATGCTTGACACGGTTTCCAAGGTCTCTCAATTAACTAGTTGAATGACGTGGTTGATCAAGTCATGGACAAATCTATTTATCCATTATGTAGGTATATGCACCTATGTAGTGGTTGTAAATTGTGGGAGCTTTCACTCAACCGCCAAGACCCACGGATCGCTTATTGTTCAAGCGTTCCAAGCCGAGCACTAATGGCTACCTCTCACATAGCCAACGCGCCATCCATATCTACGGGTGTAGTGAGCTTACCTCCATGCCAATTGAGTTACCTCCTCTCTCGCGCACTCCGGTAGCTCCACGATCCAAGTACAAGCTTCAAGCAAGCTCCATCCCCAAGCTCCATGCTCCAAGCTCCATTGCCGCGAGCAAGACAAGAGAAGAGAAAAGAAGAGAAGAAGAGAGGAGAAGATGGAGAGCTTCTCCTCCCCAGTCCCTCACTCTCACACACTCACTCCCTCACTCTCACACTCCCTCTCTCAAGCACAAGCTCAAGCAAGTAAGAACAAGAAGAAGAAGAAGAAGAGGAGAGCTAATTTTGGCCACACACAAGAATGAGCTTCTCATTCACTTTTCAACTTTATATACAAAACCCTAAATCCCTTTTTGGACGGTCATCTCCTTTTTTACATGGCCGGCCATAGCCTAGGCCCTTTTTCCCATTGTCCTTCTATCTTCCTAGCTTCCTTTCCACCGCCTATCTACATTTACAAATTGCACAGGTGAGAGCCCGCCGATGCTCCTTGAATTAAACCCTGATGCGCTTGCACTCTTTTACAAAAGTTTTGACTTGCGCTTTTCCTTGTGCGCCTTTCTCCCTTTTTTAGGACTCTTCTCCTTGTGCGTCTTTGTCTTCCGTTTCTCTTTGCCTTGGCCTTTGTCTTTGTCTTCTGCTTTAGCTTTTTTGGATTTTCCACCTTCGTTCGTTTGAGGGTTAACATTACCCCCCTCCTAGATGAGTGCCAGTCCCATGGCACTCACCGTCGTAAGTAGCAAGCGTTTAGCATGCACCGAAGACGTGGGTGGCAAGGACGTCTGTGGTTGCCATGGCGGAGTGTTGGTAGTGGTGGGGAGGAAGGTCATTGGAGGCACATTGGTGGGTTGAGTGGTAGGTGGAGGGCAATGGGAGTTGGTGGTAGGGTTGTGCTTTGGGGGTTGCACTGATGGAGTACAAGTGGCGGTTTGTTGGGGAGTCTGTACATGCCAATTCTTGGCAGGCTTACAGGGTGATAAGGATAGGAATTCAGAGTTGAGTTTATGAAGAGCGAACGACATCTTTGTTGGAGTCTGCAATACCTACAATTGAAAACCCCTCATGTGCTCTCTCCCTAAGGGGTAGTGCTAGTAATTTTATCGTGCACAAGACATATTTTGAGTAGTTTGGGAGACAGGTGAGAGTATTGTCCTGCACTTGAGGACCCAAATTGTGTATATACTTCGGTGCAGATATTATGTGAGTGCTCGTGCATACTTAGATATTACTTAGTTAGAAGAATGTCAGCCTGGTTCCTTGTATAGCAATGGGTCAGTGAAGCAAGGGGCTAAGTTGATGGAAAAATTTGTCGATGAAGACGGAGAGTACACTTGAAGATTGCTTAAGACATCATTATGGTCGTGTCAAGGCAATGTAGTATAATTGAGCTCCTTGATGTCTTAACTTTTGGTAGCTAGTGGCTACTTGTAGTGCTTGAAAAGTATGGTGTACTTTTCCATTGTCTTCCATGCCTTGCTTACCACTATTGATTGTAATGGCATTGAGATGGAGTGCAAAAGAATTGTGCAAATGGTTCAGTGTGACAGGTCTAGGCGAGCTCCCTAGGTATGTCCTGCCCTTAATGTGCCCTGAACAATTGTGGGGGATGTGAGCCAGCTGACCAAGGTTACTGGACGTACCTAATTTGAGGACCCCTAGGTGCGGTGCTGTGATCGTGTGTGCTTTTTTTCTTTTTTCTTTTTTTTCCTTTTCTTTTATTTTATTTTCTTTCTTTTCTTTCTTTTCTTTCTTTTCTTTCTTTCTTTCTCCTTTTTTTTAAAATGGAAAAAATGAATACAATCAATGCCATACATTGAGGCTGCTAGCCTTTCATTTGGATTGAGAAATGTTGGGATCCAAAGGCTATGAAGAATGGATATTACAGAGATGATTGTGTCACCAGCCTTGATGCTAGAGGAACTGTTGTCGAGATGAAGAGATACACTAGAGATTTGCAAACCTCTTTGTAACATGTGAGACTTCGAACAATTGAGGTAGCACTTGGAGTGAGTTGTGCATGGACAAGGGTAGAGCATCTTGCGAATTGAATCCTGGATGATGAAGAGACGTTCGCCCTTGTTGAGAGCATGGCTCCTGCCCAAACATAGAGTTTAGCCAATAAGGAGGAGGTAATCGATGATTATGCTTTGGCCATGCTCAGTTGCAATATGTGCTTTCTGCAGAGGTGTCCTTGGGTTCTCATCCATTGGCGTTTCCGTCATGGCTTTTGTTTCTTGGTTTTCCTGTCACTTCCTCCATAATGGTTCTTTGTGGGGTTGGTGGTCTTGTGGTGACTTGGATATTAAACACTTCTAGACCTCGACCTGTGTCATTCTGCATCCACTTGTCACTTCGTGAGAGTATATGCTCACTTGCGTTAAGTACATCGAAATAATTTTAAGAAATAATTTTTCAGAATGCTATGATGCATATCCCATTACTTGTTAAGATCGCATACATTAACGGTAGGTGAAGGAAGTGTGTACAAGTGGGGATCTTGCCCCTTTACTCATCAAGAACAAAAAGTTATGGCAGGATGACTTGTCAAGCTACTTGTACATCATAGAGGCTTAGTCGATAGGTACTAGGTGGGGTGAGTCCGGTTGGTTAGGCGACTGGGCCGGTGCTAGTGCGGGGCTCCCGTGAGGTTGGGCAGGAAACATGTCGGCTGGGACATGAATGGGCAGCAACCATTTCCAAAATGTCTTTAAATAGCTCATTAAATTCTTCCCTGTCCCAAGCCGCCTTTTCTCTTCGTGGGCACCTGGTGCCCGAGCGTACGTTGGGAGTCTGTGCAACTAGCGTTGCCACCTGCTGTGCGTTTCTTTGAGTCTCGACCCTCTTGGCCCGGGGATTCTTCGGCCTTCGTCCGGGTCGGTGTCGCTTAGGCCCTCGCTTCTTTGCATATTTCTTGAGAGTGGGTACATAGCGTACCGGGGAAGGGGCGCGTGCCGCATGCTCCCATCGTCTGTGAAGAGCGTCTCTGCACGCCAAATGTCCGTGGTTCTTCATGCATTCCTTCTGGAAGCATGACTAGAAGAGAAGGCATGGAACGTGTTGTACTCGTTGTAATGGTGTCCCTCTGGCCTCTAACTATGAGCAGTTCTTGACTCACGCCGAGTTACATCGGTTGGTGGTCCTACGTTTGGAGGGCTCATCCTCGGAAGGATAGACCGGGAAGGGAAAAGTGTGTAGAGAGGGATTGCACCCTATTTACATCATGTGGGACATTGGTCAGGGTTTTCCATGGTGGCAATGCGAGTGCATGCCCTTTGCCCGGAGGCGGACATGTTTTGGTGAAAGGGGGACCAGCCTAGCGTAGCTTGTTGACCCCGATTCTTCTATTTGCGCTTGGGTTTTTATTGCTTGTGTGTGTTGATGATGTTTATACAGGGTTACAAAAGTCATTGTTTATTTATATACATATCCATGAGTCCATGTCGCTTTACGAGGATAAAAACCAATTGTAGAACTCGGGATTGTACTGGAGTGTGGCACATGCATCCAGCACTCATGGCAGCTTACTTAGTACCAATAGATATTTTGCCACATCGAGCAGCATGGACCCTTGTCCGAGTCTACTGGCAACATGTAACTCCTCCTCAGTGAGAACCTTATCAAGCAAAGGGTTTTCTTCACTTGGTTCAGCCAAGTCCTTGCCCCGAATGGTAGTCAACACTCGGAGGGAAGTTGGTGCCACATAGGTTGGGTCTTTTTGGGACCGCCATTTGGACAATCGCTCCTCGGAGACTGTCATGATCTGAGCCCCTAGTTCGGCCATTGCAACGCGGCTTTCACACCAACGCTGCTCAAATCGACTCCGGCTTGCTGACAATCGCTTTAGTTGCTCGATGTCTACGAGATTCGGTTGGCAGAGCACCTCATTGAATGTGTTAGTTAAGCGCAGTTTGTCAGCTTCCTTGTCAGAGTTGAGTTGCATGCGTTCATACAGGAGCTTGTTATAGTGATCGTCAAGATGTTCTTGCTCTTCCCAGGATAAGGAAAATGGCAAGTACTCTTCAAGCTACTCCTTAGGGAATGCACCCATGTCTACCAAGACATAGACACGTGCGAACACTTTGAGCTTAGCATTTAACTCAGTTAAGCATTCTATGACACTTCTATGTTCCACGAGGGCTTGCTCGGTTGCCATCTCATGCAAGGTTCTAGAAGTTTGCCTGGGCTTTAGCGTAGCTGGGGGCTCAGGCCTAGATGAGCAAGTTTGGCCAATGCTAGGATTTCTTATGCTCTTTGGGTTCTCACGTTTCTCCTGAGGCTTTGTTGTTGCGTCATGGTTCTCCTTGGATGTGCCTGGTATAAATTTGTCACCCTGTTGTGACAGCATTGTATCCACTCTTGATTGATCAATGTGAGTTCTATTGTCGGTGGATTGAGTGTTGAAAGCAACTGTTGATGGCAACGGCTGCTTTGATTTTTCAGAGCACACGGATGTGTCTGAGGTTTCACCGCTATTAGGAGAGGCATCAATGGATTCATTGGTGTGGATGGACTCGATGCTTTATTCATCAGCTCTCCAGCACTCTTCCTCTCAATGTTCTTGGGGTCCACAACCACCTGCAAACAACTGTTGTTGTTTTCGTTGTTTTCTCCTCTTTTTCTTGGTCAGTGAAGGTGCATCTCTCAAAGACTCAGGACCCTGGACTTGGTCAACCGTTGATGTGCTTGGTTGGACCTCAGCATTCTCTTTCTCTAGTGTGTCTTTATGGGACATAGCCGTGGCCTGCTTAATAGCCTCGCTAGGTTGTGAGGATACAACTGCCTCCCTTTTTGGAGAGTCTAGCTTTTCCCTTCTGTTTAACTCCTCTAGCCTAGGCTTTAGGCTCTTTGGAAGTGTTGGAGTTGCCAATGAAGTTGGTTGTGACACCTCCTCCACAGGTAAACTGCTAAGGACACATTCTTCAAGGGGCATTGTCACGGCCAAAGGCTGTGACGGCTATGATCCTTGATTTGCAGTAGTAGCAACTAGTTCAGCGGACTTGCTACTATTGGTGGATTGCGGTGTCAAGTCCTTAGGGCAATTGGAAGTGGTTGTTGTTCTTAGAGCATTCACTTGCATAGATCGAGTATCAGTTGAGCTAGCCATGGTGGATTGCACATGCATATCCTTAGGTTGAGAGCTAAGGGGAGTGTCGTGTTCCATCTCTTGGAAGTTTGGAAGCTCTGATGTAGGTAGAGATTGAGATCGAGTAGCCGCACTTGACGAGTGTTGTGCTTCTCGTGTCCGTTTAGGGGAAGAGGGTATAGGAGACTTGGGACTCCTAAGTGACTTTGACACTGGTTGGGAGATTTGCTCGTGGCTGTTAGATGATTTTGCTATTTGCTTTATTGAGCATTTAACCTTGCCATGAGTAATGTTGTGCCTATGATGCCTGCTATCATCTTGGGGAATCAAAGGCTCCTTGGGCACTAGTGGCTTTTGCGTATCCTCAGCGATTACATTTGATGTCTGCTTGTCAAGCACACTAGGATGAGGATCTACCCTCCAATTGGTCCTGTTGGGTTTCTTGATTTCGACCATGAGGGGCTCAATCACTCCACTATTTTTGACTTAGGACTTGGTTTTTCGTTTAGATCTCCTCCTACGCTTATTTGCTCTTGATACGTCCTGGCCTTCAGTCGACAAAGGAGGTTTAACAGGGGGTTTTGGTACCCAAATCCATCGCGGCGTTGTGCTGACTCTCCATTGATGCCTTCATCTATAAGACTTGGGCTTCTTTTGGGGTCTTCTATGATATTTGTAAGTCCAAAGGCCGTCCTTGGCATTGTCTCCTGACCTTCTTGTTTCCGGCATGGCCTCACTCACTGGTTCTTGTTGTTCGCCTATGCTTGTATTAACTCTTCCAACAAGTCCTTGCTCTCGTCCGCAGGCTTGACTGTTATGTCAGCACTTTTCTTGCCTTTCCCTCGAGGTTCGATGAGGTCACCCTTGCTAAAAGTCGTGACTATCCTCACACCCAGTAATGTCAGGTGTATCCTCTGTGCTACATAGTCAACCTCACATTTGGTCGCCCTTTTGAAGGGTCTTCCTAGGAGGGTTTCTTTTCCGCAGCTAGCACTATTTGGAAGAACATGAAATAGGATAGGCAGGCTTTCCGTTTCAATTGTCGCAAGGATTTTGCACTTCCCTATGAGTGCTTGTGGGTATCCCCCATAAGGGCTAAGAGTTGCACTAGTCGGTGTGAGCTCTGGTTGGCCTAGTAGGGTAAATGATTCATAGGTCAAGATGTTCAAATCTGCTCCTTCATCAATCAGAGCATCGATAGTATGCTCTCTTTTCACGGTGAGTTTAACCCTAAGATAAGCAGGTGGTACTATGTCTTCATCTTCCGGGTTTTGGCTTGTAAATGTAAGCCTTCTGACAGATGCCTTTGAGTCCCTAACTGCACAATCAGACATGGATTCGCTACTGAGATCTTGGGTCATTTATGCAGCGCTGCTCAAGGTACATCTATCATCAGGACTGTCATGTCTAGTCATCCTCGCATTGTATCTTGATGATGTTGCATTCTGCTTCGACTAGACGCAGTTTGAATACAATGTACATGTGTTCTTATGGTGTGGCCTTTTTGCCCTGGATGGCTAGATTGGCCCGTTGAGGTTCTAGGGTCTCTATTTCTCTCTGTTCGGGTATGGGCTTTTGGTTGCTCTTTTACAAGTGAGGATCCATGCTCATGTAGAGCCATTATTACACTAGGATCTAATTTGGAGGACCTGTCATGACGCGCGTTTTCCCTTCAACCTACTTAGGGGAGGTGTGGAGGGAGCAGAGCCCCCGAGGTCCGGGGGGGGGGGGGGGGGGCAGTCCCCCCCGGCCCGTGGGACCGTTACGGTAAAAGCCATGCACAATTTGGAGGACCGTTTATAGCCAAATTTTGAACTACATGCTCTAAATTTTAGCCCAGTGATGGGTCTGTGATGTGCATTTAGCTCTATGTAGCCTTTGGGGTCAATCTCGGGATTTAGATGTGTCAAAATTTGTGTTCTAGATACTTGTCCGATTTTGACAGTTTTTTGTCCGATTCTCAGATGTCCAATTTTCAGGAGTCCGATTATCAGAATCGGACGTCCGATTCTGGGTGGTCCGATCGGCCTAGTGGTTCGATTTTGGTCACGTCCGATTCTGGGAATTAGATCAAACAGGGTGGTCCGATTGCTTCGATCATATGAGCGTTCGATCGGACAGGATGGTTTGAGTGGTCCGAGTCTGAGTGTCCGAGTGGTCTGATTTTCAAAATCGAATGGGTTGGTCCGAGTGGTCCGATCAGACAGGATGGTCCGATCGGAGCGTCCGATTATGGACTGGTCCGATTATGGGACTCGGACGGCCTAGTCTGACGGCGCAGACAGCGGCCCGCGAGTTATGCGCAATGCCTCTAGATCAATGTCTACTCCACCAAATCATCCAGCGCCTTCCAAATAGGTACAAAACACTACAAGGAAATGCCAGACATGCCTGGAATCACTATGGTGCTCGAATCAAACGGCACTCCAAGGATCTGTGCCCCTATTTCCCTGTTTTAGTCTGTTATACAGCAACAACAGAAAACCCTACTATTTGCTTTTTTTTTCTTTGTTTTTTCCTATCCTAAATGCATACAAATCACAAAGCAATCACCTACACTACTCCAACATGCTTTTCCAAATCCAAAAAACCAAAAAGCTACTTGCTAAGGAGATCGAATACCTCTTCAAACTCCCTCGCTTCCTACCTATCTACCTCAAGCACCGATTCAAGGAAAACCCTTCTCCAATGCTCGATTTGAAGCGCGCAAGCGATCAGGGCTTGAATCCGTTGGTCCCGGCAACAGAACCAAAATGTGGGAGCTTTCGCTCAACCACCAAGACCCACGGACCGCTTATTGTTCAAGCATTCCAAGCTGAGCACTAATGGCTACCTCTCACATAGCCGACGCACCATCCATATCTATGGGTGTAGTGAGCTTACCTCCATGCCGATTGAGTTACCTCCTCTCTCGCGCACTTCGGTAGCTCCACGATCCAAGTGCAAGCTTCAAGCAAGCTCCATCCCCAAGCTCCACGCTCCAAGCTCCATTGCCACGAGTAAGACAAGAGAAGAGAAGAGAAGAGAAGAGAAGAAGAGAGGAGAAGATGGAGAGCTTCTCCTCCCCAGTCCCTCACTCTCACACATTCACTCCCTCACACTCTCACACTCCCTCTCTCAAGCACAAGCTCAAGCAAGCAAGAACAAGAAGAAGAAGAAGAAAAAGAGGAGAGCTACTTTTGGCCACACACAAGAATGAGCTTCTCATTCACTTTTCAACTTTATATACAAAACCCTAAATCCCTTTTTGGGCGATCATCCCCTTTTTTACATGGCCGGCCGTAGCCTAGGCCCTTTTTCCCATTGTCCTTCTATCTTCCTAGCTTCTTTTCCACCGCCTGTCTACATTTACAAATTGCACGGGTGAGAGCCCGGCGCTCCTTGAATTAAACCCTGATGCGCTTGCGCTCTTTTACAAAAGTTTTGACTTGTGTTTTTCCTTGTGCGCCTTTCTCCCTTATTTAGGACTCTTCTCCTTGTGCGTCTTTGTCTTCCGTTTCTCTTTGCTTTGGCCTTTGTCTTTGTCTTCTGCTTTAGCTTTTCCGGATTTTCCACCTTTGTTTGTTTGAGGGTTAACATAAATCCTAGACTTTCTTCTTTGATTTAGCTTCTATGCTTGTGTTGTTTGACTTATCCTACTCATTTAACTGACAACATATCAGTTTACCAAAAAGTACAACTTCTTCTTTATATTTTTACATCTTTTTTTGGGTGCATTTTAGGCAAATAATCTTTATTAAAAAAAGTGTGGAGATGTGCTTAAAACTCTCAATATTAGTTTACAAATTTGATGTCTCCAAGTTGAGTTTCAAATTTTCAATTCTATTTAAGATGTGTCCCTATCCATGTTGTGTTGTCCCTCTATAGTTGTCCTACATTTGTTTATTTTACATTTTTTGAGTTTCTTGTTTGATTTTTGACTAAAGGTGTGTGTATTTGTGATGTGGTGTTGTGTGGCCTTTTCATGCAATGTGTGTCTTTTAGGAAATGCATAAATGCATGGAGATATGCATTAATTAATTGCTATATGCTACATGTGCGGTGGATGGAAAGGTTGCTAAATTAGTGCACATTCTAACTTGAGTGAGTTAATGAGAGGTTTCACAATCGTCAACATGATGAATGTAGTTGTCATTAAGTTCAAGCTTAATAATAGCTTATGCCCTATTATCATTTTTCTTCCATATTACTGAGAGTGTAGCTTCTCTTGGCTTCTTCTCTTGACCACTTGTGATAGACCACAAGCCTTTTTTCATCAAGATGAGCTCGATCCTTGTTTGCCATGTATGGAATCGACACCTTTGAAATGGCATGAGGGTGAATGCTTGCCCATTATTTTGATTGAAGGAGCAACAACAAAATGACTAAGATCAAACCAGCAAAGGAGTTGAAGTTGAATGTGTCAAGAGCAACAAGAAACTCTAATGTCAAGAGACACTAAGTGAGTATCAATATATACTATGCTTTCATGAATCTTTGATGTTGGATCTTCAAATTGAATCTTTCCCTTGTTGAGCCTTTCTGAAAACCGAGTGTTGGAGCAGATAAGTGTTAGTGACATGATTTAACCAAAGGAAGTAAGAGATTGAAGAGATATTTGAGCTTGAAGTCAAGTGGCTATGACTACCCACTTAGGGTTTTTGATAGGTGACTGGTTTTTCATTCATAGCAACTCAAAAAAGCACATGTGGCGAGATTTTTCGTGAGGAGGAAGCTCATATAGTGGCCTTCAAATGCCCTGTGGTAGCAGGAGACATTGCTATGGGTATAAGTGACGTGAACTATACGACAAGGATCACACACAAAATTGGGTAGTGAGGAGGAAGAAGCACAATGCTAGAGCAAGTAGAGCTTAATATCAAGTTTTGAAGTGATATAGAGAAGTGCCTTGAGTTGAAAAAGATCCCTCCTATTCACTTTACGAGTTGAAACTACATGGAAAGAGAGATCCAAGCCCCTCCAAGGCAAGTGGGTGGCTATGAAGGTAGGTGAGAGATTCATAGAGAGAAGGGGGGAACCAAAATTTCAAACTATAATGACCTATTTGACTTGATTTGTGAACCTAATGCCTAATTGAGATTTTTTTTCTTCAAGAAGAGGTTGTGAACAACCCCTTATTGGTGAAAAGAAAATTTTACAAGTCCCCTACTTCATCTGTTCGAGGGGATCTATGAAGATTGAGGATATCTTCTAGTACCCTTTCTTTTAGGTTGGTTTTCGATTACATACTCTAGCATGTGAGAGACATTAGCTTCCTCTAACCCCACTTTTCCATCAAGATTTTTTTTCCATGCTATAGTTATATTATCGCCTCTTAAATCAGGGTGTTGATGCATTTCAATTCTAATTGTCATCTCCTCCATTATCCTTTTTGTTGGTACTATTGTTGTGGGGCTACTACCTTGTTGTAATCAACTTAAAAGCCTCTTTGTATGGGCTTTGCACCATGGTACTTTCCTCCAATGAATGCATGCCATTTTGTACTATGTAGTAGTAGAGCAATGGCAAAATCACAAACGCATGCATCGTACAAAGCTAATGGTCCCTTTCAATCCCTCATTAGCTAACCAACTTACATACACTGACTCACAGCCATGTTCGTGGTTGGCATATGAGTAGTGTCCTCTACTACCTACACAAAAACCAACATGATAGTGTATCGAGTGTGAGAAGACAATTACAATACACATCACACTGCCCACTCTTATGCATTAGAGTTTCCTCGAAAAAGTGTCATCTCCAACATGGACATCTAATATGCCCACCAACTAAAACAACAATCCATTACCATAATGTTGCAATCTGTAACTTTTTTTGAGGCCTATTGGGCCCAAACGAATTAGTTCTACATAGTTGCATAATGTTCCTTGGATGCACATCTCCTTATACAACACAATTGCTTATGCTCATCTTGGAAACTCTTATATACATACTGTGACGTGTGTATTTGGAGACTTTGTTCCCTATGAAACAAGCAAGATCTCTCCCTTCCTTGCATTATGTTGTTCGTTGAAAAAAGCAACATCTCTCCATTCATTGCATTATGTTGTCTAGACCATCATAGAATACTATATTTGAAGACTTTGTTCCCAATGAAACAAGCAACATCTCTCCATTCATTGCATTATGTTGTCTAGACCATCATAGAATACTATATTTGAAGACTTTGTTCCCAATGAAACAAGCAAGATCTCTCCCTCCATTGCATTATGTTATTTGGACCATCATTGAACATTGTGCGAACTACCATCCAATTGGCACTTGCCTCATCTACCATGAACCATCAAAAATCAGCTTTTGGGTGGCTACACTTCTCCATCACTTCATTCAACGTTGACCATAATAAGACTTGTGTGTCTATATCTTCTTTGTTTATTGCACATATTGTCAAAGTCATCAACTCTTGTATAATACATAAGGTAATCCCAAATTGAAGGTCAAGCAACAATATGTTATTTACATTCATATTGCCATGACAACATAAGACAACAAAAACTAATTTGGGTCATACATATGTGCTGCCATGGTGATCCAACAACACTATTTCCACATACGATTTGTTGGGGGTAAAGGCGCCTTTACCTAACCGCCCGTGTATTACTACACTGACAGTCACCGCCACTGCACACTGCAGGTGGCGGGTGCCCGTCACCGTCACTTTATTCTTTATTCTTTTAGTGACAATTTGAATAAAGGAAGGCCCAGTCACACATTGTGACTGTTGGAGTTCCCATTTCTAGTCATTCCCTTTCTTGCTCTTGCTCTCTCGCCACCATAGCTCTCGAGTCCAACCTTCGATCTGTCGCTCCCTTTCAACTGGTATCAGAGCTTTGCTTTCCGACTCTTGAGCTTGGTTTGTGGCATTCTCAGCATTCCATTGACTCCCTACTTGCATTGGGTCTCCTTCCCCACAGCCATATTCGACTCCTTTGAGCTCCCGTCACTCCCCAGCTTCCCGAGCACCTTCCCGGCATTATTGGGTACCTTCAAGGCATTACATCAGAGGTATTTGATCATTTTCTTTAGGGTTTACTTCAGTTCTCAAGTCTCACATGCTGTAAACAAGATTGGGGCAGCCACCATTGAAGCTCCCTTGCTTCATATCTCACTTGCCTTTGAACAAGACTTGCTGGAGCTTGTTTGAGGCCTTCCTTGGCTTTAACCGGACCCCTCCGAAGCTTGGCCACCATTTTTTGCAGCCCCGGGACTAGCATTTACAATTGGTAGAATCACACAGCCCTCCCATATGTGTCTTTAGCATTGACAGTCACAACAGCAGCTCTCCCCCTCCATTGGCACTTGAAAAGGCTCCATTTCGGGCATATGAACATGCTTTGATGCTTGGTTTTGATGGTTGATGTGTTGGCATAGCATTTGGATTGATTTAACACTATTTTGGGACTGTCATAATAGTCCACATGCAGTTTATGATAGTGTTACACTGACATTTGATGCTACAGCTTGTTTGACATTGTCATTTGATGCCCAGTTGGTCCCGTTTGATGCCCGGATGTTAGGGGAATGTATGCCTATTGTTTGGCAACCATTTAGAGCTGATTTTGGTGCTAAAATTCTCAATTTTGAATGGTAAATCACTACTGTACACAGTTGGGCTGAAGTTATTTTACTCATGTATACTTATGCCTATGCTTTTCGGGCTATGTTTCAGGCATATATGGTGATGTAACACTTGGGGCTCGACATAGAGCTTGGTTATGACTCGGGATCATTGATTGAGCTTGAGCTCACTTTGCAAAGCATTTGGATGCTCCATCTTGGATGTACTTATGGCATGTATGTTGCTTATGTCTGACTGGTCTTGACATGCTTAGCCTATGCCATTACTACATGCTGGTTACATTGTTTGGAGCCTATTGCTACTGGAGCTCGACCTTGGATTCTTGGAGCTTACTTGAGCTATTTATTGGCTTGCCAGAGTCGTATCTTGGGATGTACTTGATGTCTTACATGCTTATGGATGCTACATATGGATGCTCTACCGCCTACATGTTCGAGATGCACTATTGATGTATTGCCTTGGACTTATGTCATTGGCACTGTGCCTTGCCTTGGCTTTAGCTCTTGAGCTCGTATACATGGCTTTTGTGCCAGTGGGAGCATTCTTGAATGCTTATCAGACATTGAGCAGGTGGTACTTTTATACATTGAGCCGTTACATGCTATTGAGCAGTTAGACACTTGAGACTTTGGGACTTCTTACCTTTTGGGATGATACATCATATGTCTTGCTTCACTGTATGCTTATGAGCTAAGTCTCAGTTTTGGATCCGTATCTTTGTGAACTAACACCTACTTGTGTCAAGTTTTGGTAGTGGCAAGAACACTTTGCCCCGTTGCCTAGGGGGTGTGCCTACTCACTGGCAGATGTTTGTATTATATACTTGGGTGTTGGATTCATGCTTATCAACCATCATATGCTTATGTTATGCCTGCATGATGTCGGCTTTGGTCTTGGCAGTATCTGATTGCCTTGGGATCCGATTTTCACAATGTTAGCTCTCTTTTACTGAAATATGAAATTTATTACAGCAAGCATATGTGTATGGATTGACATGGATTTTTCATGCTAAAACACTCTGAAATGATGTGCATTCACTAGTATTTGGTGGGCAGCAGCTTTGGTTCCACTTTCTTCGCTATTTTTCCTCGATTTTGATGATTTTTTGGTCATTTTCTATAGTAAACAGCAAGCAATTTTGAACTGTCTATAGTCTTCCAGCGTGCATTATGGCGAGTTCGTCCACTAATCATGCTATTTTTAACATCACTAAGCTTGATGGTGCGAATTACTCTTATTGGAAGAGCCAGATTTGGCAGGTATTGGTGCAAAAATCACAGATCAAACCTTTGAGGTTAAGCGGGCATCCACCTGCAACTATGCCAGATGAGGAATGGCTTGAGCTTGATGAGTTATGCAAGTCCACTATTGTATTGTCTCTCACAGAACAGGTTCACTATAATGTCTTTGAGGAAGAACAGAGTGTATGGCAGTTGTGGGAAAAGATCAAAAATCTCTATGACAAGAAAAGTCCAGCAAGTCAGATGTATTGGCTGAAGCAGCTTATGGATCTATGCATGAAGGAGAATGTGACTATGTGTGCTCACTTGAGCCAGTTCCATGCTATACTCAAGAACTTGATTTCGCAAGACATCACTTTTGCAGAGGATGTCACTCCCCTTTTCTTGCTTGGTACTCTTAATGAGTCATGGGATGTATTACGCACTGCATTATGTGCCTCTACTGCTACCTTGAAATTATCTGATGTTGAGAGTGCTCTTCTGCAGGAAGAGGTTAACTGTAAGAATTTGGATGCCTCTCGTGTGTCTCATGCTATGACAGTTAGAGGTAGGAATGATGGATATGGAAAGCATGACAGTGGTAGTGGTTGTGGACGGGATTCTCAAAAATCTCGGTCCAAGTCTCGTGGGAAGTCACATAGCAAATCCCGTGGCAGGAATGTAGATGTTACGTATCACCATTGTGGAAAAAAGGGCCATATTAGGCCACGATGCCATGAATTGCGCAATGAAAGGTGCAAAGATAAGGGGAAAGACAAAGTGCAGGATAAGTCTTCTGATCACAGCATAGTACCTGCAAAATCCAGTGGTAAAATTGAAGAGATCAATGTTATGCAGCCTGAGAATGTTGATGATGATGATTATATCCTAGCAGCTTCTTCCAATGCTTCGCAAATGATAGAGATACACTCTATGTATGCACGGTGTTGGCTCTTGGACTCAAGTGCGTCCTTTCATGTGACACCTTGTCGAGAGTGGTTTCATTCATACCATACTGTTTCGGGTTTTCTGCGCTTGGATGATGACAGCTCTCTTGATATTGTGGGCATTGGTGATGTTAGGCTGCAGTTTCCTTCTGGCAGTAGTTTTGTTATACAGGATGTACGTCATGTACCTGCTTTGACACGCAGTCTCATGTCAGTTGGACATCTTGATGACGCAGGATATCATGTATGTTTTGGAGACTCTGCATGGAAGATCACTCGTGGCAGACTTGTGATTGCAAGAGGTGCCAACGCTAGCAGCCTCTACCCCTTGATTGTATCAGCTTCTTTCTTTGATCATGTTTTGTCTGTGGGTTCTATCCCACATGTATCTCTTTGGCATGCCCGTTTGGGCCATATGTCTTTGAAGGGAATGAAAATGCTTTCTGGTTTGCAGTACTTACCGCCCCTTGATTATGCATGTTTTGATTCATATGAGCATTGTCTTTATGGCATGCAGACTAGGTCTACGCATAAGAGGTCCGGTAGGCCATGCATGAGTGAGCCCTTGGCATTAATACATTCGGATGTCTGTGGGCCCATGCCTTGTCAGTCTATGGGTGGTGCAAAGTATTTTGTTACGTTCATAGCTGATTTTTCACAAAAAGTTTAGGCTTATCCCATTAAGCTGAAATCCGATACTACATGGCTGTGTTTTAGAGATGGCTTGCATTGGTTGAGAACCAGTCAGGATATAGGCTAAAATGCCTAACGACAGATAATGGGGGTGAGTATGTCTCACATGCTTTTGAGCAGTTATGTGATGAGAGGGGTATTAAGTGTCAGTTGACCACCCCCTACACCCCCCCTAGAATGGTTTGGTTGAACGGATGAATAGAACCATCTAGGAGCATGTACACAGTATGCTTAGCCATGCAGGCCTACCACAGAGCTTTTGGGCTAAGGCAGTTAATACAGCTGTGCATGTCATAAACAGATCACCCTCTAATGGTTTGGATTTCCAAGTTGCAGAGGAGGTATGGACTGGAAAACCTCCCTCTTATGCGCATCTCCATGTCGTTGGATGTGAGGCATTTTGCCATGTGCCTAGGGACAAGAGAAGTAAGCTGGATCCCAAGAGTGTTAAATGCATTTTCCTTGGTTATGGGGATGCATGCAAGATGGGTTACCGTCTCTGGGATCCACAACCGCAGAATGTCATCCGCAGTCATGATGTAGTCTTCCATGAAGACAAAATGCATAGGCAGCCTGAGAGAGTTGTTGAGATCCGTAGGATCATATTTCAGGAGGAGCTGAGAGCTCCTGCACAGTCAGTTGAACAGCCTACAGCTGCAGGAGATGCTCATGGTCAGGGTGTTGGACAGGCAGCTGAGCAAGCAGCAGAGCCGGCCTATTAGAGATATGCGTCCACCTGATAGATTTCAGCCCTCGATGCATTATGTCTTGGTTACAAATGCAGGAGAGCCTTTCAGCTATGATGAGGCTATGCGTAGGGGTGACAATCACTCTTGGAAGAGGGATATGCAGTCTGAGATAGACTCCCTGCATAAGAATGACACTTGGGATTTGGTTTCCTTGCCTACGGGCAAGAAGGCTTTGCCATGCAAGTGGGTGTACAAGCTAAAAAGTACCCCTGGACAACCCAAGCCAGCATACAAGGCTAGATTGGTAGCAAAGGGTTTTAAACAGGAGCATAGTGTGGACTTTGACGAGGTTTTTTCTCTTATGGTTAAGATGACCACCCTGCGCTTAGTCTTGGCTTTGGTTGCTCAACTTGACTTGGATTTATACCAGATGGATGTCAAGGTGGCTTTCTTACATGGGGACTTGCATGATGAGATTTATATGGAGTAGCCTAAGGGCTTTGCAAAACCTGGCAGGCAGCACCTAGTGTGCAAATTGAAGAAAAGTCTTTATGGCTTGAAACACGCACCTAGGGAGTGGTATCATAAGTTTGATGCCTTTATGCAGTCACAGGGCTACAGCCGGAGTGCTATGGATCCGTGTCTTTACACGAAGAAAGCCCGTGATGGTCTTTATTGATTTTGGTACTCTATGTGGATGATATGATGATAGCAGGGAAAGCTCATGATGAGCTAGATGCTCTTAAGGCTCAGCTCAAGAAGAGCTTTCAGATGAAAGATTTGGGACATGCTGCTCACATACTTGGTATGTGCATTAGACGCGACAGGCATCAGGGACTCCTCTACTTGTCATAGAGGGAGTACATTCATAATGTCCTTGAGCGCTTCCACATGTAGGACGTAAAGCCTATTGGCTGTCCATTGCCTTCTTGTGTGAAGGTATCACAGGCTGATTGTTCGCAGACAGATGAGCAGAGGGCCGAGATGGCCAAGATTCCCTATGCATCTGCAGTGGACAGTCTTATGTATGCCATGATAGCCATCCAGATATTGCCTTTGCAGTTGGTGTTGCGGCACGCTATATGGCTACACCTGGCAAGAAGCATTGGGATGCCGTGAAGGGTATCATGAGGTACCTGAAGGGCACTGCAGATATGTGCATATGCTATGGCAGCCAGGATACAAGAGTCGTGGGGTACACTGACTCTGATTATGCAAGACATGCAGATAGTAGGAAGTCCACTTCCGGCTATGTATTCACCTATGCTGGAGGTGTTGTTTCTTGGATGTCCAAGGTGCAGAAATGCACAGCCCTTTCTACTACAGAGGCCGAGTATGTTCCCTACACTGCATTCGGATTCTATGAGTGCTATTCAATTAGCCAAGAATCCGCCAATCTTCCATGTGAAGACGAAATACATTGAGGTGAGGTATCACTTCATACGTGGGGTCGTTGAGGACAAGTCTGTTGATCTTGTCAAGATCTCGACTAACCAGAATCCTACAGATCTGCTCATGAAAAGCCTCTCTACAGAGTGCTTTGCCTTCCTCAGGAGGTTGATGGGCGTGGGATGAGATGACATCTTTCCTCATCCTATTGTACATGTGTACATGTTGTACTGTCTTTTTTCTTTTTCTTTTCACTCCTCACTGGGGCAGATTCGCCGTTAAGTGGGGGGAGGTTGTTGGGGGTAAAGGCGCTTCTGCCTAGCCGCCCGTGTATTACTACACTGACACCGCCACTCCACACTGCAGGTGGCGGGCGCCTGTCACCGTCACTTTATTCTGTATTCTTTTAGTGACAGTTTGAATAAAGGAAGGCCCGATCACACATTGTGACTATTGGAGTTCCCATTTCTGGTCTCTCCCTTTCTTGCTCTTGCTCTCCCGCCATAGCTCTTGAGTCCAACCTTTGATCCGTTGCTCCCTTTCACAATTCACTAATTCAAACCTTGATATTGGCCCTATCGTTGACATTTTGAATATGAATCACATGTTATCATTGTCAATAGCTTGCCTAGAAAATAGGCTATCATAGAAAAATCTGTATGCATAATGTTGCTTTAACTTCAGAAGATGAGATTCCATCCTTTGATCACTCTATACATGTGTTGCGCGAACCACATGTTTGAACTTGCATGCATGGAACTCAACATCATTTACTAGGCTTTTTTAAAATTATATCACTATACATTACTTATTCTTGAATGGAATAATATGTTGCATGTTCCTATGAAGGAGTGGTTGGAGTTTCTCAAGCATTGTTGAGAGTTCACTATTAGACATAGGAACGCCTTGCTCCGAAACTAGGGCACTTGTCACTAGTCTTCTAGCCACATTCATTTGTAAGTGTCAAGGTCCAACTGCACCAAAGTTTCTTACCATTTCCTCTATGATTCTTTGAACTTATTTTACATTTGCTCTACAAGTGCCTCTTTGCACCTCATGTTTATGTGTGCCCTCATGGATGAACAATCTTGACATTGTGATTGTTGATATCACATAATACATTGCACACTCGCACTTGGAGAGAAAAATGGGGGCTTCTTGCAATAGAATCATCCAAGGCTTTTGAGACCATTAGATGACATTTTGACAGTCAGAGTATTGGTATTAAGTTTCCCTATATAGCATGAGGTGGGAGTTAATGTGTAATATGTAGTCATATTAGGGTACGAAAGGTAGGATGCTATCCCACAATGCTGTTGAAGACCTTACAAATGACAAGAGTTACAACTGTCCATGCCACATGGTTTGGTAATCTAGGGATGGAGTGGCTAGCACAATTTCTATTTGGACATTCTAGTTCTCTGATGCATTAGTTTTAGTAAATTGTGGCAAGGAATGTCATTGATCTCTACATGGACTTTGTCCAACGATACCCATCATACTTTTGCTCCATACCCTCCATAGAATGTATGTTGTTTGCTACCAATAGAAGCTCATATGCCAAAGCATGATTGAAGCACGTAGCAAAATCCATGATCCGAGTGAGGGACCTTTGATTTTCAACCCTCTACGACCTCCACATGCATGAGAAAAAGCATGGTAATCTCAAGAGAGAGCTTGGAGAGAAGATGGAAGAGCTCCACTTACTTAGTCTCACTCTCTTACTCTTAATCCCTCACTCACTCACTCACTCACACACACACACACACTCTCTCTCTCTCTCTCTCTCTCTCTCTCTCTCTCTCGCTCTCTCTCTCTCTCTCTCTCTCTCTCTCTCTCTCTCTCTCTCTCTCTGTGGAAAGCAAGAAAGCAAGTATACAAAGTGCACACATATGAATAGCCTTTTCCATTTATTCTCATCCTTTTATATAAGAAGTTTAGGGTTAGGGTTTCCCATGTGCCTTGGGTATCCTACCCATTTTGTGGCCTTTTTAGTTGGTCATGGCTTCTATTTATGCTTGTAGATCTCATTCTAGTTATTACAATTTGCACAAATAGGAGCTTGGTTCTCATCAAAACAATAGCATAAACTGTTACAAAAATCATTTCCTTGTCAAAAATTTATGGGCCTCTTTTCTTATTTTTCTCATTGCAATTAACAGCCTTAATCTTGAAAACGATTGCATTTGGGTCTAGAAGGTGAGTTTGATTGGCTTTCAACTAACTAGTGATGCCAAGTTGTAGAAGGAGAAGTAGAACTTCAAAGTCTAAATGATTGGCTAATATCAAAGAGTTGAGCTCGATGAGGATATGGTGGACTTCAACCTTAATGTGAGAGAATAAGCATTGCATAAAAAAGGGAGGTGCAGGGAGATTCTCTTAATAGCCCATACCTAGTAGTTCAAGTTGCCATATCAAAATGTCATGTATGTTGAAAAAACATTGATAATTAGAATTCTATATATTTTGAAACAACTATAATAATCTAATTAATCCATGCAATCTATAAAGATCATAGCTGCAACTTTGCACTACGATCACAAGTATGTGTGTGTTATCAAAAGGAGGAAATTGATTAACACGAAATTGGTCACAATATAAATAAATAATGCAATTGAGACTATAGAGATTTTATCTAAAAAGAGCCCATGGTTATACAAGAATCGTCAAAATATAGGAAGCTTATCAAAGTTTAAATAAGGCAACATCAAATTGATATGTATGCAAGTGCGATCACTTGCTTACTAGTTTGCAAACACACAAGTGCCAAACACATGATGAAGAGGTAGTCTTGTTATTTGAAAACGAACCCATAACACAATTTAGGAAACTAAGAGGCATTAATCAAGTTACAAGTGTTAGGGAACACCTCAATTGTTATTCCCTTTCTCATCATGTGAACGATATCTTGTTTTAAGGCAAAAGAAGCCATGGCACGATTTGAAGAAAGTAGTAGTATCCAAATCTTTTGAAAGTAATTTGTGATTTTGAAGATATAGAATAACTACTCAATTTGAGGGGCAATAGCCAGGAATGTAGAGAATCTTGGCAGCCCAATAGAGATAGCTACTCAATTTAGTAGTCAAAAAGAAAATGAGAGGGAATCAATTTAAGGCTAAGACAATGTAGCTACAAGGTAACCACTCATTTTGGGATCACGAAAGTGAGAATAATAACTACAAGGAAAGCAAATGTGAGAGAGTAATAAATATTCAAAGAGCGATCTTAAGGCTTAGAAGTGGTGGTCATAATAGTCATGAGAGCGAAGCAATGGTGAAGGGTTAGAAAGATATTTTTTAAGGCTCTCATACAAGTCAGAAGCCATGTCTGGTGACATGATTCTAAGGTGAGGATGGAGACACCCAATTAGTTTCTCATTGATGTGCCAACATGATCTTAAGGTGAGGGTGGGGGCAACTAATAATGAGTGCCACCATTTCTTATGGAGCTCAATGGGAGTGAAAGGTGTAACGCACGCACTTTCTCCTTTTTAAGGAAAATAATCTTTTTATTCTAATGTTGAGAGGTCCTTTGTCTTGCAAGAAGCATTGCATAAATTGCATCCTTAACCATTGCAAAGAAACTTTAACACTCCTCCAACTAAATTAACATTTACAAACTATGATGTTAATTTAACTATTAAATACAAATTAAAAGGAAAAAGAGAGAGAATGTGTGTGTGTGTTTTGGGTGGGGGTGGGAGGAAGAGGGCATTGCCACATGTACATGTTTTGCTTCACTTATTCATTGAATGATGGGATAGGCAAGTGGCATAAGAGAAAAAGAAAGAAAGAAATAGTAACATTTACTAAAGATCAAATTAGCCTACACGACATAACCATGTACAAGCATATATCCTCATGATTTCAAGAAAGTGAAAAATGAAAAATACTATCTAATGTGCAATGAGTGTGTACCTCATCATCTAGGCAAGCCATATGTATTCATAAGTATGTCCATTTGGGAACATGAGATTATATGTGTGCAAGGTATAACAATGCCATGCAGATTTAACTCCATCTAGTGAGGAGGGGAGGGGGATGTGAGATGCAATGGTAGGGGAGACTCCTAGAGTAGGCTCTTAAGTATCCCCTAGGTACAAGAGTTGGTGCGACTAGCCATGTACATCTCATGTTGTTGTTGAATCTAGATAACCTTTCTTTGGTGTGAGTAGGGATGCCTCTGCCAGGTCATCATGGACTCCAATCCCATGTGCCCTTTGTAGGGATACCCCTCTCAGTCTCATGCTCCCTATGGTTGTATATCCCTAAACCAATGCTACCTCCTGATAAAACTCTATCATGGCTAACTATCGTACTCTATCTTGTGTAACTGCCACATGCTAACTATCATACTCTATCCCATGTAGTTGCCACTAGTAGGGGTACTCAGACTCTTTGAATCTCCACTATGTAGTAGCCCAAATACCTGTGATCTATTGTGATCGTCATCAATTTTATAGACTACCACACTTGGAACAAAGTGTGATATCTCTCTTGTGTATGGGTATGTGCACTATATCTACATAAGAACTACTCCTTCACCTTTACCTCCTCATGGCACACTTTGCATATCATCTCCTCCCTTGAAGCTCATGGGGCTCTACTTGTCTCTATTTCTAGTTGGTGTGATGAAACTATGAGCTAGTCTATGGCAACTTGCATGGCATGTGGTATGTAACAATCCACGTACAAGGATATGATGATGAATCCATAGTGAGGCTCATGAAAATATCTATGTGCAACATCTTCATGGGAAGAGCGCCAAAGGTGCTACCCAAGTCCTGTGTATATGTCTTCGATATGGGTCCTACCTAACGATCATGTTCCTCTCTGTGTGGGAGTTGGGTGAGTCAGGGTCACACTGGAAGGAGAGGAAGCTCATCATGTTGACATCATATCTAGCAAGTAGTTGCTCCACTTGGAAGTACCATGAGCCTTAACACCTTGAGGGGCCATCTATTTTGGAAAGCCGCTAATGCTCTCCATGCTTGCCATGTCCTTGGATGCTTGATAGGTAGTTGTCATTTGGGCTCTTTGAAGATTTGCAATGTTATAGTATCATCTTTGCTCCGAAAGATTAGGGAAAAATTCTAGTAGTATGTATCCTTGTACTCTTGCCATTTTTAGTGAGTGAAGTGGTGTCACTCTCTCAAGCCCTTCCTCTATACAATCTACATGAGTGCAATTTGTATCCTAAGTTGTTGGTACTATGCATGGTACTCTACATCATACCAAGTGTTTTAGGGTGGGTCCCCCCCCAAACTTGTGCTACTTGTGGACCATGTGTAGAGAGGGAAGCTCATGGTGGCTATTGAGTGTATGACTGAAGTTAGTTGTTAGACCAATGTACTGAGTGATGGTGATGGGACAAGCTATAGTGGTCCCTCGTATTCATGATGCATGCAGATGTCAACAAGCTCATGTTTGAAGTAGAAGGTAGTGTGAGGTGGTTGTGGTGGGGTGTGTGAATCTTGTGTGTAGGTAGAAGCCAATGTAATGATGACATAGATGTGGTTTGCTTTTATTGGTTGTGTTGATAAATTGAAAGAAGGGACCGTCTCCATGAAAGGGATGGATCCAAATATGTAGTCCACCATGTTGGATCCCATAGGCTAGAAACATGTCAATGCTCTTGATGAAGGGTACTTCTCCACCATGTTATACATAACAAGTTAGTGTTGTGCTCCCAATTAAAGTAAGTCTCCTCTATATCCCATACTTTTTGTGCCCCAATCCTTATTTGTCCTCCTCATCCTCATCTCTGCTAGGTCCAATGCATGAAATAGCTCTAATCCCTCAAAATCATACATCTTGCACTCATGATCCTGGGTCTTAGCATTTGAAGTTTCCTACCAAGAAAACTTTCCCTACACTTGAGAAGTGTATGATCACCTCTAAAAACGTCATTGAATGTGACTATGACATCCTCTCCTCCTTTGGTATCTCTTGTTCTTGTCCACCTCCATGTCCTCTCCTCCACAAGTGAATCTGGACCCCTTTGAGTGAAAGTAGCATAGTGCATTGTATGTGTACCATCCCGATGATAGCTCGAATTGAACCTGCATCTATCATGTCTCTTGTTAAAAACAAGGCCTTTATGACATGCTCACAAGAACTAGCCTTAGAGAAGAGATCATTTGTGACATCATAACTTATGTAAGAGCAATAATGTAATCATTAGTGATGTCATCTTGTAACCTACTATTCAACTTGTACCAACCTATATAAGAGGCACTAGAACTTCATTTGTATGAATTGAACAATCAAGAGTGGATCAATCTAGCACTCCTTAGCTTGAGAGAGATCTCAACATCTTTTGTATCTTCTTTTATTTTAACATGATTCTTATTTAGTACATTTTTTCCCTTGTCAAGTGGCATGCATTACTAGTCATGCATGTGTTTGACAATCTTCTACCATAGAGTATTCAATGTTCATGTAATTTACTATAATGAAGCTCCATGTTTCCAACATGGTATTAGAGTAGACACATCCTAGGTTCAAGCATTAGAATCCACATTGAAGTGTAGGCACTTTCATCTTTAATATAAAGGCCAAATACAATCACATTATCTTCATTTGAAGCTTCCAACCTTTCTTCTCTATTCTTATCAAATCTACATACCTAACTTGGAGGACTTGAACCTCTTTGTTTTCCCAAACCATTGCATCTAAGATTTTATTGGGAGTTTCCCACATCAAGATTCCCCTCATGAGTGCAAAATTTGTGGTGATCAATGGTCACACTAGACAACATTGCTCTTCTCTTAGTTTTAGATAATTTTTCACAGTCTTGAATTTGTGCTATTCATGCTATCTAGACAAAGCATAATCTACTAAGCTATGTTAGGGATTTTGTTGCCCATATAGTTCACTTACTTCATCTAAGAGGGCTCAAAAATATTTTGCTCTTGTAGGCCATTGTGAGCAAAATACACTATCTTACTGATGATAGCCATATCCAATTTCTTACAAAGCTTCATATTTCTCATTTTAATCACTTTTTGATGCTCTGTGCTTACTGAAAAGCTTTTCAAAAGCATTTTCTAATCTTTCTACACTCTAATTATCTCATCTAAAAATTGTCATACTTAATATAGACCTTTCTTTCAATGTTTCAGAGCTTATGTATTGACAAATTCATAGGATCACCATTTGTTATATTTTGTATCACTATGAATCTACCCTTGATCTCAATGATTCATGTTAAAGAACGCACAAGTTCATGTCTCATTAACATTGCAATGTGTAATTCTTGTGTTAGAAATGTTCTAGACTTTTAAGCCTAGTATATGAGTAATGGAACATAATACAAAATATATATCTAAAAAAGGGGTTACATAATAAATTGTTTTGATGCATCATATGAGAGTAAAGGAAGGTCATATGATTCTTGCACAAGTCGTAGATAAGGTTTTTTTAAAAGATTGTTCACTTGCAAGTGACGTGTCTCCTTTATAAAGACTCAATTCTCTGGTACTCCCATGTGTATCCTCTCTAATCTTAGGAAGCCCCCTCTCTCGACTCTAGTGTGGCTAGTGAGTAAAATCATGTCTCTATCTACCAAATTTTTTTCCAATTGCCTTGGGTGTGGCCTATAATGAGCTTCAATTCCGTAATCCAAGGATAATTTCTATTTCATAGTCTACGAGTCACTAGTCCATGGCCTTTTCATTACTAATGACTTGACCATCTATGTAAATAGCCTTCTTCCCCTCCTTGCATGCCTATATGTGAAATGGGACGTGCATGCCTTATGGTGTTCCACTTGCATTTATGTGAGATCATCATCCAAGTAAATGGGTTCCCCTTCTTTCATACCCCATAGAATCACTCTTTTTTTCATGAAGGATGGCCTCTCTTATTCATTTGTCAATTGAAGTATGATGGTTCTTTGTTTTCTCAACTCCTTCCCAATCTCCATGCCTTGTTATATAGAAGTGGGTGCTCCTTGTATTCCAATAGCATACAAAGCCTTTTTCCATCATCCTTGGGGGAGCTCTCACTTGTTTCTTCCATGCCCACGATACATACATTGAGGCATTGGGCTTCCCTCAACCTCTCCTGGTGCTATTTATTATCAAACAATCTTCCTTCTATTTGTCTTCTTTTATCTCTTTTTTCACATATTTCTTAACCACCTCTACACAGCCTTGTTGTTTGGCTTCAAGCCGACCTTCAAAATTCTTGGTCATTTCTTCCTTCAATGCCATGATGGCCTCCCCTAATATTCCCCTCTCATTGGGGTAGTTCCTAAGTGCAGAGACTTCCTCTTTTGGTTGGTGAGTATTTGTTGTGATTGCAACCCCTATATGTTGCTCCTTGCCCAAGTTATCTCTACAATTTCATGCTTGAGCTGCTCCACCTCTACTAAGTGTTGGCCTTTTTTTTAAAACTTTAGTGCCTCTATCTCCAACTTCATGTTCAAGTGCCTCTACCTCCATTGGATGCAAAAAGCCACACATATCGTACAAGCTATTTTTAAAACATGCAAAATCTTGTTGTGAATATTTGAAATGTTAGAATATTAATTAGTGTACTTATAAATACGAAAATTCAAAACAATGAGAAAAAAGATTTTAAAGAAGGGTCTTTTAGGTGCACATGTAAACACCTCAGGTGCTAGGTTGCTTCACATTTACACTATCACAAAGTAACATCTTGAGAAATGTAGTTAGGCAGCATACTACTTTTGCTTCTCTCTCTCTCTCTCTCTCTCTCTCTCTCTCTCTCTCTCTCTCTCTCTCTCTCTCTCTCTCTCTCTCTCTCTCTCTCTCTCTCTCTCTCTCTCTCTCTCTCTCTCTCTCTCTCTCTCTCTCTCTCTCTCTCTCTCTCTCTCTCTCTCTCTCTCTCTCTCTCTCTCTCTCTCTCTCTCTCTCTCTCTCTCTCTCTCTCTCTCTCTCTCCCCTTTAATCAGTTCTTCTTCAATATCTCTTTCTCCCCTTTCTTCTCTCCCAATGTTTTGGCCCCCCTTTTACTCTCCAATCCCCCCAATCTCTCTCTCTCTCTCTCTCTCTCTCTCTCTCTCTCTCTCTCTCTCTCTCTCTCTCTCTCTCCCCCTTTAATCACTTCTTCAATAATATATCTCTCTCCCCTTTCTTCTCCCCCAATGTTTTGGCCCCCCTTTTACTCTCTCCAATCCCCCCAATCTCTCTCTCTCTCTCTCTCTCTCTCTCTCTCTCTCTCTCTCTCTCTCTCTCTCTCTCTCTCTCTCTCTCTCTCTCTCTCTCTCTCTCTCTCTCTCTCTCTCTCTCTCTCTCTCTCTCTCTCTCTCTCTCTCTCTCCCCCCTTTAATCACTTCTTCAATAATATATCTCTCTCCCCTTTCTTCTCCCCCAATGTTTTGGCCCCCCTTTTACTCTCTCCAATCCCCCCAATATCTCTGTGTGTGTGTGTGTGTGTGTGTGTGTGCCTACCCCCTCTTCATCACCCTACTTACCCTCCCGTCACTAACCCCCTTGGACCCGAAACTTGTCTCCTCCCGCCCTTGCCCTCCCATGCCCTTGACCTAACCTAAACCCACCCACCTTGCTCCTTCCTACCCTTCCCCACCCCCAACTTGGGACATCCCCCCCCCCCCCCCCCCCCCCGCCGACTATCTCTCCCACCCTCATCCTATGTGTCCTCTCCCATAACCTCTCACTCCAGCCGTGACCTAGACCTAGTTACATGCCCCCTACCCTACCCTGGACCTACCCACCTCCTATTGTTGGCATGACTTGTCTTGCTTGGGACCTCACGCTAAACTGTTCCACCCTTGCTCTACAACACCAACATGACACACACAAGAATACAAGAAAATGATGGACAATAATATCACAACATCATGCTAGCAAATCCATTGCAATGTTGACCTTCATGTGCCCATGCAAAGAGAGAGCACCAGACTACCAAAAGTTCTACACCAAGTGGACCATGTTACCTCCACAATTGTGGGCATGAAGCTATAGTAGTTGAAGAGTTGTGGGACATTACTGGAATAGGTAGGTAGGAGGAGATGGGCTTAAATCAAGAAGAAGAAAAAGTGACCTAGCATGACCTATGCTTGTCCCACATGATGGTTCGCACATGGCCTTAAGTATGCAAGAGCTCACAATAGTGATTGCCAAATAAGGGTTACTACTAATTGGGCTCATGGGGGTCAACCTTATTCAACTAGCACTAAGACTTGGGCATGAGGCTATAAAAATAGAACCCATTGATCCTTGACACCAAGCGCAGCTTATGGGCCCTCTTTGCTAGTTTGGTTGAAAGGAGAGAAGGATCGAAGCTTGCACTTGAGAGCTATGGTGGGAGAGCAAGAGCAAGAAAGAGAGACAAAAAATGGGAACTCCAACAATCACAATGTGTGACTGGGCCTTCCTTTATTCAAACTGTCACTAAAAGAATAAAGAATAAAGTGACAGTAATGGACGCCCGCCACCTGCAATAGTGTGCAGTGGTGGTGACTGTTAGTGTAGTAATACACGGGTAGCTAGGTGGAGGCGCCTTTACCCCCAACAACCTCCCATTTAAAGGCGAATCTGCCCTAGTGAGGAGTGAAAAGAAAAAGAAAAAGATAGTACAACATGTACACACGTACAACAGGATGAGGAAAGATGTCATCTCATCCCACACCCATCAACCTCCTGAGGAAGGCAAAGCGCTCTATAGAGAGGCTTTTCGTGAGCAGATCTACAAGATTCTAGTCAGTCGAGATCTTGACAAGATCAACAGACTTCTCCTCAACGACCCCACGTATGAAGTGATACCTCACCTCAATGTGTTTCGTCTTTGCATGGAAGACCGGATTCTTGGCTAACTAAATAACACTCATAGAATCTAAATGCAGTGTAGGGAGCATCAATACCAAGGTCAGCAATAAAACAACCCAACCAAATGGCCTCCTTGCAAGCCTCAGTTGGCTGCAACATACTCAGCCTCTGTAGTAGAAAGGACCGTGCATTTCTGCACCCTGGACATCCAAGAAACAGCACCTCCAACATAGGTGAATACATAGCCGGAAGTGGACTTCCTACTATTTGCATGTCTTGCATAATCAGATTCAATGTACCCCATGACTCTTGTATCCCGGCTGCCATAGCATATGCACATATCTGCAGTGCCCTTCAGGTACCTCATGATACCCTTCACAGCATCCCAATGCTTCTTGCCAGGTGTAGCCATATAGCGTACCACAATACCAACTGCAAAGGCAATATCTGGACGAGTGGCGATCATGGCATACATAAGACTACCCACTGCATATGCATAGGGAATCTTGGCCATCTCAGCCCTTTGCTCATCTTTCTACGGACAATCAGCCTGTGATACCTTCACATAAGAAGGCAATGGACAGCCAATGGGCTTTGCATCCTGCATGCGGAAGCGCTCAAGCACTTTATGAATGTACTCCCTCTGTGACAAGTAGAGGAGTCCCTGATGCTTGTCGCGTCTAATGCACATACCAAGTATGTGAGCAATCTATATCCCATATATTTCATCTCAAAGCTCTTCTTGAGCTGAGCCTTAAGAGCATCTAGCTCATCATGAGCTTTCCCTGCTATCAGCATATCATCCACGTAGAGTACCAAAATCAATAAAGAACCATCACGGGCTTTCTTCGTGTAAAGACACGGATCCATAACACTCATGCTATAGCCGTGTGATTGCATAAAGGCATCAAACTTATGATACCACTCCCTAGGTGCGTGTTTCAAGCCATAAAGACTTTCCTTCAATTTGCACACTAGGTGCTCCCTGCCAGGTTCTGCAAAGCCCTTAGGCTGCTCCATATAAATCTCATCATGCAAGTCCCCATGTAAGAAAGCCATCTTGACATCCATCTGGTATACATCCAAGTCAAGTTGAGCAACCAAAGCCAAGACTAAGCGCAAGGTGGCCATCTTAACCACAAGAGAAAAGACCTCATCAAAGTCCACACCATGCTTCTTCTTAAAACCCTTTGCTACCAATCTAGCCTTGTATGCCGGCTTGGGGTGTCCAGGGGTACTTTTCAACTTGTACACCCACTTGCATAGCAAAGCCTTCTTGCCCTTAGGCAAGGAAACCAAATTCCAAGTCTCATTCTTATGCAAGGAGTCTATGTCAGACTGCATAGCCCTCTCCTAGGAGCGATTGTCACCCCTACGCATAGCCTCATTATAAGTGAAAGGCTCTCCTGCACCTATAACCAAGACATAATGCATCAAGGGCTGAAATCTATCAGGTGGACATCTGTCTCTAATAGACCGTCTCACGGTCTACTAAAGATGAGGCTCTGCTGCCTGCCCAGCTGCCTGTCCAACACCCTGACCATGAGCATCTGCTGGCAGCTGTAGGCTGTCCAATAGGCTGTGCGGGAGCTCTCGACTCCTCCTGAAATATGACCCTACGGATCTCAACAACTCGCTCAGGCTGCCGATACATCTTGTCTTCATGGAAGACTACATCATGACTGCAGATGACTTTCTGCGCCTGCAGATCCCAAAGACGGTAACCCATCTCGCTTGCATCCCCATAACCAAGGAAAATGCATTTGACACTCTTAGGATCCAACTTACTTCTCTTGTCCCTGGGCACATGGCAAAATGTCTCACATCCAAAGACACGGAGATGCGCATAAGAGGGAGGTTTTCCAATCCATACCTCCTCGGCAACGTGGAAATCCAAACCACTAGAAGATGATATGTTTATGATATGCATATCTGTACTAACTGCCTTAGCCCAAAAGCTCTGTGGTAGGCCTACATAGCTAAGTATACTGCGTACACACTCCTGGATGGTTCTATTCATCCACTCAGCCAAACCATTCTGGGGGGGAGGGGGGGGAGAGGATAGTCGACTAACGCTTAATACCCCTCTCATCACATGACTGCTCAAAAGCACGTGAGACATACTCACCCCCATTATCTATTCTTAGGCATTTTAGCCTATACCCAGACTGGTTCTCAACCAATACAAGCCATCTCTGAAACACAGCCAAGACATTGGATTTCAGCTTAATGGGATAAGCCCAAACTTTCCGTGAAAAATCATCTATGAAAGTAACAAAATACTTGGCACCACCCATAGACTAACAAGGCATGGACCCATAGACATCCGAATGTACCAATGCCAAGGGCTCACTCGTACGTGGCCTATTAGACTTCTTATGCATAGACCTAGTCTGCCTGCCATAAAGACAATGCTCACATGAATCAAAACATACATAATCAAGGGGCGGTAAGTACTACAAACCAGAAAGCATTTTCATTCTCTTCAAAGACATATGGCCCAAACGGGCATGCCAAAGAGATACATGTGGGATAGAACCCACAGACAAAACATGATCAAGGGAAGAAGCGGATACAATCAAGGGATAGAGGCTGCCAGCCTTGGCACCTCTCGCAGTCACAAGTCTGCCACGAGTGATCTTCCATGCAGATTCTCCAAAAGATACATGATAACCTACGTCATCAAGCTGTCCAGCTGACATGAGACTGCATGTCAAAGCAGGTACATGACGTACATCCTGCATAACAAAACTGCTGCCAGAAGGAAACTGCAACCTAACATCACCAACGTCCACAATATCAAGAGAGTTGTCATCACCCAGGCGCACAGAACCCGAAATAGTACAATATGAATGAAACCACTCTGGGCAAGGTGTCACATGAAAGGACGCACCTGAGTCCAAGAGCCAACACTGTGCATACATAGAGTGTATCTATGTCATCTGCAAAGCACTAAAAGAAGTTGCAAGGATATAATCATCATCATCATCAACACCTACCAAATCTAGCTCTTCCAATAAGAGTAATTTGTACCATCAAGGTTAGTGATGTTGAAAATAGCATGATCAGTTGATGAACTCGTCATAATGCAAGCTAGAAGATTGCAGACAGTTTAAAACTGCTTGTTGTTTATTGCAAAAAATGACCAAAAAATCACCAAAAATCAAGAGAAATATGGCGAGAAAAGTGTAACCAAAGCTACTGCCCACCAAGTACTAGTGAAAGTACATCATTTCAGAATATTTCAGCATGAAAAGTCCATGTCTATCTGGAGTTATATGCTTGCTATAATAAATGACAGCATGGTACTATGAGAGTCAATTTCTGACCAAATCACTGCACCAAGTCAATAAATGACAACCAAGACATAACCAACCCTAAACGGGCATAAATCAATACCAAACAATCATCAAGACCCTGAGGAAACACCCAAACATGTCACCAAAGCATCCGTCAGTGTAGGCATACCCCCTGGACAATAGGGCAAAGTATACATAACACTAGCAAGACTTGACACCAGTAGGTGTATGCTCACTAGAGTACAAAGCCCAAGCTCAGGTCAAAAGCAATTCCAAGATATCAGTGCATGAACCATGCAACATGTAAGTGTAAGAGATCCCAAAGTCTCAAGTATCTGCAAAAATGCTCAAATAGCATAAACCTCCTACTCAATGTCGGTCAAGCATACAAGATGCTCCCACTGGCACAAAAGGCAGATAAGCAAGCTCAACAGCTCAACCAAACCAAGTCAAAGTACCAAAGATAGGTAACCAAGACAATGCCTCAATAGCATCCCAAGAGCATGACGGCTGCAGAGCGGCTGTAGGTAGCATCCATGAGCAAGACATACATCCCGATAAAGATCTCTGACAACCAAAGTGACATCCAATACAAAATTCCGGAATAGCAAATGAGAATCCAAGCCAAGTCTTCAGAGAGCACTATGTTAGAAATCAAGCTCACCGTCAGTGTGCCTTCATCTATGACCGACATCTATGACAGCTAGTGTGTACAGCTGTCTACATGTGACTACATTAAATAAGTCGAGTTAGTAGTCAGTCAGTGACCTGAATAGAGTTAGTCAGTCTAGTCTACGTTTACACTAGGTCACTTTATCTTGTAGTGTGAGGGCTTTTCAGTTCAGTGTGTGGAAATGAAGGAATGAGCTTGGGAGCCTGAAGGCTCATGGATATGGAGTTTTTCCCTTTCTCTCTCTCTACTCTTTGAACATGGTATCAGAGTTTCATCCATGAGGCTGTGGGAGAATGGGCATGACAACTTGCAGATGAAGCCATAGTCAAAGGAAGAAATCAGCATGGACTGCCTTTTGAAAATCGTGGACTGCCTCCTGAAAATCAGCAACCTGTGTCTGAAAATCTGCGCCTGCTGATCTGAATGGACAGCAACCTGTATCTGAAAATCTGCACCTGCTGATCTGAATGGACAGCAACCTGTATTTGAAAATCTACGCCTGCTGATCTGAGTGGACAGCAACCTGTCAATCTTTAGTGGGGCACCTGGACAAGGTTCATAGAGCATGTATGCTCACTATTGAAGGTATTTGAAGTGTGCAAGGAGTAAATGCTTGTGTGGGAGCTCTGTTATGAGTTGGAGTGACATACACAGACCTGTAATCATTTTTGAACTGCTGTAAACATGAATGGACAGCATGCATTCAGTCATTACTGACACACAGGAGCCTTGTACTACACTCAGAAGGCATCTTTGGAGCACAAGAATGTGTCAAAGCATGTATACATTGGATCAAATGTCTTGGAGCTCAGATCTCTTGCTCAGAATACTCAGATCTAAAAATCAATGACAGGCTGAAAACTGTCATACACAGTCAATGACAGAATACTCAGATCTGAAAATCAATGACAGGCTGAAAACTGTCATACACAATCAATGACAGAATGCTCAGATCTGAAAATCAATGACAGGCTAAAAACTGTCATACACAGTCAATGACAGAATACTCAGATCTGAAAATCAATGACAGGCTGAAAACTATCATACACAGTCAATGACAAGTACTGTGCATTACTGAAGCAATACAGGTCATCTTGGGGGTTCCATCATCTATATGAACTGACCTATACATGCTGAATGCATGGAGAATTGAAGCAAGCAATGAGCATCATTGAAAACTAAATTTTGAAGCAGAGGATACACCTGACACTACCGGGTGTGAGGATAGTCACAACCTTTAGCAAGGGTGACCTCATCAAACCTCGAGGGAAAGGCAAGCAAGGTGCTGACATAACAGTCAAGCTTGCTGTCGAGAGCAAGGACTTGTTGGAAGAGTTAATACAAGCACCGGTCGAACAACAAGAGCCAGTGAGTGAGGCCATGCCTAAACCAAGAAGGTCAAGAGACAATTCCAAGGACGGGCTTTGGACTTACAAATATCGTAGAAGACCCCAAAAGAAGCCCAAGCCTTATAGACATAGGCATCGATGGAGGGTCAGCACAATGCCGCGATGGATAGCCAAAGCGTTGCTACGTGCTCAAGGGTACTACGCAGGTAACCGATGGATTTGGGTACCAAAATCCCTTGCTAAACTACCTCCATCAGCTGAAGACCAGAGTGCATCAAAAGCAATGAAGCACAGGAGGAAATCTAAGAGAAACTCTAGGTCTCGAGGCAAGAGACTAGGCATGATTGTTCGAAAGAAAGAGCCTCAGCCTAGCATGCTAAATAGAGAGATGTCATATGTAGCCATTGAGCATGCACAAAAATCGTTAGTGCCCAATGAGCCTTTGATTTCCTAAGGGGAGAACAAACATCATAGGCACAACATTGCTCATGGCAAGGCTACTCGCTCAACAAAGCAAATGGCACAATCGTCTAATAGCCTCGAGCAAATCATTCAGCCAGTGCCAAGTCCACCTAAGAGTCCTAGGTCTCCCACATCCTCTTTTTCCAAACGGACACAGGAAGCACAACAGTGGTTGTCAAGGGAAACTGCTCAATTCCAATCTCTATCTCCATCTAAGCTTCCAAATGTCCAAGAGGTGGGACATGATGCCATTTGTAGCTCTCGACCCATTGATATGCATGAGCAACCTAATGTGACTAGATCAACTCATGCTCGATCTACACAGATGAGTGCTCAAAGGGCAATAAAAGACACGGCCACTTCCGATCGCCCTAAGGACTTGACACCGCAATCCACCAAGGGTAGCCAGCCCACTAAACTAGCTGCTACTACTTCAAAATAGGGATCACAGCAGTCACGGCCCTTGGCCGTGGCAATGCCTCGTGTGGAACATGTCCTTAGTAGTTTACCTCTGGAGGAGGTCTCGCAACCAACTTCCTCGAAAACTCGAGCACTTTCAAAGTGCCTAAAGCCTAGGCTAGAGGAGTTAAACACAAGGGAGTTGGCTGAAGAGCTAGACTCCCCGAAAAGGGAGGAAGTTGTGCCCTCACAGCTTGGTAAGGCTATTCAGCAGGCCACGACTATGTCCCATAAGGACACGCTAGAGAGAGAGAATGCTGAGGCCTAACCAAGCACGTCAATGGTTGACCTAGTCCAGGGTCCTGAGTCATTGAGAGAGGCACCTTCACTGACCAAGAAAAAGAGGAGAAAGCAAAGAAAACAACAACAATTGCAGGTGGTTGTGGACCCCAAGAACATTGAGACGAAGGGCGCTGGAGAGCTGATGAATAAAGCATCGAGTTCATCCACCAATGAGCCCACTGATGCCTCTCCTAATAGCGGTGAAACCTCAGACACATCCGTGTGCTCTGAAAAATCAAAGCAGACATTGCCATCAACGGCTTCTTTCAACACTCAATCCACCGACAATAGGACTTACATCGACCAATCAAGAGTGGATACAACATTGTCACAACAGGGTGACAAATCTATATCACTCACATCCGAGAAGAACCACGACAAAATAGCAGCAAAACCTCAGGAAAAATGCACAATCCCTAAGAGCATAAGCAATCCTAGCGTTGACCAATCTTGCTCATCTAGACATAAGCCCCCAACTATGCTAAAGCCTAAGGAAACTCCTAGAACCTTGCACGAGATGGCAACCGAGCAAGCCCTCGTTGAACATAGAAGTATCGCAGAATGCCTAGCTGAGATGGATGCTAAGCTCAAGGTGTTCGCACGAGTCTACGTCCTTGCGGACGTGGGCACAATCCCCAAGGAGCAGCTTGGAGATTACTTGCCCTTTCCTCTATCCTAGGAAGAGCAAGAACATCTTAACGAGTACTATGACAGGCTCCTGCATGAATGCATGCAACTCATCTCTGACGAGAAAGCCAACGAACTGCGCTTAACTGTCACGTTCAATGATGTGCTCTGCCAACCAAATCTCTTAGAGATAGAGCAACTAAAGCAACTAACAGAGGGCCGAAGTCAATTTGAACAGCGTTGGTGTGAGAACTGCGTTGCAATGGCCGAACTAGGGGCTCAGATTATGACAGTCTCTGAGGAGCAATTGGCCAAATGGCGGTCTCAAAGAGACCCAACCTATGTGGCACCAACTTCCCTTCGAGTGCTGACTGCCATTCGGGGCAAGGACTTGGCCGAACCAGGCCAAGAAAACCCTCTGTTTGATAAAGTTCTTGCTGAGGAGGAGTTACATGTTGCCAGTAGACTTGGACAAGATTCCATACTACTCGATGTGGCAAAATATCTATTGGTACTGAGTAAGCTGCCACGAGTGCTGGATGTGTGTGCCACACTCCAATACAATCCCGAGTTCTACAATTGGTTTCTATCCTCGTGAGGTGACATGGATTTGTGTGTATATACACACAATGATTTTTGTGTGACCCTATATAGACAATATCAACACACACAAGCAATGATAGTCAAGCGCGGGGAGAAGAGTTGGGTTTGACAAGCTAAGCTCCTCAAGTCCTCCTCTCATCACACATTCAAAAGTCGTATGACCATTCCCACCTCCAAGTGAAGGGCATGCAACCCTCATTACCGCCATAGGAAGCCTTGACCAACAACTCTGATGGTGTAAACGGAGTACCGTCCCTTTCTATACACCTTTCCCCCTTTCTGGTCTATCCTTCCGAGGATGTGCCCTGTCTCACTCCATGACAACCAGTCCACACAACTTAGCTTAATCCAATATCTGCTAATGACTGGAGGCAAAACGAACATCATCATGGGGGCCATCCTTCTACAACAAACACTGCATGCATCACCCCTCCCCTTCTTGTCATATGCGCTTGATAAACCACACTAAAATCCCTTCCACGCAAACAGTTGTATCTTGTATCAAGGCCTAACCCTTGGTTCGCACCTTGGAGGTCCCCCTACGAGGAAAACATGGAGAGCCGAGGGCAGCTGGCTTGCAAAGACGCTCTCCGCTGTGCCGACGGGAACATGCAGCACACGCCCTCCGCCGGTGCGCTATGTGCCCACCCTCAAATGGTATGCGAAGAAACAAGAGCCTAAGCGACACCGTCTTGGATGTAGGCCGAAGAATCCCCGGGCCAGGGGAGCATAAGCTCAAAGCAGTACGCAAGAAGTGGCAACACCAATTGAGCAAACACCCAACGGACACTTGGGCACCAGGTGCTCAAAGGCAGAAAGGGCAGCTCGAGACAGGGAAGAATTCAATGATTTGTTCAAAAGCATTTTGGAAACGGTGGTGGTCAGGGATTACACCATTCATGTCCCGGCCGACATGTTCCCTACGCAACCCCATGGGAGCCCCGCATCAACAGAGCCCCAATCGCCCGTCCACCCAGACTCGCCCTGCCTCGTACAAATAGAGTAGCCCCATGTTGTATAAAGTCTTATTAAAAGCTACCTGGCCAGGACTCTTTGTCTTCAAATGGTTAAGTGTTGACATATTCCCCAATTGTATGAACTTTTCATATCTGCGTTTAATGTATTTCACATCTTTAGCAAATCACGTGCAGGTGATAAATATCTAAGTCAACACCATAGAATTCAGATAAGTGATGTCTCCTTGCATTGCATTGGTTTATTATAGTTGCGGCATATACCATGCATGTACTCTCATGAAGTGACAAGTGGATGCAGGATGATACAGGTCTTTGTGCGAAAGTGTTCAATGCCCAATCACTGCAAGACCATCGACCCCACAAAGAGCGGCGGCAAAGCCACGCTGCCGAAAGCAAAAATCACCCTTGCCAACCACCCACATCGCATGGCCCAAAGCATATTCATGGGCTACGCTCTCTTTCTGGGTCAAGCTCTATAGTTGGCTCACGGCAATCGTTACCTCAATTGTACCAACATCGCGTGTGTCACAAGGAGGTTTGCAATATCTCAAGTGTATCTCCCCATCTCAATAACTGCTTCACTAACAACGAGGCTAGGGCACAATCATCACTGTAATATCCATTTCCTGAGCCTTCGAAGCTTGACAATTTCCAACCCATTGAAAGGATGATAGCCTCAACATATTGTAATGGTTATACTCAGGCAAATTCCCAAAAAAAAAAAAGAGAGAGAGAACAGAACGAAAGAAAGAAAGAAAGAAAGAAAGAAAGAAAAAAAAAGAAAAAAAAAAGAATGAAAAGATAAGAAGCACCCACGATCACAGCACAACACCTAGGGGTCCTCAAATTAGGTACGTCCAGTGACCTTGGTCGACTGGCTCCGTCCCTAGTCCCCTAGGCCTTTAGCATCACCCACAATTGTTCAGGGCACATCAAGGGCAGGACATACCTAGGGAGCTTGTCTCGCCTATGGTTAGACCTGTCACCCTAAACCACCTGCACAATTCTTTTACACTCCATCTCAATGCCATTACAATCAACAGTGGTAAGCAAGGCATGAAAGACAATGGAAAAGTACACCATACTTTCCAAGCACTACAAGTAGCCACTAGCTACCAAAAGCTAAGACATCAAGAAGCTCAACTATGCTACATTGCCTTGACAAGACCATAATGATGTCTCAAGCAATCTTCAAGTGTACTCCCCGTCTTCATCGACAAATTTTTCCATCAACTTAGCCCCTTGCTTCACTAACCCATTGCTATACAAGGAACCAAACCGACAGTCTTCTAACTAAGTAATACCTAAATATGCACGAGCACTCACATAATATCTGCACTGAAGTATATACATGGTTTGGGTCCTCAAGTGCAAGACAACACTCTCAGCTTGCTTAGAGTTTGACCTATCTCCCAAACTAATCAAATATGTCTTGTGCACGATAAGAAGACTAGCACTACTCCTTGGGGAGAGACCACACGAGAGGTTTTCAACTTGCAGGTATTGAAGCCTCCAACGAAATTTCAATCGCTCTTTAGCGACACCCAACTCTGAATGCTTATCCCTCACCATCCGACAAGCCCGTAAAGAATCGTCATGTGCAAAATCCCCAACAAACCTACACTTGTGCTGACCATCAATGCAATCCCCAACACAGAACAACCCTACCACCAACTCCAACAACCCTTCCACCAGCCACCTTGGCCACCAACAGGCCCCCAGGACCTTCTTTCACACCACCACCAACACTCCTCCACGTAAACCATAGGCGTCCTTGTCACCCATGTCTTTGGTGCATGCTACAGCCTGCTACCTACGACAGTGAGTGCCATGGGACTGGCACTCATCTAGCAAGGGGTAATGTTAACCCCAACATGAAGAAGCAAAAGGAAATAAAAAAAACATAGGGTAAAAGCGGAAAAAAGGTAGCCCAATTGAAGAAAGAATAGGGGAAAAGGCCAAAAGCGCAAGGGCAACCTTAAAAGTCCAAGGCAAATGCAAAAAGGGGAAATGCGCATTTTAAAATAAAAAGGCGCACCCTGAAATCTTGTAAAAGAGCGCCGGGCTCTCATCTGTGCAATTTGTAAATGTAGACGGGCGGTGGAAAGGAAGCTAGGAAGATAAAAGGACAATGGGAAAAAGGGCCTAGGTTACGACCAGCCATGTAAAAAAGGGGAAAAGGGGATGACCGCCCAAAAGGGATTTAGGGTTTTGTATATAAAGTTGAAAAGTGAATGAGAAGCTCATTCTTATGTGTGGCAAAAAGTAGCTCTCCTCTTCTTCTTCTTCTTCATGTTCTTACTTGCTTGAGCTTGTGCTTGAGAGAGGGAGTGTGAGAGTGTGAGGGAGTGAGTGTGTGAGGGTGAGGGACCGAGGAGGAGAAGCTCTCCATCTTCTCCTCTCTTCTTCTCTTCTCTTCTCTTCTCTTGTCTTGCTCGCAGCAATGGAGCTTGGAGCATGGAGCTTGAGGATGGAGCTTGCTTGAAGCTTGCACTTGGATCGTGGAGTTACCGGAGTGCGCGGGAGAGGAGGTAACTCGAACGGCACGGAGGTAAGCTCACTACACCCGTAGATATGGATGGCGCGTCAATTATGTGAGAGGTAGCCATTAGTGCTCAGCTTGGAACGCTTGAAACAATAAGCGGTCCGTGGGTCTTGGCGGTTGAGCGAAAGCTCCCATAGTGGTGACTGTCAGTGTAGTAATACACGGGCTGCTAGGCGGAGGCGCCTTTACCCCCAACATTGGTATTGTCTTCCTACTTGGAAACAATGATAATGTGCCACAAGGCTTGCCACCATGCCAGGTTTACTACTCTATCATTTGAGTTAGCCCAAGCGATGAGTCTCTTTGATAGGTCTCTTGGCAATTCATGGTGCGAATTGGCCTCATTGTTACCATTGCTAAGAAGGCATCTACCACCTTGAATGGGCATTGAGTCAACACAACCTTGGGGAATATGCATGAAGAGAGAAGGGTGTTGTTCCCCATGGGATTCGAGCACAAGCTAGGGTTGCTCAATGAGAGGAAGTCTCTAAGGTCTCTGAGCAACATTGGCACATTAATCTTAGCTCTAGAGCAAACCAAGGCCAAGGAAACAAAAGTAATTGTGCATCTTCTCCTAAGGCTCATTGGCCATAGTTGACAACCTTGATTACCGACTTTCCTTGGTTGATATCATCCATGATTGCTTGCTTTGCTTGGCCAACCAAATGAAAACATGCATTCCAAATGGAAGCTTGCTCAACACTTCATAACATTTCATAGGGGAATATCTCATTCATGGAGGGATCAAAAGTTCCCTCTCCAAATACGTACATATCATCACTACAAGCAATGAACTTGTTGAGAACTTATTAGAGGATTATCCCATTCATAGAAGGGATCAAACAATCCCTCTCCATAGATATGTATGTCATCAGAGAAAAGAATAGAATAGTTGTTTCTTGTTGTTAATCCCAAAGAATTGAATGACAAATGTAAGCTCCTCCTATTCAAAGAACTATGATAATCAATTAGTTTAATGAGACATGAGACTAAGCTATGGAGCTTCAAATTGGGCCTTGTTAGCATTCAAAGTGTATCATGACCAAAGAGCTCCAGCTTTGCTAAGGTAGGCCCAACTCGTGAATCTACAACACAAAATAAAAGAGGGATTGTCTCTTCGTTTGCACACGTGTTACTCAGAAGCGCAATTTGAGAATCCTCATGACCATAGGCGCTCATAGGATTAATAGATTTTCAATTCAAGAGGAATTCTTCATAGTACCTAGAGCACTTTGTGTGATGTTTATTTGTATTGACTTCTTCAAAGAAAGGAGAACCATTTCTACCCTTTTTTCACAACCCTAACCCATTCACGCCAAATTTGAAAGTTACAGAAATCACATTCAAACGGTTTTTATTTTTACAACATGTTCACATCAAGGAGTCATGATTTGTCATTTTTTTCTAAAATATGAAATATAAAATTTTAGGTCGATTACACATTAGTTCGCCCATGATTTTGCATTTGTGAGGTCGGCTAATCAATTCATACAAAACTAACATTTTAGCTTTGTACTAGTTTGAACAATCACATATTGAAAGTCTAACATGGACAATGGATTCCTATTCGGACCCACCCAAAATTATGGGTGACCTTAACCCATCACCCAAAAAATAGTCCATCGTATGAACTAATCATTTTCAACTTTCCACTTTTGTGACATTCAAGATATGATGAGAGAGAGACAATGTAGGAGAGAGGTGAGTAATGTGAGCCTTCATTAGTGCCTTCCCACTTGCGTGATTTGGCTCAACAAGCTACACATGTTTGCCACTTATGTAGTTGGAGGCTCAATCAAAGGTTAAGAATTCCAAGGTTGGTACATCAATGCATTAACTTGAGATTGTTGCTTTGTTTCACAAGGACAAAGGTGAGTACACTACAATGCCATTTACACCACAATAGTATTAATAGACCATTAGTAAGATAAATAAATTGTTAATAAACTATATGTTAGTCTAGTTCTATAGCTCTACAAACTATATAGTTCTAATAGTTAGCTCTATACTTCTATAGTTCTACGATACTTTTAGTAAATTGTAGTTTTATTGGTGCCATGAATTAGTTAATTAGTTTGTGTATTGTGTTACAATCACTTAGTGTGTTGTTATAGTTAATTCAATACTGCATTTTGGACTTAAGGGTTAATGTACTTTCTTCATTGAGTTCTATCTCATCATTGCAAGGTTCACTATAGTAAAGGTAACCACAATCTAGATACATACAATCTTTGACCAAGTTAGAATTCGCATTCGTTCCTTTTTGTCATAATCAACAATAAAGGAAAGTAAAGAAAATAAAAGAAAAGTGCATATCTACTTGAAAGATGAGGAAATGGCACCTTCCCTCACAATTATAAAACAACGAAAAGACCTATGCTAGCTCTTTGATGTGCTACTTGTATAGCAAGCATGTTTGTGTTTTCTTGTGTTACTGTTGTGCTTTTACAAAGTAATAAGCTAATCCTTAACCAAAAAATTTAGTCAGATGTGAAAGCCACCATATCTTAGACTTTGACTAAGTAACTTTTTAATGTTTTGCACGGGACTCTTTATCAACACAACATCTCATGCCATATGTCAAATTTCTAGCCAAGTATCATTAGTTTGAAAAACTTGAGTATAGTTCATCTAATTCTTTCTTCAAAACAGATGTTTCATTCTACTTAGATATGGTTAAAAACAAATTCAATTTAACAAGATTAATATCATAAATAAAAAAAGACACATTGAGCTCTTAAGGAGGGATATCCCCCTTTTTTGAACATGACAAGATGCTACTTCCAAAAGAAAATTGTATAGTCTATACTACATTATTATTTGAGTGACAGGTTCAGGATAGTGTCGAAGCACCACAGTGCTCCCAAACCTAGCTCCCAAACCAAACCAAAGTGGCATTAGATGCTCACATGATTGGGGGAAGAAGGAAATGTAAGTGACCATTTATGTCACATGATTGGGGGCAGAAAGAAGGAAACATGCTCTCCTTCCACCACCTTCTCCTCTCACTCTCACTCTCACTCTCACTCTCACGGGCAGCAGATAGGAGGAGGTAGGTAGCAGGCAGGTCTGTCCTCTCTTTCTCTCTCTCTCTCTCTCTCTCTCTCTCTCTCTCTCTCTCTCTCTCTCTCTCTCTCTCTCTCTCTCTCTCTCTCTCTCTCTCTCTCTCTCTCTCTCTCTCATGGCAGACGTCAGAGAGAAGCACACGGATCTCTCTGACGGCAAACGTGAGAGAGAGAGAGGGCAATGCGTGGATCTCTCTCTCTCTCTCTCTCTCTCTCTCTCTCTCTCTCTCTCTCTTCTCTCTCTCTCATGGTAGATGTCACAAAGAGAGAGAAGCACGCGGATCTGTCTCTCTCTCTCTCTGTGGTGGCAGATGTGAGAGAGAGAGAGATCCATGTAGATCCTGGGCGGGCGGAGAAAGTGGATCCTGGGCAGGCGTAGAAAGTGGAGCTGTGTGTGTGTGTGTGTGTGTGTGTGTGTGTGTGTGTGTGTGTGTGACATCTGCAGTGTGGTGACTGCGCTTCTCTGTCTCTCTCTCTCTCTGATGGCCTTTAGAGAGAGAGAGGCTGTCAGAGAGACAGAGAGGCACAGTCGCCACACTGCAAACGTCACAGAGAGAGAGAGAGAGAGAGAGAGAGAGAGAGAGAGTTTAGTTTAGTTAGTTTATGGTTAGTTTTGGTTGTTTGTGGTTAGTTAGTTTAGTTAGTGTTGGTTGTTTATTTAGTTTAGTTAGTTATTTAGTTTATTTAGTTATTTTATTTAGTTATTTAGTTAGTTTTGGTTGCTTGTGGTTATTTAGTTTAGTTAGTTTATTTAATTTAGTTTAGTTAGTTTATTTAGTTAATTGATTAGATAAGTTAAATAGTAAGTTAGTAGGTTTTACCTTAGATTAGTTGCTTAGTTACTTTAGATTGTGTGTTAGTTACTTTAGATTATGTGTTATGGATATAGTTTAGGGTTTTTTTTTTTTTTGGTTTATATATGTGTTATGGTTTAGTTAGTTAGTAGGTTTTACCTTAGATTAGTTACTTAGTTACTTTAGATTGTGTGTTAGTTACTTTAGAGAGAGAGAGAGAGAGAGAGAGAGAGAGAGAGAGAGAGTTTAGTTTAGTTAGTTTGTGGTTAGTTTTGGTTGTTTGTGGTTAGTTAGTTTAGTTAGTTTTGGTTGTTTATTTAGTTTAGTTAGTTTATTTAGTTAGTTGATTAGATAAGTTTAATAGTAAGTTAGTAGGTTTTACCTTAGATTAGTTGCTTAGTTACTTTAGGTTGTGTGTTAGTTACTTTAGATTGTGTGTTATGGATATAGTTTAGGGTTAGATTGTTTTTTGTTTTAGTTTATATATGTGTTATGGGTTAGTTAGTTAGTAGGTTTTATCTTAGATTAGTTGCTTAGTTACTTTAGATTGTGTGTTATATATGGATATAGTTTAGGGTTAGTTTGTTTTTTTGTTTTATTTTATATATGTGTTATGGAAGAGAGAGAGAGAGAGAGAGAAAGAAAGAAAGAAAGAAAGTTATATTAACGTCTTCTAAAGACCAAAACTGGCCTATGAGACAAACTGTGATACAACTGATGAGGTCCAACTATCCAAAATAAAAGTGCTGAATGAAAAGCTAAAAACTGGAAACTGAAAATACGGTGCTGTGAGTGTGATAAGTGTCGTGTATGTGTATGTGCGTATGTAGCTCTGGTACTCCAGATAATGGCTACAAAAGGGGAACAAATGTCGGCTGTGATAGGGGAACAACTGTCGGCTGTGATAAAGTGGTGTGATGTGTATATGTAACAGATGCAAGGAGATATAGTATCCTGGGATGTAGTAGCAGTCGTCAAAGTCGCTAATAGCAGGTGATCCCTCCTAGATGCAGGATGTGGTATATCGGCGGTGGAGAAAGAGCAAATTGGAGATCTGAGATCCAATGTGTCGAGTGTCGTCGGATCTCAATCTGTTGTCGATGTAGATCAAGAATCCTCCGGATCTCCTGTCAATGTGGCTGTGGGGTCTGAAACCCACGGATCCTCGTGCGGTGTCGGGTACGCTGGTCCTCAGCCTGCTCTAGTGTAAGCCCGGAGGTCTGGTTGGAGGCTGGTACAGTAGCTCTCACTCTATCTGTCTGAAAGAACTGTGTAATAGTCGTCTGGGTGGGCCCCTCTCTGACTAGGACCCGCTATGTGCTCTGCTCTCTGATGTGCCATGCCTCTCCCAGAAAACGGCCAAATGATCTCTGATCCATATCAGTCATACATCCCTGAAGTGAGCTGCTCAATGTGTATCTAGATCTCAACTCTGAGTATGCCGGGCATCTGAGAACAAAATGCTCCTCACTCTCCACCTCTGATCTGCAAAGGGGGCATATCCTCTCCTCCCGCGGGATGCCACTGGCTCTGCCATTCTCAATCATAAGCTGATGTGATGATACCGTGAGCTGTCCAATAAGAACTCTCAATCGATGTGGCATATAGATCTACATATATCTCGGAATCTCTATGAATCCCTGCTCTGATATCCTCAAGAATTGTGTATAATAATGTGCCATCTTCGATGGCAGTGGCTGTGCAGGGCTGACCCATGTCCTCTGTATATAAATATGCCATATCTCCTGTCTAATGACTCTGTTCCTCTCAGAGAGAGAGAGGGTGTAAGTGGGAGCCTGAGTATCATATAGAAGAGGTGGGAGTCTATCAATGTCCACCCCATGTATGTCAAACCAAGCTCTAGTCTGTGCATACCATGATGTGGTATCCCCCGCTCGAGCCATCTCCTGAGATGCCATATATGCTCTATATGCAATGCGATCTCTGTCCATATCCTGAAATCTGTGTAGGAAGCAAACTGTCTGAAATAATGCCTCGACTAGCATGGGCAGTGTGGCAAGCTCTGCTCGCACAATGTCATGTGGGACTGAGGCCTTGCTGTGAATCAATCTAGATATCATGATCACCTGAGGTCTCTCCATCAATGTCCATACATAATCGGCAAGGCCTGGCCCCCATATAGCTGCTCCACACATCAGTGCTGGAGTGACTAGAGTATCAAAAAGCCACCCCTTGGTGCGGGGCTCCTGGAAATGTGCCTGATGACACCGTCGCTCCATAAGAGCCAATGCTGAGTATCCTCTAGTGAGGCGGTCACGAGCTGCCTGTGTCATCGAGAAAGAGAGAGAGAGAGAGAGAGAGAGAGAGAGAGAGAGAGAGAGAGAGAGAGAGAGAGAGAGAGAGAGAGAGAGAGAGAGGTTGATTTGCTTGGTATGGTTTAATTTATTGGTATTTTGGTTTATTTGGTGCAGTTTGTTTGTGAGGATTGGTTGTCTAGCCAATATTCAGGTCGGTGATCTCTCTCTCTCTCTCTCTCTCTCTCTCTCTCTCTCTCTCTCTCTCTCTCTCTCTCTCTCTCTCTCTCTCTCTCTCTCTCTCTCTCTCTCTCAGGTTGTAAATTTGTTTTGATGTATTTATTACTTTAAATAGTAAGTTAGTTAGTTAAATAGGTTGTTAGTTTTGTTGGTTTACTTTAGTAAGTTTTTTACTGTTAGTTAGTTTGGTTAGATACGTTAGCTTATTAGATTAGTTAGTTTAAATTATTTTTATTTATTATCTATTGGATAGTTTAGTTAGATTGATTGGTTAGTTTAGTTTAGTTAGTTAACTTTAGTTTAGTTAGTTAGTTTTGTTTACAGTCATGTTTATTTATTTAGATTGGTAAGTTTTTTATGTTAGTTAGTTTAGTTGGTTACATTAGATTAGTTAGTTTAGTTTAGTTTAGTTTACGGTTGGTTTAATTTTGTTGTTTTGGTTTAGTAAGTTAGTAGGTTTTAATTGTTTGTGATTAGTTGATTAGATTAGTAAGTTAGTACATATAGCTGTTTAGGGTTAGTTTATTTTTTTAAAAGTTTACTTTAAATTATAAGTTAGTTTAGTTGGTTAGTAGATAAAGTTTAGGGTTAGTTTAATCCTTTGTTTTAGTTTAGTTTACTTTAGAGTTTAGGGTTAGAGAATGATAAGTTAGTTTAGTTTAGTTAGTTTATTTAGTTATTCCAATTTTTTGTTTGATTTGATTAGTAAGTTAGTTAGTTAAATAGTAAGTTGGTTTAGTTGGTTTAGTTTAGTAAGTTAGTAGATAAATTGATGATTGATTAGTAAGTTAGTAGGTTTTACCTTAGATTAGTTGCTTACCTTACTTTAGTTTGTTGGTTAGTAAGTTTTTTACTGTTAGTTAGTTTGGTTAGATACGTTAGCTTATTAGATTAGTTAGTTTAAATTATTTTTGTTTATTATCTATTGAATAGTTTAGTTAGATTGATTGGTTAGTTAGTTAACTTTAGTTTAGTTAGTTAGTTTTGTTTACGATCATGTTTATTTATTTAGATTGGTAAGCTTTTTATGTTAGTTAGTTTAGTTGGTTACATTAGATTAGTTAGTTTAGTTTAGTTTAATTTACGGTCGGTTTAATTTTGTTGTTTTGGTTTAGTGAGTTAGTAGGTTTTAATTGTTTATGGTTAGTTGATTAGATTAGTAAGTTAGTATATATAGTTGTTTAGGGTTAGTTTTTTTTTAATTTTAGTTTACTTTAAATTATAAGTTAATTAGTTGGTTAGTAGATAGAGTTTAGGGTTAGTTTAATCCTTTGTTTTAGTTTAGTTTACTTTAAAGTTTAGGGTTAAAGAATGATAAGTTAGTTTAGTTTAGCTAGTTTATTTAGTTATTCCAAATTTTTGTTTGATTTGATTAGTAAGTTAGTTAGTTAAATAGTAAGTTAGTTTAGTTGGTTTAGTTTAATAAGTTAGTAGATAAATTGATGATTGATTAGTAAGTTAGTAGGTTTTGCCTTAGATTAGTTGCTTACCTTACTTTAGTTTGTTGGTTAGTTAGTTTTTTGCTGTTAGTTAGTTTGATTAGATATGTTAGCTTATTAGATTAGTTAGTTTAAATTAGTTTAAATTATTTTTGTTTATTATCTATCGAATAGTTTAGTTAGATTGACTAGTTAGTTGTTTGGTTAGTTAGTTAACTTTAATTTAGTTAGTTGGTTTTGTTTACGGTCGTGTTTATTTATTTAAATTGGTAAGCTTTTTATGTTAGTCAGTTTAGTTGGTTACATTAGATTAGTTAGTTTAGTTTAGTTTAATTTATGGTTGGTTTAATTTTGTTGTTTTGGTTTAGTAAGTTAGTAGGTTTTAATTGTTTGTGGTTAGTTGATTAGATTAGTAAGTTAGTACATATAGCTATTTAGGGTTAGTTTTTTTTTTTTAAGTTTACTTTAAATTATAAGTTAGTTTAGTTGGTTAGTAGATAAAGTTTAGGGTTAGTTTAATCCTTTGTTTTAGTTTAGTTTACTTTAAAGTTTAGGGTTAGAGAATGATAAGTTAGTTTAGTTTAGCTAGTTTATTTAGTTATTCCAATTTTTTGTTTGATCTGATTAGTAAGTTAGTTAAATAGTAAGTTAGTTTAGTTGGTTTAGTTTAGTAAGTTAGTACATAAATTGATGATTGATTAGTAAGTTAGTAGGTTTTGCCTTAGATTAGTTGCTTACCTTACTTTAGTTTGTTGGTTAGTAAGTTTTTTTACTGTTAGTTAGTTTGGTTAGATATGTTAGCTTATTAGATTAGTTAGTTTAAATTAGTTTAAATTATTTTTGTTTATTATCTATCGAATAGTTTAGTTAGATTGATTGGTTAGTTAGTTAAATTTAGTTTAGTTAGTTAGTTTTGTTTACGATCGTGTTTATTTACTTAGATTGGTAAGTTTTTTATGTTAGTTAGTTTAGTTGGTTATATTAGATTAGTTAGTTTAGTTTAGTTTAATTTACGGTTGGCTTAATTTTGTTGTTTTGGTTTAGTAAGTTAGTAGGTTTTAATTTTTTGTGGTTAGTTGATTAGATTAGTAAGTTAGTACATATAGCTATTTAGGGTTTTTTTTTTTTAAGTTTACTTTAAATTATAAGTTAGTTTAGTTGGTTAGTAGATAAAGTTTAGGGTTAGTTTAACCCTTTGTTTTAGTTTAGTTTACTTTAAAGTTTAGGGTTAGAGAATGATAAGTTAGTTTAGTTTAGCTAGTTTATTTAGTTATTCCAATTTTTTGTTTGATTTGATTAGTAAGTTAGTTTGTTAAATAGTAAGTTAGTTTAGTTGGCTTAGTTTAGTAAGTTAGTACATAAATTGATGATTGATTAGTAAGTTAGTAGGTTTTGCCTTAGATTAGTTGCTTACCTTACTTTAGTTTGTTGGTTAGTAAGTTTTTTACTGTTAGTTAGTTAGGCTAGATACGTTAGCTTATTAGATTAGTTAGTTTAAATTATTTTTGTTTATTATCTATCGAATAGTTTAGTTAGATTGATTGGTTAGTTTAGTTTGGTTAGTTAGTTAACTTTAGTTTAGTTGGTTAGTTTTATTTACGATCGTGTTTATTTATTTAGATTGGTAAGTTTTTTATGTTAGTTAGTTTAGTTGGTTACATTAGATTAGTTAGTTTAGTTTAGTTTGATTTACGGTTGGTTTAATTTTGTTGTTTTGGTTTAGTAAGTTAGTACGTATAGTTGTTTAGGGTTAGTTTTTTTTTTTAACTTTAAATTATAAGTTAGTTTAATCCCTTGTTTTAGTTTAGTTTACTTTAAAGTTTAGGGTTAGAGAATGATAAGTTAGTTTAGTTTAGTTAGTTTATTTAGTTATTTCAATTTTTTGTTTGATTTGATTAGTAAGTTGGTTAGTTAAATAGTAAGTTAGTTTAGTTGGTTTAGTTTTGTAAGTTAGTAGATAAATTGATGATTGATTAGTAAGTTAGTAGGTTTTATCTTAGATTAGTTGCTCACCTTACTTTAGTTTGTTGGTTAGTAAGTTAGTAGGTTTTACCTTGCAATAGTTACTTACCTTAGATTACTTTAGTGAGATATAGCAAGTTAGTAGGTTAGTTAGTTAGTTGGTTGGTTGGTTACTTTAGATTGTGTGTTATGTTAATTTTTTATTTATGGATATAGTTTATGGTTAGTTTGTTTTTTTGTTTTAGTTTATATATGTGTTATGGGTTAGTTATGGAAAAGAGAGAGAGAGAGAGAGAAAGAGGGAGAGAGAGAGGTTTGCTTGGTATGGTTTAATTTATTGGTATCTTGGTTTATTTGGTGCAATAGGTTTGTATAAGTTAGTAGATAAATTGATGATTGATTAGTAAGTTAGTAGGTTTTACCTTCGATTAGTTGCTTACCTTACTTGGTTTAGTTAGTTTAGTTGGTAGGTTACTTTAGTTTAGAGGTTGGTTAGTTAGTGCATTGGTTGGTTGGTTAGGTGTAGAGAGAGAGAGAGAGAAAGAGGGAGAAGCAGAGAGAGAGGGTTAGTTGAACTTTGGTGGTATTAAACATGGGAGTTTTTGCTGTTTCTAAATTTCAAGAATATTTTATATATCCCTCAAGTCTAACGCGTGCTTTTTGTCCAGTATGGAGGCTTCTACAGCAAACAAGAATATGTCTGTAGAAGATATTATATAGTGCACTCCTAATGTGCAAATGAATGTATGCAAAATAAAGGAGGTCACAAGGAAGAAGGCTGTTCGTTGTGCACTTAAGCATGTTGCAGGGCATGATAGTTCCGTTGGTTCCTTGAGGTTTATTCGTTGCTTGGATGGGATTGAAAAGTAAGTGAAGACACTATTTTGGCGCCAAAAAGCTTCGATTTCAATTTCTGAGAACATTGGTGAATGTCTACAAAGGATTGAGAGAATGTTGGAAGAGAAATATGAAGGGCACCTTGCTGATGGAGTAACGATACAGGGCGAGTTAGAAGATCAAGGGTTATATAGGTGACATTTATGAACATATCCAGAAAAATTGGTGGCCGCGTGCTGGATCTTTGAACGATCAAGAAGAGAAGTTGAAAGATATTCTAAAATAGTGCAGGTCATATAGAGGATGGAGTATGTGAGTTGATTGCACACAAGAACGAGAGCTTGGTTGCATCGGAGAACATTGCTCTTAATGTGCAACTTACTTCTTTGAAAGTTTATCTTAATAGATTTTCAGCAATGTTAACGCAAATGAATCGCCGTGCAGGCTCATCTTCTGGCACTGGAGATCATTGCCCTTGATATGCATTAGAGAACGTTGCATCTTTGAAGAGTGGTTTACAATAGGTTTTTAGCAATGTTAACGAGTGCTTCTTTGCCATGGTTTGCTTGATATATGTAATTCTTGCAAGACTTCTTAAATGAATTGTTTGATGAAAATCTTCATTTTGAAACACATCATATGTGTCTTGCAAATTATAACACTACTTTTAAACCATTTTAATAGTCTCTCTTTCTCTCTGTTTCTCTATATTTCTCTCTCGATTACTAAGCAATTTTGCTAATATACTTTTGTAACTTAGATTGGATTAGATATATAGAATGATTGCAGCTTTGATATGTTAGGACATTTTGTATAGTTTGGTTTTGCAATTAGGGTACATATGACTCTCTCTCTCTCTCTTAGGTGGCTTATGTGTTCTTTCATGCATTTAGGGTCTGTGGTTGCGAATGTGAGTTGGTAAGTTATTGTCTATCCTATGGGATTGACACCAATAAGTATTTCGAGACTGGGGACACATTCTTGTATAGGACATGTTCTTTTCTCTCAAGATTGTGCAGATGTATGTGAATGAAGATCCATTGGCAAGGCCTTTAGGCAATGCGTGGTTGGTACTTGGTGAGTGCCATGTGTGCATGATAGCACTCATGTGTAGCGTACATATATTCTTTCATGCATTTAGGGTTTGTGGTTGCGAATGTGAGTTGGTAAGTTATTGTGTGTCCTATGGGATTGGCACCAATAAGTATTTCGAGACTGGGGACACCTTCTTGTATAGGACATGTTCTTTTCTCTCAAAAGGATTGTGCAGATGTACATGAATGAAGATCCATTGGCACGACCTTTAGGCAATGCATGGTTGATACTTGGTGAGTGCCATGTGTGCATGATAGCACTCATGCGTAGCGTACATATATTCTTTCATGCATTTAGGGTTTGTGATTGCGAATGTGTCTATCACTTATGTCTTGACGTTTGGTGTACCAATAGCTTTGAGATTTATTTGTTGTGCGACTCTTATGTTCTCTTTAAAGTTTGGTGTAGCCATGGAACAAAGCGAAGCCATAGGAGATATTCCCGATGTAGTGCTTTCGACTCCATTGAATGTAGTGGATTCAGTTGAATTAAACAAAATGACAATAACATCATCTCTTCGATGCTTGCTAGCTTGGAGCTATTCGCATGGGTATGGAAGATAGTTTCTTAAATTGTGATTGCATCAAAGTGCTACTATATATATTTTTGGAGATGATTGTTTATATGTTTCATTGCAGCCAACGTATGGGCTCTAATAGAATGAATGTGCGAAAAATGAAAGAGGTGGCAAGGGGACAAGAGATGCATGTTGCTAAATGTACAAGAGCTACAAAGATTCGAAGAAACACGAGGGCTACTTCAGGTGCTTCAGACTTTAAAAAACTTGAGGCCAAGATGAATGAGTTGATGGAAATGCAGATGAGTTTATGTGCGCGTGTTGATAGTGCGCTTGCCATGTACTCAATGGAGTTACATGAATAGGCTAAAGGTCTATATGGTGTTATGTGTGAGACAAAGCACACACAGGGTGTTCTCCAGCAAGTGTCAACTGATCTGGGTGATGAAGTAAGGGCACTTTTAGCAATTATTTTTGAGACAAGCAGATTAATGAATCTACTGGTGAATGATATGTGGGCTTCGGTGGGGCTTGGAGATGACCACAAACCTATGATCTTCCAGAGGGGTTATCGGTTGCCATTCTTGCAGTTTCAAATGAATGTTAGTAGGCTTAATGGTTTGTTGTAACAATCGAGCCGTCAGATGAACGGTCGCATCTAAGGAGACTATGTGTAACGGATGTGTTGCGAAAGGATCTCTTTGTATAACACAAGAATTGCTTAGGTTGGAACTTATAGGTTTGGATTGTCTTGTGTATTTTAAAGTGAGTGGGCTAGCACTTTTTTTGATAATATATACTTCCTTTTTGTAAAGCCTATGTGGAATGTGCTAAGATGTGTAACACTTTTGATATAATAAAGCATATTTGAGTAAAATGTATTGAGTGTGTATGACGTGATGTCTCTTTCTTGAGATATACATGGAGCAGATTTGATAGTCCAATGATGGTTGGTATATTTAGATTTGATATATTGCGTACATCGAATGTACGCAATACATTTAGTTTTGAAATCAAACCATGCCTTTGATAAAGTGTATTGATAGTTGTTTTTGTGGTTGCATGTTTACTTTCTTTTGTTAGTTAATTGAAATGGATTAATTGTGCATGTGTTTATTACCAAGGTTACTTCTATCTTAGCAACTAGGCTCTCTCTCTCTCTCTCTCTCTCTCTCTCTCTCTCTCTCTCTCTCTCTCTCTCTCTCTCTAGTGGGTGGGCGGAACGTCTTTGTAGACAGATACATTGACTAGGTTGTAGGCACTAACTCAAATACACTGGTAGTGGTTTTGTGTCTTGATATTTAATCTTAATATTTAGATATTTAAATATTAAATGTGTCTATACGTTGATAACAGGTTTTGTGGCCAACCGATCAATATGGGGTGTTTGCATCGAGCAACTAGCAAAGACTATGTGTTGCGTGTTCGTAGGGACATGCTTACATCCACAAGGTATGAGCCACGCCAGGTTGCTAGACTCAGAGCTCGGAAAGTGATTTTAGATCATGGTAGATCCATTCATAGAGATATTGAAAACCTGACGTTTCATCAAGAGATTCTAAGTGGTCATCATGAACTAGGCCAACCACAGGTAGATGTGGCTAATGTTTTGCCATCATTGGATAGAACCATTAGGGGATTTCAAGCCCTACAACAGTTTGGTGTGGATTTGACGAATGCTTTGCCATCAATGGGTGGTTGCAATGGTCTTAATCATGTGATTTTCGAGTCACACGTTAATAATGTTTCAATGTCTAAGTGCCAACATGGGGGAAATCTTAATGGAGTGGTTTGTGAGAGTGTGTCTCGCCATGTTGAATTTGTAAATGGGGATAATGAGCTAGTTGAACGGCATGTTGGTTTAGATTTTGGAAATCACCACAATGTGGAAAATTCCGTGGCTAATGAGTCACGTGTTCATAATATTGTTATTTTTGATCCCCAAAGTTGTGGATTGTGCTCCATTTTAAATGCTTTGCTTGCAACAGATATTCACCCAGCAACGTCAATACTACTATTTCAAGAGCCGGATGTGCATTCCATGGGGAGTCTTTGCGTAATGTGCGAAAGGTGTTCAACTAAGTTGTGGAGATGGGAGACTCGGGTGCAAGGGTCGATTTTGTTTGGAAGGCACTATTGTCGAAATTGAAAAGTAATGTTGCCACCATTGCAACGTCCATCACAGCCATTGCATGATTTGTTGCATGGTATGCACCCTCAGAGTAGGATATTTAAAAACAACATATGAGCATAAAACAGTGCTCTTGCATTTGTATCACTCTGAGCTAATGTTGACGAGCTACCTGTTATCGAGAATGGTTACACCTTTCGAGTGCATGGCTCTGTTTATCACCGTATAGGTACTTTACTTCATGATGTGCAGCGTCAAGAAAGGCCAAGATTTGCACAACTCTATGTTTATGATACCAAGCATGAGTTGCTTAATAGGCTGGGGGTTATGCATGATTTATTACCAAATTTGCTAGGGGATCTTCAATGTATGATGCATCGACACAACATATATGCACATGCTTTTAGGTCTGTGGGTTTGCAATTGCAAAATAATCCCGTGCAAGAACTAAGAATGAGTATTTTTGGTGTTCAAAGAACCAGTAAACAATACTCTACTCCTGCAACAACTGAGGTTGCAACTATCATGCCAGGGCAGGGTGATGAGGAAACTCTTGATCATCGGGATATTCATGTTTACACTCGGGGTGGTTGATGTGTTGCTATTTCAAACTTGCATAGAGCATATATGCCAATGCTATATGTCCTCCTTTTTCCTGTGGGAGATGATGGTTGGCATGTAAAGGTTCGCTACAGTAATATTAGTGTTCCTGTTAACATATATGAATTGTCTAATAAAATTTATGTTATCCAAATGCAATTTTATGCATTCCATTTTCAAGTGCGCGAAGATACTAAGGTATGCATATTGCGTGCTGGTCGACTATTACAATAATTTATTGTTGATACTTATTGTAGTATAGAGCAATGCATGTTAACTTGGTGTCGCCAAAATCAATCAGTGTTGCGATCAGAGGCCTACAAAGGCTTGGCAGACATGGTGGGGGCAAACAATAATGGGCCAATGCAGATTGTTGGTGCCTCTATTGGCAAGAGGATAGTTTTACCATCATCATTCACAGGTGGGCCAAGGCACATGTATCAATTATATCAGGATGCCATGGCTATAGTGAGATGTAAGGGAAAACCTGACCTTTTTATAACAATGACACGCAATCCAAAGTGGTTGGAGATAACTAACGCTTTATTGCCTAGGCAAAGTGCTTATGACCATTCAGATTTGACTGCTCGCGTGTTTCATAAAAAGCATGCTGATTTACAGTATACGTTGTTGCGGAAGAATCTCTTCAAAAAGGTTGCAGGCTATGTTACTGTGATTGAATTCCAAAAAAGGGGGCTACCACATTCTTATACTTTGCTAATTTTAGAGCCATCTTTCAAACCTTCTGAAGCATGTCACTATGATAGATTGGTTTGTGCTGAGTTGCCCAATAGAGTTAAGTTTCCAGCCTTATTTGAGACAATTTCAAAGTCCAACATTCATGGCCTTTGCGGAGGATTGAACCCCAAGAGTCCCTGTATGGACAAGGGTAGATGTACTAAAGATTACCCGCGAAAATTAGTGGGCATGACAATGGTTGATAGTTCTAGCTATCCCAATTATCAAAGACGAGATGATGGAAACTTTGTGATCATAAATGGTAACGTTGTTGATAATCAATGGATTGTTCCATATAATCCATTCTTGAGTAAGAAATACAATGCACACATAAATGTGGAGGTGTGCTCGATAATTGCGACTGTTAAGTATTTGTATAAGTATGTGTACAAGGGGCATGACCGTGCAATCGTCAAATTTTCTGTTGGGGTTGATTCAATTCGGAATGGTAGCGATGTTCACGAGGTGGATGAGATACAAAGTTATTTGGATGCACGATATGTTTCTGCCTTTGAGGCGTGTTGGCGGATCTATGATTATGCATTGCACAATGAAAAGCTTGATATACAATGTTTGCATGTACACTTACCTGGTGAGAACTATGTGGTGTTTTGGGGTACAAATAGTATACCAGATGTTGTGCTGAATGAAGACCTCTAGAAAACTACTCTTACTGAATGGTTTGTGTGCAACCGCATTCATCCAAAGGCTAGGACTATTCGCTACCAGGACTTTCTAGTGTATTAAGTGTGGAATGCACGACATAAGATGTGGACTAGAAGGAAGCGTGGGAATACATGTGGTTGGATGTATTTTGTGGCGCCTACCTGTGGTGAGCTCTACTATTTGCGGATGCTTTTAATAGAGTGTCGGGGATGTACTTCTTTTGAAGACTTCCGTACTGTTGATAGTGTGATCTATGATACTTTTAGGGGTGCTTGCATTGCAAGGGGCATGTTGGAGAGTGATGATGAATATGTTGTGTGCTTTGAAGAAGCTACCTTTGTGCAAACTAGTGCTCAACTCCGAACTTTGTTTGTTGCAATTTTGGTCTTTTGTGAGCCAGCTCGGCCTGGCCATCTATGGGAAAGATTTTTGGTGCAATGGTAGAGGATATCATGTATAGATTACATCTATAGCACGTGTATGCCTCTCTTGGTGTTTTGCAGTATGAGGCATCTAATATGGCTTTGTTGCGTCTGCAAGACCTTTTACATCATGTAGGATGAAGACTCTGTGATTTTGATGGGTTGACTGAACCTCATCAACCAAACTCACAATTGCATGCTAACCCTCTTTTGCAAGATGAATATGCATACAACATATCAGAACAACATAGGGTTTTTGAATCCATGGAGGGAATGTTAAATAAAGGACAAAGAATTGCCTTTAGTGCAATCATGGATGCTATTGATACAGATACTGGGGATGTATTCTTTTTGGATAGTCTTGCTGGGTCTGGGAAGACTTTCCTATACAAATGTTTACTTGTGAAGGTGCGTAGTGGCAGTCCTATAGCGTTGGCAATAGCATTATGTGGCATTGCTACCTTGCTTTTACCAGGTGGTCGTACAGCTCACTCACGGTTTAAAATCCCAGTAGAATTAAATAATCGATTCACTTGCAATATTCCTATTCAAAGTGACCTTGCTCGGTTATTGAGACAAACGAGCCTTATTTTGTGGGATGAGGCTCCTATGACCCATCAATATGCCTTCGAAGTGGTTGATAGAACTCTAAGAGATGTTATGAGCTGTGATAAGCCATTTGGTAGAAAAGTTATTTTGTTTGGGGGGGATTTTAGACAGGTCTTTCCGGTTGTGGTAAAGGGAACATGTGAGGATATTGTTAATGCTGCATTGTGTTACTCTGATTTGTGGCATTACATAAGGGTGCTAAGGCTATTTGGCAATATGTGAGTGTCGACAACTGGTAGTGTGGTGGACGATGGGTTCATCTGTTGGATTCAAGGAATAGGGGATGGGGTGGGTGTTACCGAAAGTTGTGTGTTCCACCTAGCATGGTATTAAAAGGGTAGTCTATTGAAACACTGATTGATAGTGTCTACACTGACATGTCCAATGTAGGTGACTGCACGTCGTATTTTAGTGAGCAGGCTATACTTGCCTCGCAGAATACAGAGGTGGCTACTTTGAATGATCGTGCATTGCAACTAATGCAAGGGAAATTCATGTAATATTATAGTGCAGATTCAATTACAGAGGCCGACGACTCATTTTTGTTCTCTGTTGAGTATTTAAATACATTGGACCTTGGAGGTGGATTTCCTCCTCATTTATTGCTGCTGAAGATAAATGCACCTATTATTCTTCTTAGAAACCTAAATCCAGGAAGGGGTATGTGTAATGGTACGCGATTGATATGTAGAGCTTTCAATAGGAAAGTGAGATGCTCAGATAATAATAGGGGCAAATGTGGGCGAATGAGTTTTTATTCCCCGGATTACTTTTGTTTCGGATGCTACACAATTGCCATTTACTATGAAGTGGAGATAGTTTCCCATCCGGTTGTCATTTGCTATGACAATCAACAAGTCACAGGGGCAGACTTTGTTCATTGTTGGGCTTTATCTAAAGGCACCAGTATTTACACATGGTTAGCTGTACGTTGCATTTTCAAGGGTAAAATATTCGCATGGTGTGAAAGTGCTATTGGGTGAAGAGGATGAGGATATGATCACAAACATTGTATACAAGGATGTTCTTCGAAAGGTGCAGTAATGTGCATTGCTTTCTTTTCGGAGATGTAGTTATTGACGACCATGTAGGGACACTGGTTTTGCATATATATGAATTGCTCTCTGTTGCTTTCTTTGTGGAGATGTAGTTATTGACGACCATGAGGGACGTTGGTTTTGTATATATGTGAATTGCTCTCTGTGCCCTGTTTGGTTGGCGTATACTCTCTTGGAAGTATATTTTTTTCATATTTCACTATTTATTTAGCTTTTGTAGATGCCTACCCTAGAGTGGCACTATTACCCAACTTCTGACTATCAAAAGGAGCTACAGTGCATGTTACTCACTGTAGCTCCTGATGATATCATTAGAAGGACACTTGCAAGGGTCATCGAGCATTTATATGATGATGTTAATATCGACATCAAGCTCTCAGTTTTTATTGAAGCTGTACATTGTGGATACATGCAATGTTTTTAGGTGCATATGTACGAGGTTTACCATTAGAAGAGATTTCAACGCTCTCATACTGATAAGATACTGAGGCATTGGTTCAAGTATGGGGTTTAAGGATTTAGGTTGTTTTGTGATACTGCATCAACATTTGTCCGTATCTAAGAAGTGGTTCACAAATGTTCGACCAGGTATTATTATTGTTGGGATGGAATGATCTTTGTTAGTTGTTCCACATACTCATATTGTAGTTTTTGTTCCAATGCAAGTGGTAAAGAGAGAGGTATGACTATTGCATCACCCATGCGATTACCAATGGAAACTGTGGGGTCGTTCCCTGCTTCGCCTTCACATATTTTGCTCAAGGAGGAGGATGTTGTTAATGATTCCTCAAAGAAGAGGAAGCTTTCTTTCCATTAGGTGTCTTGGAGACATTGTCTTTTTTTTGTTAGCATCGGCCATTTGCCTATGGTACTTGGAAACACATAGGTGCCTTATGCTTGGCCTTTGTGGCTTCATTTTGACTAGGTCTCTTATAGAATTTCTTTTTGTGGTGCTTGGTCTTCGTCTCAATTATGACCCGTTTCAGTGTAACGTTGTTGTTTCACGTACTTATATTGTGATTTTTGTTTCAATGCAGATGGTAAAGAGAGAGGTAGGACTACTGGATCGCCCATGCGATTACCAATGGAAACTATGGGATCATTTCCGACTTCGCCTTCCATGTTTTGCTCAATGAGGAAGATTTTGTTAATGATTACTCAAAGAAGAGGAAGCTTTGTTTCTATTAGGCATCTTCGAGACATTGTCTTTTTTTTGTTGGCATCGGCCATTTGCCTATGGTGCTTAGAAACACTTGCGTGCCTTATACTTGGCCTTTGTGGCTTTGTTCTCACTAGGTCTCTTATAGAAATTCTTTTCGTGGTACTTGGTCTTTGTCTCAATTATGACCCGTTTTAGTATTACGTTGTTGTTTCTAAGTATCGCGTGTGCAAGCATATGATTGCTTACATTGATGTCGAGAGGAAAGTTTGTAAGTATGGTGCATGGAAGATATTGTTTCTATGTCTGTCATTTTGTGTTACAAATTTTTTAAACTACTTTTAGATTTAAGTTTGGTGTGTGCGTGTGCGTGAGACAGAGAAAGAGGGTGCCTAGAGAGAATTGGAGAGAGAGAGAGAGAGAGAGAGAGAGAGAGAGAGAAATCATATTGGAAATGGAGAGGGAAAATAGGAGGGAGAAAGAGGAGAAATGGATTATCGAGCGAAGTTGCCGTGCGATAGCATGGCAACTTCGCATGCCACTTCACGGCAGCTTTGCGTGCGAAGCTGCCACGAAGCGGCCTAGCGTTTCACGTGCGCAAAGCGCACACGGAACGCTAGTAAATATTATAGAAGAGCGTTCTATGTGAATAATAAAACAATGTTTGGCCATTTGGCGTGCTTCCTAGTTGAAAGAGAAGAAAAGAAAAAAGATGGCAAGAAGAGGAGGAATCTTTCTCACTTCTATCACTTATAACATACCCAACAATGATTCTCCTTCAAACAAGTCAAGTGAAGGCTCTATCCATACTACTTTAGATAGAATGAGTGTAGAATAGGACAACGACCCCTTGTATCCTGTTATTGTTTTGCCACAAAGTGCATTTGTGGATGAGGCTGTCCAATCATGTATGGTACCGCCCAAGTGGGTCTCTTAGGAGCCATGGGTCGCATTGCTTGTTGCACAATTATTCTGTGCCCAAGTAACAAGGTACCTACCTTTTCCTCATGATGTGTATCATCATTCAATAGATTGAGAAGAGTTCTAGAAGTTACAACAATTGGTCGCAATGATAATTTAAAAAGGAACAACGTAGTGACTTACATACACATGAAAAAATAATTCCAAGAAATTACCAAATACAATGGTGAGATTGTCATTTCAGAGCCCCCTTCTTTGTGCCTACCTCCTCTTCCTTTTGGCAAGGACCCCCAAAAATATAGTAGATGTGAAATTACCAATGCTCACCTCCAATTGTCTAATAAACAAAATCCCAAAACCTAAACATGGTTGCACGTGCCAACCTAGTTATAAAAAGTAGGTGCAAGGGCCTTTGGCAAGTTCTCATTTCTTTTCCCGAGGGATACTGGAAAAATCATGGCTTTAGAGGTGCCCTGGGGTCTTTTAGTACGAAGCGCTATAATCGTTCCGATGCAAATGTGATCGCTTAAAAAGGCCAAAAATCGCAGTTTGTAAACATGAAGTATGTCGACCTGATAAGACCCGTTATGTTTCCAAACATGGAAGAATGCCGAGCTGATTCGACTGACCGGTTGACGGACTTCACAATTAATTCATCGAGGATGCAAATCCCAGGCATGCAATGAATATGCAAGGCCTCATGATTGTGCTCGATCAATCACAGACAGATATCGCATGAATGGACTGTCCAGGTTGGGAGAGCAGTGTTCTGACCGTCAGAATTTCACTGGAGTGGAAGTTCATCATGAACTTCTGCTGCTTGGAGTCAAGTATTCTATGCTGCTCTGTCCCCTTGAGCGGGAATACTTGTTTATAGTTTCCATGCAGATTGCTAAGCGTTGCTATGACCGAAAGAATCTTCCCTTTAACAGCATCGAGGACTTCAAGAAGAGGTTTCTGTTCCATCTCCTCTAATTGAAAGGCAAGATGGATAAGGGAATGCAGTCTTGTAACTCTTGTTCTTGGTTATGCAGCTAACACCCGGGAGCTATGGCAGAAGTTCTTCAAAGACCCTTCTCAGTGGTGGGACAACAGGTTCAACAAGGTATGATCTATGAGGGAGGCAGCGAAGGAGAATTCCATGTCACTTTGGACTGGGGCTGATGCACTGCTTTTTGACTACAGAGAAACCCCAAATTGCCTGATTTTGTGCACAAAAAAACTCATGAGGCCTTGTGGTTCGACCCTTGGTTGGATGCCCCCTGGTCAGAAGCGGAGTCATATAGTTCAGATAAGAATGTGATAGATCCATATACTGCTACTAAAACACTTCGACTGTTTGATAATGATGCAAAGCATGACAATTTGGGTCTTGGCAATATCAGGTTACAAGTTCATTAAAACTGCTGATGTCCTTTATGTCACAAGCTTTTTGCTGCTAAAGGAAGCTGCTTACTTCTTTAAAGCCTCAACTCTTGTGAGGTCACACCCTTTGATTCTTATCTTTTTGGCAGTGTGGCAGGGGATTATTCCTCCTTAAGTGTATTCAGGAATCTCCGCCAATTATGTGACGATGGCAGGCTTAATGATGCTGTTCATGCTGTGGACCTGTTATACTGGGAGGCAGGGATCCGGATATCTACAACTGTGTTCTTCCGACTTCTGCAGGAGTGCATTGACAAGGGAAACTTGGCAGTAGGACGAAACTTACATGGGCTGATAATAGAATGTGGATTTGAATCAGACACATTCTTGGCAAACCATCTCATCCGCATGTTTGCTTTGTTTGGTAGTCTGCAAGAAGCAGATGAAGTCTTCAAGAAACTGGCGAAACCAGATGTGTTTGTGTGGGGTGCCATAATATCAGCTCATAGCAAGCTTGGGCACAATGAGCAGGCTATTGAGCTATATCATCAGATGCAACAATCTTCTGTACAACCAGATGGGCATGTCTTTGTTGCCATTCTCAAAGCTTGCACTAATTTAGCAGACATTAAACAGGGACTACTGATACATTGGCACGTCATAGAAAATGGTTTTGAGTCATCCACCATTGTTGTAGCCAATGCCTTGATTGACTTATACACAAAATGCGTAAGGATTCAAGATGCACAAAATGTGTTTGATAAATCAGTTAATCGGGATGTTGTGACTTGGAGTACACTCATTGCAGGCTATGCTCAGGATGGCCATGAAGGGTCAGCTATTAAGCTTTTCCATCAGATGCAGGACGAGGGCATAGAGCCAAACATTGTAACTTGGAATGCAGTACTTGGAGTTTATGCCCATCAAGGGCAGTTTCAGGAAGCACTTCATTTTCTGTGGCAAATGTGTCAAGACGGTATACAGCCAGAGAATGTTACATTTGTTTACATGTTAAAAGCATGTTCAAATCTCAATCAGGTCAGAAAGATTCACAGACAGGCTGTTGAGGTGGGCTTTGAGTTTGATGTTTTAGTTGGCAATGCTTTGATTGACAGGTATACAAAATGTGGGAGCCTGCTGGATGCTGCAACAGTGTTTGACCTTCTTGAGGATCGCAACGGGATTACATGGAATTCAATCATCACAGGCTATGCTCAATGTGGTTGTATTCATGTAGCCATTCAGTTTTTTGAGCATATGCAACATGAAGTCACCAAACCAGATAATGTATCCTGGAATGCCTTGATTGCTGCACATGCATCAATTGGAGAAAGTAATGAGGCCTTTAAGTTGTATCAACAAATGGTTGACATAGGTGTGGACGTTGACAATGTCACCTTCGTCAACATCTTGAAAGCTTGTGTGGCAGCAGACAGCATTAAGTTGATTCATGCTGAGGTAATTGCATGGGGTTTCCACTTGGATGCCATGGTCAGGAACACCCTCATAGACCTGTATGCTAAAAGTGGATGTCTACCAGATGCTCGAAAAGTGTTTGATGTGCTATCTGATGGCAATGTAGGAACATGGAACACAATGATCGCAGGGTATGCTCAACATGGTATTGGTGACTGTGCCCTGGATCTCTTTGGGAAAATGCAGTGGCAGGGTGTTGTACCGGATAATATTACACTTGTTAGTGCTTTGAAAGCGTGTACTAGCATAGTAGCCTTAGATCAGGGAAAGCTGATCCATGAGTACATTATTAAGAGTGGTTGCCAAGAAGCAGACAATTTTGTTTGGGGTTCAATAGTTGACATGTATGTAAAATGTGGGAGCCTTGATGACGCACAAAGTGTCTTTTGGCAATTGCCAAGCCGGGATATAGTGTTATGGAATACCATAATTGCAGGGTATGCTCAGAATAGTGAGTATTATTTAGCTTTGCAAACCTTGGAAAATATGCAAAATGAGGGCTTGAAACCAGATAGCGTGAGCTATATTAGCCTTCTTTCTGCATGCAGTCATACAGGCCTGATTGCTGAAGGTCGTTTGCAGTTCAAATCGATGAGGGAGAAGTATGGCATATTTCCTTCTATTGACCATTACAATTGCTTGGTAGATATTCTTGGCCGTGCTGGATGCCTGAAGGAGGCAGAAGGCTTACTCCATAGTGCACCTTTTCGGGATAATGTTGCTGGGTGGACATCATTACTGGGTCACTGTAGGATGCATGGGAATGTTGAGCTAGGACAAAAATGTTTTGATTATCTTGCTTGTGTTAACTGCTCTTATGCTATAGCCTTCGTCTTGATGTCAGATATGTATTCAAACTCAGGAATGCTGAAAGAAGCAACTGGTTTGTGTGAATTGAGAAAATGTGCAGATGCATGGAAGAAAGTTGGAACTGCCATCCTCCAGTTTGATGGCATGGTTGAAGAATTTAAGGTGGGAGAAAATGTACCTCTTTATGATGCAAAGATACGAGGTTTATCATCAGCATTGAAGAAGGAGGGATATACACCACTGTTGGAACTGGTACTCCCTAGATCTGACAACGTTTGGAAGGATATAGAGAACAAAAAGGATTTGCAGAATTATAGTGTTCTTAACTGGCAGGAGAGACAGCAAATGGGAGGCTATTTGTTGGAGCAAGGTGGCTAAATTATCTGGGAGGCGTATGGTTCTAAGCAATCTGTCATATATGGACGGCATGTACCCTTGCAGGGAAACTTTCCGCAGAACATGTATGCAGCTACTCTGGCAAGCAAGATTTGATCCTTTCTGTGATATGCCTACTCACAGTGTGGGACTTCAAATATCTTTAGACCTTTATGAGAAGGGCAAGGGGATGACCTTGTTATGATACAAAACTAGGGCTAGTGTGAATGTTATGTAGTGCTACTGGAGCTGATATTTAGAAATACATTGACTTTCCAAAGAAAATAGAGAATCACAGGTTTTCCATGCTGGTAAGCAATGCATAATCAATATGAAGAACACACTGGTAAACTGGGCTAGTTTTACACTTGAGTATAGATGGTTTACTAACTTTTTTCATCCTTGCACAGGACATTTCCACCAGGAAAATGTGGTGCTCTATTGTCAAGAAAGAGACTTGAGGCACTTTGTGATTTGCTCAGCTTAGTGAGTTCCTCTTTGGTTACGGATCTTGAAGTATCCTTGGTTAACATGGGCGGATTTTTTGGATGTTTGTCCACTTCACATGATAGAAACAAGACTATTTGTGTAAGCTTATTGGAGATCAGAGCACTGTAAGCTTGGGCAGGTTTCCACATGCTAGAAACAAGACTAGTTATGAAAGGAAATTGGAGACCAGAGCTTGTATTTATAAGTACATTGACTTCCCAAAGAAAATAGAGAACACAGGTTTTCCATGCTGGTAAGCAGTGCATAATCATTATAAAGAACATACTGGTAAACTGGGTTAGTTAATTACTACAGTGAGTACAGATGGTTTTCTAAACTTTTTTCATCCTCACGCAGGACATTTCACCAGGAAAATGTGGTGCTGTATCGTCTAGAAACAGACTTGAGGCTCTTTGTGATTTGCTCACCTCAGCGAGTTCCTCTTTAGGAACAGACCTTGAAGTATCCTTGGGTAACATGGGTGGATTTTTTGGATGTCTCTCCACTGCCACATGATAGAAACAAGATGTAGAAAACATGAAAGCAGGATTTTTTGGATGTTTGTCCACTGCCACATGATAGAAACAAGACTATTTTTGAAAGCAAATCGGAGACCAGAGCACTCTAAGCTTGGGCAGCAGCTATCATCTTGATTGATTGCACCCATCTAAGGTAATGTCATCATCTCATTTCCTCAGAAGCACATTACTTTTTAGTTGGTGTTAGTCTATATTGCCATTTTGTGGTTTGCCTAAAGATGCATGTTTACATAACCTTCTGCTTCATTTGAGCATGTTCTTGGTGCTAATCATTTGCAATTCACTCACCTCCCTCCCTCTTCAAATAATACTTTAGGATTTCTTTCTTTTGCTTTCAGTAGCTTAGGATTAGATTCAACACTTGTATCATCCACATTACGGCCAATACCTCCAATGTCAAGTAAAATATAGGATTAGGATTTTCTGTTTTGGTTCCAAATTCATCATTTTCACTTTCAGTTCCGCATGTTTCTTACCAACACCTTGCACCTTGGTATGTTGTTACTGGGAATGCCACCCATACACACTAACTCACACCTAGCCGCAAGTGAGTGCACTTGCCTATCTTGCAATGGCTGTGCTAGGTATCCCCCTCACTCTCCCCTGGATCACTCGCAACGGCCCCTTAGACGCAGGGATATCCGTTTGTTTATGATGCTATTTCACTCATTCCGTGGGCCACTCAGATGCAAGGATGTTAGAGATTTATTCATCCCTTGGACAGGCATTGGCAGGTTATTGTTGTACAGTTAGCACTCTGGGCATAGTTACACATTTCCTATTTATTAGGTTGGACAGTTCTATGCAGGCTACAGGTCATTGCCAGCATTTCTGGGCAGTTGGGCAGGCTAGACAGGCCGCACAAGATGGCATGTGGCAGCTCACTTTTATTGTGCAGCACCGCACGAGATGTTTGAGCTGACAGAAATGGGCGTTCTCCACTTCTTTCCAGGTCATGAGATTTTGCTATACTACTAGGGGGGTTTTCATGTCCCATTAATGATATGTGCAAGAGCTTTTGACTACGTTTGAGATGGAGGGATATAAGGCTCTTTTTACTCCCATCGATCCAAATTGGAAGGCTACGGCCCATGGCGATTCACTAGCGGCGGATGCTACTTGCTACAAGCAATTGATTGGGTCATTGAGATGGCTCCTTAACACTCAGACTGATTTGTGTTTTCCTATAGGTTTGCTTGCAAGGTTCATGAGTGAGCCCAAATTGGTTCATTGGTAGGCTGCTTTGAGGATTTTGTGGTTCTTGAGGGGTATCCTTGACCTAGGTATTTATTATCCAGAGGTACAAGAGATTCAGCCTTGGATTTACAGGGTTGGGCAAATTTAGATTGGGGTAGAGATGTTGACCACAGAAGGTCCACGATAGGATATTCCTTCACTTTGGGTGTAGGTGCTATCTATTGGAGTAGCAAGAAGCAGCTCATTGTTGCCTTGTCATCTACAAAGGCAGAGTACTGAGTGGTGTCTTCTACCACGAGAGAGTGGTGGCTTCGGCAGTGGTTAGGAGAGCTTGGCTGTCCTTAGATAGGTCCTTCTACACTCCATTGTGACAATGAGAGTTGCATTGCTTTGGCATGGAATCCTGTATTCCATGCTAGGTTGAAACATCTTGAGTTATAGTACCATTTCATTCAGGAGAAAATCTTCGATGAGACCATTGATGTGGTTTAATGCAAGATAGAGGATAACTTGGGAGGTTTGTTTACAAGGCTCTTCCTTAGACCCCGTTCTTTGACAGTACTCCAGATCATTGAGCCTTATGCCCTGTTCAGGATCTATTGTGCATCTGTCTACTCTTGCTGGGCTACACATATGGTGACCTTGCCTATGCCTAGTCAGCCCAGTCATGTTAGAGGATGCACCTCTGGGATGGGCAGGTGGGCTAGGCGGGCAGTAAGGGTGGACACCAGCACGTGCAGCACCATGAGGATGGGCAGTGGGCAGCAGGGTGCGGGCAGTTTGGGCGATGGGCAGGCTGCCGGGCAGGGCTCTCTTCTATCCATGTTCAGCACATGAGATCAGTTCGAGCACATGCTTCCACATTGCAGCATTTAGACATGGCAATGGAGCGGGTTTGGGGCTGATCAAGTGTGGACAGATTTGAAGAGGAGGATTTGGCATGATACAAAGGCTGAGCATATGGGTGTGAGGGGGAGGGCCTTGTATTGAGACAAGGCTGAGTGAATGGAGACTTGTGCGAAAGGCGGCTTGGTCACTGATTGTTGGTGTAGGAACAACTATGAAAGCATGAAAAAAGGCTGCATTTTAAAATTTGGACCTTTGGAGCAGATTTGAATTTTTATCACCTCCAGTGGTAAAGTTCTTTTGTGAACGGGCAAAGAAAGTCTCATCCGTCCGCCTTTTTGAAGCCAAAGGGGGGCTGTCCCACACATGTGAAGTTGTTCAAAAGCAAATAGGATGTTTGCTGAAGTTGACATGGAATTCCAGGCCTTATGGACAGCAAGGTCCCTGTTCTTCCAGCTCTTTTTCAAGATCGGAAACTCGATGGAGAAAACTACAGCATCTGGTGAGTGATGAAGGTGGCTATCTTGGAGTCCTATGATTTATCGGAGCTTGTGATGAAGCCATTGATTGTCCAATGGTCAAGGAGTCTTCAACTCTTTCTCAAACTGAGTAATGAAGGCCTAGGCACGGTAGGACAAGTTTAATGCTTGTATTTGGTCTTTCCTCTTCCTCTTGTGTACACTTGTCCATCATTGCTCACATCAAGCATAGGATTGGTGCCATATAGGTGTGGTTGCATCTCAATCAACTTTATAAGAGGATGATGTCTATGAAGAGGGTCGCTTTGGAAGTGTAGATGTGGACCTTGGATCCAAACAAGTTTGTGTTTATGATGGATCACATCAACCATCTCTAACCATTGCATATGGAGATTTTGGAGTCTAAATGTTTGGAAGGTGATCTCTTTCAAGTCTACTTTCTTCATTTCAATGTTCATTCATTGCAAATTTCTACATTCTACTGTCTCTTTCTCTCTTCCTCTTCTCTCCATGTTCATTTTCTTTCAGTCCGGTCATATGCTTTGGCATTCATTGCACTCTAGCATGGTATTAGAGCACCATTGAAGGGCTGATGGATCGTGGATAGACCTGAAAGGGAGATTTCAACATGACAAAAGTTTGCAGCATTTGAGGGTAAGTGGAAGGGCTGCACATTGACACAAGGCTTAGACAAACAGTTGAAGCATGGGAAACGAGTGAAGTTGCTGTTATTTGCAGATTTTTGCTGTTTGTGAAGGAGAAAAGGTTGCATTTTTAGCATTGTGGTGCAGATTTTGTGTTTTCATCACCTGCGACATTAGAAATAGGTTCAGGATGAGCAGAGGAAGCCCAGTAGGCTGTGTTTCCTTGAACTTACATGTTTATATCACTTCAGAGGGGGTCAGCTATATCCTGTTGTATGTAGATGATTTACTTCTTATTGGCTTAGATTTTGTTGCCATAGTGGAAAATAAGGCCCAATGTTGAGGTAAAAATTCATTCCATACTGATTAGCTCTTTAAAACAGCCCCAAACATGCAAATTACCTAAAGTGTTTTTAAATGAGGAGTGGTTCTAAAGAGTTTCTATATCCTACATGTAAAACCCTAATTTGGGAGGATTTTTCAGCATCCATAAATAAGTAGGCTCTAGCACTTTCTCTTACTCTACATCCCATGTCACCTATCCTTAGGTGAATGCTACTTTGCACCCTGGTAAATCGTCAAGGGGAGTGCTACCCTTTAATATTGTGACATCTATATTTCCACAAATGAGCACATCCTTTTGCTTTGGTACAATTGTGATGGACATTCCCCTCACTAACTTTGATCACTCACCTCTCTACTCATCAACCTTTCAGACACAAGGATTTCCATCCTTTGCTTATGGTGTGTTGTCACATACTCCATGGGTCACTCCCACGTAGGGATTTCCATCCTCTGCCCCACGTGTCCCTATTCCTCCTCCATGGGCTACTCATGCGCTCACCATACCTATGCCTAGCCAATCCATTTCCACTTTTGGATCCATCGTGCACACTTCACACATGCATGGTGGGCACTGGGCACTCTAGGATTAATTCCCAAGTGTACTCCACTTCCCCACCCTACCCACCCTATCACCTTTTCCATCCTATAGTACTATTACTCCAGTTGCTACGTCCAAGAATGCCTTCATGAATAAGACTCGTTTTAACATGTGAAATTTTGCCACTTGGTCAAACTTCATGCAACAAGTGCTTGAATCTTTGGGGTTTTTGGACCTAATCGTTGGTCTAGAGCCTGTACCTGGCTCACCTTGATCACATCCATCAATGGGGAGCCCGTAATGCCACAACCAATGTTGAGTTAATGTAGGGGTTGCTTCTTGAGTTCTATTCTCAGTTACATATGTTTTCCTCACATTTGAGCATTGGAGTCATCTCATTAACCACTATGTGGCACGAGATCGCACTTGGAGCATCAATCTCCACTTTGAGCTTCAAGAGTTTTCCATCAAGGAAAGGGATGATGTGAAATTCAGGTTGGCTGAATATTGGGGGTTACTCACCAAGTTTGCAACTACTGGCTCATCAAAATCAGATAATGATTAGGTTACATTCCTTTTAAACAAGGTTCCTCAAAAGTACTTTCACTTCATCCACTATATCATCTCGTTGCTTCAATTGCCAATCTTCTATGAGTTCGAATGTCAGTTATTGCATTATGCGAGGCTATAGATCAAGTCCACAAGTCCTCCCCACATTCTTATTTAGAGAGGGGTCTAGTTGCCTCTTCTTCGCAAGGGAAAACCAGAGGTGGGAAGAATTCACAAAATATGAAGGCAACCCAAAACAAGGGTGACACCCCTTCAACAGACGGAAACAAAGAAACTAAACCCATTTGGTAGCAACTTCCTAAAAAGAATAGGTTTTACACACATTGTGTAAGCACGTGGGGAAGAACATGAGAATGACAATACTTTGAACTTAACCAACTTGATCAATTATCACCATGAAAATTAGAGGATAGAGGGAGAGAGAGAAAGAAGAGAGTCGACACCACATTGAGAGGGGAACCGGCTCCTCCCCCTTTATAGGAATTTATTGATACAAACCACGAGTACCAAGTACTTGAACTATATATAAAAGAGCCAATTTGTTGTAATTCTGAAAATTAGGGTTTTGAAACCCTAATTTTTATTGGGAATAAAGGCCCTCGTGCCTTTAAATGTGCTCGGGTATGAACACACCCTTAGCACTTGTACTTACATATATATATATATATCTAAAAACCTTAAGGTACACTCTCGTCATTGTACCTAAAATCGTTCACACTCTCTGCTCTGCTCTCTCTCACTCTCTGTCTCTCCGCGACTAAGGAACACCTCCTGTCTCGATCTTCGTGCTTGACCCATCACTACAAACTGGTATCAGAGCGTTGGTAATGGTGTTCGCGTTTCTCAAGAAGTGCGAATTAGGTCTACACAAGAGAAGAAGCTTGCTTCTGCACAGTAGTCGGCAGTTGAGGTGACGTGTACAAGCGTTAGGTCGAAGACTGGCAGGTCGCGATAGAGGACAGGTCCAAGCGTCAAGTCCAAGATTGGCAGTGCATGACAGACGATAGCTTTGCGATAAGGCTCAGGTGAGCGGATAGTCGACATGCATGTTAGAGTTGTGCTACAGTCGACATGCGTGTTACAATTGACAGGCATGCTACAGTTGACTGCCGCGTAACGGGTGACCCGGGGGGGGGGGGGGGGGGGCGCTGCACGAGTGACAAGCCGTCACGCGACGTGACTGCACAGATGACGGGCAGGTCAATGGTCCAATATTTTTTTTTAATAAGAAAATTTCAGGCTGATTTATTTCCTCTCTTCTGGGTGTTCGCACACGCAAGCACAGTGTGCAAATCTGTGCAGGTTTAGGCCCAGAAATTTGGGGCTTTTCTCGAATTTGGGGATCTCACTCAGAATTGGACAATCTGACTCAGAAATTGCAAAGTCGGTGCACATTTACTCAGGAAATTTGGGGTTTTTCACATTTTAGTGAAATTCTTTCAATTTCACTGAAATTAGTGCACGCAAGACTTGGAAATTTGGGGATTTGTCCAGATTTGGTGCGAGCAAGATGCAACAGTGATATTTGTCTCAGAATTTGCAGGAATTTTTGACATTTTGCCTTTGACATTTGGGGCTTTTCATGTACATGCACAAATTGGGCTGAAATTTACCCAATTTCTCAACATTGATGCACATTGGACCCTGTGCAATTTGGGGTTTTTGTAGTTTGGGCAAAATCTGTGCAGCATTTGGTCATTCTATGTACATGTAGGTTCAATTCCATGCAATTTGGACATCAGCACTTGGTAAAATTTTGGGGTTTTACTGAAATTGCTCTACTTTGGCAGAATTGGCCTATTCTATGTAGGACAGAGAGAATGCAGATGTGTGGTTGATGCTTTGAGCACAAAATTTTTGGGCCTTTTGACCGTGCGTGTCAAATTTTATGCCCGTGGGTACATGTACAACAAAAATTGCAGCTAAAATTTGGGATTTCTCATGTAATGTGATGCATATGCCCTTGGAACAACTGTAATCAGTTGTGGAATGCTGTAGCACATGGTTTAGTGCTTTTGAAAATTGAATTACAGATCTGAAATCTGTGCTTCTACGTGGTCATTTATTGCTGGTTGGTACTTGTTTGTACCTAGGTCACTTGGGTGACAGTTTTGGGCCTGCATTTGCTGTTTTTTGGTCACATTTGGGTTGAGAATCATGGCTGACAGCAATGACAGCAGTAATTTGATGCACATAAAGAAGCTTGAAGGAGCACATAATTTTGTAGTTTAGCAAAAACAATGCTACAAATCCTGTTGCAAAAGAAGCAGGCAAAGCCGATGAAAACCAAAGGGGCAAAGCCCGCGGACATGGAACAGGAAGATTGGGATGAATTAAATGAGCTTGCTCGCTCAACCATCAAGCTATCAATTTTTGATACCTTGCTGTTTAGCATTGAAGGTTGGGATTGTGCATATGCTATATGGACTCAACTGGAAGAACTGTATGCACAGAAGAGTGCTGCAAGCAAAGTGTATTGGCTGAAAAAGCTTATGGATTTGCGTATGAAAGAGGGTACAGCAATGTCTACTCACTTGAGTGAGTTTAACTCCATTTTCAGCCAGCTGGTTGCCTTGAAGTTCTTGATTGATGAAGAATTTAAGGCTACGTTCTTGCTTTGCATTCTACCAGAGAGTTGGGATACATTCAGGATTGCTATAAGCAATTCTAATGTGATCCTTTTGTATGGTGATATAGAGAGTGCTCTACTTATGGAAGAGATGAATCGACAGAACAATGCATCCAGTAAGTCTTCCAGTGCCTTGCATACTAGGGGCACATCATAGCAAAAGGGAAAGTATGATAGCAAGGGACGCAATAAATTACGTGGCAAAGATGTTGAGTGTCATCATTGTGGCAAGAATGGTCACTTTAAACGTGATTGCGACAAATGGAAGAGAGAGAAAGGAAAAGGCAAGAAGACACATGATAGCAAGGAAGAGAAGAAGGACAGTCAGCCTAAGAAGAGTAGTGTAAAAATTGAAGAGGTGAATGTAGTCACTCATGATAGTGATAGTGGGAGTGATGTACTCTTTGTCTCTTCACACTTTGGTGCACATGCTTTACTTGCAGATATAGATGATGACATGCATACCTGGATTCTCGATTCAGGTGCTTCCTTTCATGTCACCCCTCATCGTGAGTGGTTCTTTGACTATACAGGGGGTCGACATGGTGTTGTCCATCTTGGGGACAACTATGCATGTGACATTTCAGGTATTGGCAGTGTGCAGTTACAGTTTCAGCATGGCTCTGTCTTTACACTTCAGCATGTACGGCATGTACCTTAGCTCAAGAAGAGCTTGATTAGCACAGGGCAGCTAGATGATGATGGTTTTCATACCACCTTTGGTGATGGAAAATGGAAGATCGTAAGGGATCTAGAGTGATTGCCAGAGGTTGCAAGAGTAATACTTTGTATCCACTTCATGTATCTAGTGTGCGTGACCATGTTGTTGCCATGACCGAGTAGCCAAGTGTTTGTTTGTGGCATGGTCGGTTGGGGCACATGAGTCAAACAAGAATGAAAGTGCTTTCTCGTTTGGGTTACTTGCCTTGTCTTCGTTATGCTGATTTTGAGCATTGTGATCATTGTATTTATGGCAAACATGCACAGACGTCTCACAAAAAGTCTCTTTCATTGAAATCTTCTCCTCTAGAGTTAGTACATTCAGATGTATGTTAGATGCCAGGATTATCTTTAGGGGGAAATAAATATTTTGTCACCTTTGTTGATGATGCTACATGGAAGGTATGGGTTTACTCTATTTGTAGCAAGGATGAAGTGCTTGACAAGTTTAAAAAATTCTTGGCATTGGTTGAAAATCAGGCAGATAAAACACTTAAGTATCTTCACTCTGACAATGGTGGGGAATATGTTTCAAAGGCCTTTCAGGCATTTTGTGACAGCAAAGGGATAAAGAGGGAGCTCACTGCCCCTCATAATCCAACCCAAAATGGAGTTCTCGAGCGTATGAGTTGGACCATATAGGATAAGGTCTGTACAATGTTGTCTCATACTGCATTATCCCATGGTTTTTGGGCAGAGGCTGTTATGACAGCTGTTCACTTAATTAATTGGTCACCAAACAAGTCTTAGGGGGGGGGGGGGGGGGGGGGAGTTTACCAAGAAGCGTGGTCGGGCAAGCCACCTTCATATGCTCACCTGAAAGTGTTTAGCTGTGAGGCTTTTGTGCACATTTGTAAAGAAAAACGCAGCAAACTTGAGCCAAAGTCTTGTAAATGCATTTTTCTAGGATATGGTGACGAGGGTAAAATGGGGTATAGTTAATGGGATCCTGAGAAAAGGAAAGTAGTACGCAGCAATGATGTTATTTTCCGGGAAGATCGCATGCATAAACAGCCCGAAAAGACTTGAGGAGGTCTGTAGGGTTGTATTCCGGGAAGAAATACCTTTTGGATAGTAAAATGTGCCCGCTGTACAACAACAAATACTTGCTGTAAATGAACTTGTAAATGCAAAAAATAATGCTGGAAATAATCAGCCAGCTATTGCCCATGATAATGAGCCACTACATGTGCAGGAATAGCCAGGACAACAAGCTGTTAATGTTGATTTGCAAGTTGAAATGCTAGGACAGCATGCTGAAAATGGAAATTTGCAGGATTAGCCAGCAAACAATGGTCATTGGGTTAGGAGATCGTCTAGGGCTACTAGACAACCTGATAGATTTATTCTTGGTGTAAATTATGTGGCTGATTATGTCATGTTGACAGACTGTGGTGAACCGTCTTGCTTCAAGGAAGCAATGGACAGGCAACACAACAAGAAATGGTATAAAGCCATGTTGTCAGAAATGGAATCTCTTGAGAAAAATGACACTTGGGACTGGGTGCAGTTTCCTAAAGGGTAAAAAACACTTCCATGCAAATGGGTTTACAAGGTGAAGGTCACTTTTGGTTCCTCACCAAAGTACAAGGCAAGATTGGTTGCAAAGGGGTACAAGCAGGAGCATGGAATTGACTTTGATGAGATTTTCTCTCCTGTAGTTAAGATGACTACATTGAGAACCATTTTGGGCTTGGTTGCAATTGAAGATATGGAGCTCATACAGATGGATGTAAAGACTGTATTCTTACATGGTGATCTGCATGAAGACATATATATGCAGCAGCTTGAAGGGTTTGTTGAAAAAGGGAAAGGAAAGATGGTATATAAACTCAAAAGGAGTTTGTATGGGCTGAAACAAGCACCAAGAGAATGGTATCATAAGTTTGATACATTTATGCAGACTTAAGGTTTCCATAGAAGTCAAGTGGATCACTGTTTTTACACCAAGAAGGCAGTAGATGGCACCTTGATTATCTTGCTTTTGTATGTTGATAACATGTTGATTGCTGGCAAGGATACTCATGACTTGGATTCACTGAAGCAAAGTCTTCATGGCAGCTTTGACATGAAGGATCTTGGTGATGCAAATCACATTCTTGGCATGCGAATACTCAGAGATAGGTTGAAAGGATTACTCTATCTATCTCAGCAGAAGTATATCTCCAAGATTTTGCAACGTTTCAATCTAGAGGGGGGGAAAATGATTGGGGTTCCAATGTCTCCATATGTGAAACTCAGTGCAGAGGACAACCCTATATCTGATGATGAGAAGGATGAAATGGCCAAGATACCATATGCTTAAGCTGTTGGCAGTTTGATGTATGCTATGATTACATGTCTTGACATTGCCTTTGCAGTGGGAGTGGTTAGTAGATACATGGCAACCCCTGGCAAGAAGCATTGGGATGCAGTGAAAGATATTATGAGATACCTCAAAGACACAAAGGAGTTGTGCATCTGCTTTGGGAAGTAGAAGGCATTTGTTGTTGGCTTTACGGATGTAGACTATGCTGGTCATGCGGATTGCAGGAAGTCCACTTCTGGGTATATGTTTACTTTCACAGTGGAGGAGCAGTCTCTTAGATCTCCAGGCTATAAAAGTGTGTTGCATTGTCTACTACAGAGGCAGAGTATATGGCTGCCACTAAGGCATGCAAGGAGGCTTTATGACTTTCATGTCTGGTGGGAGAGCTTGGCATCTCAGAGTTACCTATTCTTCATTGTGATAGTCAGAGTGCTATCATGCTAGCACAGATCTTGTCTTTCATGCAAAGACAAAGCACATACAGGTGAAGTACCACTTCATTAGAGATGTACTTGACAGCAAAAGCATTGAGCTTGTCAAAGTGCATACAAATGATAATCCTGCAGACCTTCTCACAAAGGGTCTTCTAGCAGAGCAGTTTGCTTATTGCCGACGAATGATGGGAGTTGGATAGATATATGTATTTCAGCTTTGTATATACCTAGACTTAGCTGATTCTTTTCTCCTCTTAAGGCACATTGCCTTTAGGTGGAATGTTGTTGGGAATAAAGGCCCTCGTGCCTTTAAATGTGCTTGGGCGTGAACATACCCTTAGCACTTGTACTTACACATATATATCTATCTAAAAACCTAAAGATACACTCTCATCATTGTATCTAAAATCGTGCACACTCTCTGCTCTGCTTTCTCTCACTTTGTCTCTCCGCAACTAAGAAACACCTGTTGTCTCGATCCTCGTGCTTGACCTGTCACTACAATTTTTGCATACTCCAAGCAGCAAGCTGATTTTGTTCTTTAGTGCTTGGTCTAGATCAAGCTAAGTAGAAAAGTGCTTCTTGGATGAGTGATAGATAGGAGAGTACAAAGCATGTGACTGAAATTGCAGCATGAGAGCATATTGGAAATGAAGAGTGTGCTAGAGATTGACTTTCCTCGGATGGGCAGGTGCAACAGGTTCAATAGGCAGTCCACATGGCAATTGACGTCAGTAGGCGACAGATTGGAGCCACGTGTCAGGTCAGACAATGGGGCTGATTGTGCAGCCATTTTCTGTCCAGTCGAATGCATTTAATGCAACTGACCTGCACTATTTTGGTGCATCATTAGTGGCCTATTTATTGACTCTAGTCTTCACACTTTTTCACAGTTGTGCTCTTAGTTTTTAGGCTATAGACCATGGAGACTGCCCTCAGGGTTCTCGGAGAGTGAGACCTTTGAAGTGGAGACATACGCAGACATTATCTCTGCACTTGTGTATATATTTGCATCCTTATACAACATTCTTCATTGTAGATTTTCTGTGTTTCACTGTCTCTTTCTCTCTCTCTCTCTCTCTCTCTCTCTCTCTCTCTCTCTCTTCTCTTTTTGTTCACTCTTTGTCTTGGTTATACCCTTCTGCACTGCTTCACTGTGACATGGTATCAGAGCATTGAAGGACTGTTGACCAAGGGTGGACTTTCCTAAAGAGGAGATTTCAGCGTGACACAAGGCTGCGTGTTCAGCGTTTAAGGGTGAGTAGGAGGGCTGCGCATCAGAACAAGGTTGAGCGAGCGTGGGCGTGTGAGAAAGAAGAAGGTTTGCTAAAGCCACTATTGGTTTTTCCTATTAGAAAAGGAAGAAGGATGCGTTTTGGGCCTTCAAGTGTAGATTTTACCTTTCCATCACTTTTGGCTGTGAAGCAAGAATGTGATGAGAGGAAAAGAGCCCTAGCAGGCTGCATTCACATAGTCAGAGGGGATTGTTTTTTTTGTATTTTGTGCAGACATTGTAGGTGAAGATGTCTTTTAAGGTTAAGAGATAGTTTTGAGTGATCATGAACCGGAAGGTGCCTGTCTTACCGGCTCTTTCATTAGATCAAAAGCTCGATGGCGAGAAATACTGCGTCTAGCGGGTCATGATGCTTGCCATTTTGGAGTCCTATGATTTGGTGGATCTTGTCACGGAGGCTATTCATCATCCTTCTTCGTGAGATGAGTCCAGACTCTCTTCTAGTGAGATAAGGTGGATTTGACAAAGGCTCAGGCGCATTGAGACAAACTCAATGCTTGCATCTACTCGTTTTTATTTCTTTCATGCACTACAATTGTTATCTCTCATGTTGAGCATTTTATGGTAGCCAGGAGATATGGTTGGAGCTTGATCAGATGTACAATCGTATGACCATCATGAAGTGAGTTTCTTTGGAAGTGCAGATGAGGATCATGAGTGTCAACAAGTCATCTTCTATGGAGGAGCATAGTAACAAGCTGAGGTAGCTTCAGATGCATGTATAAAACGCAGGGAAGGTGATCACTTTTGAAGACATGGTGATAACTCTTCTTTCACAGTTACTGCCCCGTTTCAGTGGTTTTTAATTTGCCTTGATTGTTTCAGGGCATTTTGAGACTCTTCGGTAGGAGGAGTTGGTTCCTATGGTCTTGGACCAAGAGGAGCAGTTGAAAGGGACCGATGCTTCTAAATTTGAGGGCTTGCTTCGTCAGTCCTCTCAGAAGAAGGGGAAGGACCAAAAGAAGAAGAAGGAGGACAAATCCAAGAAGGACAAGGACAAGGAGTCCACTTGTCACATCTGTGGCAAGATAGGACATTGGAAGAAGGATTGCCTAGACAAGGAGAAGAAGGAAAAAGAGATAAAGAAGAAATCTCCAAAGGATTCTAGAGCGGTGATTGATATCTCATTAGTTGCTTTTTTCCACTTGGAGGTGGTTGAGGAATCAACCTTGACGGCTTCTTATGCTGCATTGCTGGCCCCATACACTCGGGAGTGGATTGTTGATAGTGGTGCTTCACGGCACATGACTCCTCCTTTAGTAGGTGTTGCTCATTTGCGGCCTTCGCATGGCCAAATTCTCATCATTGGTGATAGTTTATCTATTCCTATTCAGGGATGGGGTGATGTATCTTATTCCAGATGGGCGAGGTGGTGCCCATACATCCGAGGTGCTTTATGTACCAGCCTTGGGATACGATCTCGTTTTGGTGCACAATATTTGTGTCCTTGGCCTCTTGGTCGAATTTGATGTGGATTCTTTTCGGATTCTTAATTGTGGATCGAGATAGGTTTTCTTTCAAGATATGAGGAGAATGGAGTCTATAAGTTGCAGTCTTCTTTTGCCTTGACTTCTCTTCTTCTTACCTCTCAAACTCAGTTCGGTCGAGCTTTGTCATACTCGGTTTGGATTACCTTCGGAAGGTGTCTAAGGGACAGCTTTTTTGAGGTTTGCCATTTATTGTGGTGAGCTTGTAGCCTTGTGCATTCTCCATCGATGGGAAGCAAACTCGTGATGTTAAGGAACGCCGTGTTCTTGGAAATCTTGATGATAGTTGGGCGCCAGCGATTGTTCTTCTAGAGCCTATGCCTCTTGAGGACTCTTCTTCGGATGAGGAGTTTACTTCTCAGCCACCGGATTCACCAATTGCACCCCAGCTGTCAGTAGGCCTTCCAAAAACTTCTGTGGATGGTGAGTGACGAGACGAGATCTGGCCTCCTCGTTGGGCTCGTGACACTATTCGTGATGCAAGGATTGAGGGGGTCTCTGAGGAGTGGGAGTCGCAGGATGGCCCGCAACATTCTTGGTGGAATTAGGCACACCACACTGAGCTTGTGTACACTAACTATTGTTTGATGACTTGTATCATGCAGGATTGGGAGCCCACTTCGGTGAAGGAGGCTTTACAGCATGATCATCAAGGTAGAAAGTGATGGAGCAGGAGTTGGAGTCAATTAAGATGAATGACACTCGGTATTTTGTGCCCAAGCCTCCTCATAAGAAAATCATTGGAGTCAAATGGGTCTTCAAGACCAAGTACCGTCACGTTGGACAAGCACAAGACCCGTCTTGTTGCTAAAGATTTTGGAGAGCGCCCAGGCATTGATTTCCATGATACTTTTGCCCCTATAGCTCAGATGGCTACTATTTGCGCAGTTCTTGCCTTGGCTAGCCATAGGAGATGGCTGCATCTATCAGCTGGATGTGAAGTTTGCCTTCTTAAATAGGGAGTCGAAGGAGGAGATCTATGTTGAACAACCTTTCGGCTTTTGGTTCTTTTGATGGTAAGGTGTACAGGTTGCGGAAAGCTCTCTATGACCTTAAGCAAGCTCCCCATGCTTGGAATGAGAAGATTGACTCGTTCCTCCAAGAGAAATTGGGGTATCGACATTCTAAGGCCGACCCCTACACCTCAGGTAGGTCGTGTGTTGTTTGTCCTTTATGTGGACGACTTGATTGTGATAGGTGACCATACTCAGATGGTCGAGCAGACGAAACCAACACTTCATGAGAAGTTTGAGATGACGGATATGGAACTTTTTCACTTCTTTCTAGGTCATGAGATCTATCAGACTCCAAGGGGGATCTTTATTTTCCAGCAATGGTATGTACAGGAGCTCTTGACTACGTGTGAGATGGAGGGATGCAAGTCTCTTATGACTGCTATGGACCCGAATTGGAAGGCTATATCTCATTTCAAATCTCCTTTGGTGGATGCTACCCATTATAGGCAGTTTGTTGGCTCCTTGATCTGGCTTCTTAATACTCGTGTTGACTCATGTTAGGCAGTAGGTGTGCTAGCCGAGTTCATGAGTGAACCCAAGATGGTGAATTGACAGGCCGTTTAGTGGATTTTGCGGTTTCTACAAGGAACTTCTAATCTTGGAATCTATTATCCCGTAGGTATAGGTGCTACAGACTTGGTTCTTACAAGATGAAGTGATTGTGATCAGGCTAGCGATGTGGATCATCAATGGTCCACGACTGGTTATTGCTTTACTAGCGATGTGGATCATCCATGGTCCATGACTGGTTATTGCTTTACCTTGGGTGCTGGTGCTGTTTGATGGAGCAGCAAGAAGCAACCTGTTGCCCTATCTTCAACTGAGGTGGAGTATCGGGCAACATCTTCCACTACATGTGAGACAGTGTGGCTTTGCAAGCTCTTGGCGGAGCTTGGTTGCCCGCAGCAAGATGCTACTATTCTTTAGTGTGACAATGAGAGTTGCATTGCCTTGGCTAGGAACCTTGTGTTTCATGCTTGGACAAAGCATATTGAGATCCAATACCATTTCATTTGGGAGAAGATTTTGGATGAGACTATTCCGCTGGTCTATTGCAAGACAGAGGATAATCTTACAGATTTGTTTACAGAGGTGCTTCCTCAGGCTTTACTTCGACAGCACTCGAGATCCCTTAGCTTTTTGCAGTGTCCAGGATCTAAGAAGGGGTATTAGAGATTAACATTTCCTGGACAGGCAAGTGCAGCAGGTACAATAGGTAGTCCATGTGGTAGCTGATGTTAGCAGGCAACAGGCTGGAGCCATGTGTCAGGTCGGATAGACTATGCAATCGGATAGTTTTCTGTCCAATCGGCTGTATTAAATGGAGCCGACTTGCACTATTTTGATGCATCATTAGTGGCCTATTTATTGGCTCCAGTCTTCACACTTTTTCACAATTGTGCTCTTGGTTTTCAGGTTAGAGACCATGGAGACTACCCTCAGGGTTCTCGGAGGGTGAGATCTTTGAGGTGGAGACATACACAGACATTCTCTCTGCACCTGGGTATATATCTGCATCCTTATATAGCATTCTTCACTACAGATTTTTTGCATTTCAGTCTCTTTCTCTCTCTATTCACTCTTTGTCTTGGTCATACGCTTTCGCACTGCTTCACTCTAACAGAGAGAGACCTCTAATATATAGGTGTGGGCCTTGGGTGCTCAAAAGTGGAAAGTAGAGGCTACAAATGACAAGTTTAGGGACACTTGTCTCTTCAAAATGACATGTCTTATTCTAGATACCACTTTGAAGATATGCTAGGGTTTACACTTAGGAAACACAACATGTATGACCGAGACTGAAACACAAAGTCTCAGACAGAGACAAGTACAGAGAGAAGTAAAACTCAAACCCTAAAGGCAAAATGCAAAACACAAAAACTCAAAACTCAAACACAGAGACAATTATAGAGAGAAGAAACTTTGAAGTGAATAAATACTGTAAATGAATGTAAGAGTGTATAAATGCCCAAGGGCAGAGTAATGGAGAGTCAAAGAGTGATGTCCACCAGAGATAGATCCTAAGTGCTATAACCACTAGTCGGAGATAAGACATTGCCGAATAATGAAGGGCAGCAGGTTGGTCACCAAAACACAGTAGTCAAAGGCTGAAATCCGGTAAACGCAACAATGTATCACTAGAGAAGGCTGAAAATTGGTCACCTGAGGCAGCCCCAGCCTATAGAGTTGGCCTGCAATCAGCTGGTAGGGATGGATTTTCAGGATCAAGCGCCTGAGCCGGGCTTTTTCTGTTGGTCGCTCAGGTAGTCTGTGCTCGAGCACTTGGACTATGTCGTCCGCCCAATATGGCGTTAGATCAGCCTTAAATAAATCTCTCTCGCTGGACAGGTGGAATAGGTGGGCGTCGGGTAACTCGTCAACGATGCCTTGTCCAGCGGGTTCTCCTGTGGGGATGCGTGACATGTGATCAGCCATGTAATGTTGTTTGCCATTTCGTACTACCACGGAAAAATCAAACTCTAGAAGCAGGAGGAGCCAGCGAGCTATGCGCCTTGTAGCACAAGGTTTGTTTACTAAATAGAGCAGGGCTTGATGGTTCACGAAAAAGATGAAGGGTGTGGCCAATAGATAATGCCAGAATTTCTTCACAGCGAACACCATGGCTAATCCCTCTCTTTTTGTTGTCGAGTAGTTCATCTCTGTCTCAGTGAGTTGTCTGCTAGCAAAGCTCACTGGATAATCTAAGTTGTGCTCACCAGTTTGGCACAACACTGCTCCCATGGCAAACTTAGAAGCATCGATGTGCATGTGAAAGGAAATGGTTCAATCTGGGGCTCGTAGAATTGGTGTTGTTGTCAGAGCCTTTTTCAATTCTTCGTACGCTCGTTGGCATGCTTCGGTCCACTCGAAGACAATCAACAACTTGTACAATGGTCTGGCGATCAACGCGTAGTTCAGTACAAACCGTCGATAGTATCCTGTATGGCCTAAGAAGCATTGAACTCCCTTGTAATTAATTGGGGGTGGAAGGTCAACAATAACCTTGACCTTCGAGAAGTTAGTGGCAATGCTGTTCTTCGACACCACGTGTCCTAAGATGCATCCGTGCTTTACCCAAAACTGGCACTTCAAGGGGTTCAAGGAGAGATGATATAAGCGATAGCGTTCAAAGACTGCGCGGAGTTTGTCTAAGTGTTTGATCCAGGTCGAATGGACACACAGGTCGTCGACAAAGACCTCTAACTCCTTGCAAAGCATGTCCTTAAAGATGGTGCATATGAGACGTTGAGAAGTGGCAGGGGCATTGGTCAACCCGAAGGGCATGACTATGTATGTAAAGATGCCCCACTCAGTGGCAAAGGCAGTCTTGTGCTGTTCGCAGGATGTACTTGCACCTGGTTGTACCTTGAGAAGCCATCCAAAAAACTGTAGGCTTCCTTGCCTGCCACCCTCTCAAGCATATGCTCCGTGTACGGCAATGGATAGTTGTCTCTCTTCGTAGTAGCGTTCACCTTCTTGTAATTGATGCACACTCGGATTTTTCCGTTCTTCATCACAATGACTATGAGTGATACCCAGTCTGTGTGCTCAATTTCGTAAATGAATCCATTTCTCATCAGCTGATCAATTTCCTCTTTGACAGCATAAGCGTGTTTTGGATTCATAGGGTACGGTCTCTGCTTGACCGGCGTTGCGTCCGACGTCATGGGTATGTTGTGAGTCACAACACTCGGATCTACTCCCTGTAGCTCCTCTAAGGACCAGGCAAACACTTCTATATACTCTCGCAAGAGAGCGACAAGACTCATCTCTTCTTCACTAGTCAAGTCGTCAGCAATGAACACTGGTCGGGGTGTTTCCTCTTCCTGGCCTAAGTCTACCTCCTTGACTTTGGCTGGTCCCTCGATTGGTTCGCTCATCTGCCCTTGACGTTTGGCACCTAACAGAACTACTACCCTATCCCCTTTTTTGAATTTCGTGAAGCGTTTAGGGAGGTCCTGCGGCTTTCGCTGTTCTTCTGTTCGTGTATCCCTGGGTTGCTTTGCCTTTTCCTACCTTAACCATCTGCGCCTCAGGTGGACGGGTAGGTCCCCCTTGGTATGTCTGGTCGTGGGCGGCTTAGGGATCTCTGGATTACTATCTGAACTAACTTCCGATTCAGAGTCAAATCCTCCATCTTTGCTAGAAGAGGTGGTCTCCCCTGGTGGCCGCAGTTCAGATGGTGATTCAGTCCTAAGTATTGATGTCGTTCCTGGCTGGGCTAGGCCTGCTTGCTCAAGGTCTATGGTTCCTACGCTTTCCAACCAAGTGCGATCACATTCCATGCGCATGACTTCTCTCTCTACTCTAAGGGTCTGCCTTTTTTGCGGCTTGGCGTCTACTCTTATTTGCTCAATTTCTCGTCCTCCAGTGTCGTATTCTACGGTATCTACTTCACCCTCGCTCTCATCACTGAAGGATTAGCAGTCTTTATATTCATCGCTAGAATCTTTGTCATCCGACTGCTCGTCGTTTCCTAGGGTTTGGTATGCCTCGTGTTGTTGGTCAGGAACTAGGGCCCAGTTATACATGAGGTTTAAATCGTGCACCCTGGTCCATTGCCACTTGGATTCCTCTAAGAGATCCTGGAGTGGTTTGAAATTTGCAGCTGGATTGCCAGCTAGCTGGTCCATTAGGTATTCCAGTATCCCTTGGAGTTCCCTTTTGTTGGATGGTATGTGGAAGGTGACAGGCTTAGGCTTTCCAGGGAGGCTTCCTGCCATCATGCAGACTGGTGTAGAGAGTGTTTCGTTAGACTTGCTGATCGTTTTGATGGCTTGCTCATATGCCTCATGATCTGAGAATGGCAAGTCGATTGTAGCGAGAATGTGCATCCAATCCCGCTCATCCTTTGGGCATGGGATATACTTGGTCAAGGGCCCATAGGGCTTCTTGACCTAAGTGTTCCCCTTGAGCATAGCAGAGATGGTGTATAGGTCGACTGGTAAGGTCTTCCAAGTGTCCATCTCTATTCTTACGGGGTCCATTCTATTGCCAAGGAAGATCAAGCCGTTACCCCAATCTTCGATGACTCTAGCGTTGTGCATCCAGGGTCGGCCTAATAGGATATCGTAGTCCACTCCCTTCATGACTATAAAGTCAATAGAGAACTGGACACCTATAATCTTCACTGGGCAATTCTTCAGTACCCTGAATGGCTTCACTCTCATACAGTTTGCTAACGTGACATTAAACCTAGCAGTTTTGAAGGCGGGTTTTCCCAAGTCTGGAGGACTGCGTGGCTAAGCACACTAATCCTAGCTCCCATATCTACGATTCCCTTTCTTGTTGTGTCACCTAGGGCTAGGACTGGTAAGACCGCGTGCATCTCAGAGCCTTCCCAAAAGACATCGACGTGCAAGGATTTAAGCACGGAGTGCAGCGTCAAACTTGGTAATTACGTTTCTGCATCATGGTCTTCAGGGTCTGCCGTGACCTGCTCTTGTGACCCTTCGACCCACTGCTTAAGATCTTGCCATAGGGTAGGATGCTGCTTAAGCAGATCTCCCAGGCTAAGTGTTACAGGGGTAGTCACTAGCGTGGTCAGGAGATCGTTGGATACTCGTCCTTTCCCTTGCTTAGATTGTCCGGACCAATGGCCGTGATTGATCTGCGGCTTTGTTGCATCAAGGCTTGGTCTTAGCGGCACTGCTTGTGGCGCGGTTGCTTCTGCCGACTTAGGTCAAAGCGGTGATATTGGAGCGTTTACGCTGGAGAGATCATCGATCTCGTTCTCTATGATGGGCTCAGTGTCCTTGAGATGCTCTTGAGCCTCCACCCATTCCTTCACCTTTTCTATGGCCTCTAACTGTCGCTTCGGATGCGGGTATTCCCCTACCTTAGCGCTTCCCTTTTCGGCCGTCTTAGGGGTTGAAGTCTCTACCTCTGCGTCTGAAACCTTCTTTCCAGCAGGCAGAGTCGTAGCACTCTTGGTTTTTAGTACGACCTTAGCTTCCGATCTTTTCTTTTTCCGCCTGCGGATTTTCTTCCCTATCGAGGTTGCGTCAAGATTGCTAGGTCATGGCAGAGAGATGCTGGCTTGTTTCGTTTGGGCTTGGGTCATGACCCGCAATGGAATAGGTGTGGCCTCCCCATCGAGGTTTTCGACAGCCCCAATGGGACAGATGGCAAGTTGGCTGAGCTAGAGGATGGCTTTCCTTTGGGCAATCTACGAAAAGATGGGTGATTCTGCACTCTGCGCACCTTTTTGGTCAGCCTTCTTTGTTTTGTTGCTCTCTTTCAGGGCAGCATGATGAGACATGACCGGGGTGACCACAAGTCCAGCAGGTGACTGGATCATGCGTTTGCCCTCCTAGGCCCCTACCTCGTCCCCTTCCTAACGCCATCACCGGTACGGGTCGATAATCCATGAGGACCGCATTGCCCTCGTCGTCGTGCGAGACGTAAGGGTATATGTAGGTCTCTTCATCATTCGGCTCCTCCACGTAGTGTACTGGAGCGTTGCTCAGTGGGTGGGTCATGTAAGGACCAGGCGGTCTAGGAATGCCGGTAGGGTTGATGTCCATTCTAGGGACGGCTGGTTTTATATCGTTGGGCGCAGGAAGAGCCAATGGGGCTCACCTTCCGAAGAATGGCTGCGGCCTGTTCGCTAGATAAGGCTGGCCGTAGGGTTGTGAGTATGGAAGTCTTCTTGGTAATCTACAATGCGCGACATCATGGCTGAACCTACCGCAGTTAGCACAAGGTCTTGACCTAGGGTCTTGACACTCGACTGGCAAGTGGTTTCCGCCACAATACACGCATTGGACGTGTGGGCGCGTTGGTCATCTCAACATGTTTTGTAACTTGGCTAATTCCATCTTGACCTCAGCTAAGCCCTGGTCTGTCTCGGTGGCCTTCCCCTTATCTTGGGATGATGGGATTGACCGCTCATTAGAGGCTGACGTTCTCTCTGAGCTTCACGAGTTGGTCTCCTCTAGATTTGAGCTCCTGGAGCTCCGGTCTTTCAGTTGATCATCGACTCTGATGGCTTCCTCAAACACTCTAGCCACCGCGTCCCGCTGCAAGCATGAGTTGCCTGCCAAAGCCTTATATAACTCATCGTCTCAAATTCCGCTGATGAATACGGTCGAAACTGCTCTTTCGGTCGGTCGGTCGCTCAGAGAGATTCTCTTAAAGAGACTCCTCACATGGGTCACGTAGTCGCGGATGCCCTCCTTCTCTTTCTGCTTGATGTTCATCAAGCGTACTAGCAAGTTATCGGAGTATCCGGGCTCGGTGAATCTCTTGACAAAGAGATCCTTGAGGTCATTGAAGTTGGCTCGCTCTCCAGCATCTAGGTTTGTGTATCACATCCTACCCTTGTTGCCTAGGCAAAGCCCGAATGCTTGCGAGCGTTGAGTTTGGTCGTTGAGGCCGTTGGCTTCGCAGACTTGCTCAAACTACTCAACAAAGCTATATGGGTCGTCGTGAGGTTGGTACTTATCGAGTTGCTTAGCAACAATCGGTATCTTGGCCTGGCTCTTTGAGCCTTGGCTCACTCCTAATCCTGCGAGCATCGACGTAGCTAGTGTGGTGGCACTCTGCTCTACTGCTGTATTATTGAGTAGCCGTTTCATGAGAAGCTCGCTCAATGTCAAGTCTCCCTCTAGTGCTCTCTCATGGTCCGTTCGGTTTCGGCCAGCTAAGTTCAGCACTCGCTGCATCTCATGCAGCTCCATGCTTTGCCTTTGGCTCCTAGCCTGCTGATCCCTATTGTACTCGGCTATGCCCTGCAATGCCTTGCGGGCTAGCCTTCTCTTCTCTTCTAGATCTGCAATGATTGCATCTGCTGTCCTGCCGCGATGCTCGCACCGAGCGTGTGCGTCGTAACTGCTCACCAGCTGCTGAATAGCATTTGAGAATACGTTCAAATCAAGCTCCTCATTAGACCGATGGTCTGAGCTCTCTTCTGTCATGGTCGAGTTCTCACGCTCCACTACGCTGTCGATCAAGTTGAATAGAACTGACAGATCCTCATCATTGGCGCTCCTTGCTTGGTCCTACTCTGCGCTTTGATGGTTTGTCTGTCTTGGGTCCTCTCCTATTGGTGGGTTCCTTGAGTGGTTTATCTGAGTGAGTTTCTTTGGTTATTGAATACAAACCTCAATTTATGGTCACTCGGTGCGTGTGTCGTTTCTTGTGCACTTATGCCCAATCAAGCTTTCAGCTTTCTTAAGTGTACTTTAAGTGCGAGAATTCAATGTGAGTGCAGCAAGCAATTCCTCAGCTTCTTACACACTCTAGCTTGTTTCGGCCTAAGAGGCTTGTAGATCCATTTTTTGGCCGTTTTGTCAGGGTTTAGGGTTTCCTCGTATGTCGCCTTGTTCGTTTTCGGTCAATCAGGTTTTACAGCTCAGCGGTTCGCGTCTAAGTCCTTGGGTCTCGCAACTGCCTACTTCTAGCTGCCCAGCGGCTGTGCACTACAATTTCTCTTATTACGCATGCCAGAATCAAGTTCTAAGCACTCGAAGGGTTTTGTTAGTTTGCGCTGCTGCGTATTTGCCGGGTCAGGTTAAATTTTTGCAAAATTTGATAAAAAGTTACACTCGGACCAACTGGTCCGAATTGCAGGGTCCGAGTAGGTCACTCAGACGGGTCGAGACACGGGGCCAAGGGCCGAATTTTGGGGATAGACTCGGACAGTTTTGATTCGGACAGGCTGAATGGCGAATTCGGACAAGGTGATTCGGACGGGCCGAACAACACTTGGGCCGAGGGTCGAATTTAAGACGTGGCTAAGGGCCAAATTTGAGACTCGAACGGGTCGTTCGGACGGGTCGAGGCCGAATGTGCTACGTGGCAAAAAGTTTTGACTCGGACAGCCGAATGGGTTGACTCGGACGGCGGTCTGAGGGCCGGGGTCCGAGGGCCTTGGTTGAGTGGGCCTCGGACGGCGGTCGAGTGAGCCAAGTGATAAGGGCCGAGGGCCGATTCTGGGACTCGGCCCAGGAAAGGCCACTTGGATGGGCCGAACGCGGCGCGCGTAACCCGCGCGAACACAATTTTGATCGATTTACCAGATATGGATCAGCACCATGGCCATACACTTCTAGATCCTATCTAGGGGAGTAGAGGGAGAGATTCATATACCTGAATGGGCCGGTAAGTGCGTCAGTGATGAGATCGAATCGATGCGGGCTGGAGCTCTCTATCTCTCTCTCTCTCTCTCTTTCACACTGAAATGGCACAAATGGGCTCTCCCTTTGCCTCCTGGCTCTCATGCCCCTTGCCAAGTGTGGCGTTGATACCCCCAATCACTCACTCGCCGATCTTAGACATCACTAGCGAGCATTTTATCCATTTTGCACAATTATTGACCTGTTTGCCCTGTTTTGAAACAGTAAACCCTACCCTTCTCCGGTTCGATTTCCTAATTCTAACCTACACTAAATGCAACAAAAATCGAAGTCAAAAAATCGAAATAGATTCTTTATGCTTTCCAATCATCAAACAACCAAAATATCCCAAAATACTTACTTGCTTGAAGATCAAAAACACCCAAACTTCCTACCTATCTCAAGCTCCGTTTTTGGGGATGAATCCCCTACTTCGATGCTTGATATGAGGCACGCAAGTGCTCAAGCTTGAATCCATTTGTCCCGGCAATGGAACCAAAATGTGAGAGCTTTCGCTCAACCGCCAAGATCCACGGACCGCTTATTGTTTTAAGCGTTCCAAGCGAGCTCTAATGACTATCTCTCACCTAGCTGACGCGCTGTCAATCCTACGAGTGTAGTGAGCTTACCTTGATGCTTGATCGAGTACCCTCCTCTCTCTTGCACTCCGGTAGCTCCACGATTCTTGATGCTAGCTCAAGCATCCTCAATCCTCCTCCATCTCCAAGCTCCATCCTCCATAGCCGTGCGCGCAAGAGAAGAGAAGAAGAGAAGAGGAGATGGTGAAGAGCTTCACCCTCTTGATCTCTCACTCCCACACACTCACTCCCTCACACTTTCACACTCCCTCTCTCAAGAGCACACACAAGCAAGAAGGAGAGAAGAAGAGAGGAAAAAGAAGACTCTTTTTGCCACACACCCAAAGAATGAGCTTCTCATTCACTTTTCAACTTTATATACAAAACCCTAAATCCCTTTTGGGCGGTCATCCCCTTTTTTCCTTTTTTACATGGCTGGCTGTAGCCTAGGCCATTTTTCTCATTTTCCACCACTTTAATTTTATTATATTCCCCACTAATGCGTACAATTTACACAGGAGCGAGCCTGGCGCTCTTTTACAAGGATTCGGGAGCGCTTCCATATTTAATGGTGTGCCTTTTACTCTTTTGTTGTCTCGGGGCGAGACTGAGACTTTCCGAGGGTCGTGCCTGAACATTTAAAATTTTCAGGGTCTGGTTATCGGTCAAGGCGCATTTTTCTGCTTTTATCATGCGCCTTTTTTGCTATTTCCTTTTTTCCATTTTCCGCTCCTCCGTGCTGTGGAAAACATGGTAACAAACCCCCTTCCCATTGGAAAAAATTAAAAGCAAGTCCCCTTAGACCTCTCTCTCTTTGTCATTAACACAAAGTTCATAACTCCTATCATAGAGATGATGAAGGGGAATTGTGAAATTTTTTTCATTGGGAAGAGGCTTGCTAGTAATCCTCTTATTGGTGAACAAAATATTACAAAACAATTGCCCCTTTGGAAACCTACTCTCCCACTCTCTCCTTTAATAAAAGGGGCCTCCTCCCCTTCGAAACCACTCTTGGAGGAGTTCGGCCCATCTGGCTTTACGCCCGTGTAAATTCGGTTGATCATTAAGCCACTTAATGCTTTCATGATCCGATAAAATTAAAAGTTTGGCACCATACAAATAGTGCCTTCATTTCTTCATTGCATGTACTATTGCATACAACTCCCTCTCATAAACATAATAATTCTGTTTTGCGCGATCTAATTTCTTGCTTTCAAAAGCAACTGGTCGACCTTCTTGTAATAAGACCGTGCCTATTGCCTTATCACTGGCATCAGCTTCAACCACAAATGGTTTATTGGGATCCACTATTAATAATACTGGAGCTATAGCAATAGCTACCTTAAACTTTCATTTTGGTCTGTTCCCCAATTAAAACTTTTCCCTTTCCCTTTAAGTTGGTCTATCATTGGAACAGCTATTTTGACATAATCTCAAATGAATCTACGATAAAATCCAAATAAACCTAGGAAGATCTGCAACTCTTCTAGGTTCCTTGGAGGTGGCCATTCAATAATTGCCCTTACTTTTTCTGGATCCATGTTGATTCCCTCTTTCGATATAATATGCTCCAAATATTTGATCTCTCGTGCAAAGAATTCACATTTAGTTTTCTTCGCATAAAGGGAATGTGTTCTTAACAGTTGGAATACTAATTGCAAGTGTTCCAAATGTTCTTCTCTTGATTTACTAAAGATCAAGATATCATCCAAGAAGACTACTATAAAATGTCCTAGATAGGGCCGTAAAACACTATTCATCAGCTTCATAAAGGTAGCTGGTGCATTAGTGAGGCCAAAAGGCATCACCAAAAAATCATAATGCCCGTATCTAGTACGAAATGCCGTCTTGGAAACATCTTGTGCCTTAATTCTTACTTGGTGATAGCCTGATCTTAAATCTATCTTTGTGAAGAATTTTGCCCCTTGTAATTGATCAAAAAGATCTTCCATTCTGGGCATAGGAAATTTATTCTTCACGGTTATTTTATTAAGTGCTCTATAGTCAACACAAAGTTGCATAGAACCATCTTTTTTCTTTACCAATAAAATTGGTGAAGCCCAAGGTGAATTACTGGGTTGAATAAACCCTTTATCCAGGTAATCCTTAATTTGTCTTTCAACTTCTTGATGTTGTGTTTCACTTAACCTATACGGTGGTTTTGAAATAGGGTGTGTATCCTTATTTATATCAATTGGGTGATTTATATCACCCCTATCTGGTGGAAGGCCACTTGGTAAATCAGAAGGAAACACATCTTTAAAATCATCTAACAAACTACTCAATTCATTATTAACATTGAACTCACAAACATAAGAAAATTGTTGCTTTATATTACAGAAAGTAAAAGTATTCTGTACAGGAAAAGACCATAGCATATATACCTCACAAACTTCCTTCTTTATCAGCTTCTGAACTTCAGTAGAACACAGCAAAGGATTATCAGATACTTCATGTTCACCTTGAATAACAAAAGTCTTACCATCCCTTTCAAATTCCAGTGTATTATGGTGATAACTACGTTTTAAGGATGGTTCTAATCCCCATAGCCACTCCCTCCCCAGAGCAATATCAGCTCTTTCCATGTTCATTATTTGGAAATCAAGTTTATCTTTATATCCTTGAATCTCAATTTCCAAATTGGATACCATTGTATCCCATATTTTATTGTCCTGGCCTTGCATCATACGAATAACATATTGATGCCCACTCGTTTGTTGGGAAAGTTTCAATTTTTTGACAAGTGCATAATTTATAAAATTATGTGTGGCAGAGTCATCAATCATAACTCTAATCCTCTTTCTAGCTATCAATCCATGTACTCTAAGTAAATCATGTGGCCCAAAAGTAGGCTGCTACATAGAAGTTGACATACAATACTTATGTTGTACATCCATGTGCAAGACCTCTAAAGATTTATACTTTTCATGGCTCTTTAATTCTAAGGTCTGCACTATATGGATTTGTTTTTCTTTTCCCTTGCCCTTGTCCTTATCTTTTCCTTTGTCTTCCCCCTTTTTCTTTTGAGGGCAATTCCAAGCAGCATGGTTAGGGGATAGGCAATTGAAACACAACTTTTCTTTTTTGGCCTTATCAAAGTCATCAGGACTTAACTTTGGCCTCATATATGGTTTCTTTTCAAAAGGTTGTTTTTTACCCTTAAAAAATGGCATTTTCCTTTTAAATTTGCCCACAAATTTTGAGGTTTCCAATTCCTTAGACTTGGGCTCCGTATCAGTGAGACAAGTGAGTGTACCTGGACGCATACTATCTTCATGAATTAATGCAAATTTAATTGCCTCTTCCAGCATCTTAGGTAAACTTCGTTTTACTTCCTTTTTACAGGCTTTATCTAGTCCCCTAATGAATCCTCTTGTTTTTTGGAATTCATCTATTCCTTCCAGTTTGAGGATTATCTCGCGATATTCCTCCACATATGTCAGTAGGGGTCTTCCCTTTTGTCTGACATAATCCCAATCTTTCCAATTTCTTTCCATTTCATTTTCAGGAAGAAATTCTTTCAAAAAGACGGATTCAAATTGAGCCCAGGTTTCAGGTATTTTATTCGCCTCCTTTAAAGTTCGCTACCGCTTATATGCTTTGGGCCCCAAAGTTAAACTAGCCTCCAGTGCTTGGAGATGTGGTGGGGTATTTTTTAATTTATATAAATCTTTCCATTTTTGGAGGAAATTAAAGATTGTGTCTTTATTCCTATCTTTTTCCTCCTCGTAAAATTGAGGTGGTTTCATATCCTTTAGAACTGGATTATCCCTTAATTTATTGTAATGTTGGGATTCCTTAGGATCGCGCATAGTCACATCTAAATCTTTCGATGAAGATGGGACATCTGAGATTTCTATCTTATTTTTATCTCTTTCCAACAATAAAGTTAATTGAGATTTTATTTCAGCAAGTGTTTGAGTTAAAAATTCCATTTGAACCCCCTGAGTTTGCACACGAGCAGTAAGATCATCCAATTGCTCTCGCGTAGCAAAAAATTCTTCCCATTGTTCTTCTTGTATTTCTGGTTCATGGGGATCTACCATAACTAGAGCTTTCCATTACCCTTTCTTTCCCTTTTTCTGCCATTAATACACTGGAATTGAAAAGCAAAGATAATAAATTTGCATACAAAGTAAAGTACTTTCCTGATTTTAATGGCAGGCGGTGGTTGCTGGTTTGGAAAGAAACCCGAAGAGTAAGGAACAAATTTTATCTTCCCAGACTAGAGCAGTGAAGCAGTCATGTTGGAATTTCAATTTCCTGACTTCAGTCGTGTATGACACTTTTTTGTCCCTCACAGCAGTCGTGACAACAGTCGTGTCATGTCCATCTCACAGCAGTCGTGACAACAATCGTGTCACGTTTCCTCGCGACCCCACGCCTGGTCCTCGCGACCCCACGCCTGGTCGTTTCGTCTGAACGTTCCTTCTGCCCGTAACGTGTCACTTTTTACGTGACGTGGCACGTCTCATTTTTTTTTTCTTCACGGCCCGTCACGCTTTCACGGCGTCTTTTTTCGGTCAGTACTCATTAATGACGAGTGACACGCGACCTTGCGAAGGACTGACAACCTGGCGAACGACTGGCGACCTGGCGAATGACGGATCTGGCCGTTGAACCATAGGCTCTGATACCAATGAAAGATGAGACAGAAAAACGATGAAAACTTCTCTGAGTACGAGCGATTCTCCTCCCAGCCATGCCTAGATAAGTGCTAGCACCCCTCTCCTATTTCCTCTGCCAGTCGTCCACTTTTCTTGAGTCCTACTATTATTGGACTCTCTTACTCTCTAGGCTCCCCTTAACCCGGTTCGGGCGCCCAAGAGTCCGGACGGTCATTCTCGTGCATGTTTTCCTAGATTTACCTTAACCTTACATTAAATGTCACTTTTAATGTCACATTAATGTCACAACTATGCTGGGACATATCAGGAATGCAGAAACTTCACATGCAGCTTGGACAATTTTTGAGAGCATGTTTTCAGTAAATACAAAGGCACGAAAGATTCAACTCAAGCAAGAGTTGAATGCCTTGAAGAAATGAAAAATGTCTATTAATGAGTATGTTTTGAAGGTGAGGAGCATTGCAGATGCCTTAGCAGCGATTGATGCAATGCTAGATGATGATGATTTGGTTTCATACACTCTGAGTGGCCTTAACAATGAGAAGGCATGAAAATCATTTGTCACTTCAGTATATGTACAGAAGCCATTTTCAGATTTTGATGAGCTGATCTCTCTCATGATTACTGAAGAGATTAATATGCAGGGTGATTTGTCTGAAAGAAATGGTGAACAGGTCCAAGCATTTTACTCGAGTTCAAGAAGGAGACGTGGAAGATCCTCTTCAAGAGGCCGTGGTATGGGACGTGCTGGCGATAACCAACAAAACAGATTCAATCAACAGTTTGATGAAATGCAGGTTTCTGGAGGCAGAGGAAACTTTAGAGGCAGGGGGAGCTCTACAGGAAGAGGTGGATGGCAGAATAGAGGTTCTAGAAATTCTTCTATTGTTTGCCATTATTGTGGCAAAACATGCTATATTGCAGCCCATTGCTATGCAAAGAAGGATGATATTCGCAGTGGTAAATTGCAGCAAGGAAACTATGCATCATCTTCACGACAGAATGAAGACAAAAATGAGCATTTGTTTGTCATGCAGCATATGATGAATGCAGTTACAGGAAAGGGGACATATGATGATGTATGGTATGTTGATTCAGGTGCATCTAATCATATGACCAGTCATGTTGAATGATTTGGAGAGATGCAAGACTTATAAAACCCAGGTTATGTACAGACGGGTGATGATTCATGCCATCCAATTTCACACATTGAAAAGGTTCCCTTATCCTTGTATGATGGCCAGACAAAGAGTCTGACAGATGTATTACATGTGCCTTTAATTACAAAGAATCTAGTGTCTGTTGGCTGAATGGTAGAGCAGGGGTTGCAGGTTCGATTCAATGCAAAAGGTTGTTTTGTAGAAGACTTTAATGATAAGTGCAGGTTGGTCGCAAAAGGAAGTAGAGTTGGTCGAATGTTCACTTTAGATGCTGGAATTCCTGCAATGGATGCTACTATGTATGCTAAAGGAAAAGAAGTAGTTGCAGATATTGAAAGGTATTGGATATGCAAATATGCAAAGTCTGAAATTAATGCAGTCCTCCAGAGGATTGGTTACAGAGTTGCTTTCTTTTACAGTTGCAGAATTGCATAAAGTCTGTGAAGCATGCCAGTTTGGTAAGCAGGCAAGACAACCCTTCTCACATGACAGAGAAGTGAGTAGAAAAATACTTTATGTAGTGCATACCGATGTTTGGGGGCCTACACAGAATGTATCTCTTGGTGGCAGCAAATACTTTGTCACATTTATTGATGACTGTTCAAGGAAGTTACGGGTATACTTTATGAAGAAAAAAAGTGATGTGTTTAAGCACTTCAAATCTTTTAAGGCAATTGTTGAAACAGAAACGGGCTTAAAAGTAAAGTGCTTGAGATTAGATGGAGGGGGAGAGTACCTCTCTAATGAGTTCCGTGGCTTCTTGTGGACTCATGGGATAATAAGACAATTTACTTGCAGATATACCCCACAGCAAAATGGTGTTGCAGAAAGAAAAAACTGGCATATTGCAGAAGTTGCACGGGCATTAATGGCTGAAAAGAATATGCCCAAACATTTTTTGTCTAAGGCTGTCAATACTGCTGTTTACATTATGAATAGAACTCCCACAATTGCAGTTCATGGGATGACTTCTGAAGAATGCTTTACTGGCAAGAAGCCTGATGTATCGCACTTGAAGGTATTTGGCTGTGTTGCATACGTTTATGTGCCAGATGAGCTACGAAAGAAGCTTGATCCAAAGGCAGAAAAATGTGTTTTTATTGGATACTCTTTAGAGCAGAAAGTGTATTGTTGTTATAACCCTGTCACAGGTGAGTTGAGAGGGAGCATGGATGTTATATTTGATGAGATGGGAAGTTGGTATACACTTGTTGGTGATGTTTTGGATGGTGATAATGATCAGGACAGCTATGTGCAGAAAGATAAACAAGAATCACAAAGTCTTAGTGGACCAAAAACATCATTTGGTACTACACCTACAGTGAGCCCTTGGTCTGGGAGACTAAGGAGGAGCCCCACATCTTCAGGTGGATCTATAAGTGCTGCAGGGAAGGACAAAGGAAAGAAGAAAGTGCTGGATGGTAATGATGCATCTACTAGTCATTTGGGATTTGACGGAGATTCCAGTGGTTCAAAGAGCTTGGATGATGAGCTTGGTATTTCTTCAGTCAAGACACCAGGTGTACAGAGAGCTCATGGTAATGTAAAGGCTCCATTGAGTGATCCGATGGTACGCAGATCTAGGAGGGTCAGATACCCTATTAAAAGATTTGGTTTTGAAGGTTATACAGCTCACCATTATGCTTATATGGTGAAACTAGTTGAGAATGTTAAGCCCACTTGTTTTGAGGATGCTGTTGGTTATGCTTATTGGGATACATTAATGGATGATAGAGGCCAACGTGACTTGGGATTTGGTATCCTTGCCTAAGGGTAAGAAAGCTATTGGCTGTAAGTGGGTTTACAAAGTCAAGCATAATGCAAATGGTTTGATTAGCAGGTATAAGGCTAGGCTGGTTGCAAAAGGCTATGCTCAAACATATGGCATAGATTATGAAGAGACATTCAGTCCAGTTGCTAGGATGGCAACTGTTAGATATGTGATTGCCTTGGTAGCAGCTAAAGATTGGAGTTTGCAGCAAATGGATATTAAGAATGCCTTCTTGCATGGTGAATTGCAAGAATAAGTGTATATGGAGCAGCCAACAGGTTATGAGGATTTAGAGCATCCTACATATGCGTGCAGGTTAAAGAAGGCGCTTTACGGGCTCAAGCAAGCATCTAAAGCATGGTTTGACAAGATTGGAGAGTATCTTCTCAATATTGGATTTTGTATTTCTGATGTTGATCACTCACTTTATGTGAGAAAGGGAGATGCAGGTTTGGTCATCATAGTCATCTATGTGGATGACTTGATTATTATAGGTGACAGTGACAATGGGATTGCTGAAGTTAAGGATTTCTCGAAGAAGAAGTTTGAGATGAAAGATTTGGGTGAGCTGAGATACTTTCTTGGTATTGAGGTGATCAGATGCGATGATGGTATATGGCTATCCCAAAGGCAGTATGGCTTGGATATGTTATCCAAGTATGGTATGATAGCGTGTAAGCCTCTTTTAGTACCACTAGAGCAAAATGTGAAGTTGAGTGCTAATGTTGGGGATGAGATAGAAGACCCTACTATGTTCAGGAGGATAGTAGGGAGTTTGATTTACATGACTATCACAAGGCCAGACTTGAGCTATGCTATTAGCCTTGTCAGTCAGTTTATGCAGATGCCTAGAAAGCCTCATTTGGATGCAGTTAGACGTATATTGAGGTATGTGAAGTCCACTTTACATTATGGACTTTTTTATGAGGCAGGTAAGAACGTATAGGTCTTTGGATACACAGATGCAGATTGGGCTGGTAGCATGTCAAACAGAAGATCTACAAATGGATTCATGTTTTCCCTTGGTAGTGCAGCAGTTACATGGAGTAGCAAAAAGCAACCTACAGTTGTCTTATCGAGTACAGAGGCTAAGTATAGAGGTGTTGTTATGGCAGCATGTGAGGTGGTATGGCTACAAAAGTTATTAGGTGATTTGGACGTGCAGGGAGATGGTCCAGTTGTCATTCATTGTGATAACATGAGCAGCATATAGCTAGCTAGAAATCCAGTGTTCCATGCTAGGACAAAACACATTGAGGTGCACTACCACTTTGTTAAGGAGAAGGTACTTGCATGAGAGATTGACTTGGTATATGTCAGCACACAAGATCAGATAGTTGACATTTTCACAAAGGCATTGGGTGCAGAGAAGCTTCGAAAGTTTCGAAGCTTACTTGGAGTTGCAAACATAGAGTTGAGCTTGAGGGGGAGTGTTGAGATGGCAAGCTCAACACGTGCGGACATTGATGATGGACCACTTGGCTAGATGGGTCTGCACGTCTACACTTAGCACGTTGGTGGTCATTATGATACTCACGTGGCCACTGACTTATCACTTATTATATTTAGTTTATTACACCTACCTACAGCTGGCAAAGACATAGCGCCAGTCGATTAGTGTAGTTGATTATGCACTATTTGACTTAGTAGGCCACTTTCCTTTATGTTGTATCTTATCTATACTTTGTGTACATTGTATAGTGTGTAGAAGTAGAAGAAGAAACCGGCAAGAAAATGTTTTGGCATCCATCTCTCTTCTTGTGTTCTTGAGTGAGCTTCCTCTTGTGTATACAATGTGCGTTTGGCGCCGCATCTCAAGTAAGTCTCCCCACCACGCGATTCTTGACATATGTTACCCTTTTCGAAGGTGATCAATGCATAAGAGAAGGCTTGGTCTAGTAGATGATAATCTCACAAGGCTTGCTTCTTGGATGTGTGGAAGTTCTTGTCACCAGTGTACATAAAAAATGTGTGAAGGTGTTGGCCCTTGATAATAATAAGATTGAGTTCCAAGAAAGTACAATTGTGCAATGGCTAATTGAATTAATGATAAGTATCTCCTCTCTTGAATCAAATTATGATGCTTTACCTCTCCCTTTTACTTTTTTTTTTGGATTGATGTAGGGAAGAAAGTGAGACTTGATGAGTCTTCAAAGGAGGACTCTGACTTGTTCCCCTCTCCTCCCCAACTTGTGGTCACTAGAAGCACGTAACCACAAAGGTGGAGAGTAACAAAATCCTGATAACTGACATCCATGAAGGTGGAGGTAGCCATTGCACTTGCATGTGAGGGATGAGTGACCTCGAGAGAGGGTGGACATGCTTTGATGAGGTAAACTAGGAAGGGAAAGAGAAAGCTCATAGTATTAGAGAGTGGAACCACAGAGATTGGAGTTGAGGAGAGTGATGATCAACAAAGCATCAAATCATTTAGTGCACAACAAGGAGTAGCTATGCACATGACCAAAAGATGCATAGACAATAAATAGGAAAGGAGCGCACGACAGAAGTTGGGGATACGAGTAGGGAGATTACTCTCATTGCCACTTGTGACAAGCATATTGTGCAAGCTTACATTGAAGATCGTATGAAAACGTTGATTGTGAGTATTTGTAAGAGATGGTGATGTATTATTGTATGTTGTTTTTTCTTTTTGTATTATTATTGATATTATTATATTTTAACATATAGATGTGGACATCCATCCCTTTTCCTCCCATCCCATTATGTTGTTTGGTTGCCATGCCCATGATAAGATAAGTGACCACGAGGTACAAGCAACTCTTGGAGACCTTTTTCAGCAATGGATACATAAGAGGGCTGGGTATATTCATAGTATCATTGGAGACTCCAAGGCACTAGTGTAGATCAATTGATGAGTCAATTACAAAGAAATGAGACGTCACTCGCTTAGGAAGCACTAGAAGTTTGGGGCAAAGATTAGTGATAATGTTATATTTGAAATAGAAACCTTTATCTTACAGCTTGGATAAATGAGATAAACACATATGATCGGCCCTAAACCCTAAACCCCTATTATATTCTAGTGTGAATACTTTTTGTGTTGCTACCATTTTTAATGGTTCCTAATAGCCTTTCTAGATAATGCAAAGCAAGGTAATACATACATGTAGATTATCGCTTTATTAAAGTGAAAAGTGTGATTGAGGGGGAGGTTTTTTTTAGCAATATCTCATATAAACATGTATATAGAGAACCATTTCGTTCTATGCTTGGATTGCTTTCTTTATATGAGTGAATAGGTAGAATCAATGTGCTTGAAACCCTAAACTAGAATCTATATAGGTTGGTACAAAAGGGGATTGTTTATACCTCATATCTAGACCTCATGTGTAGAGCAAGAATGGTGGGTAGGCCGACCGTGTGTCTATATTTGAAAACTTGAACAAGAATGAGAAGGCATGAATGCGCATAAGAAGCCATCACCCATTTCCACATGATATAAGATACCATTGATTGCTCTTACTAATGCTATGTGGAATGTAGTTCCTTCAAGATTATCTTCTAATTCATTTTACTATAAGGTCCTAAACCTCAATGCAGTAACATTAGCATAATTATAATTTACCAAGTGGAGGACAAATATGATATGGTTGTATCACTAATCCAACAAAAAGAGGCACAACTTTGACTCCAAATTTGGATCCAAGTGGGGTGAAGCATACTATAGTGTTAATGAAAAGCTCGTTAAAAAAATACAACACTTGGTGAGAGTTGTAAATTAGCATTGGAGAAAAGTGATACCAATAATTTTCTACCTCTCAATAGTTATTAGTCATGTGTATTTAGACTACATTGATCCAAAATAATAGCATTTTTTACCATTACAGAGAGGTTTTGTGCTTGGAGTGGGACTCAAAGATTGACAATATTTTAAATGAGGAGAGAATATAAACATTGGTATCCTTGAAGCTAAATGAGCTAGACTGTGTTAGGTTATTAAAGGCCATGGAGAGTTTTGACAAGGAAATTCAAGTATTGATGGACATGTCCAAATGTAGGTTTCTCTCTTTAATTTAGATTTGATGCATTAGAAGCTAAACACATTATTATTAAATGATAAACTAGGATTTGAGCATATGAAAACACACCATTTTAAAATTAAGTGTCAAATCAAAAACTTTCTGGGCCACGCTATAGGATGGTAGAAAAAAATTACTTTTGAGTTGGGAGGAAACATTTGAGTGGATAATGATTTTTTCTTCTTGTTTACACCATAGAAGATAAAGAGAAAACATAGAAAATACATGTTTCATACAATTTTTTACGATGTCAAACCAAATGATGATATTGAGTCTCATAAGTCTTGCAACTTAGTAGGATGGAGGCTTCTCTATAAGCATAAAATATTATCCTTCTATACTAGCATGTTTGTGATTCTATCTTATCATTGTTTTCTCCATACATAATAGTGATTTTATTTGATAAGTTCATGTATAGTCAGTTGGAGGGGAGGATGTTGCAAACTTTACCATGAGAATATGAGGACTGGGTGAACTTGAAGGAGGAGTAGTCCATGTACGAGGATAAAAAAATTGAGCAGCAATGGGATGAGGAAGTATATTGGAGATACCTTTACTTTCTCGACTACCTTAAAGGTAAATTTTCATCCAACGAGAAAACAATAAACCAGAAATACTCAAATGAAAAAATTTGCAAGAGACACAGGATTCAAACCCCTAGTAAGTAATTTGACATGTATTTCTTTCACAAATATGTCACCCTTCATTGTATCCTTCATAAGAGATTGTGGTTGGTGCAGAAACATTATATCAACAATGCAAATTTTTGGAAAATGAAAACATAAGAGCAAGTAGAGTCCTATTATTGACCAAAAAAGACTGAGTGGAGATTGATCCTTATTGCCAATTAATTTGGTTTCTCCAATCCCTGGAGATTTGATATTTAACAATTGGTAGCCAACATATCTTGTGTACCGATGTGGAAATATGTTGCCAAACACGACTCATGTCTACATTTTTATAGGCCTTATGATTGAGACCATTGAAGAGCAGACCATAATTCTAGGTACAAGTAGTGTGAGAGAGAAATAGATGCATGGAGATTGTTTTAAATTGAAAATTTTCCATCTATTCCATACTCATCCAAATTATGATAAAGATTCTCAATGTTCCATATTTAGACTTGTTTTAAATACACTTTTATTACAATGGAAACAACAATTGAGAACGTTTGTGTCATTAGTATGGATAGAATGATAGAGAAAGTTCTCTCAAATCTTGCATTGAGGACGCTTACCTTCTATACCCTTACATGAAGAGGTGCAATAGCAGTGGAAAGCACAGAGGGGAGTATTGAGGACATAAGATTATATCCCACTCAAATGCAAAGTTTGAAGCATTGAGCTAGTAAGGTTGAGTTTGTTGTAATCATAATATGGAAAGCTTTTTTTTCTCCTCTTTACAATATTAGTAAACAAACATGACTCATGATTTTTATGTATTATAATCATATGATGTGAAAGATTTTGAACCTTCTTCCTCTTTACATTATCAATAACAATGGTTTGTCTTGTGTAGAGGAGAAAAGAATTAAAGAGCGTGAACCTACAATGCTAGAAGATGTGACACTTACACATACATGTAAACAAACAAGCCTAATGAACTTTATGTATAGTAATATTCAAAAAGAAAGTGTAGTTAACAATCACCTCTATTTGGAGAGCGCCATATTGGCATTCATGTGGAAGTACCCTTGCAAGACATTGTCTCTCATAACTCCATGATGGAAAAGGTGAAGTGGCATACCATTCTATGTGACCCGTTCAAAACGAGAAATGCTATATGAAGTGATCAAACAAGTCAGGGTTCTTCCGATTGGTGGAGGCATTGGAGGAAATCAATCTACACAAAATAATCAAGGTTGATGAAGAAATCACAAACACAACATATAATATCATGGTGGCATGACAATGTTGTGCATGGATTGAGGGATCCAATTCCATCATAAAACTTCCACTCCGAGGTGGAGTTAGTTAATCATGCATCAAAGTTACATGCATAATTTTCAACACAACACTCTCCATGGTGGAGCTCATTGAGCAAGTTGTGGATGATGGTCACGCAGACTAATAGAGTCAAAGAAGAGATGTTGGGCCTTGTGTATGACACAACTTGTTCATAGTAACGAGATATTTGTTTTGTGTCATCGGAGGTAGAGAGGCGAGTGGTATTGAGTTTTGAATATGATCATCTTGATTTCTTTAATAATATCAAACTTAGTTGCTCCTTTTACTAACAGTGATAGCTAATATTAATATTTTTGCTTGAAATACAAGTACATGTGACACATATTCTAGCATACATGCACTCAGATGTCAATTATGGGACAATTATCCCTTTGATCCATGGATCTTTTTTTTAGTGCATCATGCGATTAGTCATGAATATTATGTGAGGATTTTTTATAGAATTCATGACATATAACATAATTATATATTAATGGGTACAAGGTACAACAAGAGCCCTAATGAGAGATTGGTATGAGATCCATTATTATGAAACTAATGAAGAGTTGTTCTTGGACTTTTAGTGAATTTCTAATCCCTTAGCAAAAGAACCATATGTTGTAGATGGTATGCAATGTGGTACAACTTTTAGGAGTTAATTTTTGCAAACATACACTATATTAGCTTGCAATTTGGGATATGATGCCCTTGCATCAACAAAGTTAGATTCTCAAAGACAAATCATATGCTTGCATCCCTTTGCCAAAGAGGGGAGATTTTCGAGAGCAATGTTAACATGTTTATGTAAACCTCTATAATATCAAATTGTAGTAGAGTTCTTTTTTTTTTCCATACCAAACATATGCATACTTACATTTTCTACTATTCATCTACAGCTGTCTCCACAATTCGGAAGCCTATTGTGTTCAATGAGGAGGAGAACTTGAGCAAGCTATTCCAATTGATTAGAAGCGATTTATGGTCTATTCCAGTTCCAACACGCACTTTCCTAACTTGATAGGTTTGTTGAATCAAAAAATAAGGACAAGAATTCTAGATCCCTCTTCAACTCCATATTCCAACATTTAGTTAACAGTTTTGAAGAAAAATGGAACATTGAGATTTTTTAAGGATATGTAGCCAGTGAAAAGTTGACCATTAGAAATGTGGGAGCATGACTCGTTGTAAATGAGTTGGATGAAGCTTTTGCAAGGAGAGCCATATATTCATCGGGAGAATTTTATTCAAGCTATAACCAATTTCAATTAGCTCTTGAGAATAGAGATCTTACCGTGATAAAGGCTCCATTGGGTTTAGTTCACACGTGTATCTTGCCGCAAGGGCCTATAAAATCTATGGTCCACATGATGAATGTCATGAATAAAGTGCTCATAGATTATATTTCATATTTATGCCTTTTTTGGATGATGTACCTATCAAAGGATATGTAATAGAAGAGAAAGATGAGAAAGTGGATGACTAGGTTTGTAGAAAGTTCGTGGCATCTCACATTGTCTATTGTGAAAAGATATTGACCAGGCTTAAAGAAGTGAATTTAAGACTTTTGGGTCAAAAATTAGTCTTTGGAGTAAATGAAGTATTGATTGTTGGTAATATATGTGGGCCTTATGGAAGAAAACCATTCCGAGATGAAAGTGGATGCCATATAGAAGATTACGAGACTTGTTCTTTTGTGTTTGAAGTGAGAAGGGTTTTAGGTGCTTATGTGTTTTACTTGATTTTGATATTCCATTCTGCTCATATTACAAAAGATTTATACCAATTTTTTAGAAAGGGGCAAAAATTCTATTGGGACAAAAAACACATGAAGGTCATGAAAAAATTGAAGAAGTTATTGAGGACTGCACCTACTTTAAGAAAATAAGATTACATGGATGGAAGTTATTGTTGATTCTAGTGTGGTTTGGATAGGATGATGATGAGGGTACTTTGAATATTGTACACATCAGTCATTGGAAAGTGGCTGGCGCATAAGTCATTCCAAAAGGTATGACTATGTAGGGAAAGACTCCCCATTCAGTGGTGGCGAATGCAGTTTTATACCTATCCTTAGGATATACTTGCACCTGATTGTATCCAGAGAAATCGTCCAAGAAAGTGTAGGCCTCTTTGCCAGCCACTCTCTCGAGCATGTGCTCAGTGTACGCGGTAGTGGGTAATTCTCTCTCTTTATAGCTGTGTTTACCTTCTTGTAATTGACACACACTCGAATCTTTCAATTCTTCTTTAATATGATGACTATGGGGGAAACCCAATCCGTGTGTTCAATTTCGTACATGAATCTTGCTCTCATTAGCTTGTTGATTTCTTCCTTGATAGCATGGGCGTGCTTTGGATTCATGGGATATGGTCGCTGTTTTGACCGATATTACGTCAGGTGTCCTGGGTATGTTGTGAGTCACTACACTCAAGTCTACCCCTTTGAGCTCTTCTAGGGACCAAGAAAAGATGTCTACATACTCTCGCAAGAGAGTAATGAGACTTGCTTCATCTTGCTCAACCAAGTCATTGGCTATAAAGATAAGTCATGGAGTCTCCCCCTCCCTGGCTAAATTGACATCCTTGACCTTGGCAGGTCCCTCAATTGGTTCACTTGCTTGCCCTTGTCGTTTGGCTCCTAGTAAGATCTCCACCCTATCTCCCTTTTTGAAATTCATGAATCGTTTTGGTAGGTCTTGCAATTTTTGCTATTCTTGTGTTCGCGTTTCTTTGCTTAGTATCCATCATTCCTCCCTTAATTGTCGGTGTCGTAGGTGGATGGCTAGGTCCCCATTAGTGCGACTAGTCTCGGGAGGCTGAGGTATTTTAAGGTCATTATCTAAGCTAACTTTCGATTCGGAATCAAAGTCTTCGTATTTATTAGAAGAGGGGCTTTCTCTTGGCGGTCGTAGCTCGGAAGGTGAGTCCATTCGCAATAGTTATGCGACACTCGGTTAAGGCCAGCAGGCTTGCCTGCTCGTAGTTGATTGCACCCGCTCCAACCAAGTTTGATCGCAGTCCTTGTATTTAACTCCTTTCTCTACTCTAAGGGCATTGTCTTTGCGTGGCTTGGAGTCTACTCATATTTTTTTGATTATATGTCCCCCAGTGTCATATTCTATGGTATCGATTTCCCTTTCACTTTTGTCATTGAAGGAACAATAGTCCTCATATTCGTCGCCAGGGCTATCTTTGTTTGGTTGCTCGTCATTTTCCTAGTTTTGACAAAATCTCTTCTTGTTGGTAGAGGATTAAGGCCCAATTGTACTTCAAGTTTAAATCATGTACCTTGGACCATTTCCATTCAGGCTCGTCTAAGAGGCCTTGGAGTGGCTTAAGATTCATTGCTGGATTGCTAGCCAATTGGTCGGTCAAGTACCCTAGGATCTCTAGAAGCTCTCGTCTATCGTTTGGGACTCGAAATGCAACAGGGTTGGGTCTTTCATGTAGGCTCCCAGTCATCATGCAAACTGGCATTGACGTGTGTCCTTGAGCTTACCAATTGCCTTGATGGCTTGTTCGTACTCCACAATGTCTAAGAACGGTGGATCGATGGTAGTGAGAACATGCATCTAGTCTCGCTCATCCTTAGGGTACGGGATATACTTGGTAAGGGCTCCATAGGATTCCTTAGTCTGTCCATCACCCCTAAGCATTGTGGGAGCTTTCGCTCAACCGCCAAGACCCACGGACCGCTTATTGTTTCAAGCGTTCCAAGCCGAGCACTAATGGCTACCTCTCACATAGCCAACGCACCGTCCATATCTACGGGTGTTGTGAGCTTACCTCCATGCTGTTCGAGTTACCTCCTCTCCCGCGCACTCTGGTAGCTCCACGATCCAAGTGCAAGCTTCAAGCAAGCTCCATCCTCAAGCTCCATAGCCGCGAGCAAGAGAAGAGAAGAGAAGAGAAGAGAATAAGAGAGGAGAAGATGGAGAGCTTCTCCACCCCACGGTCCCTCACCCTCACACACTCACTTCCTCACACTCTCACACTCCCTCTCTCAAGCACAAGCTCAAGCAAGCAAGAACAAGAAGAAGAAGAAGAGGAGGAGAGCCACTTTTTGCCACACACAAGAATGAGCTTCTTATTCACTTTTCAAATTTATATACAAAACCCTAAATCCCTTTTTGGGCAGTCATCCCCTTTTTCCTTTTTTACATGGTCGGCCGTAGCCTAGGCCCTTTTTCCCATTGCCCTTCTATCTTCCTAGCTTCCTTCCTACCGCCCATCTACCTTTACAAATTGCACGGGTGAGAGCCCGACGCTCCTTGAATTAAACCATGATGCGCTTGCGCTCTTTTACAAAAGTTTTGACTTGCGCTTTTCGTGGTGTACCTTTGTCTTGTGTTTCTCTTTGCCTTGGCCTTTGTCTTTGTCTTATGTTTTAGCTTCCTGGATTTTCCACCGCCGCCTGGCACTATTTTACAAGAGTTCAGGGTGCGCCTTTGTATTTTAAAATGCACCTTTCCCCTTTTGCATTTGCCTTGGACTTTTTAAGATTGCTCTTGCACTTTTGGCCTTTTCTCCTCTTCTTTCTTCAGTCGGGCTACATTTTTTCTTCCTTTGCCCAACGTCTTTTTTATTTCCTTTTGCTTTCTTTGTTGCTTTTTTCGTGTTGGGGTTAACATTACCCCCCTCCTGGACGAGTGCCAGTCCCATGGCACTCACCGTCGTAGGTAGCAGGCGTTAGCATGCATTGAAGATGTGGGTGGAAGGGACTGTTGTGGGTTGCCTGGGAGGAGTTCTGATGTTAGTGCGGATGAAAGTCGTTGGTGGCACTTTGCTATTCTGTTTGGCTGGTGATATGATTGTTGGAGGTGGAGATAGGGCTACTCTTTGTTGGGAATGGTCACTCATAGGCTGACACGGGTGTTGGTGTTCTTGGGATGCTCATGGGGGATTCTACTCGTGATGATTCTCTGGTGGTCTTGCATGATGAAGTAAAGGACAAGAATTCAGAGTTGAGTGTTGATGTAGAGGTGATGGCGCTTTCGTTGGAGTCTTTAATATCTGCAATTGGAAAACCTCTCATGTGGTCTCTCCCTAAGGGGTAGTGCTAGTTTTTTTATCATGCACAAGACATATTTTGATTAGTTTGGGAGACAGGTCGAACTCTAAGCAAGCCTGGAGTATTGTCCTGCACTTGAGGACCCAAACCGTGTATAGGTTATAGTGTGAATATTAAGTGAGTACACGTGCGTATTTAGGTATTACTTAGTTAGAAGACTGTCGGCCCGATTCCTTGTATAACAATGGGTCAGTGAAGCAAGGGGCTAAGTTGATGGAAAAATTTGTCGATGAAGACGGGGAGTACACTTGAAGATTGCTTGAGACATCATTATGGTCTTGTCAAGGCAATGTAGCATAATTGAGCTCCTTGATGTCTTATTTTTTGGTAGCTAGTGGCTACTTGTAGTGCTTGAAAAGTATGGTTTACTTTTCCATTGTCTTTCATGCCTTGCTTACCACTGTTGATTGTAATGGCATTGAGATGGAGTGCAAAAGAATTGTGTAAGTGGTTCAGGGTGACAGGTCTAACCATAGGCGAGGCGAGCTCCCTAGGTATGTCCTGCCCTTAATGTGCCCTAAACAATTATGGGGGATATACAAAGGGCTAGGGGATTAGGGACGGAGCCAGCCGACCAAGGTCACTGGATGTACCTAATTTGAGGAACCCTAGGTGTGTTGCTATGATCATGTGTGCTTTTTTTCTTTTGTTGTGTTTTTTTCTTTTGTGAAAAAAATGAATACAATCAATGCCATACATTGAGGCTGTTAGCCTTTCATTTGGATTGAGAAATGTTGGGATCCAAAGGATGAAGAATGGATATTACAGAGATGATTGTGTCACCAGCCTTGATGCTAGAGGAACTGTTGTTGAGATGAAGAGATACATTTTGCAAACCTCGTTGTAACATGTGAGACATTGAACAATTGAGGTAGCACTTGGAGTGAGCTGTGCATGGACAAGGGTAGAGCATATTGCGAATTGAATCCTGGATGATGAAGAGACGTTCGCCCTTGTTGAGAGCGTGGCTCATGCCCGAACATAGAGTTTGGCCAAAAGGAGGAGGTAATCGATGATTATGGTTTGGCCATGCTCAGTTGCAATATGTGCTTTCTGCAGAGGTGTCCTTGGGTTCTCATCCAGTGGCGTTTCTGTCATGGCTTTTGTTTTCTGGTATTCCTGTCACTTCCTCCATAATGGTTCTTTGTGGGGTTGGTGGTCTTGTGGTAACTTGGATATTAAACGCTTCTAGACATTGACCTGTGTCATTCTGCATTCACTTGGAAAGGCGTGAGAGTACATGCAAGTCACATGCTTCAACCATAATGAAAATGTCCAGCTAAACAAGACATCGCCAACCTGAATCCCTTAGTTTTGACTTGATACGTATCACCTGTACTTGGTTATCATTGCTCATGGGGTGTGTTGGCCTTTGCTTGTTTTGGTATTATTTACACAGTCACAAAACACGTTGCTTATTTATGTATATGTTCATGAAACCATGTCACTCCGTGAGGATAAAAACCAATTGTAGAACTCAGGATTGTACTCGAGTGTGGCACACATATCTAGCTTCTGTGGTAGCCTACTTAGCAATAATAAATATTTGGCAACATTGAGTAGCATGGTGCCTTGTCCGAGTCGACTGGAAACATGTAGTTTCTCCTTAGTGAGAACTTTATCAATCAAAGGGCTCTCTAGGCTAGTTCCAGCTAGGTCCATACCTCGAACTGTAGCTAGAACTCGAAATGAAGTTGGTGCCACATAGGTGGGGTCTCTTTGTGACAACACCTAAAAACATGCCATCTATTGCAACAATTTTTTGGCAAATTTGTATATAAGTGGCATCCTATTACCAACTTTTTATCTTAATTTACTACAAATGCGGTGTTCGTTGTTGCTGTCTTTGGAGGCCGTGTCCTTGTAGTTCGGCCAGGAAATGTCGGTACAAAACTCAACCTTTGGCCTGTGTACAAACAAGAAAAGCTTTTATATCTCATTTGCAAGGCATAGGCTATGGAGCCCAAGAATTAGAGACTGTAGGACTTTGCAAAATGAAGTCCTTTGAGCTTATACAATTCACATCCTTAGAGCCACTAGAAATCATGTCATCCATGGAAGATTATGCAGTTCCCTTTGAGTTTGATGAGCCTAGGTTACAACAAAGGAGAATTGTGTCAAAGCCCTCAATAGAAAATTGAGATGGCACTAAAGGTACAAGAGCATTACACAAAGATGATCCATCATTGTGGATTCCCACTCATAAGATGTCTGACCATTCCCTTAGCTTCCAAGGATATGAATAACGGCAAGAGAACCTAGAATAACTAGAGAGAACTCACTAAAACTCGAAGTGTGCCAACTGCATGAAGCATAGCAGCAGCACTAGCTGGCAATATGGACCAAGCCACCTAGTATTTACAAAGGGTTTTTGGGTTTTTGGGTTTTTTTTTTTGCCAACTAGGTAGTGTCAAGGATAGCTAGAAAACAACATATGAAGTGAAAAGGATATAATGACAGGAAATGGACACACCAAGTGGGAACAATTAGTTGGAATAGATTTTACATTGCTTGTTAGGGCAATGCTTAGGTTATGGTCAAGGTCATGGAGGAGATCGAGGTGATGAATATGGGTGTGGTAGTTATGTGTGAAAAAGGGGGGATGCAAACTGCCGAAAGGAGAGAGAGGAGGTGCCGATTGATGAGGGAGATGGGGAAGAAGGCTATCGGAGAAGAGAGAGCGAGAGAGAGAGAGAGAGACTTCCTGTCTCTTTGGCAGCGATGGCCTTCCAATGCTTTGGTTTCTGGGCTCAGGCCGATTGATGATGGTGGAGACCTCGGCATAATGAAGCTCGATTGGATAGGGGGACCGTAGAGCCTGAAAATGGAGGGGCTGGCTACCATCTCGGCCTCTCTCTACGTCACGTATCCATTCTATGGCAGAGGTCAAGCCCCCCTTGAGGGACGTCGCAGTGCCAGGAACCGTCCATCTCATGCTCACTTCATCCTCTCTGGTCTCAAATTTTGATAGTCTTCATCTGATTTGATTGTAGAAGAGAGAGGGAGATCGAAAAGGTCGCCATGGTCTATGATTCTGAGAGAGGGGGTGAAGAGAAAGGGCGCGATCTTGGCGGAGTCGGTCTACAGGAGAGGGGCGCCAAGCAATGAAAATTTGAAGAGGGGACTGCCAAGAAAAGGAAAGATAATAGAGGTTGCCATGTTGAAGAGAGGGCACCATCATTGTTTTCAAGGCATCATCATTTTCAAGCAAAGCGACATCATTATTAGTAATTTTTCATCATTCCAACCATTTTAATGAAGTCGAGAGAGTAGAGAGAGAGAGCATCTTCTCAAGGCGGCACTTCTCAAGGAGAGAAAGAATGAAGGGCGCCATTTTTGGCCATTCGATTGCTAATTGGAGTGAGAGGGAAGTCCAAGACAGCAGAAAGAAGTCAATTTAATTCAATTAATCTTCAAAATAATGCCAATTATTGTTCTCGTCCATCGCCATGTCTTTCCTCTAATAGCCAAAATGGAGCATCAATGTAACCATATAATCAGAGATCATAGGTTGGTAGAAGAATTTCTTCTCGTCAAATCGCTCTATCTCGCGCAGGAGTTGGTGGACAGATTAAAAAGATATTGAATTAGTCTCCATCTCCCTCATAAGCCGTCGCCTCCTCAACTTAAAACCATAGCTAAAATTAACTCTTCAATCCTTTTAAACCCTTTAAGGGTGGTTTACATTGAGCTAAAGAGCAATAGAGCGCAAGAGATCGAAGGAGAAAAAAAGACTATAGTATAAGCTCACGATCGAGATGATTGGCTGGAGGATACCCTTGGCTGGACTGCAGGAGGACACGGTCTCCAAGGACGTGACGACGACCCGCGGTTTAACACGTAAGCGTTTTAATTCATTTATCTAAAATAAATGATATAGTATGAGTAAATGTTTATTTTAATATTTTTAGAAAATGCCTTGAAAACTGTTTTTTTGTGTTGAATGATTGTCTACTTGAAATTATTTTCTAAAAATAAAAAATAGTGAAAAATGCTCTAAAATGATTCAAAATTGACATATATTAAATTTTACAAAATTTTTTGTTAATCCAATATGACTTATGATATTTTTTTTATAAAGGCTATGTCTTTAGGAATTTACTTAAATTTTTTCATAATATTTAAAGGTTATTTAATATATTTAAAAAATTAAAAATGGTTATTTTAAAAAAATCATAGTTTTCATTTAAATAAAATGTGTTATTTATCAATGAAAATTATGGATTCCTAGTGAAAGGGTGAAAAGATAGTTTCTGAGTTGTTAGTGAATGTTTGTAAGGATTAAAAGGAAAGAAATAACAATTTAATCATGTTTCCTTAAAGAAATACTTGCATTAAGATAAGGTGTTTTAGTTTTGATAAATAGAGATTATCCGTGGTGTGAAAATTTATGAAATATGGGAGGGTAAGAATAAGAAGCTTAATAATACTTTGTAATAATTACTAATGTTAGATTTTAGCTACAATATTTGGTTTAAATTAAAAGCAACATAAAAATTAACAATTTAATGATTAGATGGCATGGGATGAAGTCTGAGCATCTATATTAAATGTTTACATTTTATTTACATTTACAAAAATCTGATGATTGCAAGAATTATGAGTGGAAGGCCACTAGGACTAATTGATAAATTAAAGGGAAATATGGGGATTTAAAATAAACTATGTATGTGTTTACGCTGGAGTATAGAGAGTACCTATTTTTATCTTGATTGATATTTAGTAAAGAAGAAGAAAGAAATGACGTTATTTTTGCAAAACGAATTAATTATCTAAACACTAAAAAGCAACGATGAATTGCAATACGAAGAGGAAAAATGTTACAAGGAATTAAAATTATGGGTTTATGGTACGTTAGAAAATGTGTTTTGAATGTTTGCTATCACTTAAATAAATAAAAAAATTAATTTTAATCAGTTGACGAAGAGAAATATAAAAGGGAATTTAAATGGAGATATTCAAATGGATCCAAGGGATCTATACCTTGAAACAAAATTCTCAAAGTCAAACATCAAAACTTCTTGGATAAACTGCCACTAGTATGGCAGGAGAAATTTATGAGGAGTCGCTCCTGAAAGATGGAGGGAAACTGTAGTTATCCTAGGTTTAGCGTTTTAGTGCCCAATATAAAAACCTAGTTGTAAAAGTTTAAAAGAAACGAAGTATGAGATTAAGTATATTTACTGGGGTTTAGATATCTATAGTTGGACTATTACAAACAAATGTCGTAAAAATAATGAAAGACTAAACCAAATTAGTATAGTTAGTAGTAACAATCACTTGTTTAGTGCAACAACTCTTAGGAGTTGGCTTGCCGACCTAGTTAAAAGTGGCTTGGTCTTTGGCCAGTCACTTTGGGACCGCCATTTGGCCAGTTGCTCCTCTGAGATTGTCATGATTGGGCTCCAAGTTCGGTCATTGTAGCTCGTTTTTCAAACCAACATTTTTCAAATTGGCTTCTACCCTTTGATTGTCGCTTTAGTTGCTCTATCTCTAAGAGATTTGGATGGCATAGCATTTCATTAAATGTTACGGTTAAGCATAGTTTGTCAGTCTCGTCAGAGATGAGTCGCATGCATTCATGTAAGAGCTTGTCATAATGTCCATCAAGATATTCTTGCTCTTCCCACGATAGTGGATAAGGCAAATATTCCTTAAGTTGCTCCCTAGGGAATGTGCCCATGTCTGCATGAACATAGACACGTGCAAATAATTTCAATTTAGTGTCCCACTCGGTCAAGCACTCTGTTACATCTCTATGTTCTATGAGGGCTTGCTCAATCGCTATCTCATGCAAAGTTCTAAGGGTTTCCTTAGGCTTTAGCATAGCTGGGGGGCTCAGGCCTAGATGAGCAAGATTGATCAATGCCAGGATTGCTTATGTCTTCAAGGTTTTCATGTTTCTCCTGAGGCTTTATGGTAGTTGTGTCATGGTTCTCCTCGGATGTGACCGGCGTGGTCTTAGCATCCTGTTGTGACAGTGTTGTATCCACTCTTGATTGATCAATGCGAGTTTCTCTATCGGTGGATTGAGTGTCGCAAGCAACAGTTGATGGCAATTGTTGCTTTGATTTATCAGAACACATGGATGTGTCTGAGACTTCACTGTTGTTAGGAGAGATGGCAATGGGTTTATCTATGGATGAACCATGCGCTTTGTTCATCATCTCTTCAGTACTCTTGGTCCCAATCTTCTTGTCGTCTGCAGTAGCTTACAACTGTCGTTTTCGTTGTTTTCTTCTCTTTCTCTTGGACACTAGAGGTGTATCCTTTAAGGACTCAAGATCTTGAATTAGGTCAGTAGTTGATGTGCTTGGTTGGGCCTTAGCATTCTCTTCCTGTGGCATGTCGTCATGGGATTTTGCTACGGCCTCACTAGGTTGAACAGCCTTGCTAGGTTGCGAGGGTTCAACTACCTCTCTTTTTGGAGAGTCTAGCTGTCCAGCTAATTCTCCTCTATTCAGCCCCGCATTCGATTGCGTTGATAGTTGCTCCTGGTTAGGCATTTGCTCTAGATTTTTGTCCCTATCTATTAGAACCTGTCTCCATTGCTTCTTGTCAAGGTGAGTGTTGTGTTTAGAGCTGTTCTCTTGCTCTGGAGGTTTGGGTGACTCTAGTGTAGAACCATGAGACGGTTTAGGGTTTTTGTAATGTAGGCTTAGAAGAAACCAATTGAAGAAGTCAGGGTTGTATTGATGGGAAGCATAGAGATCTAGGATTGCAGGGTCTTGAGTGAGGTAGAAGATATATGCGCTGACATCAAGTACCATGTTCCCTACTCCTAGCCTGCTAGCCACGTATAGATCTTCTTCTAGAAGCACTTTATCATACAAGGGATGTTTTTGAACAGTGGTGGAAAGCTGGACATCATGGGTAGTTGCTAACACTCTCAATGAGGTCGGGGCAACGTACATGGAATCATGTATTGAAGTCCAAAGGGCTTTCCTTTGCTCAGCAAGTGTCATTAGTTGGTGGCCAATTTTGGCTGCCAAACTTTGGTTGGAGTACCAATTTTGTACAAAGGTACCTTGTCCTTTCCCTTTTTGTTTGATTACTTCAAGCTTTTCCTTGTTTGTCTCACATAGAGCTGTATAAAATGAGGGTATCAAGCGCAATTCTCTAGCTATGGCTTTTGGGATGTCCTTCATGACTTCTTCAACAATAGCTACATAGCAGAAACAAACATGTTGCTGCTCATACCAAGTCAGTGGTTCAGTTATGAGCTTTGTGTGCTCTAGTTTTGGCCTTCCGATGTCCACATGGGTATATGCATGTGTGATGGCTGTCAGCTTGTGATCAAGCTTCACCATGCACTTCATCTCTGGTTCATTGGTCAGATGCCCCACTTCTTTGGCCAATTCTTCGAGAGATTTATCCTCAAGCCTAGGCTTTAGGTGCTTTGGAAGGATTTGAGGTGTCAAGGATGTTTGTTGCGACATTTCTTCCAAAGGTGAATTACTAAGGACATGCTCCACAATGGGTATTGTCACGGCCAAAGGTTGTGACTGTTGTGGTCCTTGATTGGAAGTAGTGGTGGCTAGTTCAGTGGACTGGCTACCATTGGTAGATTGCGGTGTCAAGTCCTTAGGCAGATTAGAAGTGGTCGTGTATTTTGTTGCCCTTTGCACATTCACTTGTGCAGATTGAGCAGCGGCACGAGGCTATTGCTGTTGCCGTGCTTCCCGTGTCCATTTAGGTGAAGAGGATGTAGGAGATTTGGGACTCCTACGTGGGCTTGGCACTGATTGGAGAATTTGCTCGTGATTGTTAGACGATTCTGTAGCTTTGTTGAGCAATCAGCCTTATCATGAGCAATGTTGTGCATGTGGTGCTCATTACCCTCTTGGGAAGTAAAAGACTCCTTGGGCACTAGTGGACCTTGTGCACGCTCGACAGTTACCTCTGATATCTGCTTGCTAAGCATGCTAGATTGAGGATCTATTTTTTGATAGTTCATGTTTAGTTTCTTGATTTCAATCTTGAGGGGCTCAATCACTCCAATATTTTTGGTTCAAGACTTGGATTTTCGTTTAGGTTTCCTCCTACGCCTCTTTGTTTTTGACATAATTTGGGCTTCTGACAGAGGTGGTTTAGCAGGGAGTTTTGGTACCCAAATCCATCGGTTGCCTGCATAATACAAAGTCACGATTATCCTCACACCTAGTAGTGTTAGGTGTATCCTCTGTGCTATATAGTCGGCTTCACACTTGGTCGCCCTTTTGAAGGGTCTTCCTAGGAGGATTTCTTTCCCGCAACTAGCACTATTTGGAGGAACATGAAATAGGATAGGCAAGCTTTCCATTTCAATTGTCGCAAGGATTTTGCACTTCCTATGAGTGCTTGTGGGGGGACAGGGCTAAGAGTTGCACTAGTCGGTATGAGCTCTGGTTGGCCTAGTAGGGTCCATGATTCATAGGTCAAGATGTTAAAATCTGCTCCTTCATCAATCAGAGCATCAATAGTATGCTCTCTTTTCACGGTGAGTTTGACCCTAAGATAAGCAGGTGGTACTATGTCTTCATCTTTCGGGTCTTGGCTTGTAAATTTAAGTCTTTTGATAGATGCCCTTGAGTCCCTACTTGCATGACTAGATGTGGATTCTCCACCAATGTCTTGGGTTGTTTGTGCAGTGTTGCTCAAGGTACATCTCTTGTCAACAGTGTCATGTCTAGTCATCTTGGCATTTGTAGCTTCCTGATGTTGCATTTCGCTCTGACTAGACATGGTCTGAACACAATGTCTTTGTGTTCTCGTGATGTGGCTTTTTTGCCCTTGATGGCTAGATTGGCCCATTGATATTCTAGGGTCTCTATTTCTCTCTATTCGGGTATGGGCTTTTGGTTGCTCTTTTGCAAGTGAGAATCCATGCTCGTGTAGAGCCATTACTACACTAGGGTCCAATTTGGAGGACCTGTCACGGCGCGCATTCTCTCCAACCTACTTGGGGGAGGTGCGGAGAGGGCAAAGTCGCCTCTGCGGGGATCTGGGGGGGGGGGAGTCCCCCCGGCTCATAGGGCCGTTACGGTAAACGCCATACACAATTTGGAGGACTGTTAATAGCCAAATTTTGAACTACGTGCTCTAAATTTTAGCCCAGTGATCGATCTACGATATGGTTTTGACTCTATATGGTCTCGGTCAGTTTCCTGCCTTTAGGCTAAAATTTGCAAAAATCTAAATTCGGTCCGACAGGTCTGAATTGCAGGGACCGAGTGCCCGACAGGTCTGAATTGCAGGGGCCGAGGAGGAAGAGCCGAATGTGACTGGTCCGAATGTCAAATTCGGCTAGTCCGAGTTTGGTTGTCCGAGGGCCGAGTCTAGTGGTCAGAGTGGTAGTGGGCCGACGGTCAAGTCACGTGGATCGAGCCAAGTGGTCCGAGTCGCAGTTGGCTGAGGGTCGAGTTACGTGGGCTGAGCCAAGTGGTCCGAGTCGTAGTGGGCCGAGGGCCGAATGGCTGAGCGGTCCGAGGGCCGAGTCAGGTGGGCCGAGTCAAGTGGTCCAAGTGGTAGTGGGTTGAGGGCCGATTCTGGGACTCGGCCCAGAATTGCCGTCACTCGGACACGCCGAGCGCGGTGCATTTTTTACCGGCGCAACGATAAATCGCCCGAATCACACAATTCAGGTCACGACCTGTCGTACACACCTCCAGATCCAAGCTATGGATGGAGGGGAAGAGTTGTATATACCTGGAATAGCCAATAAACTCCAAAATACAAATCGGCAAACGAATCAAACCCTCATGCCTTGTTATGACAACAGAAACCTTGATGCTTGTTTTTCTTCTTTTTCTTTGTTTTTTCCTACCCTAATGCACCCCAATCACAAATAAATACCTACACTACTCCATCTCACAACATAAATCTCAAAAAAGCAAAAAACCTACTTGCCAAGGAGATCGAATACCATCTTCAACCCCCTCACTTCCTACCTATCTCAAGCACCAGTTCGGGGGAAAACCCTTACTTTGATGCTCAATTCGAAGCGCGCAAGCGCTCAAGGCTTGAATCCGTTGGTCCTGGCAACGGAACCAAAATGTGGGAGCTTTCGCTCAACCGCCAAGACCCACAGACCGCTTATTGTTTCAAGCGTTCCAAGCCGAGTACTAATGGCTACCTCTCACATAGCCAACGCGCCGTCCATATCTACGGGTGTAGTGAGCTTACCTCCATGCCGTTCTAGTTACCTCCTCTCCCGCGCACTCCGGTAGCTCCACGATCCAAGTGCAAGCTTCAAGCAAGCTCCATCCTCAAGCTCCACACTCTAAGCTCCATAGCCGCGAGCGAGACAAGACAAGAGAAGAGAAGAGAAGAAGAGAGGAGAAGATGGAGAGCTTCTCCACCCCACAGTCCCTCACCCTCACACACTCACTCCCTCACACTCTCACACTCCCTCTCTCAAGCACAAGCTCAAGCAAGTAAGAACAAGAAGAAGAAGTAGAAGAGGAGAGCCACTTTTTGCCTCACACAAGAATGAGCTTCTCATTCACTTTTTAACTTTATATAAAAAACCCTAAATCCCTTTTTGGGCGGTCATCCCCTTTTCTCCTTTTTTACATGGCCGGTCGTAGCCTAGGCCATTTTTCCCATTGCCCTTCTATCTTCCTAGCTTCCTTCCTACCGCCCATCTACCTTTACAAATTGCACCGATGAGAGCCCGATGCTCCTTGAATTAAACCATGATGTGCTTGCGCTCTTTTACAAAAGTTGACTTGCGGTTTTCCTGGTACACCTTTGTCTTCCGTTTCTCTTTGCCTTGGCCTTTGTCTTTGTCTTCTGTTTTAGCTTCCCGGGTTTTCTACCGCCTGGCACTATTTTACAAGAGTTCAGGGTGTGCCTTTGTATTTTAAAATGCACATTTTCCCTTTTGCATTTGCCTTGGACTTTTTAAGATTGCCCTTGCGCTTTTGGCATTTTCTTCTCTTCTTTCTTCAGTCGGGCTACCTTTTTTCCGCCTTTGCCCAGCGTCTTTTTTATTTCCTTTTGCTTTCTTTGTTGCTTTCTTTGTGTTGGGGTTAACAAGCGTGGTGGAGATGGCATCCAGGTTGGCAAGGGTCGTCTTCCATGTGTCCATCTCCACTCTTATGGCCTCCATTATTCAATTCCCCAAGAAGATAAGACCATTGACCCAATCCTCCATGACTCTCACGTTGCACATCCAGGGCCAGCCTAGCAGGATGTCGTAGTCCACTTCCTTCATGACTATAAAGTCAACAGAGAATTGGATTCCTACGATCTTCACTGGCCAAATTTTCAACACTCCAAATGGTTACACCTTCATTCGGTTAGTCAATGTGATGTTCAACCTAGCATTCTCGACTGGTGGGTTACCCCAAATTTGGAGTACTGCATGGCTTAGCACATTCACTATTGCCCCTGTGTCTACAATTCCCTTTCTTGAGACATCCCCCAAAGCTAGGATTGGCAAGACTACATGCTTTTCCGTGGCTTCCCAGAAAGCATTGACATGCAAGGATTTAGGTATGGAGTGTAGCGTCAAACTCGATATTTGAGTTTTTGTGTCGTGCTCAGGAAAGCCTGTGGTAATTGGCTCATTTGGTTCTTCAGCCCACTGCTTTAACTCTAGCGATAGTATTGGATGTTGCCTAAGTAGATCACCTAAGCTCAGAGTTACGGGGGTGGTCATCAGTGTATTGAGGAGGTTGCTAGTCACTTGCCTCTCTCCTAAGTCTGCGGCTCTTAGCCAATGGTCTTGACTGTTTTGCTGGCTCGAAGCATTTAGCCTTTGTCTAGGTGGCCTTGCTTGTGGTGCCATCGCCTCCCTTGATTTTGGTCGTGGGAGGGAGATCAGCATGCTTATAGTTGAGAGATCATCGATCTCATCTTCTAGTATAGGTTCCATATCCTTTAGGTGCTCTTGAGCCTCCTTCACCCATTTTTCAACTTCTTGATGGCTTCGAGTTGGCGGTTTGGGTTGGGATATTCCCTGACCCTAGCACTCCCCTTTTTAGCAGTCCGTGTGGAGCCGACGTTTCTTCCTCTGCGTCCCTGACTTTCTTTCTAATAGGTAGTGCTGTGACACTTTTGGTTATGAGGGTGACCTTAGCGTCTGGTTTTTTCTTCCTTCGTCTCTGACTCTTCTTTCCAACTGAGGTTGCGTCAAGGTTGCTAGGCCCTGGCAATGATATGTCGGCCTGCCGCGGGTCATGACATGTAATGGGATAGGTGTGGCCTCCCCATCGAGTGTCTTGATACCAAACAACCCCAATGGAATCAATGGCTCATTTGCCAAACTAGAGGATGGCCTCCATCAAGGGCAATCAACAAAGAGAGGAGTGATTCCACACTCAATGCATCTCAAGATAGCCTTATCTCTATATTCGCTTGCTTCCTCTTGGGGCATCACGAAGAAATATATCTTGGGTGACCGCAAGTCCAACACACGATTGGCTCTTGGGCTTGCCCTCCTAGGCCTCTTCCTCTCTCTCTACCTAACGCCATCACCGATATTGGTCAATAGTCCATGAGAATAGCATTGCCTTTGTCATCATATGACATGTATGGGTTTACATAAGGCTTGTCGTTGCTAGGCTTGTCCACATAGTGGACTAGAGTATCACTAGGTGGATGGGTCATGCAGGGTCCAGGTGGTCTAGGGATACCTGTAGGATTTATCTTCATCCTAGGAATGGATGGCTTGAAATCATTAGGTGCTGTGAGAGCCAATGGGGCTCCCCTTCCAAAGAAGTTTGGTGGACTGTTCGCAAAGTAGGATTAACCATAAGGCTGCGGATACGAGAGCCTCTAAGGTAATCGACAATGCATGGTATCATGGCTGAGCCTACCACAATTAGCACAAGGTCATGACCTAGGGTCTTGACACTTAGCTGGCAAGTGGTTTCCACCACAATGCACACATTGAATGTGTGGGTGCATTGGTCCCTTTTACTCATCCCTCGTTGAGGCTCTCTCGAAACTCCTAGCATTGGGCTCTTCTTGGTTCAAGCCTTTGGAGCCTCTTTCCTTGAGCTAGTCATCCACTCTAATAGCTTCTTCCAAGACCCTTACCAGTGCATCTCGCTGCAAGCTTGAGTTTTCGACCAAGGCTTTGTAGAGCTCGTCGCTTCGTATTCTATGGATGAATACTGTGGATACCGACCTTTCGGTTGGTCTCTAGCCCACGGGAATTCTCTTGAAGAGTCTCCTCACATGGGTTACATAATCTCAAATATCCTCCTTCTCTTTTTGCTTGACGTTCATGAGTCGCACCAATAGGTTATTGGAATATCCAGGTTCGAAAAATCTCTTAATGAAGAGATTTTTCAAGCCATTGAAATTGGCACACTCCACAGCATCTAGACTTGTGTAGTACCAGGTCCCCGACCCTTATCACCTAAGCACAGTACAAAGGCTTGGGAGCGTTGAGTAGGATCCATGAGGCCGTTGGCCTTGTAGACCTGCTCAAACTACTTCACAAAGCTGTACGGGTCGTCGGTCGCTTAGTATTTGTCCAGCTACTTTGCTACCATGGGGATTTTCGATTGGCTCTTAGATCCTTGGTTGACTCCCAACCCTGTTAGTAGTGATGTTGTCAATGCTGCAGTGCTTTGTTCTGCGACCATGTGATCTATCAGTCGCTTCTTCAGGAGCTCCCTCAGTGTTAGATCTCCTTCTAGCGCTCTTTTATTCTCTGACCCGATTTATGCCTGCTAGGGCTAGCACTCTCTGGATCTCTCACATTTCTAAGCTCTGGCATAAGTTCCTAGTTTGTTGTTCCTAGTTATATGCAGTTAGGCCTTGTAGAGCCCTGCGAGCTAGCTTCCTTTCCTCTTCGAAGTCCACTATGATATCCTCTATCAGTCTACCACGGAGTTCTAGCTAGGTTTGAGCATTGTATTTGTTCACTAATTGCTGGACAACCTCAAGAAAGTCTCCTAGGTTAAGCTCCTCATTACTTCTATAGCCTGAGCTTCCCTCTTCCATGTCTAGGACCTCCTGTTCTGCCAAGTTGTCAATCAAGTTGATAAGAAGATCGCATAAATCCACTTCTACAATAGTGCCTGTCCTTATTGAGTCCGGCTTTTGGCTGTGTTCTTCGCTTGGGCCTACCTTTGGGGATTCGATCACCCGTCTATGTTTTTGGGTCTTCTCTTACTGATGGGTTCCTTCAAGTTCTTAAATCTAGGTGAGGTCCTTGTTAATTTCAACTAGTCCTCAACTTACCCCCACTCTGTGAGTGTGTGTGTTCTTTTCCATGCACTATGCAAAATCAACCTTTTAGCTCTTTTCAAGTTTGCTTTGAGTTATGGAAATTAGAGTGAGTGAGAAAACAAATCGTGTGTAGCTCCAACGCTCTTGTCTACGGGTTGGCTTGACAGGGTTGCGTGTTCGGTTTCTAGCCATTCTAATCAGCTTCTAGGGTTTTTTTAAATGTGTTGGGGTCTTGCAATCAACCCATAACACCAAACACCCTTTCAAGCAGTTCGATCACAATCTCTAGGTTTGTAACTACTTGTGAGACGTTCGGTGGGTTCTTCTAGCGTGGGTCACGCTTCTCATTAGCTGAGATTCATCAAATTCCTAGGTTTTCCTTCTCAGGCTGTGTCCGATTAACTAGTGTCCGATTCTAAGAATCGGACAAGTTCGGATTTGATTGTCACAATCAGAGAGGTGTGTCTGATCGGACAACTTGAGTTGGTTCGATTGGGGTATGTTCGATTCTCGGAATCAGACAAGGTGCTACGTCCGATTGGGGTATGTCCGATTCTCAGAATTGGATAGGGTACTTGGTCCATTTGGGGTATGTCTGATTCTCGGAATCGGATGGGTCGAGCGTTCGATCCGAACAAAGCGGTGTTTGATTTCTTCTCGTTTGATTCTCGGAATCGTATGGAAGTGGTGTGTCCAATTCTTGGAATCGGATGGGTCGAGTGTCGGATCGGACAGGTTTGTGTTCGATTTGGAATTGGTCCGATTTTCAAAATCAGATGCGATGTCTGATTGGACTTGTGGGTTCGATTCTAGGAATTGAATGGGTCGCTCGGTCCGATTTAGGGAATTAGACACTGTGGAAGGCGTCCGGTTTTGCCCAACCGAAGTGCGTGTCAATCACGTTTTTGCTACAAATCTCCACACCTAAACATTGCTAGCACCTATAAGAAATTCAAGGAACCAAGAAGGAGTATAGACCAATGAAATCTTATACTTGGATCTCACTGAAAGCCCTGATATGCTCCGATCGATCTGACGTAAGCCTAGACTTGCAAGCTCTCTCTCTCTAAAACAGGAGTGCAAATGAGGTTTTCCCTAGTCACCCAGGACCTTAAACCCTAGCTGGTTAGCACCTTGGTCTTTCCAATCACTCCACCTATGACTTCGAGACAGTTGAGCCCTCTTCCTTTCCCATTTTTGCGTGTTATTACCCTATTCAGGATTGTTTTACAGTAGTGAACTTCGAGCTTGCCACTCCGATTTTTCCTTTCTATCCTACTCTAAATGCGACAAAAATCAAAAGCAATGTGTTGAATCGATTTCTCCTACTCAACTAATCATCAAAAACCAGAAGTACTTACTTGTAGCATGGATTAAAACCCAAAACCTCCTATCTATCTCAAGCTCCGATTCGGGGATGAAATGCGCACAAGCACGCAAGTGCTCAAGCTTGAATCCGTTGGTCCTGGCAATACATCAAAATGTAGAGGCAAACTCAAGCTCACCGCCAAGACCCACAAACCACTTATTGTTCAAGCGTTTCAAGCGAGCACTAATGGCTACCTCTCACATAGTCGATGTACCATCCTTCTCTACGAGTGTAGTGAGCTTACCTTAATGCCCAATTGAGTTGCTTTCTCTCTCAAGCACTCCAATAGCTCCATGATCCTTGATGCAACCTCAAGCATCCTCAAGCCTCCACCTCCAAGCTCCATTCTCCATAGCCGCGCGTGAGACAAGAGAATAGAAGAGAAGAGGAGAGAAGAAGAAGAGAGAAGATGGTGGAGAGCTTCACCTCCTTGATCCCTCACCCTCACACTCTTACACTCCCTCCCTCAAGCACACACAAGCAAGCAAAGGGAAGGGAAGAAGAGAAGAAGGCGAGACTCTTATTGCCACACACCAAAGAATGAGCTCTCATTCACTTTTTGAACTTTATATACAAAGTCCTAATTTCCCTTTGGGCGGTCATCCCCTTTTTACATGGGCAGCCATAGCCTAGGCCATGTAAAAAGCCCTAATTCCCCTTTGGGTGGTCATTCCCTTTTTACATGGCCGGGCCCTTTTTTCCATTGTTCTCCTATCTTCCTAGCTTCCTTCCTATTGCCCATCTACATTTACAATTTACACGGGTTAGAGCCCACAAGTCAGAGCCCAGACGCTCTCAAAATAAACCATGGTGCGCCTTGTGCTCTTTTACAGAAGTATTGACCTGCGCTTTTTCTTGTGTGCCTCTCCTTGATTTAGAGCTTTTTCACACTTCTTGTATTTCATAATTTTTATTGGCGTTCCTTCGTTCTCCATTCCGCTTTCACCTTGGCCTTGTCTTCTGCATTAGATTTTCTAGATTTTCCACCTTGTTCGTCTGAGGGTTAACAATGTCATAGATGCAATCCCAAAGCAAAAGAATAGCATGTGCATAAGCCAATTGTGCACACAAGATTTCCCAAAAGCAATAGAGATTTGCCAATCTGTAACTAACTCACTACATATGAATAGTGAAGCTCAAGTATATAACTAAGAATGTATCCAAATTGACAAAGCCATCTGAAAGGAGAAAGTACTAGGCACACAACTCAAAGCTAATTCAACCCACAATCATTAGTATCTACATGAACAATGTAGACCATAATCATATACGTAAGCAAGTAAGAGTCTTCCACTAACTTAAGAGTCCAAGCTCTGAAAAGAAAAGATCAAAGTGCTCTCACAAAGTGAACTAAAATATCCGAGAGTAAAGAAAATCTCAACATATATGCCTTATAGTATCTGGGTAGCCAATGATACAAAGTAATATATCTAAGGGCATGTACCCACAGTAAGCCTTCAAGCTTGTAACCAAGAAAGCTTCAAAGTAAGTAGTCACTACAAATATATATCTAACCAAGCTCAAATCCAAGGTTTAGAGATCAACATAAGCATATCTTGGCATAATAATCAATGCCAAGCATCAGAACATACATGTAGCATCCCCAAAGCATGTGTAGGCATTCAATACATAAGCTTGTATAGTGAATGCTTCCTAACCACAGGGTATTATAGTAAAGAACCCTTCAACAACCAAGCTAAAAATGCTCTAATCAATTAAAAGTCCTTTTCTAAGCATCAATACATCATTTGAGTACAAGAAATGGTACCATAAGCATCAATAGAGCATAGCACAAGCAAATACTTAGTATCTAAAGCAATGAACTATTGATGTGTCCTAAACTGTAGATCAATGGTGGCTAACCTCAAACCCTTCAATAAATGCTCAAGTTTGAAGCCACAAGTGTAGGGAGCAAGTACCAATGATTATTAAGCTCTAACAAAACTTGGAGAGTGTTGGAGGTGGAGCAAGATTGAAGAGAACTGAGAGAAGACAACCAAGATAGTTGCTGCAAATCACAGTGGTTGTCCTAGAGGGTTCCTGCTATTGCCATTGAGCTCAAAGCTCACTTGCTAGACTCAAATCCATGTTGGCAAGGTCTTGAACAATGTCAGAAAGGGTGGGGTTTATTAGAGAAGCAATGGAGCTTATGCATACCTCATTGAGTGGTTGCTATGGAAGTTGTGAATGAAGCTCTCTTTCTGGGCTAAAGTGAATGTCAATGAAACTCCTCAAATGCTTGCTCTGATACCATTTGAAAAGATGGAACAAGAGATGAGAGCACAACCCTAATACTTGACTTAATTTCCGCAATAACCCATAGATGCTTCATCTATTCTTGACAACTCATGGTTATTAACCCTTTTCAACTACCTTTCAAAATACGTAAGTTACTCGATGTGAGGTATGACTTCTTACAAATGATGCCCATGCTTAAATATTTTCAACTACCTTTCAAAATATGTAAGTTACTCGATGTGAGGTATGACTTCTTCCAAATGATGGCCATGCTTAAATATTCGATTTCAAATTCTAGTCACAATAGCGGTACCTCGTGTTGGAGTGTCGAGTTAGCGTTCACACCTGATAACCTGTTCGTGTTGATGGTGGCATCTTCGCCTGATCCTTCTCCCATAGTCGCAGCTTTTCCAGTTACTTGGGAGAGTTTACACTTTGGGGCCATTTTGGAACTAGAAAGTGACCTTCACTTCTCTCGAATGACTCCTTGGTGTCGGAGTTCCCTACACCTTGTCTCGACTTTTGCGGTCTCCTTGTCAATTAGAGGAAGTCAATGGAGAGGTTACAGGAATCGCAATGGGGAGAGAGGGTGCTCGAGGCTTTGTCCAGGCAAGGAATTGTCCTTGGGCCTCTTCTATCTCTCTCTCTTCCTCTCTTGCTCTAGGTTCCTCTGCCCTCTCCTCTCTCTCTCTCTCTCTCTTGCTCCCCTTCACCACCTCTCCCTCTCCTTCTCAAATTGGCAGCAAGGGGGCGGGGGGGGGGGGGGGGGGGGGGGGGGGGGGATTTCTATAGGGAAGGAGAAAGGTATTATGGGGGGGTATTGACACGGGTCCCCCCCTCCCTCTACCTTCACCCCGACAACTAGACTGGCCCTCTCGCCATGCAAACTATGCCTCCTAGAAGGAGAAATGGCACACGTGTGCCCCTCCCTTATCAAAATCTTCGTCACCCTCGTGATCTTCAGTCGTCCTTCTACCTGCCACGTCAACTCCTTTCTCAGTTGTGATCTCCTCCTCCACCCTTGTCGAATGCCAGTCATCCCTTCCCTCACCTCCGCTTTCTCCGAGTTCAACTCCCCCTCCCATTGCCAACCGATGGCGTTGACAGGGGGAGAGACATAATTAAGAAATATTTTGTTTTTTTTTAATTGATTCGTTTTAAAAAAGGGGGTAAAATCTTGACGGTGTTGACGGAACGGTGGCGTATTACACATACATTAATGCACTCATTGGCAAGGATGTCAATGTACACTACATGGTACATGTTATGTGCATAGAAATGGGGCTTCATATAGCCCTTCGTGTCAAAATTCTTATTTACTTAAGCTCAATCAAGGAACAAAGTTCCTAAGATAGAGTTGAGAACAGTGAGAATGTTAATGAAACTTTATGTATATTGTTTACACATAGTTTGAGTATAGGTCATAAGAAATGCTTGACGATTTTGTCTTTAAGTCAAAATAAGTATAAGTTCATGGGGGAGTATAATCATAATGTGTGAATGGTGTTAATATTGATTTCTTTAATTTTTAGGAAGCGCTTAAGCTGGAAAGGTAATGAGCAAACAATGGACAAGAAAGTTTAAGAGAGTAGTTGAAGGAGAAAATCTAGGATTCTAGGGAACCAAAACAAACAAGGAAAACAAAAAAACTAACTTCAAGGTTAGGAGCTTACCTAGTCAACACACTCTAGAAACCATTGTAAGAAAGAGGTAGAAAATTGAAGTAAGCAAAGGGGAAAATCTTTAAAGAAATTGAGGCAATTTAGCCAATGGGAAGACTCATACCAGACCTAGATGAAGAGGGATACTACTATGAAAATCGTAATAGAGTCTGGGTGCCATGTCCTACTTGACCTCCATAACTACACTAATAGCCACCTTCTAGCTTAGGGAAAATCACCTATCTACCACCACCATTGCTTTGTAATAGGCTTGCCGCCACCAAGCTCCCATGAGTGCTATCACCTCCCAAATATGGTTACTCTAGCCATAAGAGAAATCCATGGGATCATACATTGGCATCAAAATATAGCTTAGCATGAGTTAATATTCCACATCAAAGCAAGTCTCTAGGCCAAACCAATATGAATAGGCTAAAACCTATATGAAAACACTCTATCAAAATCTCTTTTTCCACCATCCTAACTATTCAATTACTATGCAATCGAGGAGTAGGGCTATGAAACATAGCTCAAATGGCCTATGATTTAGAAGATATCGCCTCCTTAGGCATATTCCTTTACTACTAACATGTGGGAACATCCCATATGAATCTTAACCTATCCATAATCAGTATATATTTAGGCCAAATAGATGCAAGAACATGCCTTACATTTCATGTTGCATTGCTTTCATATAGTTCCATCTTAGAGGTCAATGGAAGCTATACATCTCATGAGAAGATTATCTTTCTTGATCTGCATCAAAAAACTTGAGTTGTGGCTTATCATCAAAATATCTTTCATGCATGGTTGCAAGGCATATGCATATGCTAGGCTTAGGCTAGCATAGCATAGCTACCCTATGTCTACATCTAAGCTATGCCTACTGCCTATCTAACCTTGAACTAGCCTAACCTGTCCTCTAGTTACCTACATTAGCATACTCTTAGCCTAGCCTAGATTGCACATCTTAAGATAGCATATCCTAGCCTAGCATAACCTAAGTGTAGCATATTATAACCTAGTATAGAGTAGCCTATGTGTATGCCTAAATCTATATGTAGCTTACACCTATCCTACACTTGCATAACCTAGCCTAGGCTATAGACACCTAAGCATACAATTAACATATGCTTACCTAGCCTAGCCTAGCCTCTCCTAGCCTAGACTAGTATAGCTTTAACAAGCTTAGCCTAGCCTACACTTACATTTATGTCTAGCCTATATCTATATTTAAGTCTATGCCTAGCCTATACCTAGCCTAACTTAGCCTAGCGTAGGACTCCACTGCTATAGGTGTAAGACTTTGATGAGTAAGACAAAGCTCTATATGCTAGATGAATAACTCAAATAGATAAGCTATGCACACAACCTATGCACCTCTACACAATAGTGGTATTCAATCTCTTTATTTCCTCTACGTGAGGTTTGTTACATGATTATTATTATTATAGTTTTCTTGTTAAACTAGTATGCATAACATGATCTTAAACCAATCTGGCATTCTTAGTTTAGGATTGTTTATGAATTGCATGAGTGTTTGTCTTCTATCTCCTAATATATTAGGATATAAATCTTGGCTTGGAGGAGCTTCACTTGATACAATATACTATAGCTCATATGCCATTAGAGAGGATCCTCATCCTCCTCCATGATGTTTGATGTATGCCATAGCACCATATATGTGTATCATAGTATTATTCTTGGTTTGTCATGTATTACACATCCAATATGAACTTGTGCATATTTTTTCATCGTCATTATGTAAATATTCTCACATATTATGAAATGGATCAAGTACTTTAGTTAGTTTTCAAATTAGATACATAAAAGGGAAACAAGTACTTTATGATTCATTAGATACCATGTATAGGTAGCATAAATTTGGCCTTAGAAGGGACTAAATCCCCTGTTTTTTTTCCAAATATCTACAATTGTTGATATGTAAATTTGAAATTTTCCTTACATAGATCAATATACCAATGGTATATGTCCATATAGGCATCATTATTTGTGTTAATATATTTCCATGGTCATATCAATGGACCTTTTAACAACTTTTCAACATAGATAATGGATACATCTGTTTTAATTCATAGTTTGATGCTGAAAGTGATGGTGGTGCTTCACATTTCAAAACCTTTTCATATATGCCCCTTCATATTTTGTAATGACAACTACATAATTGTAAACAACTAAAAAACAACTTTATAGCTCAACTTGGAAGTAAGTGCACTCAATAGTTCTTAGATTTGAGAAAAAAATATCAAAATCTATGAAATTGAATTTTATTTAGTCTCATTTCTAACTATATTATATAATATGTCAAGTTTAAGATCCCTCCTCCCCATCCCCCATGTGGGGTGTGTTCATACCCACTAGCATGTGCATTTACTTCCTCATTTAAAGACCCCTTGTCTATAAATATCATGAATAACTTCTATTCAACTTGTGAATATCCCCATCAAATGATAGTTTTCTATGTAAATAAAGGTTTTTAAAATTGATTTGAAAATTTCCTTCTACTGAAACCATGTGATAAACTTATAAATTTATAATTGCCCCCCCCCCCCCCCCAAAAGCAAGATGAAGGTCTTAAAACATTAAATGAAGAAATCTCAAATTTCATAACCCATGGATAATAACATATTTAATGGAACTAGTTTTTACATCAATCACAAGCAACAAGAGAAACCCACACATATGAATATAGATATATAAAATGTTCATCTTACAAGTCATTGTTCTAAAGAAAATGACCTCAATGAGATAATCAAGGAAACCTAAAATTCTTTAGTTGTAATAGGTTTGGAAATAGAGCTAAGTGTTTCAAAACACCAAAGAGACCACAAATAGAGGCCACCTATTTGCAAGAAATTAACTTAATACTGTAAGAATCTTGTATCACTTTTAAGAAATGAATGGGTACATGAGTAACAAATGCCGCCCATCTGTAATCTAATCCTCCTCACCTTCAAGGTTTCACTATATGTAAACCCTCTATATTACGTATACTCAAGGCTTATTTAAGAATTTCCTTATCTCTAAATTTTTTAAAATAAAATACCCCCTTTTTTATTCAATATGTAAATGGCTCTTTTATAAGATACCCTTCTATATGTGAAAATTTTGTAAAAATGAAATTTTAAAAATCCCTTCTTTTGAACTCGCATGATATGCTTACATATTTATGAGTGGACTACTTGGAGCTCCTCAACAACAAATAGTCAACTCATATGTGCAATAAAATTTGAAACTAAATTATACAATTTGACTATGTTATTGGGCACATGCATTGGTTCTAGCCAATTAATAAAGGAATAGAAGAAAAGTTAAAATCAAATATACATTAGAAATTCTACTTATATTTAGAGATCATAGAAATATATATCCTTTAATAAAAGTAGCTTGAATTAAGTTTGATATATAAGGTAATATTTACTTTTATGAATATTAAGTGTTTCCCTAAGAATATGGCCCTCTAACTTTGGATTGTGATTAGTCACACAGTGAAAGGAAAGACTAATTTCAATGAAAAGAACATTTAAACACAAAAAAGAAATTTTAAATACTCCCAACTTACCCTTGCCAAAACAAACATAAAATATGTCGGGGTTAAGGGCCACCTAGCCAACTTGGGGAGTCCATCTTATAGAACATGTAAGATACCACATGAGTTAAAAAGAAAGGATATTATATTTAGTAAAATTTACAAGATTATATTTACAAAAGAGTTTTTTAATTACTATTGAAGAAAATTTACAAGTTAAAGTAAAAGGGGTCATTTTAAAGCTTTATAGCATGTAAAGAAAGGGCATTTCTTAATATCCTTTGAACGCATGTTATATAGATGATTTCTTATAGGTGGAGTCTCCTATGCTAGTCACCTATATTTGCTTTATACACCTGTACACTACAAGTAGTGACTGCCCATCTTTATCACTTTATTCTTTATTCTTTCTATGACAATAGAATAAGGAAAGTCAAGTCATACATTATTGTGACTCTTGGAGTTTCCGCATACTGTCTTGCTCTCTCTTACTTGAACCTCCATAGTTCTTGCTTTCTCTTTCTTTCATTTGTGCTTTCACTCCTACTCCACCTTTCAATTAGTATCAAAGTAGGCATTTGAGGAGCTTCACCTTCCTCTTATTATATGATGTTTGGCTTAGTTTTGGGACTAATTTACTATTATTATAGCAACCCATATTCTCTTTGGTTGGCAGACATAATTTTTTGTGTTTCAAATTCTTCCAATGGAAGTGCTATCTTTAACATAGAGAAATTGGACAATAATAACTTTCAGTACTAAAGGATCTAGATTCAATAGGTATTGGTACAAAGGAAACAAGTTAGCCCATTGAAAACCAAGGGAATAAAGCCAAAAGATTAGAATAGAGATGATTAGGAAGAGCTTGATAAGCTACACAAGTCCACTATTATCTTATCCTTAGCTTAGTAGATTTATTTCAATATTATTGCAAGTGAAGGTAGTCTTATGATTTATGGAAAAGGTATGTGATTTTTTATAACAAGTAGAGTCTCGCTTCACAATTTGATTGGTTGAAGAAGCTTCTAGACCTTCCCATGAAGGAGGGCACTTCTATATCCACTCATTTGAATGAGTTCTAGTCTATTTTTAGCCACCTTATCTCATAAGGCATTCAATTTGAGGATAACATAAAGTCTTTGTTCTTGCTTGTCATAGTACCAGAGACTTAGGATACATTTCATACTACTATGATGCTAATTCTCCTAAATATGACTTTAAATACTCTGATGTAAAGAGTGCATTGCTTACAGAAGAAGTGGATAGGAAGAACATTAATGTAGCCCATATTTCTCATGCAGTTACTATTAGAGGCAAATATTATGGTAAAGGGAGTGACTATTGTGGTAGAGACTCACAATCCAACAAGGGCAAGCCTCAGTCTCATAGGCAATCACATAGTAAATCCTATGGTCCTAAGTCATCTCTTGCTTATCATTATTGTAGGTAGTGGCATGATCACATAAGGCCCTAATGCCATAAAATGTGCAATGATAGGTGTACAAAAGGCAAAGTGAAAGTGTAAGATATTGCCAAGTTTTCTAATGATGACATTGTTCATAAGTCCACTATGAAGATTGAATAAATAAAAGGATTGGAGCATAGTTCAAATGATTATATAGTTGTTTCTTTTTCACTTGATGCTACTCAATTGACTTATATTCAATGCGCTTACTTTCAGTGTTGGCTTTTGGATTTGGGGGCTTCCTTGCATGTTACCCTACATCATCATTCGTTTTATATCTATCACACTATTCCACATTTAGTTAGGCTAGGTATCACATGTGTGATATTGTTGGCATAAGTGATATGAGATTGCAATTTGATACCCGTGCACCATTTTTTATACATGATGTATGTCATTTCTCAGCTTTGATGAAAAGCCTTATCTCAATTGGGCAATTGGATTATGGCAAGTATCATGTACCTTTTGGTGATTTGCATGAAATATTACATGTGGTAACCTCATTTTGACTAGAAGTACCAAGGTTGACAACCTATATCCCTTACTTGTATCTAGTTTTGTTCATCATGTTTTTGTCATGACCAATCTTTCACATGTGTCTCTTAGAAGCGCATGTGTCCCTTAAAGGAATGAAGTCTTGACTTGTTTGTAGTATATACCACTCTTGAATACTTATGTTTTGATTCATGTGATCTTTGTGTACATGGTAAGTAGAGTCATAATTGGCATAAAAAGTTTGGCTCTATGCGTGTGGGTGAGCTATTGACTATTACGTATTCAAGCATTTGTGGTCCTGTGCCCTAGTAATCATTAGGTGGTGTAAAAAAATGTTTTGTCAGGTTCATTAATGATGACTATTTGCATAAGGTTTGGACCTATCCCATAAAGTAGAAGTTAAAGGCTCTACCTAGATTTCAATGCTTTCTTGCTATAGTTGAGAACTAGTTTGTGCATAGAATAAAATACCTATGATTTGACAATGGGGGTGAATATGTCTTTAAGGCATTTGAGTAGTTTTGTGATGAGAGGGATATTAAGCATTAGTTGACCACCCCTTACACCCCACATAGAGTATTTGAATATGACTATTCAGGATAGAGTCTATAGAATTCTTAGTCAAGCAAGCTTACCACAATATTTTTGGGCTAAGCTAGTTACTACTATACTTTATCTAATTAATAAATCCCCATATACTGCTCTTGGTCGTAGAGTTACAAAGAAGGTATGATCTATAAATCTCCCTCATATGCACAATTGTGAGTCTTTAGATGTGAGCTTTTTGCCTTATTTCTAAAGACAAACGCAATAATTTGGATCCAAAGCACGTCAAATGCATCTTTCTTAGATGTGGTGATGTAGATGACATGGGCTATCACCTTTGGGATCCATAGGCTAAGAAGGTTATCTATAACCATGATGTTGTTTTTCATGAGAAAAAGATAAATATGCAACCAGAGTAGTTAGTTGAGGTATGCAAGCTCATCTTTTAGAAGGAGCCTCCTATTATAGTACAAGCAACCCTAGCTAGACAACCTACATCTATTGATGATATAGTGGTTAAGGATCTATCTGTTGTGCAAGATCATGATGTTAGATAGTGAGGATATGTAATACATGCCACATAGGTAGTTTTACAATATTCCACTAGAGCCTTATATCCTTCTAATAGTTTTGAGGCTTTTATGCATTATGTCTTAGTAAGACACATTCTAATGAGGCCCTTACTTATGAAAAGGCTATGCAGAGAGGTGATAGTCGCAATTGGGAGAGGGCCATATAGTTTGACTTTGATCCCACTTTGATTTGGTGCAAAAAAATCATATGTGGGACTTAGTCTTCTTGCCAAATGATGAGTATGCATTGCCATGTAAGTGAAAAGATAGGGGAGAGAGAGGGAGATTTAGCTCTTACAAGAGACACAATACATAAAGAATGCATACAAGATAGAAAGCTAAAAATCCTAGTCTTGCTTCTTCTTCTTCTTCTTCTCTATTATAACATTTGATCTAAAAATAAGAGAAAGTACAACATGCATAATATACAAGTCATCCATAGTGTGAACACACTAAGTAGAAAGATGACTAGATACATATCACATAACTCGAGTAGGTGGACTAAAGTATCACCGAAATGATATGCCGATACAAGGGTTGATATCTCAACACTCTCCCTCAAGCTCAATTCCATGACCTATATAATTAAGCTTCAAAAATATCAAAGCTTTTTTGCTCCTAGGGCCTTTGTGAAAATATATACAACTTCCTTCTCTATACTCACATGCATGAGATCAATGTCACTTACCAAGACCCAGTTTTCTATGAAATAAAAATAAACTTAAGTGCAATTTGTGCATAAAAGGAACATTGTATTCCTTGCCAACTATATGCTACTCATATTGTCATAATAAATGACAACTCTCGTGTATATTTGTATCCTCAAATCATCAAGTAGCTTTCATATCCAAGCTACCTCACATACTATCATAGCAACACCTTGTACTCTACCTCTGTGGTCAATAATGCAATAGTAGGCTATTTCTTACTACTCTAACTCATAATCCTACTCCCAAAGGAAAATGCATGGCCATTGGTAGACTTCTTGTCAGACACACTCCATGCCTTATCTATATCAGTATAACCAAATAACTGTACCATCAAGTCAACCTCATAAAAGATACCATAATCCAACGTGGCCTTAAGATATTGCAAGGTACGTCTCACACTATCCAAATGAGGCCTATAAGGCACCTACATAAACTGGATCTCTAAGCCAATTTTGTAGTTACAATCTAGCTTGGTAATAGTAATTTAAACTTCCCACCATCTTCCCATACATTGTGGGATCCTCCAATATTTTACACACATCAATACTTAGTTTCACATTCTAGTCCAATGACACTAAGATTGGCTTACAATCAACCATTCCATGTTTTGTCAATATATCTAAGATATACTATCTTTGTAGAGCCATATTCCCTTAGATGTTCTTATCACCTCAATGCCAAGAAAGTACTATAACTCTCCCATTTCATATCAAATTTTTGCTTGAGAAGACTCTTCACATGCTCCACCTCTTGCACATTATCACCCCCAATAATCAAATCATCCACATGAAAGATAATCACAATGCCCCTATTACTCTAATGCCCATAAATTGAGCGATCTGCATTTTCAACATGAAAACCAATAGAGACAAAATAATATGATATCTTATCATGCAATGCTTTCAATGCTTGTTTTAGCCCATACAAGGCTTTGCAACCCTAAACACATAATCGGGGTGCACCATGCTTTCATAACCCACTAGTTGTGTTATGTATACTTCTTCTTGCATCTCATCATTAAATAATGCATTATTTGCATCCATTTGATTCTAAGCCCAATCTTTTGCTACATCCACTATAATGATAATTCTTATAGTTGCTATCTTTGCCCCTAGAGTAAATGTCTCCTCAAAATCAATCCCATAAGTCTTTACATAACCTTTGGCAACCGCTCTTGTATTATCTACTTGCACTTCCATTTGCATTATGTTTTACTTTGTAAATCCACTTTAATCCCAAGTTTGTTTATATCCAATGTAGCCTTTTCTTCATCCATGGCTTTCTCCCAATACACATGATTTATAGCTACCTCAAAAGAATTGAGCTGAACTGATTTTTAACATTTGCTCTATATGCATAATGACAAGCAATATAACCATTACATATCAACTTGTTTACAGGATATCTTACTCTCGTTGACCTATACACTTGCAGAGCACTCTATGATCCATTTATATCAACCTTGGTTTTCTTTTCACCATGTATATGAACAATCAGAATATCAAAGTCCTCATCCATACTCTGATCTATGTCATCAAACTCGCCATCTACATATGAATAGCATGTAGAAACATCTAGCATACCAAGTAAATCAAACACTTTTTATTTTTCCTTGTGTGATATATTTTTTGCAATTGTAGGAGTGCTATTCGCATGCAATGTACCACTCGGTGGTCTCAATAAACTTACTAGAAGAGGACTCTTCTAGCCCACTCAATGTCTATGACTATGGATCCATAATTTTTGCATTTACCTTTTCTTTACATCATCTACAACAATATGTTTTTCAACAGCATATCAACTACTCATCTTATCAAACACAACATCTTTGCTCACCTATAACTTGCATGTAACTAGATTATGACACTTGTAATTCTTTTGCTCAAGGGAATAGTCAACAAAAACACACTTTTCAGTTTTGAATCCAATTTCTTTCTTAGCTCATCAGGAATATGTATATATGCAATGCATTCAATACTTTAACATGTGACAAATGTGATTTCTTGCTAGTAAACTTCTCCTCTAGTGTCACATCATGCACTATAGTAGTGAGAGTCATGTTCATGATATGTACAGCTATATAGAAATAGCTTCAGTCCAATAATAATGAGACACATTCTTTTTAGTTATCAAAGGCTTATGCAATTTTTGCAATATGCCTATTTTTTCTTTCAACAACATCATTTGGTTTTGCAGAGTGTATCTACATGTAAACTGGCTTTGAATTCTATGATATTTCAAAGAATTATTGAACTCATTCGAGAGGTACTCTCCCCCTCCATTTTATCTCAGACACTTGAATATGCATCCATGTTTATTTCTCAACTAGATTTTTAAAATCTTGAAACTGAGAGAACGCCTAATTTTTTTTCATCATGCCAAATTGGCATGCTTCACACATTTTTTGTATATCAATCACTTTAAACTTAGGAAAGCCTATCATAATTTCATGTGACTACATATTCTTCAATTGTTGCACATTTACATAACCAATACGTTTATGCCAAATTCTCAATATATCAGCCACAACTTTTTGCACCTTGTACAAACATAGTAGCCTTTAGCTTGAGTATATTTACATCCAAGGTAAACATCCTTCCCATATGTTGTCACCCACTTTTGCATAAATTGAAAACCCCTAGTAAAAAATCAAGTAGGTAGGCATTTTTGTTTTTAGTTGTTTGCGTGGCTATTTGTCTTGTGTTTTAGCTAGATTTTTTGTGTTTGATTAGACTAAAAATTAATTTGTTGTACTTGAGAACTTGATTATCTTCGTCAAGATTGTTGTTGGTTTAGATAGATTGGAGTTGGATTTTGATTAAAGCTACTAGATATCGTGAATAAGGTATACTCTCTTGCCAATATCTTTGCACATCACAAGGATTATGGATTCACAAGCACTTCACATTGCACTTTTTGGATACACTACACTCAAGGTTGTCTCTTGATTTTTTCAATTACTTCCATGCCATGGGTTGAGTTAATGCACCTATTGCACCATCATTGAGCACTAGTATGGCATGATGCCCACTGCAGTTACATGTAGTAAATATTAGATGCACATGCACTTGAGAGAGCATATTTTATTATGCATGCATTGTTTCTACATGCATGAGAGTTGGGATATTCATCACAAAATTAGGAACCTCAGAATAATGAGTGTGAAAGGTGGTTGGGTGAATTTGAGGGTCGGGGAAGGACTCCTTTAGTTGTGAGATGGGTTGGCTACTCGTTGTCTACTTGGTCAACATCATGAGGACTATTGTTTTCTTGAGTGATTGTGAGATTTGGGTGGATGGAGCAGAGTGCAATAATTATTATTTCCACTGAGTGATGAGAGATGAGGTTAAGGATCATAATTTAATCAAGGAATTATGTTTGGATTTTGCAGGACGCAAGGGCACTTTAGATAGGCTAGGTACTAATCTTTTCATTGCATTCATCTTTTTGTATATTGCATTGATTGGTGATTGCGTGGCATGGGATCTGACTTTGCACTTTAAGGGGTATGTATATCATAGTGGAATTTATGGAAGAATGCTTGTGGAGAATTCTGAAGGGAGAAGGTGCTTAGAAAGGTCCTCATTCAGGGTTTGGTTCCCCTCAGCATCCTTGTGGTTTTGTCTCTGATGCAACTCTAAGGGAAAAGTATGTCAGACAGATATTGCAATTAAGTATGAGGTGGCCAGATAAAGATTTTCATGAATACCTTTATCAAACAATGATAGAGCTTGGCTTGGAATTTGAGGTATTGGAGCTTGCATGACCAATACTCCTTTCTAAAAGAAAGACAACAGAAGGAGGGGGACAATTAACTCAAGGAGAGGGGTATCAATATCTCAGCAATGCACTCTTATAAGTGAGGAGTGCATATTGTGGTGGGCCGGCACATTGAGAGCTCGGGGAGCTTGTATTGATGCAGGTTGGAGCTACTGGGCAGCGTACTAAGGAGCCATTCGTGATTGTGATCGTTGGGGCTGATGATACTAATGGAGGGATCTGGAGCACCATCTGTCAAGAGGGGCCGTACTGATCAAGGAGAAGCCATGCCTTCAAGCGCAATGGCCGGAGAGTTCGTCATGAGAGAGCTGACTGTGATGATTGTTTATAGGAGATTGCTGCTGCAGCAGATTGCTTATAGGAGATTGCTGCAGCAGATTGCTTATAGGAGAGCTGACTGTGATGATTATTTATAGGAGATTGCTGCAGCAGATTGGTGATGATCATGAAGGATCATGATGATACAGGGGCCAAGTTGCAGTGCAAAGCAGTATATGGATGCAGGCGCCTATTGGAAGTGTGATTAGAGCTATCATGATGGACTATCAGTCATTGCGAGGCTGACGAAGGCGACAACCATGTCTTGGACTATTATAGTTCCGATCACTGTGAGGCTGACGAAGGCAACAACCGTGTCCTGAGCAGCAAATATCAAGGTGTTGCCTGAGGAGTTGTGGATGGCTATTCTGGAGGACTTAGCCGTGGTGGTATTCGACGATGGGCGAATGATGAAGATGATCTTGTTTGTCAGACAAAGGAGGGGAGGATATGGAAGATGAGGAAGATAGAAAGAATCGACTTGATACGAAAGTGAGAAAGTGGCAGAAGACTACTAATGGTTTATCAAAAATGGATAATGAAAGGTACAATCATAGGTGCATCCACTTTTGATGAAGTTAAAAAATCAATGGATATGGTGGCCCGCTTGCAACACAAAAAAATGTTAAAGAAAGAGGAAAATCCTCAAGGCTTCAAAAAAGAAAAAAGGTAAAACATTGAGAACCCTCTTCCTTGGACTTTCGCAAGATTACTTGTATGAAGAGAGACGAGGGTTGCATTCAAATCAAGTCGATTAAAATTGGTGGCATAAGATCTGTCGGAGAAGTGGAAGTTCTTTCTAAAAGTCGAAGCCAGGGGTTTGAAGAATTGTTGAAGAGGTAGGAGATATTTTTTGTAGAGAATTTCTTCATTGAATTCAAGACTTACAATGATTGTTTTTGTGAAAGAGAGTGTTTTCTATTTTTGTTCGTATTTAGTAGTTGCAAGGGGCAAAAGTGTTGTTGCTTTGCTCATGTTTGAAAATTTTATCTTGTTGAGTTCCACACTTTGACAAAGTCATTCTATTTTTCAGCATTTCTTTTTTCTAGTATCTTTCTATTGTGAGAGAGGTTCACCCCCCTTTATCACTACTTATGTGACAATGCTTACTTTTCAATTATCCATTCTTGAGATCTTCTACAAAGCACCCATTCTGAATACTTTCTCACTTTTTTTCTTGTGCTCTCCTCATTTAGGCACATTCGCCTTTAAGTGGGAGGTTGTTGGGGGGTTAAAGGCTACATATACCTAGCCGCCTATATTTACTTTGTACACAACGCCCACACATCTATTCACTACAAGTGGTGGCCACCCATCACAATCACTTTTTTATTTATTCTTTCAATGACAATAGAATAAGGGAAGGCAAGTCACACATTGTGACTATTGGAGCTTCCACATATTACTTACTCTTTCTTGCTTGAACCTCCATAGTTTTTGCTTCTAATTGTGCTCCACCTTTCAAAATATATTGTTGCTCTGTTTAAGAAATACAACAAAGTAAATCTCTCTATCTCTCCTTCCATAACCTCTTCCCTAGTTGAAAAACACATCAATACATTAAACCATGTGCAAAGCAAGATTCAAAATTGTAGACGATCCCCACTACTATTCAGGGAGGAGGTTACTACGTTTGTCCAAAAACCCCTACATAGCCACGCAACACTTAGTTTAATAATATTTCGATGAATATTATTCTTATATTGATTATTTTCCACTAAAGTAATAACATGAGGTCTATACAATGCCTCTAATACGTGATTTAGGATAATCAACATATTCTATATCTCTATACACTACAAGCAAACAGGATATTATTGACACTGGAAAACAATGGCGGGCATTGCTTTAGCAAAAAATGATTTTTTAAAGATAAGAGATTACCATGCAAGTTATTTTGGGAAAAACATTTGTGACTAGCCCTCACAATCACTGATTAGTGAAGTATCACCACCTTCATCTATGTGATGCCCTAATCAATATAATTAATAACTTTGGTCAACAAGAGTGCATCTCATAGGTGAAATCTAACTTTCAACCACCATCAAACTTACTCGTCTACAAGCTCCCATTTTCATACACATGCATGTTTATGTATGTATAGATTAATGAACAAATAAAAAATATTTTTCTTATTGAAAGAAATGTTGAGTGAAAATATTTCTCTTTATTAGCCATTCCAAGCCAAAGATAAGGATGTTCTTGTCAATCACGGCCAAAGCAAGTTTTTCTCATTATATATATCTATTGAAATGTATCAATACAAATGCATTAGTCAACTTCTTCAAATAACTAAGAAAATATATTAGTCATGAATTTCAAAGAGGCATGCTCCCAAATGAAAAAAAAAAACAATGTAACCAAGTTTTGAAAGGCAAATCAATCAAAGAAGCATTTGAATCTAGCTAGATTCCATATAGTGGGTCATTCAAAAAGTTTTAAATACAATATAATAATAGAAAAAAGATGCTTTTGAACCAATTGATTGCAATTAGCAATACTATTTGCTCATCAAACTTAACTTTGAGCTATGACATACCAGCCATTTGGGAAACCTTAAACTCACTTTTGGGTCTTCTAAACTCTTTAGGATTCTAGGGAATATTCCATAAGAACAAATGAACGTGAAGCTTTCCTTACACAACTTTTGAGGTTAGTATTTGATCGGGAGGCCAAAACTCAATCATATAAACTCCAATTTGTCAAATGTTGGTGCATTAGAATTCTATTATTAAAGCATTTCCAACGATACCTACATAATATAGTTTTAAGATACAATGGATAGTTATCCACATTGGCCCCATTTTTAACTAGAACAATAACTTGACATTTCTTAGCGGACCCAAAAATGATTCCACGTTTCCTTAATGACTAGTTGATGCTAAGGAGAGTAATGATGGTAGTTGCTTAAAGTCTTGTCACAAGTAGTGCCACCAAGTTTTTATGGAAATTTTTAAACTAAGCTAACTATGCAATCCTTGAGTCTACCTTACAATGAAGCATTAAGGCTTCTACCCAGAGGATTGACCGAAGTTTTCAATATTTCATAGTCTCCAATTAGCCTTCTAGTGCTTGTCAAGGTAGCTCACTTTGCAAGCTATTCAACACCAAAACAAGGTAATTCCACACTTGGTTTAAAGAGTGTGAAATGACGAGGAGCTAAGCATTAACCCCTTTGTTGTAACATAGTAACACTCCAGTCCTCTAAAACAATGTTAGCCAAGACTTAGAGTGCTCACATCAAGAGAGTTGGGATCACTCAACCACTTTCCACGTACACCCCAACACCTTTAGTTTTCTAAATAAGAGTTTTACTTAGAGGTCATTACACATAAAATTAGATTAAATGGGATTCATTCTATGTCTTTCTTTGAGATATTTGCACAAGAACAAGTTAATAAAACTTATCAAATAATTTTTTATTCCAATAAATATTCACAAAATTTCATCAACCACTCACCAAGGAGACACAACCAAAACAAAAACCAAATCCCATTCACCACCCTACTCTTATTCGGCACGGGCCTACCAATGGTTACCAAATTGGAATCAAAGTGGATTTCTCCCCTATCGTAGGACCAGTTGTGCAAGAATTGTCTATTGACTAGAGCCTTACTAGTTTTTAAACCATTGTAAGGGATAACCTTTCACTATGAGACCTTTTTCATGGGCATCAATCATCACTCTAGGTAGTCTTTTTTTTGCTTGAGTTAATGGAGCCCAAGAGACACCCTTAGAAAGGCCCATCACATGCTGCTATTTTCTAGTGGTTGGAAGCATAGACTTAATCAAGAACTTAATGTTTTACTTAGAGGCAATAATTAGAGCTATTAGTAATCAAGCACTCATTTCTTTCAATACAACAACTTGTAAACCAATGAACTACTCCACCTACTTTATTCCATGGAATTAGGATCAATTCATGAGAAGGATTTGAACGAGAAACTTTAGATTCTATCCTAATGGTTTATATGTATTACCAACTAATTAAGAGTCCATGAGCATCATCCTAATTTTACTCTATAAAATTGTCTGTTGTTTTAACTGACTAAATTTTTTCCAATTTTCTTATTTTTCATTATTCCCTAATTTTCTAGTTTAGAGGTCTACCTTCTAGCTTCCCTTTAGTGACTAGGCCTAAATTTTCATCTTTTTTTTCACTTTTCATTATGTTTCCTGAGTACAAATGCATGGTTTCACTTTACTTCTTGATCTATCCTTCTTTCCAAATATTAATGTCAATTTGTAGTAACTTTTTATAATTATAAATCTAATTTTCTTTATTTTCCACCCCCCCCCCCCTCTTGGGTTTCACCTTAAGGATTGAAATAAATTCTTTAACCTAAATTTATGCTTTTTACAATTCTTTCCTTAATAATTAATCATAACTACGTTGTTTGTTGCCTCTCAAATCATCAAATTACAAAGACTACCCTAATGAAATTTCTTTAAAGCTTTCTCTTAGATTTTTTTACATTTTTACTCTTAAGTTAATTTACTCATATTATTATATATCTATAATTTTATATATTTCTAAACTACCCAAACTGGGGATACACAAGTGAGAATCCCCTTTTATCAACTTAAAACTAAGATTTTACACTAGGAACCTAGATTTTTTGGATGAATTGAGGCTATTGTATTTCATTATTTGTGAAGATGAAAGATGGTCCATCATCATCCATATACCTTCGAGGTGTCATTGTGTAAGCTCAAAGCTAAGTAGCGTGAGAGGAAGGGATAGAGAATGGAGTTCAAGATGACCCTTCCAAGTGCACTTTAATTGCTCACTCTTCTTTAAAAATTTTCTAAATCCCCTTTTTTAACTAGAACCTTCTTCTCACACTCCCTAATCATACACACATACACAAGTATAGTTAGCCTCTCATCTTCTATGTACCTACAAGGGTGATGCTAATGATGTGGTGGCCAAGGAAAGGCTTTGAGGAGGAGAAGAATGGTACTTGGTGGGGGGCAAGGGTGGACGAGAGAAGGGGGGATGGATGTTTTGTGTGTGTGTGTGTGTGTGTGTGTGTGTGTGTGTGTGTGTGTGTGTGTGTGTGTGTGTGTGTGTGTGTGTGTGTGTGTGTGTGTGTGTGTGTGTGTGTGTGTGTGTGTGTGTGTGTGTGTGTGTGTGTGTGTGTGTGTGTGTGTGTGTGTGTGTGTGTGTGTGTGTGTGTGTGTGTGTGTGTGTGTGTGTGTGTGTGTGTGTGTGTGTGTGTGTGTGTGTGTGTGTGTGTGTGTGTGTGTGTGTGTGTGTGTGTGTGTGTGTGTGTGTGTGTGTGTGTGTGTGTGTGTGTGTGTGTGTGTGTGTGTGTGTGTGTGTGTGTGTGTGTGTGAAGAAGGGGGAGGACATGGTGGGGTCCCTGACCATGGGGAGGAAAGGAGTGGTGAGGCACATGTTTTTTTGGGGGTGGGGGGGGGACATGTTGTCGTGTGGTTTGGAAGGAAGAAGATAAAAATGCTAATATGGCTCTATTTAAGTAACCTTACTTGAGGTACATTGCACCAATCATCATACAAGACCTAGGTATGCTCTACTTGAAGACATAGGATGCTCTAGCACTATGTATAAAAACCCTACATGCATACATGACTTAGATATGCTTTGCATGAAGACATAGGAGGCTCTAGCACTATGTATAAAACCCTCTATACATGAAGATGAAGATAGTGACTTAAAATTGGATAAAAAGGACTTTTGTGAAGTTAGTGTAAATGAGACAAGAACAAAGAAAGGAGGGGCAGTGTAAATTTTAGCTTGTTGGTGGATAGCAAACATGTCAAAGATAGGTGCCATCTAGAAGAAGAGAAAGAAGGGTTTGCATGCATAATACTTTGAGGCTACTTTGTGGATATGGAAGGCTAATATTTGGGTTTGAATAGGTGTAGTTTTGGCCTGTCATAGAGTGAAAGATAGGGCAGATCTAGACAACAATAAGGAAGACAACATACAAGGTGAAACATACACCTTCTGTGAGAGGCGAAACAAGGGACAACATGCCTAAACTATATGGGCTGCTTTGTGCCTCTATATAGTGTTGCTCTCAAAAGGTAAAATAGGAAAATATTGAAGCTTTAAAAAAGAAAATAATAGGGATGAAATAGAGTTGGCATGAACTATGGGAAAAGAGGCATATACTTATGTACTTCATCAGGAGAGGTGAAGGATAATCAAAGGACTATCTCTTCACCAATATTTGTATTCAAGAGAGGCTACAACTTGGAAAAACCGTAGTGCATATGAAAGGGACTATTCAAAGGGAAGAACAAAGAATTCTAAATGCTACCCTAAATTGTACAAACAAGTGGATTTGTTTAAATCAAGAAAGTTCATTGCTGTCTTGAAGCATAAAATGTGTATTTTCAGTTGAATTAGAGGGTTGTCCATAGCCTAGAACAAGTTGATCTTCCTCAAACGAAGTATACATGGCTATTCATGATTAAAAGAATACCAATGCTATTTTAAATAAATGTATACATGCTTTTTATCATGAAGAAAAGTATAGTTTTGATCTATTTCTAAGCCTAGAAGCTATTCATAAACCTTTTATGCTGAAATTTTTATGCTAGAACATACTCCATGGATTTTTCTACTTAAGTAAATTAAATCTCTCTTCTTTTCTCTTTTTCATAAACTCTCACAATTAAAGACCTCACATTTGCCAAGGTACTCTCTCATGATATTCTATTTAGCATCTATTTTTGGTAAACCTGACATGAAAAAGATAGGCAAGAGCTCAACATCATGGGAAACACTTTAGATGTAGATGTTGTAGAATGTGCAAATCTGAGATAGATTATACAAACATGTGGGATATATAAGCACAAGAAAGTAGAAAGATATATGCTTCAACTAGTTGTAAATGAGCTAAACTGATTTGACATGCGAGATGTATATAAATACCTAAGGATTTATGCAAAGTGAATGGAATTCCTTGGAGTTCTTGTAGATCAGATGAGTCAGTACTTTGTATGGATTGTAGTCCTAGAGATCAAGTCATGCGTAAGCAATATTCTAACAAATCATGGCTCTACCTATGATGACTTTAAGAAAGTGCTACATAATGAATACTTCATGGAAGATGTGGAATGGAAAACAAAAAGAACCTTCTTGGATTGGGTTATTAAGTCTAGCAAATGGTTATCAATAAATAATGGGCATTCATTACACACTATGGCTATATTGCATAGGATATATAGTGGGAATTTAGGCACAATGGATTCATGACCCATTATTACATGATTATTACATTTCTGCTATGGATTCGGATGTGTGGTACTTTGATAGTGATGGTAGATCACCTTTGCATAAGGAATAGCAACATATCTAGGAAAGATTGAAAAGATTATAGTGCTAATTGCACCAAGCAACCTCAAACAATTGAGTAGATCTCTAGGCCATGTTGGCTATTATAAAAGATCTATTGCACACTTTACAAAAGGTAGCCCCCTTGCACAAGCTTCTCAAGAAGGATACATAGTTTAATTGAATGCCTAATTGTGAAGACACATTTAACACCCACATGGTGAGGTGGTTACTCCTATTCTAGGAGTTCAATTTTGATGGGATCACAAAGCTCAATCACTTCCATGTACTGGCTAATCATCCACATCTAATCCCTTAGAGTGATGAAGAGAAGCAGGATGATCTAGACCTTCAAAATGCTTCCCTATTCCTAGTGGAGATTGTTATCCCATGGTATGCCAATATTGCCAAACTCTTGGCTACACAGCAATATCATCCTAGACTCTCTAGCTAAGAAAAGAAGAAGCTTTTGTCGGAATCTGCCCCCTACACCTTGTAAAAAGTTGAGAAGAATATATATTAGTGTGGAGTTATTAATAATACCTTGTCACACTAACACAAATATAAAAGGGAGAGACATGTAAATTTTCATATCTTTTTTTAACATTAATATATTTACTATCTCTTGCCTCACCTTCTTGTTCTCGGCTTATATGGCTTCTCTCTCTTATTTCCTATCTTTTTCTCTCCATTTCTAGTATTTCTCTCTCCTCGACACTTCTTTCTCTCTCCTCTACTCTTCTTTCTCTTGCCTCTCAATTCTCTCCTTGAAAAGTGGTATCAAAGCAAAGGCTTTTGGTCCATTTAATTTTCTCATTTTAGTCTTATTTTCTCTAATTTTCCTCCATTAAATCTTAGATAGCAGGTACATATGCCACATGGCAAGTACTTGCAAGAGTTCTACTTGAAGCAGAGACTAAACTTGGTGCTCTGACAAAGATCTTAGAGAGATTTGGCCAACCTGTGGCCAAAATGGCAGGTTCTGCATCCATTACAAGCTAATTTGAAGGTAACTTAGTCAAATAGAAGTTAAATTGAATTGGAAGAGAAATAAACTATGGTTACTTTTCAAGGAGAGGGTTCTCTTTCCCCTTTCTTAGAGCTTTCCTATAGGTTCCAGAGTTTCCACCCAAACTCTTTTCTTACCACACAAATCTGAGCCTATAGACTTCATCCTAGTTAAGAATCGATTGATTCAACTCACAAGCTTCAAGCCTACAACCATTGTGAAGGAATCAGTGGTTGCTATCGAGGCAAGCAAAATAGCCCCAAAAATCATGATGCAATTTTCGGGCTGATTCGTGGTCAATCTCTCTCTTCCCTATGATTGATTTGCATCAAAGCTTGGGTGCTCCAATGTTCAACAGTAAAATCCCTTAGTAATCATTAAGATTTACACTCCATTCTTCATCCTCAAGCTCTCTTGAAACCCTAACTATGCAATCCATGGACAACCATGAAAGCTTCATCTCAAGCTTTAATTTCTCTTCAATTTCTTGAAGATTCTTCATCATTTCTGACCTAGGATTCATTTCAGTAAAGATTCTCAAAGAAATTACAAGGATTGAGTAAGAATGACCAAAGATTCAACCTCAAGAGCTTCTATGGAGTCAAGATTCATGGGAAATTGGTTCAATGCTTCAATCTTAAGCTCCTAAAGTTTCAAGAATGCTTCTAAGCATTAAATGCACAAGGATTGAATATTATTTCAGCAACATTAAGCAACTTGAGGCTTCATCGAGCATTTGGGGATTTTTCAAGCCTTCATACAGCTAACAAGAGGTATTTCTCTTCAATTTTTAATCTCTCTCATTCATCCAATTGTTGAGCTTCATCCCATTGTTTGAGAGATTAAAGAATTACAAATTTTCCATCAAAATTCAACCCATCATTGGTTAAATTAGCCCATTCATGGATTGCATTGATTACTTGATTCAAACAGTCAATTAGAAGCTCTTGCTTGAAGTTTTAGCATAACATTCAATCCCATTGATTAAAGCCTAATTGATTGATTAGATTGCTTACTCTAATTCATTGATTTGCTTATGATTGTTTGATTCATGGAAAAATATATCATAATCCATTGTAAAGGATAAGTCAACAGTGAGTCATTGAAATGTAAGACCCCCCTCTCCCTATTCATTTTGCCAAATTTAGTCCTCTTGCATTTCATGGAAAGAGCTAAATGAAAATTTCAATAATGCATATCATGTTGATTGATTAGAGCAGCATATCACTACCATATTGTTGATATTCCCACCAAGGAAAAAGGTAGATGCTAGGGGAGACATTGGAACAATAGAGAGGTGACCCTTCCCCACTATTAAAGATCCCAAAGGGGTGCAACCAACCAACCCAAGGGGAACTTTGCCCACCTCCCAGTGATTCGGAGCCCGTGTAGGGAGCATGTCCTACCATTTTATCCCTCACATAGATACAACGAGTGGAGAATTGAAGATTGAAGCACTCTCAAAGATTCAAGTACCTTGAAGATCAAAACAGGGTGAAACAGGGATTTTACAAGACATTATAGGGTATATATAGGTTATTACAGGTACCATCTTCATCATTGAAGTATAGGTGTAGGTACTATAGATTTCCCAAAGGTCCTATCCAATTCTCCATAGTGTTTGGAAGTCCCTAGATCTTACCATTTTGCTCTAATAGGTAGAAACAAGATACTTACAAGTTAAAACAGGGTGTAGGCCTGGACAATTCAGCCTCAAAGATTGAGTTGCAAATTTTTTTGTCCTAATCCTATTATGATGTGCTATAGCTTATCTTGAAGATATATTTTTGGCTTCGTTTTAATCAAAAGGTTTGAGAATCAGAGTTTTCTAGCTCAAGTAATAGCCAATTTTCTAACAAGGGGTACTATTGGATTGCACTACTATGGCAAGTCATAAGGAAAAGAGTAAGGCCCAGGATGAATATGCTCAGTAAATCAGAGATTCTATGCTAGAAAATACACCTCAAGAGATCCCTAAAGAGCCTCAAATGCAAGGACTAATTAGTGCACTTAATAATACCATGTGTGAACATGAGAATAAGCATGCTCAAAGGCATATGGAGCTACTATCTAGAGTTGTGAACAAATGGTATTGTCTACTAATCAAACAAAGTCTTCCATTGAGAAGTTGGTGGCTTCCACTACCCAAACAAAGGCTTTGATTGACAAACTAGTAGAATCCAATGCTCAAATAATAGCTTGATTCTTCCAATGGATGCAAACGCCAATGGGAACCAAGGAAGCTAGGGAGAAAGCTCATTCAAATAGTGATCCGTCATTCTCACTTCAGCCAGCTAATCAAAATGGCCAAAGTCAAGGAATCATTGGACAAAGGGCCATTCCCAATATTCAATATGAAGTAGAAGAGGCTTTACAAAGGCATGATGACTATTTAGATAATATGAACAGCACCAATTTCCAAGTTTATGGGATGAATCCTCAACCCCCTAGAGGTCTTCTACCATCAAGAAGGTTTCACACTAGTTCTTAGCCACCTTTTGAAAGAGTACCATCTTATTTTGCAGGTTCAATGCGTATTAACCATGAGCAATCTATTTTGGGAAAGAAACCTTTTCATGAAAGGGAGTTGAATAATAAAATCATTTGTGCAAAGTACAATGGCCAATCATCTTCACCATTTGATCTAGAGGAATGGATTTCAAAATTAGAATCCTATTTTTATATATTCCCTAGAATTGATTATATGAAGATTCATTTCACATCATTACATTTTTGGAAGGATTTGCATATACTTGGTGGAGATATATCAAGAAAGAGTACATACTAGTAGAGAGTTGGGATGCATTCAAGACACTTATGGCTGAAGTCTTTGTATCTTCTTTTGAAAAAGAGAAATTGGCACAATGATGGTATAGAGAGTCTTCATTTCAGCCTGGTTATGGATAGCCAAGGACCATTTTAAAATAGGGACAAGTTGTCAATGCTTATGGCAGCAATCATGCACCAAGTGGGAGCTTAAGAGTGCCAACTTATTCATCATTCAATGCTTCAAGTCCTCAAGGCAGTTTTAGGACAACAAATACTCCAAGAGTGGATTTTAAATGAGGGGATAACAAGTTTAAATCTACTTTAGCCAATATAAATCCAAAGTATATTCCTATGGACCTCTACAAAGAAAGGAAGGAAAAAGGCCTATGTTTCAAATGTGGGGAGAAGTATACAGTTGATCATGCAACAAAGTATGTATACAAGGATGCAAAAGCCAAGTTCCATAGTGTGTTAGCCTTTGAGGATTCAAAGGATGACAATGATGAAGCCAATGCATTTGTGACTACCATTGAAAATGAGGATCTTGAGAAGGAAGTTGGGCAAGAACACTTTTATGATCTTGCCACCGACACTTTTCCTTTTGATTCGAGTGGTAGTGTTTATTTTTATCCGAGAGGCATTCATGATAAGCCACATATCGCCACTAATTGTTCCATTTCCATGGATGCTTGGACAATTTCTAAGAGCCCTAAGACACTTTGTATGAAGGGTAATATTCATGGGAAGGATGTGTTTATCCTAATAGATAATGACAGTACACACAATTTTGTGAATAGGTCCCTTATAGATAGATTGAATTATCTTTCCAGTAATTTACAATAGCCCATACGTGTTCAAATAGTAAATGGTGAAGAAGAAATCAGCACTCAAATATGCCCACAGGTTTCTTTATACCAATTAGCTGAAAATTATGAGGCAAAAGTAAACCTAATTACTTTGGAAATGGAGCAAGGAGCTTCTAGACATGGGATTCATTAAACCTAGTTCTTCACCTTATGCATCTCCGATCTTATTAGTGAAGAAGAAAGATGGATCCTTTAGGATGTGTATTAACTACATGGATCTAAATAAGATCACAGTGAAGAATATGTATCCAATACCCAGAATTGATGATTCGCTTAATGAGCTCAAGGGGGCTAGATTCTTTACCAAGATTAACTTGAGATCAAGGTATCATTAGATCCGTATGCGAGAGGTTAATGCAGTTAAGATTGTCTTTCGAACTGATCAAGAGCTATACCATTTTCTAGTGATGCCATTTGGGCTTACTAATGCTCCAACTACCTTCCAGAGTCTTATGAATAAGATTTTGCAACCTTTCCATTTTCAGTTTGTCCTAGTCTTCTTTGATGACATATTGATTTACAACAAGACTCTACATGACCATTTATCACGTATGAGAAATGTTTTTTTATGTATTGAGCTATCACAAACTCTTTGCTAAGGAGAAAAAGTACTCTTTCATGCAAACTGAGGTGGAGTACTTGGGCCATATTGTCAATGAAAAAGGGATACATGCTGACCCTAAGAAGGTGCAGTGTGTTAGAGATTAGCCAACATCTACTAGCACTACTTTACTTAGGGGATTTCTTGGTCTATCCTCATTTTATTGCTGATTCATTAAGCACTATGCAGATGTTGCAACTCCTTCGAGACTGACAGGTTGAAGAAGGATACTTTCTTTTGGGATACACTTGCAAATACTAGCTTCAACCAACTAAAGGAACTCCTTACTTTTACTCCTATTCTAGTATGGCAAAAATTTTAGAAAGAGTTTACCATACAATGTGATGCGAGTGGCCAAGGCATAGGGGTTGTCTTGTTACAGAAGTACCGAGTTATTGCCTTTGAAAGTCACAAGCTTATAGATAAAGAAATGGCTATGAATTTCTATGACCAAGAGATATTGGCTATCTTACATGCAATAAAGAATGGCACTATTATTTGTATGGTAGTTGGTTTAGAGTTCAAAGTGATCATAGGGTCCTATACTATTTCCTCACTCAGTCCAATCTTACTCCTAAGTAGCATAAGTGAATAGCTACTCTGCAAAATTATGATTTTGACATCACTCATACAAGAAGTAAAGATAACGTAGTAGTTGATTCTCTTTCTCGCATATGGGCATGTAAAGTTTCAGCTATGACTAAGCTACATAGTGATTGGGTTGAAGGATTACAAGAAACCTATCTTTTGAATGATGAGCTCAACCATGTCTTTCAGAAATTACAGCAACGTCTCATGAAGGAAAACTCACATTATTAGCTTAAAAATGACCTAATCTGGTTAAATGGAAAATTTGTTATTCCCTCTAATTCTTCTTTTAAACTTTGAAAACTACGGAGGAGTTGCATTCTTTACCTTTTGCTATACATTTTGGCATTTTTAAAGCCTATGATAAGATCCTCAAAAGCTTTTATTGAAAAGAAATGTGGAAAGATGTTAAAGATTTTGTCATGAAGTGTATGCCTTGTCATCGAATAAGGACAATGCCATTAAGTTAGGTGGTTATTGCAACTATTGCTTATTCTTGAGGGGAAGTGGATGCACATTACCATGGATTTCATTGTTGGCTTGCCAACTAACAAAAATGGGTGGAATAGTATATATATGGTGGTGAATAGACTCACCAAGGCAGCCTATTTTATTCCTGCCAAGACGCAATTCACTTCTTCATAGGCAGCTAATCAGTTTATGGAGAAGACTTTTAGATTAAATGGATCATCACAAGTGATTGTATATGACAATGATTCAAAGCTCGTGAGTAACTTTTGGTAGGTGGTATTCAGCTCCATGGGTACTAAATTGGCTCCTTCTATAGCCTATCATCCACCACAAACTGATAAGCTAGACAGAAAGGGTAAATAAGTGGTAGGAGACTTAAGACTTAACTTCGTCATTTCTGTCATGATGTGTAGAATTCATGGGATTCTTGGTTGCATTTGGATGAGTTTGCCTACAATAACTCCACTCGTGCTAGTATTGGAGTTTAACCCTTTGAGCCTATGTATGGTTTTAAGGTGCCCTTATCCATAGTCATTTTCAATGAGAAAATCAATCCTCATGGGAAAGAAGAATTTGAAAGAATGCAGACCCTTCTTCAACAGTGTAAGATGAATCTTATGAAGGCCCAAGATGAAGTTATATGCATATGAGAAGAGACCTAAGTCTCATTGCTCTACCTTGAAGGATGGATCTAGTAACAAGCTTCCTCACATATTTTATGGACCTTACAAGATCCTTAAGCGCATTGGAGACTTGGTATATAGATTGGAAATACCCTCTTCCACTAAGATTCATAATGTATTCTATGTTAGTCAACTCAAACCTTTCTATTGTGCTCCTATGGATACAATTAATGAGTTGCCACCTATAGATGAAGAATGTCTTATTCAGTACATCCATGAGGCTATCATAGGTCAGCATGAGAAGAAGCTTTGCTCTTACTCTATCATTGAATATTTGATTAGATGGAGAGCTTTACAGTTTGAAGAAGCTTCTTAGAGGCCCAAATCTATATTGGATGAGTTTCCTTATCTACATGACACATTGGTGGGGTCTAAAGCGTAATTATTATGGAGCTAGTTATAGTGCAGACAGGGTCTGGAAATAATTTGTTTTAGAATAGTTTTATTCTGCCAAATTTTCAAAAATATCCCACCTACATAGGATCAAAGTACTCTTCAAGACTACATTTTGACATGTGGCATGCTTCATTTGCATACTTCTTTTATGGTAGATTTGGTTCAACAGGGTCTTTTTCCAACAAGCTGTCTTCTTTATTTTGAGTCTATTTCTTGAAGGCTTCAAGGCTCCAAACTCTTTTGAAGAACTCAAGATCATGTATATAGCTGAGGCTTACTTTCATGTCTTCATTTTTGTCCATCTGTCTTCAATCTTCATTCATTTCCATACTTTATATAGCTGAAAACAAAGTAGTACTCTAATTCATCCATCCATTCTAACTCTTGTAAGTTTCTTTTTGTGGGCAAAAACCTTTGGGATGGGAGGGATTGTAAGAAGTTGGGAAGAATATATATTAGTGTGGAGTTATTAGTAATACCTTGTCACACTGACATAGGTATAAAAGGGAGAGACATGTAAATTTTTACATCTTTTTTGAACATTAATATATTTATTATTTCTTGCTTCACCTTGTTCTCAGCTTTTATGGCTTCTCTCTCTCCTTTCATGTCTTTCTCTCTCCTCATCACTTATTTCTCTCTCATGTCTTCTTTCTCTCACCTCTCAATTCTCTCATTAGGTAGCTACTATACAACAAGGGCAAGGATGAAGTACTAGGGAGATGTGTCATAGGAGATGAGATTGGGATTCTCCTAAAATCTTACCATGGTAAGCCATGTGGTGGAAATTTTGTAGGAGAAGTGATAGCCAAAAAAACTCTATCCATAGAATACTAGCGACTAACCCTAGATAAAGATGCTTATAACTACTGTAAACCTTGTGATGCCTGTTAGCAAATGTGAAGATCCACCAAAACCAAAACCGTGCTACTACAACCTATCCTTCCCTTGAAGTTGTTTGAGAAATGGAGCATTGACTTTGGCTACGCTAGATAGCTAGAGATAAACCATTGTGGAGATGGCAT